>NC_086354.1:10537794-11270294 GCF_036324505.1 Eleginops maclovinus
CCCCCAATTGCGCCTTAGCGCCGACTAACTGGCAGCATCTCTGCTCTGCCACATCCTAACTGCATGTATTTGTTTGTATATCCTTAGTATATGTATATCCTGCCTGTGTGTGTATAATGTGTGTATTGTGTGTAATTTGTAGAAAATGTCATTTATAAAAAAATTGTAATTAATAAAGTATGTCTTCTTCTTCTGATATTCAAATCTGTGCACTGAACTATTGTTTTTCTGTGTGTGAAAATCAGCCCACTGTAAATCAGGTAAAGAGAAGCTGTATCGGGTAAGTCTCTGTAAAAGAAGTAAATAAATTACTCATAAATTGAACAAAATGCCATTGCTCAACAGTATATTATTCATTACATTACATTGCTCAACAACAAAATTAATTGTTTTTTATCTACCAGCAACATTTGACATCTATACTGTATTGAAAATGAGATATTGATGTTTAACAAATCAGCCTTACTGAGATCTGTACTGACAATAGCTATCTCAGCTTAGTGTTAGCACCTGTGGCCATGCGCAGCAACAATAAGACAACTGAACAATGACTCTTAACGTGACACATCACCTCACTGTCTTACATTATCAATTTGCCAATCTAAAAAGAAATCACTGGTATTCTTAATTTATTCACAAGCAAACCTTGCGGAAACACAGCGGATATTAGGGATTTTATTGCATAATGTCAGATACAGAGTGGTTCAAAAGTCAGCCAAACACCGTCGATTTATCCTTCATTCCTAGATGTTATCGAGTAAACTCATCAGGTGCAGTCTAAGTCTGAATTGAAAACTATAAGCCCACCATTAATATACAGGATTTCTCATCCCTGTTGTTGAGGCAGCTGTGAATCAATAAGACCATCCTCCACGTTAACACACAAAATGTAATAGATAACAAACATTAAAATGTAATAAGGACTTGAAATTAAACCCCGAAACATTGGTAGTGTTTGAATTGAGGCGGTTACACAAACATCTTCACACACTTATGAGCACTTTCACAGCATTATTCCCAATAGAAATAAAGGCCCTGAGTAGACTTGCATGCTGCAATGACATATTAAACATCTGTTATTCAAAAACATGGCACAGTAGAGAGCATGTGTTTATTTTGTATAACATTTTTTATTTTGTTGTTGTATTATTAGTGGCTCAGTAGAAACACAGCATGGAGGGCCATTAGCACTGATGGCTGCAGCGAGCAGCCAGTTACCTTCTCCATAGAGAGGGAAAAGTATAGAGGGAATCGGCGGGGTGGTGGGGTCTCGTCTTAATGAGAAAGGAACTCGCAAATATAAGACTACAAGCACTCAGACACAAAACCTGGAATAGAAATGACACGTCACTCTCCAAAATCCCAAATACTACTTAACTGCCACCCTCCACATATCTTTTGAGTTTAGGTTTGCAGTTTTATCATTTTAAACATTTCCAGAATAATCTATCAGACTTCCCATATACATCTAAATTAACTTAGACACGCCTCAGACAGCGCAGAGGTAAGTTCACCACTCATATCGCACTGTGCACTCCAGGTACCCTCACAAGCGGTAAGATGGAGATGTTCTGGACTCACACATATACAGTTGAGTTCAAAGCAGTTGAACTACGCTGACATGTAGCTGGGCATGTGTGGGATGTAATCTAAACTACATGACAAATGAACATCCATGTAACAATCACAGTCACATCTGTGTTTTTGTGTGTGGGAGGAACAGATGTGTGTGGCCCCTGAGGTTCATCACAGCAATCTAATGTACAACAGACCACACAGTTGACGTACATGCACAGAAAAACCAACAGCTTTATGAACAAGCTGACAATAAAACAACAAAAAAAATGCTTTTAGCTTGCTACAAGTGTAGAGTGTGGACATCCAAAGACATAATTAGAGGACAGGCAAAAGAAAAAACCCAGAGAGCAGAAGAAGAAATATTATGGAGTAGTGCAGAGACAGTGAATGAGCCTCAGCTCCTGGTGTAATGAGCTTGGCAGGCTGCAGCAGGAGCAGCAATGTGATTGGACGCCTGTGTGAAGAGGCAGCGATGGTGGAAGAAGAAAAATCGGATAAAGCTGGATGATGACATCGCAGCGGTCCATCCCCCCGCCAGCACTGAGCTGCATGACGGCATACAGTAATGACAGTTAAGCATCACCATCAAATTACAGCAGTGGTTGCAGACGTCACTAACATATAGCCATCGATACTTATCATCCTTTCACTTTGCCCAGGAAGGAAACTTGCCGTCACTATGAACCCCTCGGGAGCAAGACATTGAGCTAAATGGGGAATCAAAGATGTTAGGTTATTAACCAGTCTTCTATCTCTCTCCTTCTTATTGTTTACTATTTTAAGCACTTATTGTTATTACTCCATCCATTGTTGCTGTGAAATATCATTGACAAAATAAATTGGCATCTTTATGAACCATTAATCCTCCGAGGGCTCAGCTACGTCAGAGGAAGAACAATAGATTTTTACAATGTAGCACCTAGAACTATACAACCTTGTGACTAACTGCAGGTCGTCATGGAAAAACCAGTGTAGGCACCTGTGTGTGGGTTTGTCTGACTCTTTAGAGAAAGAAAAAGAGATTCTGAATACTATTTTGTCATGTTGTTTTTCCAACAAGGCTGTAAAGTTTATTGAAATAGTTAATGTTTGAAAATTCAACAAATAATTTTCTTGCACCTGTACAGGCAGTGAGAAGTACCGAATTTTAGCCACATGGCCTTGCTGTAGAATTGATGGGACCACTGCAGCTGTAATACAATTAATTATAAAAAGAGCATATGTGCCTTCTTGAATTTAATCATTGGAATATTTAGATATGGTAAGGAATGCTCTTATTTGCCATTGTGACAAGAGTTACATGAGAACGTTGAGACCAATCTTGAGTTAGCTTAGAGAGAAAAAACGATAACACGTTGGCAAATCAATTAGAAAAATGTTTAAAGCTCATTATTTATCAAATTCAATTTTACATACAGGTGTACATTTCATACAATCTTGGTATATTTATTCCTTGGTTATAAGTGATCAACCAAAGAAGTTATACAGATGTTGGACAGAGCAAGGCTAAATGTTTTCTTGTTTCCAGTGTTTATGCTATGCTAAGCTAAGCTAACCGTCTCCTGGCTGTTGCTTAATATTTGAGAGTGGGGTCTTAACAATTCTCCATGGGTCATGAGAGCAAATAGGAGAATTTCCCCAAATTCTAAACTATATTTTTATACTGGCCTGCAAAATGGTTGAACTAAAAAATTAAGCTAAAGGTGTTTGTGAACCAATACAAACATAGACTATACGTATGAAAAGATCACAGCCAACAAACACAATAGGTCGCATATAATCAGATTCATCTCAAACAAAATAATTGCTACTTATATGTCAAAGGTCAGCCCCTAATAATAAGCTTAGGCTTTTTGATTGCCAACAAATCACTATCGGATCAATACCATCCATCCATCCATCCATCCATCCATCCATCCATCCATCTTCTCCCGCTTTTCCGTCAGGGTCGCGGAGGTAACAGCTCCAGCAGAGAGCCCCAAACTTTCCTTTCCCTGGCCACATCAACCAGCTCTGACTGGGGGATTCCAAGGCGCTCCCAGGCCAGCGAAGAGATATAATCCCTCCACCTGGTCCTAGGTCTACCCCTCGGTCTCTTCCCAGCTGGACGTGCCTGGAACACCTCCCTAGGGAGGCGCCCAGGTGGCATCCTCACTAGGTACACGAACCACCTCAACTGGCTCCTTTCAACGCGAAGGAGCAGCGGTTCTACTCCGAGTCCCTCCCGGATGACTGAACTTCTCACCTTATCCCTAAGGGAGATGCCAGCCACCCTGCGGAGAAATCCCATTTCGGCCGCTTGTATCCGCGATCTCGTTCTTTCGGTCATGACCCATCCTTCATGACCATAGGTGAGGGTAGGAACGAAGATGGCCCGGTAGACAGAGAGCTTTGCCTTCTGGCTCAGCTCTCTTTTCGTCACAACGGTGCGGTAAAGCGACTGCAGTACCGCTCCCGCTGCTCCGATTCTCCGGCCCATCTCACACTCCATTGTTCCCTCACTCAAGAACAAGACCCCGAGATACTTGAACTCCTTCACTTGGGGTAAGGCTTCATTCCCTACCTGGAGTGGACAATCCATCGGTTTCCTACTGAGAACCATGGCCTCAGATTTGGAGGTGCTGATCCTCATCCCAGCCGCTTCACACTCGGCCGCGAACCGATCCAGTGAGTGCTGAAGGTCACAGACCGATGAAGCCATTAGGACCACATCATCTGCAAAAAGCAGTGGTGCAATCCTTAGCCCACCGAACTGCAAACCCCCTCCCCCACGACTACGCCTCGAAATCCTGTCCATGAATATCACAAACAGGATTGGTGACAAAGCGCAGCCCTGGCGGAGGCCAACCCTCACCGGAAATCGGTCCGACGTGCTGCCGAGGACCCGGACACAGCTCTTGCTTTGAGAGTACAGAGATTGGATGGCCCTGAGCAGAGACCCCCTCACCCCATACTCCCGCAGCACCTCCCACAGTATCTCCCAGGGAACCCGGTCATACGCCTTCTCCAAATCCACAAAGCACATGTAGACCGGATGAGCGTACTCCCAGGCCCCCTCCAGGATCCTTGCGAGAGTGAAAAGCTGGTCCGTCGTTCCACGACCAGGATTCAATCTGAGGTTTGACAACCGCCGGACCCACCTTTCCAGCACCTTAGAGTAAACTTTCCTGGGGAGGCTGAGTAATGTGATGCCTCTGTAATTGGCACACACCCTCTGATCCCCCTTTTTAAAGAGAGGAACCACCACCCCGGTCTG
The DNA here is from genome assembly GCF_036324505.1 of Eleginops maclovinus. Lineage (NCBI taxonomy): Eukaryota > Metazoa > Chordata > Actinopteri > Perciformes > Eleginopidae > Eleginops > Eleginops maclovinus. The sequence continues at coordinate 10,542,629 of NC_086354.1, forward strand.
CCACTCGTTCGGTACTGTTTCCGACTTCCACGCAATGTTGATGAGACGTGTCAACCATGACAGTCCCTCAACACCCAGAGCCTTCAGCATTTCTGGGCGGATCTCATCCATGACTAGCACAGAAGTCCAGTAGCAAACCACCACTCCGGTTCAGATCAGGGGGGCCGTTCCTCCCAATCACACCCCTCCAAGTGTCTCCATCATTACCCACGTGTGCATTGAAGTCTCCCAGCAAGACTAAGGAGTCCCCTTCAGGAGCCCCATACAGGACTTCTTTCAGGGTCTCCAAGAAGGCCGAATACTCTGAACTGCTGTTTGGTGCATAAGCACACACAACAGTCAGAGTTTTCCCCCCCATGACCCGCAGGCGTAGGGAGGCGACCCTCTCGTCCACTGGGGTAAACTCCAACAAAGCGGCACTCAACCAGGGGCTTGTGAGTATCCCCACACCCGCTCGGCACCTCACACCTTGGGCAACTCCGGAGAAGAATAGAGTCCAACCCTTATCCAGAACCCAAGTTCCAGAGCCGACGCTGTGCGTAGAGGTGAGCCCCACCAGATCCAACTGGTAACGCTCCACCTCCCGCACAAGCTCCGGCTCCTTCCCCCCCAGAGAGGTGACATTCCACGTCCCCAAAGCCAACTTCTGTCGCCTGAGTCTGGTCCGTCGAGACCCTCTGCTTTCACTGCCAGAAGCCGACCCCATCGTTGTTTCCTGTAGGTGGTGGGCCCGCGGGACGGAGAAGCGGAGGTGTTGCCCACGTTGCTTTTTTGGGCTGTGCCCGGCCGGGCTCCGTGGCAAGCCCGGCCACCAGACGCTCGCTGACGAGTCCTCCTTCTGGGCCTGGCTCCAGAAGGGGACCCCGGGCTTCCTCCGGGCCGGGTATCCTCGCTTCCAATTGTGTTATTCATGGAGTCATTTTGAACCAATCTTAGTCTGGCCCCTTACCTGAGACCAATTTGCCATGGGAGACCCTACCAGGAACACAAGGTTCCAGACAACACAGCCCCCAGGTTCATCGGGGCACACAAACCTCTCCACCACGATACGGTGCTGGTTCTTGGAAAGGGGATTAGTTGACTAATCGGATCAATACCTTCCTTGCATATTGATTTCCCTTAACAGATAACATCGATTACAGAGAATCACACGTCTTCAAAAGCTTGGCTGTTATTGCTTAGTGATAACTGAGATGCCCACTTAAACCATTAAAACCAGGCAGTGTCGTTTCTAGAATAAATCACCTATATCTCCCCTTACAGCCAGCCTAATAAATGTGTGTGTATCAATTTCTTAGCATCCTCCAAGACTGCACATACCGTAGGACACTTGATTAAGGGCCTGAGAATAGATTAAAGTCCTGTAATTTGAAAGGGGGATCCCCAAAGATTGTATGTGAGAGGCGAGAAGACCAATGACACATTTACGTGTATATAACCACACACACACACTGAAGGTAACTTTATTAAACCCTCTCCACTCTGCTCAGTGTGGGCGGCCATGAGTCCCTCAGGTTGTGTGTGTAGAGAGCGAAAGAGTGTATTTCTTTGTGTGGGCATCACAGACGCTGACGTATGAAAGCTTCGGGTTATTACAGCACCGAGGGCATGGTAAAACCCGCATACACACACAGACACATACACACACTCCCAAGAGGCATGGGTCCATGAGAGGAGGAGAAGAATCCACTTACACAGACAGAGATAGAGAGCCACAACATCCAGCAGCATCCACCAGTAGAGAGAAAGCTTTTTCTCATTGTATATGATGAATTCTTTCATTTCCAAAGATTAGATTATCTACTGCTGAGCCAGCTACTAAGAGTGTGTGTGTGTGTGTGTGTGTGTGTGTGTGTGTGTGTGTGTGTGTGTGTGTGTGTGTGTGTGTGTGTGTGTGTGTGTGTGTGTGTGTGTGTGTGTGTGTGTGTGTGTGTGTGTGTGTGTGTGTGTGTGTGTGCGTGCGTGCGTGCGTGCGTGCGTGCGTGCGTGTGAACTGATTTGATTTACAGTAGTACCCATTATAGACTATTTCTTTATTGACTGACTTTATGTTATACTATGCAGGTAACATTGTATTTGCTTTGCATGATGTTTTAAAAAGCACATGAACGTTTAGAACATGGACTTTGTTTTAGTTTGATAGAAAATACCTTTTATCAGCTCATACGTCCTTTAACTGACAACCTAATAACCTTAAGAGTCTCTACACAGCATCAACAATCAGTGGTAGAATGAACCAAAATACATTTACTCGATTAAGGTGCTTTTACTTTACTTGATCAATCCTTAACATGCTACTTTTATTAGCATAGGTTAATATTGTACTTTTTACTCAACCAAAACATGTCAGTTAAATTACATATATGATACGTATGATGATTGATAATTATAATTAACCTTTATAGATTAAAGTAGCCAAACTAATTAAAACAGTTAAAACAATAGTGTCACTTCCACGTAGAAAGGTAAAATATTGCTTAAGAGTAATAAAATGATATAAGGTAATATATAGGCTGCTGTACGTCGCAATTTGTCTGCATAGAGTAATTTCACTTATTCAAAATCATCATAAACCAAACCTGATAGCAAAACTTGCCGGTGTGTTCCAGTTCAGTGATTCACATCTTATGCATCTAAATAAGGACTATGTGTATGCCCTCAAGACACCTGGGGACAGCTTTTCACAACACACAGCACATCTGAGGTGTACTCTCATTAATTGTGCATTTTCAATCCTTACAAAATTAGCCCCTGGTTAACAGATCACTCTGCACTGAAGAAGCCTAGCAGGAGAAGTCTCAAGGTTCAGAAGGCGCAGTTGCTAGAGAACCAGAGGTTTTACAGAGGAGATGCACTATAGTGCACTGCATGGGAAAGACCGATTTCAACTTCTGAATTATTCATTATGATTGCTCAGGAAAAGTGATGTCTATGAGCCATAGGGGTATTTAAAATATATGATGTATTAAGCAACTCCAAAGGAAATAAGAAGAATGGTGGTAAAAACCACATAAAGCTCCTGAAAAATCTATAGGAGGAATAGAAAGTCTAATGGCGTTATTGAGCCGGATATCGAGGACCAGATACAGCCCTGTGGTATGGGGGTGTTTAAAAGGTAACCCAAAAACTCATGCAAGATTGATAAAGATAGGAATAAACCTCAAATTATTAAAGAGAGGCACTGAGCTTCAATGGTAAAGGTTATGATTGGGGACCTCTTTTTTTACTACCCTGTGCATCTCAAAAGGTTACAATGGAGAATAGTCCGGAAGATGATGCAAATAATCATGTCCTGAAATCATGGAGTCTATAGCTTTCAAGAGCTACTGTACACACTACACTGTCCAAACTGCTGTATGTCTCATTAGGAAGAATTTTAATAATGAAGTCTTAGATATAACGTGAATAAATATGGAATCAAGTTGTGATAAAGATATGGGAAAATACTTGTGTAGGTCTAAAATAGCATCCCACCATGGCCCATATTAATGAATTGGTGTAGTTAAAAAGCTTTTGAAGGAGAATAGTCTATTTAGAGAAGAGCACAATTGTAATACTGTTCTAAAGGCCCAAAGTCTTTAGCTTTTAGAATTTGCAAAAGCATCTGTAGCCTATTTTGTCCAAACTACATATACTGTATCTCGTTACACAGTACAGTGGTTTAAGAATACAGTCTAACATATATCTTACTAGTTGTAATCAAGATCCAGGAAAATACTCTTGGGGACATATTTATCGGTGATTCACACAATATGGGATGTTATTATTTATTCACGTTATATCTAAGACCTCATTATTAAAAATTCACACATATTTGTGTGAATCACCAGCAGTAATAAACCCGCTGGAGCTGATGTTCATTCATGGTAAAACTCAAAAGACTTCAGACAGTGAAAAGAAAGCATGGCTCTACCCTACTGACGTTGCTTGTAGTGTTTGTCCTCATTAGAGGTTTCAGTGTATAGTCTACTTGTCAGCAGTGTTTTGATCAGTGGATGGATGTTCAGTAAAGAATAAGCATACAGAAACCTACACAGACTCATCAATGGGAGTTTTTCAATTCAAACACTGCATGTGCTCTACTTGGCTAAGATTGATTTATCTGAAAAGTCTTCAGGGGAATAAGGAACTCACAACATAATTGTTGATAGTTATTCCTTCTTTAAGGCACACTGATGCTGTTTTTTGCTGGAAAAAGGTTGCATGCATGAAACAAATAACCAGAAGTCAAAACAAGTCAGATAAAGCTCAAGGGTTGTACTGCTATTAAAAAGAACAACAACACAAGAATAGAGCAACACCAAATACATTTGTTGGTGCTCTAGAAACATTTTGAGGGTGCAGATTATTACTGGTTATGAGGAAGACCAAATATGTTCTGAATGATCTGATACAATCATGCAGAACTGTATGTGCCTTTAAGCAGTGGTCTGGGTTGTGCCATCGATTTCAACCTTATCAGGCACACAGTGGTCACTGAAGGGTTACATGTTGAGTGTGTTGTGTTCAACAGCAGCGGAGTGATGACTGTCCCTGATCGTGGTGCTGATTGTGTTTAAGGCGCTGACCATGGTGCTGAAGTTTTATGACAGTATCTCTTTACACAATTCTGGACCATAAATGGTTTCACAGATTCTTTTTTTTTCCAAATTAAAACACCTATACCACAGGTTCTTATCATATTGTGTATCTCACATTTACTGTATATTACCTCATTAGGACGAGGGGAGCCTCTACATTTGTTACCTATACCAACATAGATATTGTAGTTTGTATAATGGATGTTTGATGTAGAGAAAATATAAAGCAAATTTAAGCAGGTTATGGTGTTTTTAATCCTAAAATGTATTAACAAAAGCAGAGTTTTGAGTGGTGGTGTTACATGCCATCAGATGTTAATATGTTTGTTCCGTTGTGTGTAAAGCTGGTGGCACTTGACCTCTCCGGCTGATATATTGAGCAATAAAAGATAAGGAGTATGGATTATTGCCTGCAGAAATGTGTTCATGGGAACCCTAGGTCGCTGAGCTCACAGCCCGCACGTCACTCTCCTGACATCAGCACACAGCTTAAATACCAGCAGCACTGAGCAGTGTAAACACGGCAGCCACACCTTCATAGGGGATCATCGGGAGGCAAACACACGGCTGGAACCTGAACAGTCCAATGTAATGCACTGTACGCTCCGTCTCAAAGAGAAAACTTCAGGATGTCATGTTACAGTTTAGGATTTATGTTGACTGCATTTCCATAGCAAGTTTTTTAAACAACGCAGAAAGTTAATTTCACATGTACTATTGTGTAGTTTTGGTTTTAATAATGATCAACGACACACTTGCCTTTGGAGATTTGGACACGAATGTTTCTGCGCCGCTGCCTCCTCTCTCTCTCACTCACAACCAAAGTACTTTCCCTGCACTCCTGCTGGAGTACAAGTCTCTGGTCACTTCAGCCACAATGTTCTCCGTGGGCGTCCTGGGGAACCTCATTGCCATAGTCGTGCTTTGCATCTCCAAAAAAGAGCAGAAAGAGACTACTTTCTACACTCTGGTGTGCGGGATGGCCATCACCGACCTACTGGGAACATGCTTCACCAGCCCGGTGGTGATCGCCACATATGTGGCAAACCGCTGGCCCGGAGGAGTGCTGCTGTGCCACTTCTTCTCGTTCTCCATGCTCTTCTTCGGCTCAGCCGGGATGTCCATCCTGTGCGCCATGGCTGTGGAGCGATACTTGGCCATAAACCATGCATATTTCTACTCCCAGCACATAGACCGGACTATGGCGCGCTTTGCACTCATGGCCACCTACCTGGCTAACATTGTGCTGTGCATTATGCCCAGCTTTGGCTTCGGGCGGCACGTCAGGCACTTTCCTGGAACATGGTGCTTTCTAGACTGGAGGGCGATGGACTCACTCGGAGCATGCTACTCTTTTCTGTACGGCGGAGTGATGGTGGTGCTGATCGCAGTGACGGTTTTGTGTAATTTGGCCGTGTGCAAATCGCTGGTGGGGATGAACCAGAGGACCTCTTGTGAGCAGAGGGGGTCACGCCGTCGCTTCCCCGGGCTGCCGTCGGTCACCTCGGCTGCGGAGATCCAGATGTTCTGGCTGCTGATCTTCATGACCATCGTGTTCCTAGTCTGCTCTATCCCTTTAGTGGTAAGGACAACTTAAATTTGTTTTTATTTGACGCTGTATCTTTGATAAAGTCGTGTTGCATTTAGTTATGCTTTTTATTTTGTTTGTATTAGGTGCGGATCTTCGTAAACCAGCTTTACGACCCTGCCTACATCTCTGCTGGGGGGGAGCCCGACTACCCGAGCGACATGCTGGCGATCCGCTTCGCCTCATTCAACCCCATATTAGACCCCTGGGTGTACATTTTGTGCAGGAAAAACCTGCTGCTGAAGGGCTGCGAAAAGCTAAAGGGGACAGTGTCCCACATTAAGGACACTCGTGGTGACAACACTGGCTGGGTGGGAGGTCAACACTCCCCTCCGTCTCTAAACAGCGATGATACCAGTTACGCGTCATTACGCACAGCCAGCATCAGGAACGATGTGGAACCACGTGTGTCCATCCATCATAAATCTTTCACAGACTTCGCCATGAGGCAAGCGTGGGAGTACGATACAGCCCAGGTCAACTTTCACCCGTTCAGCGTGGAGAGCACAGCGATCCACGGGTGTGATGAGGAAGAAACAGCCGGTTCCAAACAGGAAGTGGAGGCGAAGGAGTCTCCAAGAGACAGCGCGACTCCGCCCCTTTCTGCGCACTTGAGAAAGGTGGACATTGTCACCTGCACGTTTAGTACATCGAGTTCGTGCCAGTCAGCGAAATGCCTTTGATGAAAACTTGGTCATTCAACTGTCAACACCAGTTTAATGTTCCTATGTGGGTAGGTGCTTCATCTGCCTAGCAAACTGGTTCATTGGATTAAAATGTGAGAAAAAACATGTTTCCAGTGAAAAACTCCACACTATGAGATCTGTTCTGATGGTTTTAACCACCAAAGAGCCATATGCCCAAAATAATTAAACACTTGAAACAACACTTTGATAATTACTGTGACTGAAATTATCTCAAGCACTCGAACAAACGACTCTCTTATTATTCATTCTGCCGCACAAAGCTCTCTAAAATTGTAGTTCTGGGCTTTATTTAAAGGTTAAGTGATCACTCAGGATCTAACAAAAGTGCAATATTTGATGTGCATTTACATCTTCTTCATGTCAACTAAAACATGTCTTCAGTCAGGAAAAAAATAATTCTATGTGTGGACCAACTTGGTCATTCTGATTCTGAAAAGGTCCAGAAAAACACACTGCCCTAACCTACCACAGCTTGACACAGTTGGTCCAAAGTGAAACAAGGGGAATATTTTAGGGGCAAGTTGTCACAGGTGGGAATTGTATTTGGGCTTGCTATGGATGCTTACTATTTTAATTTAACATTTAGTGACATCTTTAGTAGAAAAAAATATTCACAATTTTACAAAGTCTGCTAAAAGTATACTGCCAATAGTTGCAATTTCCAAATATGGAAATTTAAACAATCTATAATTATACCCTATGGGTACAAATGTTCTCACACTCTAAGAGTTTGATACAATATTAATCATTATGTGCCATTTGCAATATATGTTTATTGATTATTTATTGTTGTTACACTTGATTTTACTATGTTGTATCGAAATGCTGCTAATTTACTCTGTGCCTGTGTTGCATGATGAAGAGAAAATTCAATGTAGACATTTTCAATCTTGTTTTATATTGCACAAAATGTTTTGATAACGGCAGGTGTTAACATGTCATCTTGTGAGCTGTACGACCTGTGGTGTTTGCTGGATGTGTTGGTGGGTCTGTGCAGGGAAATAAAGAAAAATGCATACTGCCATGGTCTTCGTCTTCCTGTGGTTCAGCTGAGAAATCAGCTGCTCAAACATTCACACTTGAACAGACAGATGGCAGGAGAGAGACTTCTTTCAGGTCTCCAGACAACAGGTTCACATGTTAGACCAGCAGGTGGCTCTACAACATCAGAAAAGTCTTAATTGTTAACTAAAGAGGTGTTGACCCCGCTCAAAGAAAAATAATTAAGCACGTCATTCGGAGAAAACACTTCTGAAGTCAAGCTGTGCAATCAGTGAAGTAAACAGTAATTACAAGAAGTATATTACAAAAAACTTTATTCCCTTGGAGGATAATGCCATACAAAAATAAAGAAAACTTTATAAATAATAATAATAATAATAATAATAATAATAATAATAATAATAATAATAATGTGACATACTGAATGAAATTTAAGATGAGAAATGTTGAGGTCCTGTAGTGTAGATGTTAAACCTGTTTACTGTACATACATTCTACTTGTGCTGTGGAAAAGCTGATATCATTGCCAAAGTTCAAGTATGTGAGGTGCTCTTGAAAAAATATATTCATTAAGTATTCCACATTATTTCAATGTAGGTCAATTTGGTATTTAATAGGATTTGTTTGACTGTCTGGAAAAAATGCAAAAAAACAATCTGAGATTTTTGGATCATGGTTCTGTTTTATCCAACTTTCTAAATAGCAGCGTTTAATCAGCTGCCCATACTAGGTTCATGAGGCGTAGGATAAATGACAACACCTGAAATAAAAAATACATACTGCATGCAAGAAGTAGAAGTAGCTGTCAACATGAAATCTGAATCTTGGCAATAAATATATACTTATCTACAATATAGAGTTAATAAAAACAGCTCTCATATGAAGCTTTAATAAATAAATAATTTATCAGAAATAAATATATGTTACTTTTATACAGTAATACATGAAGATGCATGGCATCCATTTGGCTGATTTCACCTGAACATGGAAACAAAACAATGTCATGTCCCTGTTTTTATGTGGAGAAAATGATATAGATTTTGGGAGCAGCTGGCTTAACTGTGTGTGATAGGGAGCATCAAATCTGTCCTTTTTAGTCAGAATATAAACACAGAGCAAGTCCTTTAGTTGTGTCTAATCTTTATATCTCTCGAGCTTCAGCCTTCAGGTCTTGCCCATAAAAATGTCACATATAGAGTCTCTTTTATGTGTATTATCTGGAGTATTACCATTTACTCAGTAAAAGTTATTTGCTCTTTGAAGACCCAACAATAAATCCGAAAAGTGATTCCCTGATGCCATTTCCGTCAGTCTCTGACCTTTAGTCTTCCCGCCAAAGCTATTCCTCCTCAACAGCAAATACAAAACAAATGACCTCCGTCATTTCTGAGCTGTGTGTGTGTGTGTAAAAGCGACACTCGTCTCTGCAACCGGGCCTGCCTCAACCTGACTCCTCTAGGTTCAGGACGGCCGACACCCCTCTTCCTCCCTCCTTCATGTCTTCAGCCTATACACATGCAGCTGGCGGCTGATAGCGCCTCAATGGTCCTCCACGTGGTCTGGGCGTCCATGAAGGAAACCGACTCATACTCATCTGGCCGGCAGCAGGGGTGGTTGCTGACCTTGCGCCGGGGCACCGAGCCGTTCTCCAGCAGCGCCGTCAGTGCCAGGTCGTAGTCTTTTCTGGAGGACTGGCAGGAGCCAACGCAAAACTTGAAGAGGACAATCTCATCCGAGTCAAAACCCAGGCCCAGGTCCCGAACCTTAATCTCTCTCTTCTCCACCCGGCAGTCCTTGTTGCTCTGCTTTGGCTGCTTCTTTTCTTTCCTCTTCCTCTTCCTCTTTTTCTTTTTCTTTGGTGATCCCTTAGGTGGAGGTTCTGAGGGGTCAGAGGAGCGTGGCGAGCGTCCCGCCCAACGATTACTGGGATGGTCATCCACCTCATCTATCACAAAGGGGTCTAAAACGGAGAGGAAAGAGGAGACAGGGAGAGTTCCAATCAAAGTTAAAATACATGCAAGTCATTTAGGGCATTGTGTTCAAATGATAATGTTATGTAATATAAATGAAGATTCCATAAAGCATCATAACTGTCGACATACGTGTTATTTGAGTACAAATAAATACTTGTATAACAGTAAAAAATCTGTAATCTGAAAAGACATGCCAAGTCATAGAGGGGACAGTATTTAAATGGTAAATCAAATCAAATCAAAAAGTAATACATATTAATTTTAATCCGTGACTTAAATAGGCTTTGTAGTGAAAGAGTATTTGGCTATAGAGCATTTTAATTCAAACTTTGTATTGTATAGGAATCGAAATGTCACACAGCGTATCTTTATATATCTATTAAGGTTATAAAAAAGAAAAGGATTAATGCACTTTCATTTTCAATTGAATAAAGTCCATTTTGGGCTTCCATATCTCTAAAACCCATCATGTCCACCTTTTACCTTAAAATGACATGTCACCTTTTAAATGTCCTGTTAATATATCATGATGACTGAGATACAAAGCAGATCCCCAGGCTCATGCCCTCTTTCCACTCCCATACTGTTTGATGAAGCTGTAAATAAGACTTTCATAAGGGCTTCAGTACCATATAGAGCGTGCCAAGTAGAATAAGGGTCACTGTGGTCGTCCTGCTCCTCGTCCTCCACCACCTCTGGCAGCATCACAGGAAGCTCTTCCTGGCCTGCCAGCAGCCCCACACCAGGGCCCGAGTCTGATCCAGCCCCAGCAGCATTGCCTTTCATATGAGCTCCTTCCACCAGAGGCAGCAGAGAGAGGATGACCCACAGCAGCACCTACAGGGGATGGAAGTCAGATGTAAGGTGACAAAAAGATCTGACTATCAATTTATCTTAAGTAAATTACTAATTTACTTAATCAATGAACAAAAGAGTGAACAGGACAGAACCAGGACATGGAAAGCAATGGTTTCTTCTGTAATGTAAAAGCTTGATTCAGCTACTTATTAAACTTAATGAAATGTATAGTTATTTTATCTGCATTAATTCACTTTTTTGGCCACTCACGCTTACACATGAAATCCATCACCTAGAAGTTGACATGGTAAATCAGCTGCATGCTCACATGTCAGCAGACACAGACATACTTTAGCCTTTCTTTGTCTAACATTAAATATTTGTATATCTCTCTTTTACTAAAGAGTTTTAGCTGTCCCGGTAGTTGTATTTTTACCAACCTTGATGTGAAAAGAAACAGGGGCTAGTCCCTCTGTTTGGTCCCTTTCAGAATAATGCATGATAGTATAAGTGTGATCAAAGCTGGTAAAGGTGCAGCTAGTTTTAACTTTGTATACTGCAGGGTAGCTTGTGAATTTACTCCAGGTGTAACTAAAGTCTGATGTAAGAGTTGATTATATTTCATCATTAATCAACATTTTTAAAGTAACTAAAGGTATTAGATACATGTAGTGGAGTAAAAGTACACAGTCTGCCTCTAAGTGTAGTGGAGTAGAAGAACAAAGTATCATACAATGGAAATAATCAAGTAAAGTACAAGTATCTCAAAATTGTACTTGAGTAGATTTACTTAGATTTATCTACTTTTTGCTAAGCTAAGCACCTGCTAACTACCATGGTAGTGATATTTAAGTGGATTTTTGGTGAGGCATTGTTCTCTGCTATTTCTTGAAATGTACAGAGTGGTGTGCAGGTTAGCTTTTGGCTTTGATCTTCTTGTTTTTCTTAAAAATAAAACATGGTCACCCCCAGAGACATTGGGTCTTTTGCTTTCATTTTCCGAATATGTACCTAATGAGAAGTTGTTAGGGTGCTTTATAGATATAAAAAAACGATAAAGAAAACGAAATGATACGTATAAGAGCTCATTACACACACAGCCCTTCAAAGGCCCTTCAATCAAGCTACAGCAGTTCTTTGTTTTAAGCCTATTTTATCAAACGGGTTCTCACTTACTTTTCTCTAATGCTTGAGTCAAATAACTCGGCTTTCTATCTGCACTGGATCACGCTTCGTCCACTGGCTTATAATCTAGCAATGAAAGCTTTGGGGCGGACTTGGCTTTATGGAAAGCTCAGTTCTGAGGCTTGTGGGGATGGATTTCATTAACAATTTATATACCTACACAAAACTCATCCTCTGGTTTATAGTGGTCTCTACAGTGGAAAGGAAAAATGATAGGGCTATTTGCAGAGATGGGAGTTTCATTATAATGAAGAACGACAAATACAAAGAGTGAGTAAAAGATGGAGGAGAAGTGATTTTAGGAAGCAGAAGAAGGAGAGGACATCTTTACTCATTTGGCAACCATGTCTTTTTCTGACAAACCTTGGCCTTTTCTGACATTGCTGAGGTAATCTCCCGTTTATCCTTCCGCCGAACTCTCCATCCGGTCCCACCTGGAGCAAGCGAGAAAGAGAGGAATGTAAGAACAAGAACAAGCTTCACTCTGTCAACTTTCCTCCTCCCAGAACTCCCTTTGAAAAGTTTAACATAAACTAAAAGGCACAACATGCGGGTAATGTGATGTCTATGGATTCACAATTGTCCAGATACTGTAAAAAAAATAAAAACAGCCCTGTGGGCACCTGAGAAAGCCGACATGTCACATAAATCACGTCCTCAATGCACGAGGACGGCTTGTTTGTTGCTGCTTCGGTAAAAGATCAGTGTTTGCTGCCAGCTAGCGTGGCTAGTGTTGGCTTGTCGGTTTCATACATCCATGCACACAGCCCCAGTCCGGCAACAAAAGGCAACATCTGCGATACACTTGTCAAAGGCATTCTTCAGGGTTATTTCTGTGGCAGCAGAGGTACAAGCAGGGGGAACCAGGCATAGCGGGAGCACTTCGCGGAGGTCCCATACAAAAGACCCACAGAGATGCAGGACAGGTGATAAGAAGGATGCAGATGTTTATATATAGTACGTGCAGTGTGGAGGATTGTGCTGGCTGTGGAGCAACCACACATCCCGTAACATGAGGTCATCAGGTTGTTTCATGCCCCCCCTCCTCAGTGAAGCTCAGCGGAGGTAAGGGCATACCTTGAAAACCAGAGTGGCAATTTAAAATAATTTATCTTTCATCCGAAAAGGTATACAGAGATCACTAAAGTAATTAGGATACATACCCTGGAAACAATGAACACCTGTGGGAAATTACATGGCAACCCGTCCAATGGTTGTTAAGATACTTTGTTCTGGATCAAACCCTACAGACACTGCCATTTTAAGATTCATCAATGGGGCCCTCTTGTGCTCAATTTCAGGTTCATATTACTATGTTGTGCCTCTACTGTGAGTTGTCTCCATGCTTCAATGTTCAAAAAGGTCTTTATTTTTCTCATACTGTCTGTGCTGCAGCAGCTCTTTTCACCCTCTGTCTGAAACCAGAGCCCAGTCTGCTCTGATTGGTTAGTTGGCCGGCTCTGCTGTAATTGGTCAACCGCTTCGAGATGTCCCACCCCTTAGCCTATCACGTACAATGTGTTGGTGCTCTAGTTAACAGAAGCGTGAGTGTTGCATAGTGATGTCACTAGGATACTGAAGTAGAGAAAGGAGTACTATCAAGGCTTGTGAGGTGTGTGTGTGTGGAGGGGGGGGGGGTGGATTTTAGTCTTTGCTGACCATTCACATGCACAAAAAGCTTAATAGCAGGGAAAGGGAAAGCCCAAAATTGCATTAAATGTTCTCTTTCAGTCCAAAGGTTCCCGTCCACTTTGGCTGTTGACCAATTAAAATGAAGGGATGTTTACTTCTCCTTGTTTCACATTTTAGAGGTCTGTGGGTGAGATGGCCGGCATAAAGAAAAGTACGATTTTAAAAAGAGTTTTAAAAGAAAATAATGTTTTTCTTACCCCTATAATAACTGCCCATCCTTGTTCGGATGCCTAACTCCAGGTTGGCAACCACTGGTTATGTCTTTAAAATGTCAGGAAACTCATAGAAATACCCATCACAATTTACCCAGAGTGCAATAGAACTTTTTAATATTGCATGTTTTTGTTCAAATATTGGTTTACAAAATAATTATTAAGTAAGTGTTCATAAAGTTATATTCCTCGTGGTTCTAAATAAGTGCAAGTCTTTAGAAAAGCATTTTAAATCAGATGTTTGTTGTGTGTCAGCAGTTGCCTCCTTTACTCCAGTTTCACATCTCTTAATACTGTCGAGTACTCTTGTTTTGAAAATTACAGCACAAAGTTAGCATTTGCTTGCTCATCAACTTATCAACAGGTCTGATCTGTTAAAGCTAACAATTTTTGAAACAACCCTCCACCTACAGACACCTCCGACATCTTTGAAACCACATCTTTGATCTCTCACATGCTTTGAATAACCTCTGCGCTGAACGTATTCAAGCGTGTATTCTTTAAGATCTGGCCGATACGTGCTGTGCTTTGTTTATATAACAGTCAAAAACAATCCCAGCGGTTGTGTCTGAGTAACGAGATGGAAAACTGACAAAAGGTTACAGATTAGAGGTCAGGATAAGACCTGTTGATGCATTTATACAATCCTGCGTGTTCCAGCTAAAGGGATGCAGTCGAGGGAGAGCAGAGATAGATGCTGAGGGTTGGGAGAGGGAAAGAGAGGACGAGGGGAGACAAAGTGAGCATAAATCAGCCTTACAGACAGAGTGCAGACCACTGCTGCAACCTAAAACCAAACTGCTTCCCCAATCCTCCATCTCCTCTGGTCTCTGCGCTGATTTAAAACAGTGTGAGGCAGGACAGAGGAATACCGATCCTCTCTAGGTCTCCACAGTCCCTAACACTACAGCTGGGAGTGTTTAGCTGCTTTTAGACCGGCGCTCTGGGAGTCTACACGGGCCTGTCTGCTGGTTCATTTCACTTTGGCACTCTGGAGATGTTTACAACCCAACGCCTCAAGCCTTTTTCTGGGATGAGGTGGGTGGGGGAGTCCAGGGTTGCGGGACACCGGTCGTGAAAAGCAGTGTGCCACGAGCCTAGTGTGTGCAGGTTTTAGACCCAACAGTGTGCATGTTTAGAGAGCCCAGCATGTGTTTCTTCCTTGTTTGGCTGATTAAAGCCTTTGGTTTGTCCATCAGGCTGGATGTCTGCGGCAGGGAGAGCGGAGTTCTTGTCACCTTTCATTTGCCTTGTTGGTCCTCTATGCTCCAGTTGTTCTTCACAGTTAGTTAAGTGGTTAAGCCCTCCTGAAGCAAGTACAACCCATAAAGCCAGAGCCAGCTACTATTTCCAGAGCTTCTTCTGTTTCTCTTGCTTTAACAAATACAGTTTAAGTGCTTGGAGAGGATGGATGTGGATTTAGTATGGGGTATATTTATGAGGTAAAAGAAAAGGATATCAGCTTTAGAGCAAAGGCTGCCAGCACAAACGTTTACATCAATTTACTGAATGTCATAAACACAAAGCGGCAGTATGCATGATAGGTGGAATTTTTAAGAGTTGTCATTCATTATCGCCCACAGTTAGAATTTCATCTTAAAGCCATCATTTCATAGCAACCTTAAAGAGTAAATATGTATTTTTATAAATGTTTTACGGAATAGAATGTGAAGTTTATGATATCTGTTGACCGACAGCGCTAACAAAGTGTAACACTGCATGTATGGAGCGGTAGTCATCCTAATCTAGAGTATTTGGGAGAAAAAAACGAAGTAAAAGCTGAAGACACACCAAAAAAGGATGCTCCAGCTAGATATGGGTAGCTTATTGGTGTTTTCAGTAGTTAAAAGATTTTGTGATGCTTAAGTGACTTAGTAACTAAGATTTTTACACCACATACAATTTATTAAGAAAAAAACATAATACTGAATTGACTAAACCTGCTGAAAACTAACTAGCCTTTCTTAGCAGAGTAGTAGCCACTAGCATCTCTACAGGCTCTGGGTCCAGAAATAATCACATCATTTAAAGTGGCTAGAATATTAGTGTTTCTCATATTTAAATGTATTTGATTTAACATGATTTTTTTCATTAGTCCAAACTGTCAACAATGAAAACAACTTGCTTTTCGATTGCCCAAAAACAGATCTAAAAGTCTTTGACTAAGTTTTATAATCAGCCTTGAATGCATCAAATTAAATTCTGTTGCACATTTCCAACCACTTATTTTAAACTTCACTGTGACTGCTCTGACTTTGTAAGGCTGAATGAATCATAACTCCAGGTATGTTACTTTCAAAGATTTAGTTCATATTTAGTTGTATTTATCACTTGTATTTTCAACAGAAACAGATCTTTACAGAGCGACATTATAAATGTGTTTCTTATTAGTGATCTCGATGCCTACTGTATACAATTACATCCTCGGAGCTGAGCTTTGCCCACACAGATCCCACAAACCTCTCACCTTGTAAAAGGAAAAAAAAAAAAAGTAAGCTCCAAGCTCTCCGGTGTTTCGCCTCCCTCTAAAAGCCAAACTTTTCTGATAATGACCTCCAATTACAGACGCGCTCTGTTCTCTGCAGTGAGCGCGTGCATGTACGTGAAAAGATCTGACCTCCAGCTTCAACCTGTCACTACCGCGGTCCCTGATTGCGCGAGCCAGGAGAAAAACAAGAGTACGGTAAATCACCTCTGGCTCAATAAAAGACACCTGCAGTGTAAGAGGAGATGCAGGAGAGAGAGGCAGGACACCAGGAGAGCCGCCTGATCACTACCAGACTCTGAGAAACCTGCGGAGGTCCCACCAAACGTGATGATATCTTCTGTACTTACATGTGCCCCAAAGCTCTGCATATCTGCATCCAGAGCAATGTGTACAACTAGTTGTGTTGCTTTGATTAAGCTTTTAGCATTTTATTGACAGACTTTAATATATTTCTTAGAACTACGCCAAACAAGATTCTTCAGATGTCATGCCAAGTCTGCAAATTCTGACTTGTTGAATAGTGTTTGGTCTGAAAAAAGTCCTTTGGGACTAATTTGTGGTTTTGGACTTTGTAAATAAAGCTATGTAGACTTTTATATGTTGAGGAGGCATGTTATCCTGAACCCTCAACCCCCTCCTCCCTTCATGCTTCGTTAAAGCTTCATGTCTTTTTCTCTTGTAAAATGTGCTCTCTGCCCCTTTCCGACTGAAACAATTTCACTCTTCAGCGGGTAGCGACAGCATGCTTTAACTATGCGAGGCAGCCACAAAGTCACAGAAAAAGAATGTAAAGGAGGAGCTACATAAAGAATGACATTGTTAAACATTCAAAGACATCACATGACACTAGGAAGAAGAAGAAAAAAAGAGAGAATTGGTTATTGTCCAGGGGGAAGAAAGAATATAATTGAACCAGCGGATGGGAGACATCTAAAAGCACAGATAAGGTGAACAAAGGAACGACAAAATGAGAGTGTAGAAAGAGAGTGCAGACTGAAGCCTGGTCACTTGGTAATCCCATAATCCCTGGCAGGCAGGCAGGATGTAATTGCTCGTTAGTGCCAGTTTCCACTCTGAGGCCTGTCACTGCTGGAAAACCACAGAGCGCCAGCGAAATGAGAAACAGATAGGAGGTCCCATGCCTCGGTTCAGATAGGTGGAGAGGCCCCCCACCCAAACATCCCCGAACACATACACATGTGTGCACGCATATGCTCTTACCGTCTGTGCGCGCGATACTTTTTTTACTCTCGTAATCCTTTTTAACAATAACAAACATGATACACCCCATATTCATCATATTCCTCACACTGTTTCGGCACACACACAGGGGGCCGGGGTAATCAGAGGTGTGGACACTACAGCGCCTAGGGGAGGATGGTGAGGAGAGGAGTGGATCTTACTGACCTCACCCCTCTGTGACAGTCTTATTAACCGACTGACAGCATCTCAGCCTGTAGGTGTCTGAGATCCTGTTAGGTCAGTAAGAGACAGTAATGCATGGGGCTCTGGTGGGCTGTGAGGAATAATCAGTTAGGGGGGCAGCTCAGTTACTCAGTGAATAACTGAGCTGGGTCTGACTCAGTTGATCCACAACGTTGGTCCAGACTGAAATATCTCAGTGACTGTTTAACAGATTGCCTTCCAATGATGTACAGATGTTCAGAGTCCCCAGAGGATGAATCCTATTCTGACCTTTGTAACCCCCGGACTTTCCATCTATCACCACCATCTGGTCAACATTTTAATCTGACCAATATACGGGTGTATAATCACACATCTGCTAAATTACAATCTCACCCACCTCGGTCGTACATTGATAGCATGGCTGTAGACTCTTCGTCATGTTAAGTAATGTTGAAACTAATCGACTAAAAGAAATGTACTGCAATATTAAGATTTTACCATGGGAAGTTTCAAGTATTAGTTGTTATTTTGTAGGTATTAATTTGGCAGAAAACTACAAAACATTACTGTTTACATAGATGCTGACTTATCTATTTTTTAAGGCATTATCTATATTTTAAGGCATTTCTAATAAATTAAAAAGACATGCGACAGACGTTGCTAGAAATGAAAGACTCTCGAGGTCATCTGACTCAGCAGTTTCCCTGAGCTTTACTATTTTGGTTCACTTTCTTGTTCTTATCAGTGTGTCTTAAGCTGCACCGCGCAGCTGCTTTAACATATATAGTTAGAAACTATATTGGTTAACATAACAGAGCATTTAGGAGGGTGGAGAATGGCCCAAAACATATTAATTTGGATAATATGCACCAGCTTTAGAAAGCACACCAAATGAAAAACACAATAGAAAATCTAAAACAAATACAACAACAGAAACATGCTGAAAAGGAAAAATTGTCTGCAGAAACCGAAAAAATACATTAAGAACAAACATGCCTCAAAAACAGAAACTAAAACACAGAAATATCAAACACAAATACAACAGAGAAACGCTGCATAGCAGGTCAACATAATGCAAGCTCTCCAGAGCACTAGGTGGAGCTTGAATTTCAACTGAAGAAACAGAGACAACACAAATCTAATCAGGTCGATAAAGAACCAGTTATTTCTAGATGATTAAAATCAAATATGGATATCTATCACTCCATCAGGTGGACTTGTGCATGACTCCAAATGACATGTTCACAAACCAACACGATAATGATCAATGTTGTGCTTACACCCCCCCAGGTAGCCAAAACAAAAATGTATGGACTTCAACATTATGGCCATTTTCTAGCTGATTATCAGCTTGAGGAGGGATAACTAGCCACATATTATGGAGAACAATACCTCTTTCAAGTTTTGTCTGTAGGGTTAAACAGCACATCCTGGATCTCATTAGAAGTACCTATTAGTGGTAAATGTATTGGTTTCCTAATAATAAAGCTGAGTGATCAGTGATTTACCGCTGACCCTGCAGCCTTCTCTTCACACCAAAGAGAGGTGAAACGTGTCTAATGGATCTTCAGTGGGTGAAATGAAGCGCTTTTAGTGGAGAACAATGTGTTTGAAGTGTAACAGTTCTGGATTAACGCCCTCACACGTGCAGGCTGGAGTTGCCAAAAGGTTCTGCCACGGAGACTTACTGCAGGGTCATCAAAGCAGCGGGATCAGCGGGTCACAGCAAACTCCATAAAATGCCAGTTTCCACAGGGCATTAAAGTGTCGTAAGTGACCAGCATGTTAACCTCGAGCTGCAGCCCTGATGCCATTATTAAGGCACACTGAGAGAGAGAGCCACTGTCATCGTCTCGGCCACCAGAGCCATCTGGCTTTGCTAAAGGAAACATGTTCTCACTGTGAAGCCGCTAGAGACAAACCCCAGAGGGCTGAGGCTGTAATAGAGCTCGCAGAGGAAATTGACAGATATACAGTCTGAAACGCAGATATCCAGGTAGTTAAATGGAGTCCTAATATCAAAGTGTCTTCATTCATCTGCCCAGATATTTCAGACACTCATGTGAAACAGATAAACCACACACACTTTTCTTTTCGTGTTGCAACAATTTCTGTTTTTTCTACATGACTGACAAATCACTGCTTCTTTTGTACATTTGCCAAAAATAGCAGTATGTGAACTCCTGCCAGGAGCTCTGGCTTCCCTTTAATCATCACCTGAAACAGGTCTTAATAAATCTGTCAATTACCTTTCAATTAATAAAAAGCAGAACTCAATAATCCCAAATGACAATGCTGGCAGCTAGCAAACATAGCTGAGCTTTTAGCAGCAATAAAGAAGAGTAGAAAGTGGCGTAAATGGTTGACTTACATTTCGACGCAATGGCGATGTTGCTGCTGGATAGCCAATTGTTTCCTAAGCTGCCGAATAACAGTGTCACTAACATATAAACGAGTGCAGATTTAAAACATACATATTGTCAGTTTGTGGCTCCGTGTTTTCACAGTTCTTGGCAGTTCAATTGGTTGATACAATCATTTATAACAGACATGAGGGCCACAACTACAAGGATGAGACAAAGTGTAAAGAACTACAATTATTCTTTAATGCAGAAAAACACAAAAAGCTGGGAGAGAAAGAGTTTTCAGAAATGACCCTGCTTTCCACAGCAGCTGTAACTTCAACAAAGTACAACAACCTCCACCAGATTAAGCGTGAAGGGTCACTGGAAAATTGAGCTAATGTGCAGTTAGCCCTAATTAGCCAATAGAATGCCACAATACCCAAGCGTCCTGTGACCCAATCAGGTAAATTAGACGGGACAACATCATCCGATACGCATCATGGGCACTGTCCCCCCCCCCCCCTGTCCCCCCTCCCCCCCAGAGCTGCGATGAAGACAGCCTCCTGATGCGACACATCTGTGTCCTCACCGTCTCGCTCTTCCTCACTTTGTTTCTCGCTAAGGCAGTTTCCCCCAGTGTCCCTGACCCTAATAACCCAAATTCCTGCCTGATTAAGTTGGTTTTAAAAGGAAGCTACACAGAGAGCGGTTGGGTGAGCCTCACCTTAAATGGGAACACATTTTAGCCGTGTTGGAGCGATGATCAGAGGGTAGGATTTCACTTTCCGCTGTTTGTGAGGAGGACGGCGCTTAAAAGGCCACAAAGCAGACAGAGGGAAAGAACAAAGAGGAAAAGATTGGACATACACATTCAACAAGTTTGTATCTCTTTTTGTCTATTTTCTCCTCACACACTTTGTTACACTGACATTGTCACTACAAAGCGGCTTTGCACGCACACCACTGCTCACAGGGCGCCTAACCTTTCATACCAAACCACAAATCCCCTCTCCCACACTTGCGACCTTTTCTTGCTCCCATCTCATGTTGTTATTTCTCCAAATTAAGCCCACACTGAGTTGCGAGCAGCACTCAGAAACTTGGCCATCTGTGACACACACACACACACACACACACACACACACACACACACATAGGTCATTATAAGTGTGTCTTGTGGGTGAACCAGCGTTCTCCAAAGTGTTTCCGTGTCGCCCGCCCTCGCCCCAGACAGACTGGGTTTAATGACCTGGCCTGATAGTTCAAAGCAGCCCTCAGACGCTATGATTAATGAACGTGACCTGCTAATTTCAGAAGAATACAGCTTATTGTATAAAAAAAAAAAAAAGCTCCGGCAGACACAAACACTGAGCTGCAGGCTAGTTAACATTCTTCTGTGTTTCGAGAAAAAGTTTTTTTAAGGAGCGAGATTTCACGATAAGGACAGGAGTTCTCTTTATGTTTCATCAGCGGCTCCAAAGTATTAACTGCTGCTTTGTTCTAAATAATTTAAGTCGTTTGAACTTGAAGAAGCCAAAATGCTCACAACAACGAAACAAATCAAGATCAGAGAAAACAATAATGCCCTTGTTGGCGCGCTTACACGAGATTGTCCAGCGCTACAAAAGCAAGGACCTAGAAAATGTAAGTAGCATGGGAAGCATTTGTTTGAAAGAATACATCTAACAAATTGGAATTCCTTTTTGTCAGATCATGCCTCCTTCAATTCGCCCTGAGGGAATCACTGTGGTTGGCTGCGTACTTTAAGCACTTCCAGATTGAAGCTGCCCTGTGGCACTTCACGTTGCATAATCAATCTCTCTCACTGCACTCTCTCCATTAGTGCTGGGACAAAACAACTAGAGTAACATTACACACTGAGGGCGAGACACAGAGGACGAGGCTCCCAGCACAGCGCACGCGTCCGTCTTTTAATGACACATTTATACTAATCTCAACGGATCGGGCCCTCCTTTAAAATGTCAGGCTGCTACTTAATGAACTTGAATCTGTTGTATTGAAGTCTGTCAGTGTTTGATGATGTCCGTTAAAATATTGTGCCTACGGAGGAATCTATACATTTGATCTTTTGTGTCAACTTTCTACTTGTGTCAACACTGTAAGAGACACTCAGTTTTAGTCTTTGTTATCTAATGGGTTTACAGATCAACTTAAGTTTCATTAAAGACTAACCGCTTTAATGTGGGCAGACTTTTTTGTGTTCTTCCTAAATTGCATCGTGATTTGGTCATGTCTTGTATGAATTGTTTTGGATTGTATTGTATTTGGTCACAGTGTTCACAGTGTATAACTTCGAAACTATAGTGTTATGTTTTCAGAATCATTTAAATCATTTATGAGTTGACCACTCACTACACTGAAAAAACTCAAACGTTATCTGTAATTAAATGTATTATGTCAACAAATGTCACCATATAAGGTATAACTTAATACAATATATGCTTTCAAGTAACCTAATACAGTTGTGTGAAAGCTGTTGAAGTAATATATTTACTTAAAGTCAACACTTCAGTTTATTCAGTGTACTATGTTCTCTTAAAATCTCACAACATGCACATGCTGGATGAAGAAGTCCAGATTCAAGATGAACAAATGCTAAACTTGAGTGCACATTTTGAGCTTCATTTTCCCAAAAGTGACTTAAAACAATTCAACTACAACAGGGAATGCATCGTTGGTCTTAGCAAGTTAACAATCAACAACAATCAACACATAGCATCATAAGATATAAAGCTTCAGTAAATCAGAAATAAACAAGGATGAGTCCATGCTAGCTAAATGCTAAGGTCAATTATTCTTACTAAGGCAGGTTACCTTATTTAATAATTTGGATTATTTACCAATTACAATATTTGTTTTTCTGTGTTTTGCTAGTGTATTGTAGTTTATTGGGATCAATTAAATATGTTTCTGAGCATCTAAGATTTAAATGAAACATGACAGAAATGGGGAGCGATCCTTAAGGAGGTACTTTTACACTTAATGAATGTTCCTTTTTGGGGAATATAGGTAGCATGTTTTTTCATACAATTATAACGTTTTTTGAGAAAGACTATTTATGTTTGAAGTTGCTTTATAGAGCTTTAAAAGTAACTGAATGTCATGTTTCTTTCTGACTTCCTCCATTTTGATAGGAAAGATGCAATCTTGCAGAGTTTTAATATCCAAAGAATGATTGGGTTTATCTTCAATATGTCTCGAAGTATTTAATAAAATACATAAAGGTTATATTTGAAGTATCAGGATCTGCAACTGAAAGCTTATATTTATGAAGTCCATAACTGGGGAGAGACCACCTGTGTATGATGATTCTTCTACATTAATGGGAGGTAATGACGATAACTCAATGTGTCGTTTTAATTACGAGTGTTCATCTGGCTCCCTGTGAGTCTGACAAGAAACCTAGAACACCAACAAACGGCATGCTTGCCTTTGTAAAGCCGCATGCCAGTTTAAACAAACCAGACCACACATCGGGAGGCTGCTGGTGAAGAAACACGCCGGCCCTGCCGTACCTGACCCTTAAAAGGGCCGCTGACCCTGTGGCCTTTGACTGGAGGAAGTGAAAGCTGTGGCAGCGTGACGGGGGAGTGTGAGATGCCTCATGTTCACCCTGAAAACAAACTAGCGATTTCGAACGACATGGGTAAAGAAAAACAAGGTTGTTTCATGACATGTTTTCACACATTTTACTGGTGTGTATTAGAGGCGCTTTCTGGGGATGTGTGACATGTCTCAGGTGATGCCAAAGCTAACACACAAACACACACACACACATTCATCAACTACAACAGCCTTGAGATGCAAAGACGAGCTAAGAAAAAGATAAAAAAGAAAGTTTCAGCTCTGAACATCAGAAGCCTGCCGTCCTGCCCCCTATGCGTGCAGGACTGACAATGTGTGTTCATGACTCAGGACCTTTGAGTCAGAGAGCAAGCATGACAGTTCAGTGACGCATCATGCAATTTTTTCTACATCATTGAAAGGACACTTTTTGTCCCTAATTGCA
The DNA here is from genome assembly GCF_036324505.1 of Eleginops maclovinus. Classification (NCBI taxonomy): domain Eukaryota; kingdom Metazoa; phylum Chordata; class Actinopteri; order Perciformes; family Eleginopidae; genus Eleginops; species Eleginops maclovinus. Next base: position 10,566,636 of record NC_086354.1, read on the forward strand.
CACTTTGGGATGAGTGGGGTAAAGATATACCCCCATACAACCAACTTAGTTTCATCACAACACTTGAAAGAAATGCCCTTCGAGCATGTTGAAAGTCGTGAAGCCTAAAAGACTTGATCCGCCCCTGATGATCCCCTCAGAGGTGTAGGAGAGTAGGGAAGTGTGTGTGTGTGTGTGTGTGTGTGTGTGTGTGTGTGTGTGTGTGTGTGTGTGTGTGTGTGTGTGTGTGTGTGTGTGTGTGTGTGTGTAAGCATGTCCGTTAAACTCATGTTTTTGGGGCAGACATCTTTTCATATATTGTGGGGACTTGTCCAACTTTTTATGTAAATACTACATGTGAATGTATGTCAATGTAATGTCCCCCCCCCCACCACACCACACACACACACACACACACACCATCACAGTCACTTTGATTTATATTTTCCTGTGATGCATTTCATGCATGTCACTCCCAATAAACACTCAATTAATTAAAACACTGAATCCAGGTCACAGTCACCCCCAGAGTCAAAGGACCCTATAAAACAGCTGGCAGGTGCGTGTGTTGAGCAGAAAGCCATAGAGGTGAAAAGAAGTCAAACATCAAAGAGTGTTGTCACAGCAAACATAGAAGACAAGAGGAGGTATGCTTTCAATGCACCATTACTGATGATAAAAAAAAATACCCCGCAATGTTCTTTAAATTGGTTCTAAATCACTATGAAGACAACTTTATCAAATCTAAAGGGCCACTTACCAGATGTCCTGTGCGCATTCTGCTCCAAGCACGCACCGGAGAGGACAGGCGAGCCGCTTCTTCCACGCTGGGAGCAGCTCATGTTTTTGGCTATCCATACGCTGCGATGTGTCATGTTTTACACCTTATTGTCACGGCTCGTAAGTGTTCAGAGCAGGCTGACTCCACTGAGGCTGAAGCAAACATGAAGAATCCATCTAAAGCGGTTCTGCTTCAACGCGAGAAGCGCCTCCTCCTCGTTTTTTGCGCGGCCAAAAATCCTTTTTTCTCTGGACGGTGTCCTGTCACGGCTTCTTGAAGAGTCTCAGCACCCTGGACACGCACATACAGGGTAGATGGTGAATAGGTTAGGATGCAATCTAAAATGATATCAAACAACGAAAACACAAGTTGTACAATCAAAGCTACTTTAAAAAAGTTTGATTTACGGTTGAAGTGAAATGTCATCACTGAATGAGAACCTTAATCGCTTTTTATTAACAATAGTTCAACACATTTCCTGAAGCAAGTGTGTTATAAAAAGCAAAGCCATCATTGCTCCTTTTTTCCTCTGTCACTGCTTATCTTGTTTCAAGATAAGTTGTAGAGGTTGCAAACTGGAAATATTTGAAGTTATCTCCAAACAAATGTTCATTTTTCTAAAGAGATGTATAGCCTATCTTGTGATTTAAAAAGGTACCAAATGTCTTGTTTGGATGGACTTTTTGCAGACGGAAAGCTATCCATGTCAGAGTGACGCCTTTATAAAACCTAATTAGAAGTTTGTTTGCGGGGGTATAACAACTCAAACACTGACCAGGAGAGAAACATTCGCAAAACAATGTTTGTCCTAGCAGCTCGTACAGTCTCTGCTGACTCACATCCAACCATCGTTTAATGCATTGAAGCCAGTTTTTCAGGCATGACTCCCCTTTCCTTTCCTTACCTCCAGTAACCTGTTCAGTCTTGCCTCCAAACAGCTCGTCAGGTTATTAGTAAATAACAACTTGGGAAATCTCTCACAACGGGTCCTGCGTCACTTTAAAGAGAAGTCAATGTCGCCAGAGTTTAAAAAGGTCCGAGGAAAGACAGCGCGGTCCCCTCATTCCGAAACCAAAGTCTTGTTTTCTTCTTCTTTTACGCGCCAGCCGGTGAAACGCGGATTTAAATGTGGAGTTCAATTTAGAAGAAAAACATGTCAAGATATTAACTTAAACAAAAAAATCCACGCGTCACGCCTTTATGCAGCCACAGTCCGAGTCTCCATTCCGAAAATCTCAGGTAATCTCAGGTATCCAGTTATTAGAGACTGTGCCGCTCCGGTGTCTTCTCAGGAGTCTACTACACAGCGACTAAACAATGTCCACAATGCCTCAAAGGGCTGGAGGCTATGCGTAAAAACAGCGCGCCGCTCCGCCTGTCAGAGGCTCTGTGAAACCGGAGCGCGGTGGACGCTGTACAAAGTGCTGTGATTTTTCTTCCCCATCCAAACACATAGCTCAGATGTCTTTTTGTTCCTGCGCCGGGAGGAGGGAGGGGATTGATTGTCACACAGGAGGACGGTCCTGAGCCTTTCTGGAAAAGTCTTCAAGTGGAAGAAAGTGACATCTGTCCTTCAGGCTCACACTCTCATTAATATAGAAATGTTCACTATATTCCACTTGTAGGCACACTACAGACAGTGCATGGAGCATGGGTAGACATGAATGGGCGGATAATGATACAAAGGGCCCCTGGGCACAGACATGTAAAAGGCCCCCACCCTTCCTACACAGGAGCTGACTGAAAGAGACACGGATCGACTACAAAAGATGAAGCCAAGTCTCTTTGTGGTCAATTTGTATCTCTTTGCGGTTGTTTTGTGTTTCTGTGTAGTTGCCGTTGTCAGTATTTCCTGGTCTCTCTGCGCTTGTTTAATTGATTGCTAATATTTCTCATTTGATAGTCATACGCTTCAAACGGAGGCTCTGGCCCGAGGGCCCATTGACCCCTTGAGAACCTTCCCAGTAGAACCTTTATAGAAATCCTCCCATGTGAACTTATGTGATTGATTGCACACACCTGTAGGCCTACATACACTCATGCATGTTTGCCACTCTGCTTTATGTATTTGCTCAGTGAGTCCTGCCCTGACCTTTTTACCATGCTGTGTCACCTGCTGTCAGGTCTGAAGGATGAATGAAGTAAAGAGAGACCCCGGACCCTCTGCTCACTGCACCAGCAGCCACACACCTCCCACCAGCTGAGTTCCCGGCCACTATCCACCCTTACACCATGCAGGTTGGTTCCTCCTGCCACCCCACTGTACCCACCCACCCTGCGAAGCACGAAAAGGCCCTCCGGCTGAGGCACTCCCTGCAGGGCAAACACAGAGGCCCGCCGAGCACAAAGGCTGGGTAAACAGCTCCTTCGCTTTCCTCTGCAGGCCCACTCTCCACACCGAGGCAGAGACAAATGCAGGGAGGATCCCTGAGCTCTGCACCGATGCTATAAATAGTAGCAACGAACAAGGCAACAATGCACACAGCTGAGGTGCATGACATGCAGGAATGTACCGTCACATAATAAGAATAAGCTCAAAAGCAACAGGAGGGAAGAAAGACTTGCTAGGGTCATGACTTGTTGAGTACTACAAGATGGCTTTGTAAATCTTTCTTTCCCTAATATAACCCAGAACAAGCCCCTTTTACTCCTTAAACACACAATACCACACACATCAAGCTGAGTTGGCTGCCAAAAAATACCAGTCCTCCTCTTGAAAAGATCAGATAATAACCTCCAGAGTGCAAAATGTCCTCAATAAAATGAGTCACTGTGTAAACTGTGTTTCACAGACAGCACACCACTGCAACCAGGGCCACAACTTCAGAAGTGTGTCTACATCATCCATCACGGTGAGCAATGCCGATGAACTTGTATGGCATTGTGAGAGGGATTTGCAGCATGACACTGTTTGTACACCCCATGCAAGAACAACACACATGCATCTCCAGCATGCGCACACACAAACACACGCGCACGGTCACAGGTTTGTTCTCCTGGGAGCTGCAGGAACATGATGGCTGTTGGGCATTCTTCAATTCCTTGTAAGCATATCAACTGAATTGCATTGAAGAGGTTAGAATTTTGATTTATTGACAGTGAAAGCTGACTGTTAGGGATATACACAGGTGTTCCCATGGATACAGGGGGCCGGTTTGGAGCTGATTAATCCCTAAAAGTTAAGGAAAGATGTGATGGACAGTTAAATGGTATTCAGAATTCCCTCTGAGGTTCCGCTGGTCTCTTTTGGGTCACAGGTCTCTGTCTCTTTTGTGCTCTCTCCACATTGAGGTGCCTTCCTTTTCTTGGGCCTGATCCAGAAGTTTGTTTTCACTTTTCAAGTAGGAACTCCCCATATCCAGCACACTGTCCAAAACCCTCAGGCCAATATCTGGAAATCGAAAGCCAAATCTGTGGGTCAAAGTCAGACTGGAGCTGCACAACTGTGTACTCCTTAACGTGTTTCCACATTAGCTCAAACGAGTGAATACAGCACAGATAAATCTGCTGTGATTTATATGTTCATCCAAGCATTTCAAAGGCGCGTTCCTGCAGGCGTCCAACAGATTTGTTGTATCCCTGTTCATACAAACAAACCATAAAGCAAAGTGTCGGCACATGGCTTGATTAGAGGCGTTATTATGCGGCTGGATGGAGAATGAGCAGAGTACACAACAGAGAGTGCAACAGTGTGTACTTCAGATGGCTTCAGTCTTATTTCAAGCAAGGACAGGTATAATGATAAGTTGAACAAACAAAATAAAAATCATTTGGGTATATTCAAAGAAACCATACTGAAATAAAAGATGTGCTTTTGCTTACTGACATGCCAACAATTGTCACGTTTCCGCACAGCTGAACAGTTTCAGTTTGTGCTTCAAAAAACCTGAATGAAAGTACTGGAAATCCTGAAATTTTTGAAATCTTACACCGAAAAAATCAAGATTGATTCAGATGGCATAGATACTGTAGTGTACCAATAAAAACGAAAGCAACAGTACAGTCAGATTAAGTGGATAAACAATGCCGTAGATGAAGCATGGGACTCATGTCTGCTGAGGTTTCTGAACCACAGATTTCAGGAGTTAAACACAATGGCCATATTTGGAGCAAAGTGTGGCAAAAAGTATTGTCAAAAATGGAAAAATATACAATGCCCGGCCAAGACAAGTCTGTTGGGGGCAGTGCTATGATCTGGGGTTGCTGCAGTTGGTTTGGTCTAGGTTCAGCAATGTTATGTGCCCAAAGAATGAGGTCAGCTGTCTACCCGAATATTCTGAAGGTTATTCCATCAATGGATTTTTTCTTCGCTGATGGCACGGGCATGTTCCAAGATGACAATGCCAGAATCCATCGCTCAAATTGTGAAAGAGTGGGCCAGGGAGCATGACACATCATTTTCACACATGGATTGGCCACCACAGAGCCCAGACCTGAACCCGATTGAGAATCTTTGGGAATCTCCCGTCATCAATACAAGATCTTGGTGAAAAATTAATGCAAGACAGAAATAAATGTTGTGACATTGCAGAAGCTGGTGGAAACCATGCCACAGCGAATGCGTGCCGTAATCAAAGCTAAAGGCGGTCCAACGAATATTACAGTGTGTCCTTTTTTTTGGCCAAGCAGTGTATATAGTTGTAGTTTCTCCTCCTCATACTTCATCCTAAAGGCCACGTAGCTGACTGAGAAGTGTTTCCTAACTTACAGATGTTTCTGACGTATGTGTTGCCTCTGAGCACTGTTTGTGTTTCAATCAGGCAGACTCACGATCAGGAAGACATCTCGCCATCTTTCAACAGTTCTCTTATCTTTGAAATCTTCTCTAAAACAAACATCTAGTAATATCGACTAGAAATGATCGTTGCGAAGTGCAAGTTGAGATGCTGACAGGAGAACAAACACTTGAGTGAAACAGGTGCACGACAGGCCTGTAGGTGTGTCTCGTCCACAGACAAAGGTAGATGAATGTGGGACATTGTGTAAAGAAGGGAATGTTGTTTTCCCTCATCTCAGCTGACCCAACATTAAGTAAACAGAGGGGAAGAAACGGGTGCCTGAAAGGGTGTTTTCTCTCCTCATTCCAACTCTTTTTTTTATGAGGAGTTCAAGTTTCAGGCCCCTGAGGTCGTGGCCCCTCCGTTCCAATCCTACTGAGAGGAGGTGGGGCGGGGAACCTGTCGCAGAGAATAAAAGGCCCGTCGGCTGAAGAGGTGCAGGCGTGCTCATACCTCTGTATGCCGGACCGACGGGAACGGCCGCCTCCAGCCGGGCCAGCTGCCTCGTCGAAATCCCAGGTGGCAAATATCCTCCTGCAGCGAGCATTCGATCCTGCCCTGCGGAGGGCAGGAAATCTGTCGAGTCAGAGTAGCCAGAGCGGGGTGCTTTTGGCAAGCGGCAAGGCGTGACTTGTGGGGGCTGAGAGTTTCTGGCACCCCATTAACAGCAGGATGGGACGGTCTAGCGGCGCTTTAAGGGCCCTCGGCGTCTTGTCCCCCCTTGCACCTCACACCAAAAACTGACTTACAGCAGCCACAGCTGGACAGCCAGCTCTCACTCCTTTCCTGTAAAGCTCCTCGGGTGTATGGTGAAGTTGTGGTGTGTGAAAGTGAGTGAGAGATTCATGGCCTGTGTGTTAACTGTGTGTGTGTTAACTGTGTGTGTGTTAACTGTGTGTGTGTGTGTGTGTGTGTATCCAATGGGTCCCTCGTGGCTACAGCAATGAAACCAGATCTGCCTCAAGAGTGTAGCAGGTGAAGCGAAAGAAACACACGGCACCGGGATGGGAACAGACAGCAGAATGGAAAGAATGAGTGAAGAGGAGTGAAGAGAGTCAGACAGGGACAGATATAAACACCAGAGAAAAAAGGAGAGTACATTAGGGAGGAAGCCCGGCTGATGGAGGACTGAAAAATGATTTCCTCTGGCTCTGCAGGTAGGAGATACAGAGCAAGAGAGGAAATCCCCTCCGTCGCGCTCCTCCATCTTTACTGTGCACTTCCTGCCGTTTGTAACCTCTGAAAGACACTAAGTGACACACACAGACAGAATAACGCCTGATGTATGCCGCATAACTCACGGCCCCGCCAACTATACATGGTACCTATGGTCACGCTGTGCTTTGAAAAGAATTCTGTGGAGAAAAAAGCAAGAGTGAAATGTCTGTTGATATAAAACAGAGACTAAATACATCAAAAATATTTACTATATATACTGAAAATTCACAGCGTACAGAAATATGTACATACAAAGACATATACAAAAACACTGATCAAAAGATGCAAACATGCACAGGCAAATATCCATTACAAATGTATTTATTGAGTTGCAGAAAGCCATTTATAACTGTATATAAAAAGGTAACACTTTGACTTCCTTCTGATCATGGTGGAATGAAAAACAGAAAAGCTTTTTAAATATGAACGATGATCAAAGCAAATACATTCTGCTTTAACATGAACAGGTTATGAAGATGAGGCGATTTGGGTCCAACTTATTTGAACTCCTCCAGCATGCGTAAAAATTCATAACCTTAGAAGAAGAAAAAAAAAACGAAGAAGAAACTCCAACTGAGGGTCTGCTTAGTCTCAGAGCTTTCAGGACCGTACTGGTGGTTTGGTGTGTTTTAGCCCACTGACTACACATACTTTATTAATGACCTTTTTCCCCCAAAAAACACGATGATATTTCAGATGGATTTCAAAGGAGCCACTTTTTTCAAATTATTTCAGAACACTATAAATCGAACCTGTTTGCTTGACATATTCTATGACAGTCTCCTTTCTTCTTTGTCAAGTCACATTATAGTGATATGGTCCTCGGGCAGTCAGCAGAGACCAGCTTCAAATTTTTATTGAAGGCTGTTTTCACGTTCAAGAATTCAAGAGGTTCTCCGGTGATTTGGCTTAACACTGACATAAAAAAGGGCGTCTCACAAGAGACTGATTGAAAAAAGAAATTGAATCAAAATCGTAGCAGCAGAGAGATAAGTATCCGGACTTTAAATCCCCAGTATTGAAAAAAACAAAAGAGCTACATTTCCTCAGACTTTACAAAGATATTACAGACATTATACAGGTTCCTACAGGCTGATAAAATGGTGTAGTGTCCCTATAATGTAAGCTGCCTAAAATCAAAGTATTGAAACGGAACCATGGAGGAACCACGTTTAGTAATACACTTGTTTAGCTGCCTTAATCACAAATAAACTGGACTATTTACTTGGGCTAAAACACACAAAACAACAAGTACAGAGCTTCAGGTCTTCCCACACTGCATATAATGTATATACAGCACGGATATGAAATGGACTGGACCCAAATCACAGAAGTGAAGAGGGACCTGTCCTGACCCGGAGCTGATCTTACTGGTGCACTCCTCGCTACAGTTTCCAGGGGATGAGGTGTAAGGCACTGAGAGCGCCTCGTGATAGTGCAATGGTCAGCTGTTCCCCTGTGCCTTTGCTCTCAACAGGGACCAGGGAGGATCCGCTGCTGCAACAAAGTAAATGGAGAACAGGAAGCAATGAAACAGACACAACTGCAGCAGATCGACAGGAATGGAAGAGAGTCTTTGTGTAAATATGCACTTTCAAAAGAAGAAGGAATCTTCATTTCAATTTCATTCGACAAACAACGTTTAAACTAAACCCTGCAATGCACCATCACGATATAAAAATGATTACAGCATTGACTTGATAAAATGACAAAAAGGAAAACAGATTTGACTTTTTGACATTCTCGCATCTTTTGCATGAGGAGGCGGAAGCAGAAGGAGAGGCAAAGGGTTTGATTGTGTAATACTGAACATTTTCTGTGTCTGTGAAGTGTTGGAATACTAAAATGAGTGTGGTACCTTCAGCACATCTATCATGCTCATTGGCGATTGAGCGTGGCAATTACCAACCCAGATACCACTTGATTTATAGCACGTTTCTAAGCACGGTCGTAAAGGCTGGCTGTCGAACATTTATTATTGAATCCATTTGGCTAGATCACAACACTGCTTCTGCCACAAACTTAAAAAGATGATACTGTCTCTGCGGAAACACGGTGGTGAGAGGAAAAGTACTTTCCTTTGAACAAAAACAACAGAAAGCAGGCCTGCCTGTGACCGAAAAAAACGTTGAGATTGAGCAACAATACAAAATAAATAATAACTATTGACCTAAAATCAAAAATATATATATTTACATTCTACTATCCGAGATTTCACCACTAACAGAAGAACACGAAAATGTGCAGCAATGGGAGGAAGGGGGATGGAGGAGGGATCCGACATACAGGACGTGTTCTCCTTGACCAGGGCGGGACACGCTCCTGTGCGTCTGCGGCCCGGAGGCTCTGCAGCTGATGAAGCGATGAAGACAGTATCGTGACGTGGCCGAGGCGAGAGGAAGAGAGATTTACAAAGAGAGGAAGATGTCCGAATTTAACTTGTGGACTCATCTTTCTTAATTAAAAATCCCAGAATAAAAATGATCGAGTTCATATACATGTTCCCTGTGTAAATAATCTTATACAGCCGCCTCATATGTTTGGGGGTCTGATGTAAGCAGCCTCTGTGTAGCTGTGCAGAAAGAACACCTTTATAGAGCCTCTGATATTATTCCCTTACAAAGACTTCACAGAGAAACTCACACACACCCGACATTTAACGAGTGACACCAGGCTGTGTGGCAGGTGACCCCCCCGCTGATTTATCTAGTGTCAACTGGTTTAGCAAGAATTCATTTTGGACCCTAGACAGGCAGTACAAAAGTTTATGAATGAATGGCGGGTGGGGATTTTGGGGGGGGGGGGGGGTTGCTGCCCCAGCTTGTTAAAAAGCACAGTAAAAATCTTTGATATTTACACTGAGGAAAGTGAATACATTCAGGCAGCAAAAAGGAGGAGGACGGCCTCTCCCCTGAACGAGGTACGTTTGGCACTGCTAATAATGGAGCCCCCCCCCCCCCCCCCGCAACGCTCTCCTCTTTCTTTTCTGTCCCTTCAGCAAGGCAGCCAGAGAGCTAGATCCCGACATGTCAAACACACTTTATTATTCATTCATGTGATACTTCAGGGGGTGAAGTGGTAAGCGTTTAGAGAGCGGGGCCACAGAGCCTTGCCGCCACTGTCCTTCGATAAAGACAGGAACCAGGCAGAACCAGTCCTCCGTGTCCAACCCCACCCCCCTGCTCCCTGCTTCAATCAGCAGGAGTCTTTGGTTCAGAAGGCACATCTCTCCACAGAAACCCTCCTGTATCTGTATTTTCTGTTATTTTTGTTAAATAATCTCCTTTGATATGAAAAAGACAGGCCACCCGGATTCTAAAGGGTTCTTTCTCCCAGAGTGGATCCATTTCTACGTTTCCTGTTTCGTAGTCCTTTGGGGAAGGCAGAAGGAGACTGTAAACTCAGATACCGTTGGTCATGTCTGTGATGATGTTGGCCTTCACCAGCTTGCGCAGGAACTCCTTCTCCTTGGATATGTTGTGTGTCCAAGACTGCAGGAGAAACAGAGGAAAAAACAAATCAGTAGTGATACAGAGAATAACCTGTGATCCATGTTAGAGTACAACGTTCAGGAGCATCTATTCCAAAGGCTATGTGCACTGAAATCTGTAGGTTAGAATTGGATTTTCCTATTCCCAGCATCTATACGTGTGGGTGTTCATATGTGCATATATATGAGCAAGGCCACACTGGGTCAGCTTTCCTCCCTGCTGTGCTATGAGGATCCAGTCCGGTGGGCCGACATGTAATCAGAGCCGGTGGTTCCTGTGCGGTGCTTTGGGATGCAGAGAACAGCCAGAGATCAAATGAAGAACGCAAAGGTGGAGGAAGAAACATCCAGGAGGGAATAGGAAGAAGAAAAGAAAAGTGGAGCGCTTCATGGTTGGGCCCTGCAGCTGCCTCGGGTCTGTCCTCTCCTACTAAGCCTGTCTGGGTCGGACCTCCTACCACTGCGTGACGGGTCACAGCAGGACTAAAAGGAACAATAAGCTACAGTTTTATTGGAAATGATCCACATAAGATACAGGAAAAATATCATTGGACTGGTGACCACACACAGGAGACACTGTGAAAATCCTAAATATTAATCTCTCCAATTTGGAAGTGACAAAGCAGATCCTTGTGCTGTAGCAGAAAGAAATGCTATTGAACTTTAGATGAGTCTGAACGTCAGGAACAAGCTGTTTATACAAAACCGAAATATAATTACTATTTACAGACATCAAACGTTTAAAGGGGTCATATACTTTTTGGGATTGTCCCTTTTCCTGTAGTTTGTTCCTACTAATACCTAATACATTATAGGCTAAGGGGCGGGAGATCTCTAAGCGGTTGACTAATCACAACAGAGCCGGCTAACTAACCAATCAGAGCAGACTGGGCTCTGGTTTCAGACAGAGGGTGAAAAGAGGTTCTGCAGCGCAGGCAGTATGAGAAGAATAAAGAGCTTTTTGAACATTAAAGCATGGAAACATGTCACAGTAAGGCACAACATACAATTATGAAACTTGAAAATGTGCATAAAAGGGCCACTTTAAGTTACAACAAAGTATATTTGGCAACTGTTGTTTAACTCCCAGAAAAAACAACTGTACAAATAATTAACAAGCATGTTAATTAACCTAGCTAGTTAGGAAAGGTAATCGTTATTGTTGGCAAGTTATTACATTGGTTAATATGAACTACATTGATCATTGCAGTTTTTATTTTGTCAATAAGTGAAATCAACTCTGACTTACTATAATGGAGGTAAATGCCTCATACTCCACAAGGGATGACCTCAGTAGCATTGCACTGTCTAAGGTGATTTATGTGGCTTTTCATCACCAATGTCTGTGTTCCTCGTATAATGACACACTTTCCGTGGAGCATTTAAGCATCCGTCCAGATAGGAAATCTCCAGAGCAGTGGAACAATACGGGGAACGTTTCACGCGCTTCCAGAGAATCAAACAGCCCCAGGGAGTGGCGGTGGTTAAAAGTTTTCGAAACAAAAAAAGTATTCCCATTCATTATCCATGTGTGTCTGATGATAGCCATGTTGATGAAGATGATGATAATAAATGCCAACGGTTCACTGGGAGTTTAGACAAAGGTTATCATCATACTGAGCTCATGGTTTACACGCGTCAGCACACGGGTGACATTTTTGATTCCACTGGGCTTCAGTGTAAACACCCGAGAGGAAGACGTGACTGATGGAGAGGAGAGAGATCCGTCACAAGCACGTTTAGAGTATGATTCAAAATGTCGCACTAACAGTGAGCGTGTTGATGCAGCAACTGATGAAGGAGCAGTGTCGCTTCAGCGTGGGGAAATTACACATTTGACCTTTTTCTTATAGTTGGGTTTAATTTTGATAGTTACTAAATTCTGATTTAGTCTAATGTACAGTTTCATGTACTCAGTACTCCTAATGTTAGAGAATACAAAAAAAGTTCAGAATATGCACATATAGCATTGAACAAAACCGTGTGACATTAAAAAACATTTACAACCACAGACATAAATAAAAACCAGCAGGATTTATTTAATTTATGCATCTTATACATGAAAACTAAACTTTTGCACTATAAAATGCTTATTGTAAGTCGCTTTGGATAAAAGCGTCAGCCAAATTAAATGTATAAATAAACTGGTTTTATTTGAAATAATATTATTTCCATTTAGTCAACATTTAAAAAAAGGGGCCTTATTATAATTATTTTCAAGTCTCCATGCTTTAATGTTCAAAAAGCTCTTTATTCTTCTCATACTGCCTGTGCTACAGCTCCTCTTTTCACCCTCAGTCTGAAACCAGAGCCCAGTCTGCTCTGATTGGTTAGCTGGCCGGCGTTGATGTGACTGTCAACTGCTTAGAGATGTCCCGCCCCTTAGCTTATAGCGTACAATGTGTTGGAGCGCTAGCCAATTAAAACACAAATGTTACCTAGTGATGTCACTATGTTACAGAAGCAAACAAAGGATTTCAATGGAGGCGTTTCAGCCAAGGGGGGGGGAGGAGTGTGTGGGAGAGGAACTCCCTCTGGAGGGAATACAGGGATTTTAGCGTTTGCAGACCATTTAGATAGATAGAATCGGGGGATGAAACCCTCTTTATTAGTCACATACATGCACACAGCAAAGCACACACAAAATGGTCCTCTGCATTTAACCCATCCTAGTACTAGGAGCAGTGGGCAGCTATTGTGCAGCTCAAGGGCACCACAGCAGGGCCTAGGAGGTGAACTGGGACCTCTCCAAGTAGCAGTCCACTTTCCATATTTCATGTCTGTTTGGGGACTTGAACTGGCGACCCTACGATTCCCAGTCCAAGCCCCTACTGACTGAGCCACTGCTGGACTGCTGGACTTATTTACATGCAGGAAAACCCCCAAAATGCTAATAGGGCCCCTTTAAGTTATTTCTATTGTTTTAATTGTGGTGTAAGTAATGAACAAATCTTATTGGTTAACCACTCACTCAAATATTTCCTGCAAGTCTAAAATAACAGATTTCATTAATATGTAAGCTTGCCAAAAAGGCTTCTGATATGTTGATACTATAACTTGGCCGTGATACTGAAAAAGTCCAATGTACCAGGTACAGCTTTTACAGGATGTTTAACGGTTCTTTAAGTTTGAGTTCACCCAGTTTGTTTGTTCTGAATTGAAACCCAAGCCAAACATGCATACTTTAAATTATAAAAGAATGATCATTTATAGAAAAAGCACTAGAGGACATACTGCTGATAATTTCCCTCCCACATCCACAGTTTTAACAGCAACAAAGAGCCATTAAACTCATATATCTGAATAATCCCTCTGATCTGCTCGGCCTGGGAGACAGATCCAATTAGTGCGACTCCACACATTGTGCTACAATGTTCACGCTGAAAACATTTAAACTGTCATAACTCTGGATGCAAATACAAGAGCTGAGAGAAGTTCAATTCATGCATAATTCTTACACTAATACCACCGTCAGGCTATACACTGAAGGCTTTGTAGTGAATGTATTTTGGCTGTGGGCCACTTCACCTCTCCTCCACAGGAGTGGTGGTCCCGCCTCATCAAAGATTACAGTCATTTGTTTCTTGAGTTATTCTACAGTGGCCAGGGAGAAGCCAGAAAATATTGTTCTCATTAGCATGGAGAGCATGTTACAGCCAGTTTGCTGTGATAAGGTACAAATGAGCCATTCTTGTAGAGTTCAGCAGATTTGTGCGTTTTCACTGGCTCTCACCGAAACACATCATACACAAGCGCGGTGCTCACCTCTTTAATGGCGGACATCTTGACGGTCTCGTAATAGTGTAGAGGTGCGTGAGGTGTGTTCATGTCGTAGCCGAAACCCGCCACCGCAACCTCGTCGCAGTTATGAAGCGCCATCGTTATAGCAACTGTTCCCAAAGTTGGAATGTTCTGTAGTCAAATAAAACAGAGATGCAAGCTGTCACACGCCAGGACCATTTATATGATTTATTATATGATTAATGAAGACAAAAACATGTGCACTATTATAGTTTTCAGGACCATTTTGAAACTGATCATGGTTTCTGACACAGAGACAGATGTCCGACCCCTCTCGTGTATCTCCACCCCTACCGTGTACCTCTGTCTTTGTTCTGCTCGACTGCGGCTAACTGACTTTGAGCACTTGGTGATTAACTATTACCTTTAAGACGCGACCCCTGCAGACCCCTGCTACGACACAGTGATCTACAGGGTTGAACTGTGCTTCCTAACCGCCGCAGGCTGCCACAGATCTGGGGGGTACAGGGGACCGTGTGTGTGTGTGTGGATGTTGGAGAAAAAAAGTGGGTGCAGAAGAAAGAGCGGAGGGAGGCCCCATTTAAATCATTACCCTGATTTGCAGCCCTCGGGGTAGGTGGAGCTGAACCAGCAGCTGGCCAACCTCCTACTGCGTGTTCTAATACAGATTAATTTACACACACACTCGCACACACACTCTACATAAACACTGGGATAACAAATAGCCCTGCTCATTAATTTCCACATACATAAACATAAACTACGGTGGTCAGAAGATGGACAGGAGTGTGTGTTGGAGAAAAAATGTGCCAAATGATACAACTCTGCAGCCTGTATTGTACGAGACAGTGCTGCAAACACCCAGACACACACACACATACATACACACACACACACACACACACACACACACACACACACACCAGATGCCCACATGTTGAACACATGTTGCAGAGCGGAGTTCATGCAAGGGTGTTCTGGTGGCCCCAGAGGGCAAAGGTACGGTGATACACTCGTCACGTCTGTCCAATTCTCTGAGTTAGTCCTCTAATATTCCCCTTTAGCATTAAATCTTCATAATCATTGTATTTTTCCTACAGCCTGGTAGCAGCCCTTCTGGTCCCTAGTTAAGAAACTTTATTTATCCAACAAACTGTTAGCAATCTCAAGTCCAGACAAGCATTGTTCATTAACAAAGCACATACATCAACTTCTAACGTTAAAAAAAACAATGGAGTATTGTACAATTCAGACTAAACCAGGTTCTCTATATTTCAGTAATGTCAACAATCAGAAATTGTCTGGGATTACCCCCTCTATTTACTTTCGTTCTCTTTTTATTTTGATAACGCTGAAGGAAATGCTGCCATTGTGAGGTAAAGTTCATCCTCCAGGAACCAAAGAACAAACATACTATAGTTAAATACTGGAAGGCAGATCCTTTACAACTTGAGAAAAATGGCGACAAAATATATCCCAATTATATAGCTTTGGTTCTACTGTTTCCCTGTTGAGTAATAAGCATACCTGATAAAATAAAGGGCATCTGCACGAACAAACAGCAGACCAGCATCCAGATGTCTCCGTTCAATAGTTAAAATTTAACATAATCACTGTCATGTGTTGAGTTTTGTTTAAAATGATATTGTTACACTGATGCCTGCATGTGTCTTACCCCTTTGCCCATGAGGCCATTGTTTAAGGGCAGGCCTATGAACTGGAAGGCAGCCTCCTGGATGAAGTAGGGATTGAGGATTCTCATCTCCGTGGGCTCCCGAGGCACATACTGAGCCACCGACTTCCAGAAACCCTCCGTGCCCCTCTGAAGAATGGGCAAGGAAATGGACAGGAACATGGGAGGGAGAAAGAGAACATTGTGAATTAGTCGTTTTCAATGTGAATCCACGGTGGAAAGTCAACTGCAATTTACCAACCCAACATCAAAGTGAGATTATCCTCTGTAACACTGACATAAAACACAGAAGCCAGCCAGGAGCCAGACCCCTACCAGCACTGATTAGGGAAATGGCTTTTGGGCCTTTAATGGATGAAGTCAGGGTGAGGGGCTCGCAGGACAACGGTAATTACTGAGGCAGTGGGTGAGGGGTGCAGCTGCCCCGGAGTGCTTTACAGTCTTCCTTTAGTCGTAGGGGAAAGGGCCGCAGACCGATTAATATTTTGGACCTTATTATTAAAGCAAACTGTTGTTTTTACGATTATTTGTCTCCATTTTAGGGAGAAACAATTATTCCAAAAGTGTATCAGTGTAGTACCTTTCACAGCAGATACAAACTAATTTGACCCAGTCTTGCTTCGTTAATTAAAATAAATGAAATAACTATGCATGTTTATCAAGTTATTTTCACCTGACTTGAAACCAGACACCAAGTTATGTTAATTTATTGCCTCTGGATCACAGCTTGTGCACCCTTCAGACAGGATGCACATTCATAAGTAGAGGAGTGTAGGTTTAGGTTGTTTGGCCTACATTAAGTATCTGCTGTTGTGGTGTGTGGTTGTTTTTTTAGGGATGTACAAAACCTCCAAAACCATGTCCCAATTAAACATGCGTTGTTAAATATGGCAATTGAATGGAAATGGTTCAAATTACAACTTGGCAATCATCATCAGTTGCTAGAGCAACCTGTCAGCCATCTCAATAAAATGATGGAGCCACTGGGAAATGCATTTCTTCCACTCAGTCGTACCAGAGCAGCCACTGATCAGAAAAGAGACTAACTTACAAAAACTGGAAATGATCTACAGCCCTAGCAAATGAAAACCCAATTCAAATTTCTTAACTGAGTCTAGCTGAAAAGATTAAACCTCCAACAAATCCTTTACAACAACATCCCTTTTAATGATAAGCTAAATGGTCGCGCAACTAGGAGTGCATGATGGACTCTCCTGACAGTGTGACTTCCTAAAAGGCATGAAGCCAATACAGTCAGCAGATGTAACTGGGAATCACCTGTTCAAATAGTCAAACACCCGCCCGACCGCCTTTGATGCAGCTATGCACGACTTGTGTGTGTGTGTGTGTGTGTGTGTGTGTGTGTGTGTTTGTGTGTGTGTTTGTGTGTGTTGGCAGAGGCAGTAGCAACAAGTCTGCTGGCTTTGTGGCTTTAACAGTGTCGGCTCTTTTTGAACGAGGGCCCCAGCTCTGTGCCCTTCGGCAAGCTGCTACAGGAACAGCAGCTCATCTCTCCTGTCAACACAGCCTGTGTTTGCCAGGAATCTATTTAGCAGCGCTGTTTGGATGTGTGCGCCGCTGTGTACACCGAATAAAAGAGAGTGATGCATTTCTTTTCCTTTATTTCTAAGAAGGGGAGAAGCTAACGACACAACACACGCCCCTCCGCTTTACACGGCAATGACCCGGTGTGTGCATAGACGCAAATGTCACAGGGTGGGGATCTCTTTGAACATATTCAGACAACTTGCAGAGTACAGGTGGTTTTGAGTAATGGATGAGTAATTAGTATGTAAGGATTCAGGCCTGTAAGGAGGGAGGGGGTTGGCTTACTGTTGAGTTTAGGAATGTGGGAAGTTGCTTACATTGAAAGGTCACCACCACAAACCTCCACCAGATAGGATGGACAAGAGGGAAAGTTAATAACACTCCACCCTCGTTTGACTCTCAAACAACTCCAAAGGAGCCGTAGAGTGACTGCAATTACATTATGTGAGCTATAATAGAGAATATGCAGCATTAACTGTGTATAAAAAGGTAAAAACTGACTATTCATTTATGAGCAATGCTGGAAATGTTTCGTTAAAATGCTACAAGGCACTGAAGAAATTGTACTCAAAGCAATTCCAGTGAACAGGATGTGGCTTCCACTGCGGACTGACCGCTGACCTCTCCACGAGTGTGTATTAGTTTGTCAAGAGAAACACTGTTGAGCCAGCGGCATTTGACCATTACAGGGCAGGAAGTTGCAGAGTGCTCTCGCACCACGCACTCACTAAGCCCTGACACACAAACACACAGCTCGAAAGGTGAATGGAAGTGTGCAGCTTTGGTGTTGGCGCTGCCGTCCGACTTTGGTCAGAGAGGAAGTGGCTGTTTCCCTTCTCCCGCGACAGCTTTATGGTTAAATTGGTCTGGATTATTAGATTTAAGTGTGTGCGCAAGGCTGTGTGTTCCAATAAGGCACCTGTTAAAACAATCTTGAACTGGGGGGAGAGTTAATTGTTTGAAATGGAAGGGGATACCCTGCCGAGAGGTGGACATCATTCAGTCAGAAGAAAGTAAACGGAGACGTTCCCTTGTGTTGACATTAGCCAAGTTTCGATCCAAATATAGCGCAAAAAGAGTTTTCAATAAATGTGCATTTCCCGCCACTACTGTTATGTGAATATTAGGAAGTTCATCACTAACAAGGCAGTGGTTTTACTCCTGTCAGGTGCCATTAAACTTCTACACAGAATCCAAGAAGAGGGTGGAACTAGACAAAATAATTGATCAGACTCCAGTCACACAATTGTCTTGGCAGTGAGAAGTTTTTAGTTTCTTCTTGGAAAGCAAGCTTCAGTGGATATTTAGGTGGATTTATTTTTTCCAAATCTTTCTATTTAAATGTTTTTCTCCAAGTGTTCCTCCTCAGGTTTTTTAATGAGCACATTTTGAAATAAGAACAAGTGGATTGAAACACGGGGTTGACCTTTTAACACTTAATGGTCATATTTGTTGGTTTAAGTATTAAGGAGCCTTGATCAAACACTAAGAAGTAAACATCTTAGCCAGTTAAATATTTCCTCGAGTAATGACATTATCGTTCTCATGACGACATGCTCTGCTTCCTAAGTGTTATTGATACAAACCGTTAATGCATCACTTAAGAGTCGACTACTAGCATAAAAGCACTGAGTTTCTCTTTGTCAGGGTTGTCACTTACAACAGAAGCTTTCCAAAGACTAAGTGTATTTGTCTTGTAATTTCACAGCTGGAGGAAAATCACAGCTATTCAAACTCTCACCAAAGGAGCTTAAAGCGCAGGATTAGAGCAAGACAATGTCAGAGGGTGAGGAGAAGACCTACTGTGAGCCAAAGCAAGTGAGGGATCAAACACATGGAAAAAGTGATGCGGATTAAAGGGCTGGGCGATATGGAGGCAAAAAAAATATCACAATATTATTTGATGGAGACAATACTGTAGGGTGGAATATTTGTTTTCTCACTAAATATTTGCACAGTAAGAGTTTTGTTAAGTAATCATCAGGAATGTAAATGCAAAAGTGAGGAAAGGCAAATAATATTAAAGCTAAAAGAGTCTAGTGGTTTCAGGAAATGACATCTCTTTATTGTAGCTTTTAAACCCAGACAGGGACAACCCTAATACTAGGATGATACCCCAAATATAAGACGACATCTAGAGATTATCAACGCAATTAGAATAAGTGTAGCCCTATTTCAGGGATACACAAGAGACAGCAAAAACCTATACTAAATGAAAAATGTACAGCATCCTGAAAATGCAAAAGTACCTTTTGACTTCCCCGATGTATCTGTGCTGTACATCTTAACACAATTGAGGTCATATAGGAAACTACAATGAAATATAAGTATGGTTTTGTGGTGGTAAAAGACTTAAATTGGGCTGGGCATAAACGTAATGACATGCATCCCTCTCCAGTTGCAGAAAACTTTAAAAAAGAAAATACACAGTTGCACACAAAGTCGCCTAAATAAGAAACAGCTTGATTTACAGCCTGGAGTTCTCCCAACGAGCGTTTATGGTTTTCAGCATGGTTGGTTTTCAGTGTGGCCAATGAAATTTAAATCACCTTTTAAAAACTTTAATGTTTTTATGCATTGAATGAAGCAGATAGCCTAGTTTATAGTTCCCTAAGGGGGAGTGAAAAATGTAGAGAAGTGGAGCATTGTAATACGAGAGGAGAGGAGAAAGCTTCACATCTGCCCGGTTACTACAGGTGGTTTTAAAGCCCTTCTGTGTAAACAAACACCGAAAAAACCCAGCTTTCTGTTGGCCACAAGTAGTAAAGCCAGACCATCTTGTCACCAGATACAGTGTATGTCTATTTTCAACGTTTCAACCTATGTGTCACCAGGATAATCTCATAATACGGCTGCAATGACACAGAAGCTATTCCTTCCTTGACAGGCAGCTATCATACCATCTGTCTGAGGATGTGTTTGTAGAGAGGAGGACTCCAAAGAGGCAGACTGAATCCCAGAAGGTAGGCTTGGAGCAATTTTGGGAAAGAAAAACGGCAGCGGCGAACTGCTAACGATCCCAATTAAGGTTTGTTCTGGAGGTGATTAGCACTGTATACATGTTAGACCTTTCAGTTTACAAGTTGCAGTATCTCACCACAAAAGTGCTCCACTGAAGGAGAACCATTTCGCAAAGAATGTTTTTGAAAAAAGGAGAGAGGTTTAGCAGCCGGGTATTAAGAGTTTCTAAAAAATCCTAGAGGTGGAATTCTGGAAAGCTTTGGTTATTTTTTTGCAGTTTGTTATACAGGAATTTGTTTTTTCTTGACACATACCAAGACCTGTGCACCCATCGAAGTCATGGTGGTTTCTCCACTCTTGGCCTCTCGCAGGTTACCCAGTGTGTGAAACCCTTGTCTCCACACTCCCATGACGACAAACGACAAACAGTGCCGAACCTTGACAGCACAGTGACCCTAAAGACTTGTAGGAGCAACATGGTCTCACTTGAAGGGCCAAAAACTAGGAAATTCCCTCCATTGACCTCTTCTGAGTTCATAAAAGGATTTTAAATCATTCTTAAATACCTATTACCCACCCATTGCATCAGAACACATGATTAAAAAAGGAACACAGAGTACAGGAGTGTTGATCACGCCAGGGAAGGTATGTGACTCATTTTTGAAACACAACACTCGGTAATCAGTGACATCCGGACCCTATGTTAGTCACTTGGATCATGTTCAAAATCCATGTTTACAAGTATGTAAATGTTTATGAATGCATGTATGCATGCTACTTTGGGCTTCTGCACAGATGTCGGGGCTTAAAAACGGGCCTTATAGCTGATATTTCTGTCCCACGGTGCATCCTTAGAGAGAGTTAGAATACACATCTCTGTCTATAATGGTGTCGTTAAAAATGACAAACGTGGCCTTTGAATTGAGATTAACAAAACTAATTGATTCATAAGAATATTGTTGAGGGAAAGAAATAAATTGGGAATTCTCAGTGATCAAAGTCAACTTTATTGTCAATCTTTCCATTGGTGTGTACGGACACAGTTCAAAATACTGTTTCCCACAGTCCCGAGGTATATACAAAAGGTAAAAGTAAAAATATACAATATATATATATATAGAATATGTATATACATACACTCCTATACACCCAACTTATGTATATACATACATATATATATATATATACACATACACACACATGAAAGGGCATAAATAAAAGAACAGTCAATACATACAAAATAACAGTGATATGGATCAACTGGCTATTTTGGTAATTCCTTGCTCAATTTCTTCCTAAGATACATGCAATGTTTGTTAAATATTGGCTTCACTGCAATATTTTGAAACCTATGACTAACCCCCGTGACTGTTTTTCTATTAAAGTTGAAGTACTCTCTTCCTTAAATTGTCTCCATCCATCATTTAGCAGGGAGAGCTCCTGTAAACAAACAGCAGAGCGAGAACACCGGCACTCCACCTTGGAACCCCGTGTTTACCACCGGCTGTATATCCTTCGCTGGCTCTGTTTGAAAATATCCCCACAAATACAAACAACTGCGGCTGTGTGTGCAGGAACCGCGCGGGTCAGCTGTGCATGAGTGCAGAATCTAAAACTAGACATATAGGAAAAATAGACAATATCGACAATTGTGGAAATCGTGTTTGAGTGCGTTTGTAAACAGCGCTTAGCTGCGCAATCAACAAGGCGGCTGCGCCTGTGGGGTCCGACTTTAAAGCTGGGTGACAAAGTTGAGTAGTAATCACGTTTACCTGCAGTAATGAGGGATAAGGGAAGTGGGATGCCTTCTGATGCTGCAGCTCTGTAATTGTATATGTAGCAAAGAGCTCATCTAAAATGTGAGACACGTTCAGAGACAGAGAGACAGCTGCGTCTGCAAGCCACAGATCTGATCAAGGTCAAGTTTGCAAATCTTGGACGTGTGCGTGTGAGTGAATGGGAGTTTTTGAGTGTGTCTTTTTGAAAGTGTACAGAAACAGTAAATAACAGATTGGGAAAGCGCCTCGCTAATTTGTATTCAGTTCAGCCATCCAAGAACACGCTGTAGGCCTTTGAAAAGGCACAATAGCGCAGCAAAGTCGAGCACTCTCACAACTGGCTGGGTGAGTCACTTGCGGCTTCAAAACAACCCGTGTACCACCCAGTAACCTTTTAGAAAGAGGAGGGAGAACATACACTTACTTTCAGAACCACAGAAGTGAAAAGCATCCCTTGCAGCTGCGAGTGTTCACAAAGAAATCCCTCGGCTGGGCCGAGAGATGTAAAAGCTCCCAAAGGACAAATGTCCCGAGTGACATTATGTCTCGGTCTGGGATGGACTGAATGGATGTGAAGAGAAGGAAGATTTGCTGCATGCTGCATATCCTAATGGATTGAAATATCCCTTTATTGAACTAATTTGCTTTTTATTGATTAAGATAACTATTGTCTGGTAATAAAGGCAGAAAATAGGGAAACAATAAAACATGTACACAGGTTTTTATAGAAAATATAGCATAGAGTTAGGCGTTAACATGAGTTACGGTTTCTTTACACCCATCCCCTATTTATTCGGAGCTCCGTAAAAGTAATTATACCGTTTCTGATGGACAGAAATATTGTTTTCTGGCATCACTTTAACATTTTATGGGGAAAATCTGTATTTTGGAATGAGAGACTAAGATGGTGCAGCAAACCCATGATGTACGAGTCGCAGTTTTTGAGTGAGTTAAAACCAAAATAAGAAATGTAGTGCACACATAAACACCTCTTCATGTTGATGTTTCCACTGCATTAGTCTGGGCTAGGTGTAAATCTGACAAAATGAAGCTAGGATAACAGTCTTTCAACAGGACTTCAGTTCCTTTCATGTTGTGGTGAGACTGAAAATCCACTTTCCATAGTAAACACAAACCGTTGCCCCGGTAACGTGTGGTTTTTAAGAAAGATCATCATTTTAACATTTTTGTCAGACTTTATGCTACTTAAAAGTAAAAGTTAACAGTGCTTGTGTCTTTTTGGCATTCTCCTGAAGTGTACAGTAATGTGGTCAAGATGTGTTTAATGATGCTTCATTAAATGGTCACATAAGTGCTTTAGTGATTTAAATAAGGTTGACTAAAGGATCCATTAAATTAACTTGACACTTGCAATGGGTTTTTAACTAATCAATTAATGAAATTGCTTGATTTGTTAAAACAAAAATGTCAGAAAAATGTTGTAAAACTCCTAAAATTAGAAAATGTCCAGTTTTCGCAGTTTTTCTTCATAATAAATTGAATGAATTATTGATTTTACTGACAAAACATTTTACTGAATTTACGTCTGACTTTTAGGAGCTGCAACGGACATTTTTCACTCCACTTCACTTGTTCATTTATTATAATGTTTAGACTAAACAAATAAATATTTAAATAACCTGCAGATGAATCGATGTGTAAAACAACATTAAGTGGAGTCCTAAATGTATTTATTACAATTACAAAATAAAGTAGTCCCTAAACCATCTAGATACAACAACGCACACCTATACTTCAGAATATCTAATGGCACAATAACGCAGAGTAGAAGAGGCAAAAAACACCATTTAAGCAACTGCTTATCATTGCCGTATGCTAAAAACTGTCTGCATGATATTTCTATGTGAATGTATGACATGATAATGTTGTACAAACATTAAGAGAAGTAAACTGCACAGGAATAATGTAGATAATGATATATTCATGTCAGTAAATCAACTATTGTGGAAAACTATCCCTGGGTCAGATTGGGTCCATGCACATCTGTCAGTTCTCTTCTTCTATGTTATCATCGAGGCTCTGACCAAACAACACTGATTTTTTTTTTTGTTCCCTGATTTTTAACTCATGAGAAACATTCTTCCTTCCTCCGCAGATCAAAGAGGGCTGAGTCAGATGCCGGGGGCCAGATCAATTATCCCGGGCAGCCATTTCCACTGTCCTCTCCTTCTTACACACCAGAAAAATCTGGGCCCTATCTAAGGCCGAAGGGGCCATCAGCCAGCCAAGCCATTTTCCCTCCATTGTACTTTACTATTACCTTCCACTGCTTATTTTCTTTTCCCCAGCTATTATCCCTTTACCCCATTCCACACTATCCTTTCCATCTAGCTTCCCTCCAGTCTTTCAACCTTTAATCCAGCCTCACACCATTTCTTGTTTCAGCTCATCATGGTATGCCCTTTCCATCCCCTATTATAACAGTATTGTATCCTCCCCTTTATTGTATTTCTCCCTGTTCCCTCACTCATAGGATTATGACAAATGTCACCTTGGGAAATCCCCATCTGGCAGCTGCTCCCTTAAGTCACACAGCTGTTCTTTAAAAAAAGCAGTTTTCTTTAATTCTGGGTTGCCATATTAGACAGAGCATCACTCACGAAGAATGGGGTAAAAAAGAGTGTAGCTATTCTGCCCGTATAAACCTTTAGGAATATGTTTTTAAATGGTTTAGCCCATTTGCTACAACATAAGCACCTGTGCTGTCATTTTCGACTAAAAAACCTTGAGGTTATTTTATACAAAATGTAAGTAATATTTCAAATAGTGCTGGGCAATGATTAATCGCATGATTTTCAGCGATTAATACATTTTTTATAGCAAAACAAGTTACCCTCAAAGTCCAGTGATAAGAAAAACTGCAGTGGTTACAAATAACCCTGGTTCTATCAACTCCGGCGTCTGGAAGAGATTTAGAATATCCATGTAAAGAGTTTGGTACCTTTCTCCATTTTTCTTTCCCCGCCAGTTCTTTTCTTTGAGCGCTGCAACAGTCTTAGGCCCGCCCCAAAAGCACTCATTGGTTGAGACGCGTGATGAGTCCCATCCTAAGCCAATACTGATCATCATCCCACCCCTCCTGTGACCCATGGCTTGTCTGTATTCAGAACCAGTGAGCAACAGACTTTCAAAATAATAATATGAATAAAAAAAACTGTTAACGCGCAATAAAGTAATTGTTGCCGTCAATTAATTAAAGTATTAACACAATAATAATGCGTTAACTTGCCCAGCCCTAATTTAAAATTGACTGGGAAAGCAATATGTCATTTAGATAAATTAGAAATGGTACTGTTTGAAATAAAACTTTTAAAAATATTAAACACTACTATGGTCCTGTCATGTATAAAACATTTTATTAAAATGCTCTATTAAATTCCATAAAGAGCTTTTACTGAATAATCCCATTGTCCTGGAGTAGAATGGACACAGAATAACCTCACTAGTGATACTAGAGACTGTTCAACAAGAACAAATGAAAGTGCTTATGGGAGCGTTTTTTGTGACAATGGATATAAAAAGGACACAGGAACCATTTAATACGACTGCCTTTTGTACTTAAAAAAGATAAGGGAAAGCCAGCTCTGTCATTCTGTCTGACCCTTGAGATTAAGAGGCCAAACCACTGAGAATATTTTGACTGAGTAATTTTTGAGGTAAATGAATATAAAATGTGAGAATAGGTTAAGAAAGAAACAATATAATTTATGAGAAAACAGCAAAGGATAATGAAGAAAATCCAAAGAAAAAAACAACTTTCATACAAATGCCCTTCCACAAAAAGCAAACCATCTAAAACACCGCATTATCTAGTTTAGATTCTCAAATTCTTTACAAAAACGGCTTACATTTCCACAGGAAGGAATGTACAGAATGTGATCTGGGGTTGGACCGATATGATCTGCTAAAACAAAACACATAACTCAAAAATTCAGAAGCAGAAATTCTCTAAAGAGTAATTCAGTGAGTCCAATACAGACTTAATGTGGAATAATCCTAAATGAGAACGACAGCCTGATGAAACACACGTGAAACGACTCAGGAGCTGTGACTAATCACTCCTACTAGATATTTTTTGGTCGTGTCCGTGCATGTTTAATGTGTTCAAGATTTTCACTTCATCTTTTAATGATTTAAAAAGACACATCCTTACCAGTTTCTCCTTGAAGACCATCTGTCTGAGCCACTTGAAATCCAGTGGTTTGAAAGCAGAAAAAACAAAAAGGGAGTCTGTTTCATAGTTGTCA
This sequence comes from Eleginops maclovinus, assembly GCF_036324505.1. Lineage (NCBI taxonomy): Eukaryota > Metazoa > Chordata > Actinopteri > Perciformes > Eleginopidae > Eleginops > Eleginops maclovinus. The sequence continues at coordinate 10,592,892 of NC_086354.1, forward strand.
CTCTTCTGGATTGCTCCCTCTGGATAGGTAATCCTAATGGTGGTTTTGGTCCCCACATCTTTGCCAAAACCTTTTACTGGGGCTTCATTCAACCTGCCAGCACAACAAAACAATGTCTTAGTGACTGGAATTTGGGTTAAAAAAGCCCATGACACAGAAGTTATCTACCTGGGATGTTTGTCCTTTTATCATCTGTGGTTCATTCACACATTGGTACAGTATTGCCTTGTAAATTGAATAGCATTTACACAATTTATAAGGGGACAAATTGCTCAAACATTCATAGTTGAAGCATTTTTTTTTTTTTCATTCTGTTATATAAAATCAGAAATCAGAAACAGGTTTATTGCCAAGTAGGTTAACACATACAAGGAATTCTCCCTGATGTATATGTTGCAAACATAAATACAGTTATAGAGGATACATTGTTATAAAATGAACCAAAAATATTGTAAAAGAATCTTTAAAAATAACTATTAGAACATTAAAATATAAATAAATATTTACATGAAATATAGAAATACAAACAAACAAATGTACAGTATAATATGACATAATAAAAATAAATGTGCAGTGTTGTAACAAACAGTGGAAAGCTGGGTAGCTTTGTTTACAAATGTGCAAAAATATTTGGGCTGCAGGACTGACCGTATCAAAATGAACAATATGTACAATAATACATATACAGTATATATAATCTATATATATTCTCACCTCACTATGACATCGTATTCATCGATACGGGAGCCCAGAGACTTGTTGAACAGGATTCCCCCGTTGCCCACAATGATGCATCTTTTACAGCTGAGGCTGCAGGGAAGCCGGGTCAGACGTGAGTAACATAGAGAAGTGATGGATAGACAAAACAGGACTTTTTTGTTGATGTTGCAAAAATTACCTGTCCAGATCCCCGAGCCCGTAATTTTTTGTGGCAGTGAGAATGCTGTCTATGACTCTCTCTACAGGGGAAAGGAAGAAAGGAACAACCATGGTGAGAGGACGATTCAGATAACAATTGTCACCTCCAGTTCCTACATGAGCGGGCCAAATATAAATACTTGAATAGGTCATTTTTTTTCTCCGCAGCAGTTTGTGTATTTTTACATTGGTGGATAATTGCTTTCTTGGCAATGAATTGGAGACTTTGTACAACTAATGCCAGATTCAGGGTCAGTTACCTTAAGCACTCCTTATGGACTTTAATAATGAAATGGAATATTTGAAAAGAAGAGAAGTGGGAGAGTGTCTTGCCAAGGAGCTTGACACACCACTAGAAATAAAGCATTGTAGGTGGTCTGAATACATTTGGAGGAGAGAACACCTCTCTCCGTTTATTCAGTCACAGATAAGGAGCGACCAATCAGCACCACAGGAGTAGTGCTGATGGGATGATAGACAGAGAAAAGCTGTGGTGTTTTTTGAGGGGAGTGAACCTGGGAGAAACAGACACACAGGGGTTGGGATGGTATGCGTGTGTATGTAGAAACTCTCCCATAAAAGCACTCAGGGAGGAATGCTGTTTTCAAACAAGCACATTCTCCTGGTTAAGTGGGCGATGTGGAGCTCGTCTCCCTGCGCGGCCAGCATCCCTGTGATCGCAGGGTGAGAAACGGGGATGTTTAGCCATAGCGCACATTCCTGCCATGTTCTACGGGGCATGCTGCTCGAGTCATGCTTCCCGTTTTAGATATTACATGCATTTCCCTCCCCCTCCTGACCATTTTTAGGCCTCGTGCTTTTAATTCATCATCTCAACATCCAAAATGTGCAGAATCCATTACAGTTGTTACTATCTTTGGTCCAAGTTTGTGGTTATGCGGAAGCACCAAAGAAGGATCGTTTTTGGATTTAATTATAACAGTTAATCATCAGTCCTTTATTTCTCGTAATATATTTTTGTACAGGCTTTCTATTCTATTCAATTCGGTTCTCTTTGTCACATTGGAAAAAAATCCTTGTGTCACATTGTCTCCAAAGGGAGCCAAGAGAAACAGCAAAAGTGAGAGTTAAGGCAGAGTGAGACTGAGAGCGTTTGGACTGGGGCCTCAGAGCAGTTTGTAAGACATATTGCAGCCCCATTCACCCGGGCTAACGATCCTAATGATTAACCTGCAGAGGAGGCGAGCAGAGCAACAGCCCATTGTTTGGATGTGGTGTCGATGTCTGGCATCAAGCATCACCCCGAGCAGCATAAACACACGCCGAGGACCACACCTGGATCCAAGCGGGTGAAAAGTGAAAAATCACAATGGGCAGGACTCTCTTCCAGAGGACGACATGGAAGCTAATTGTTATAAGTACCCGGGGTAAACATTTCAGCGAAGTATGTCTCCTGTTAGAGCCGAAGACGAATGGCTGTAGGTTCAGACTTTGGTCCAACAAGGAACTATTGAAATGGCAAAAATCTTTAGTGGTAACAGTGGAATGTAGGAAGCATCTTGTGACACATAAACACAGACACATTGTTGGGAAGAGCATAGTCTAAACAATAGAAAAGAATTTTGTGATGATAGCGAGAGATATTTGTCAGAGCTGCTCGTTGGTAGACTCAGCATCAACTGCCACGGTTAGAAATGGGAAGAATATATAATTGTACTGTGGTATGATGACTCGTTTATCAAGGATAATGATAAATAAACAACCTTGAAACATATCCGTAGGGACCAAAGAGGTACCATCTTTATCACTACTTTGTACAAGACTTTGTTCTAATATTTTGGAGCACTTTTCAACATCTTTCTGGCTGAATCATGTGGCATCCTTCCTAATTGTGAAGTTGTTTGGGAGTTCAGTTGATGGGAAATTCAGATGGAAACAAACACGTCCACAGTGAAAACCCAATTGCCCAGAGATGGGATTCATCAATCTCCTGAATAATTTAAAGCGAATTGTGATTCAAGACACATTTAGGTTCAATACTCGAGACTAAGGGCCCTGCCAAAATTTAGCAAGCTGTAGTTTTTTGTGGTGATGGTTTAATATATTTACCAGTTGTTTTTATGAATGCACTCGTACACCTGTGCACCTGCTCTTCTCTCAGGTTACAAAAAAGATAAACCAGTGCAGAACTCTCTCAAATGTGGTTGTGTAAACATCAAACTCCTATAATTGTAAATCTAAATAAATAAAACATTGCACTCAACAACTGCTAGAGAGAAATAATGCATAAAAGCTATTTTCCTTAAGTGGCCAAATTTTCTCCAAAGATATTGAGTAATTTGTGTTGCTTTAACTGTATAAGCATTTGGCTGAATACATTTTTATTTATTATTATTTAATAAAGTTCACTTTGGATGAAATTGAGAGGGATATCATGCGATTACATTTTACAAATCGTAACAAAACTAAAATAATAGTTGGTGTAAGATATAGCCTATTACTCAAATTGACTGTTCAGTGGCTGACTGGCATCTTGCAGAGCTGACGGTATTTTCTTTCTCTCGGAGACCGAATCAAAACAGCTTTAATGTTGATGATGTGGTTGATGCGTGCCAAAGATACCTCATGGCGAAATAAAAAGTAAAAATAAACCTCCCGTCCACCTCTGCCACTCCATGTTCCCAATTTGGAATCCTTTGTGGCGTTCTATTCAGGATCCACACGTATCCTCTCTCCACATGAGTACCGCTAAAAGGGAAACCCCACTGCAATGGCAATCCGTGGAGAAAACAGAAACCAGGTGTAACACTCACACAGGGAGTGCTCTTTTGATGGCAACTCAAACTGTGTGTGTGTCTGCGTGTGTGCATGTGACAGCGGAGAACTTGCACGGAGCACAAAGGTAACATTCACTGTACCTTCTAAGTATTGGAAAATATGATAAAGAGCATGTCACTGAAGTCAGTTTAATGTTATCTCTTCAGTTCCCATGGCATTGTGTGCTGGTTTGATATCTGAAGTGCTGGAGTGTGTTAAGGTCAGAGAACAAGTACAAGCAGTGTGTGTGGAAACATTAAAGCGGGAGTGTTGGGAGACGTACGTGTTCCCTGGTCCAAAGATAGAATTCATCCCAGAAACAAATTAATATCACTAAGGGCCATATATTTTACATTTTATTTATATTCTCACCAATAGGCATGAGACTTTAAGAGCATTATGAACTTCAGATTATGATTTTTGTATTTCAGCTAGGTCAGAATATGGATGGATGGATGGAGCTAGGTCAGAAGGTTATCCTTTCCAGGATAAAACATTGATTGTATATAGCAGGGTTTTTTCAAAAAAATAAAGTATGAGAGGGCTAACGTTACTTCTAGCCAAAATGACGGCCCCGCCCAATTCTCGCTAAAATAATGTTTCTTATATAATAGTTATAATAGTTTCTTCATGTCTTAAAGCTGCAGTCATAAACTGCACCTCAAACGACAAATAAATCCAGAGTTACGGTTTCTTCACTTCCTCTTCAGAAAAAAGGACAGCAAAAGAAACAATCTAATTCAGAAATCACAATTTCAGTGTATGCCTGCTGCCTGCCACTCGTCCACCGGCAGACCGGCCGGACATCCATCCCCTATTTATTAAGAGCTCTGTAAAAAATAAAGCGACCTATGCCGTCTTATGCTTTATTCGACACAATTTTCAGATATCTTGAATAATGATACCTATTTGAAGAACAGAAATGTTGTTTTCTGGCATCACTTTAACATTTTATGGGGAAAATCTGTTTTTAATCCATTGGTTAAAGTAGCCATAGAATGCATCTATCTGGTATTTTAAATTGTTCTCTGATGTCTACAAAGAAGTGTCAAAAAAATGTCCAGATGCGGTTTGACAGACCCATTTACAACCCTATGATTTGGTCCTAGAATGAAACAAGCTGAATTGCCTTATTTGGGGCTCATTTAAATAATTATGATGTGCTCTGCTCTGATTGGCTGGTTTACAAGGATCAATCCATGGCTGCCTCAGAGTCCACAGAAGTAAGTGAAGTTCGCGAAACTGTGAGATAAACAATGGAGGCTATTGGCATCCAACCTTACATGTTTGAGCCTTTATCGGAGGAGGAGACCGATGAATTTGAAGAACAGTCAGTTGGTCGGAGATTGGAGTGCAACGTTAAGGAGTGGTAAGTGTTAGCGTGAGTGTTTCGAGTAGCTGGTGTAAGCAAATGTTGGGGCTGGACTACCGTGTGTTACGTCACACACAGGGATTGTTGTAATTCGCCCGTTTTACCGCTGTGATATACATATTCATGATTTGCACTGAAGGAGGAAACAATGGTGTTTGAGGTTCACGGTACGTCAGTTCAATGTACCAAACTCTCCTTATTCAACTATGCCAAGGTATATACAGTTTTCCATTTTATGGCACCTTATACAGTAGACAGTACAGTAGATATCCCTCACAGAAAGTAACAGATAGCAAAAACCATTCTTACCTTGTGTTTTGAATCCAAACGGAGGTAAGTAATTGCTGACTTTTGCAAGACGTTTGAAGTTCCGATCAAGAAACATGGGTGCTACTTTCATGAACCTGCAAAGAGACGCAGGAAAGGGAGGAGAAGGGGAAAGAAGTTATTATTTTTTGTTGTGCATTCCCTCTCATCCTCTTTATGAAACCAGCTCCACCTAAAACTATAGTGTTATTGAGCTTGGCAAAGTTTAAGCCATAAAATCATAAATTAAATCACTTGTTCTATTGTCATTGATCGGACAGCATCCACACATTCCTTGCTAAAGCCATAAAAACCAACTGTTCCTGTGTGTGTGTGTGTGTGTGTGTGTGTGTGTGTGTGTGTGTGTGTGTGTGTGTGTGTGTGTGTGTGTGTGTGTGTGTGGGCGCGCGTGTGGGTGTGGGCGTGCGCGCGCGTTTGTGTGTGTGTGTGTGTGTGGGCGCGCGTGTGTGTGTGGGCACACGTGTGTGTGTGTGTACACGAGTAAAAAAAAAGCAAAAACCAAGTAGAGGAGTGACAGAGAGCTGCTGCAGTGCATCATCCATCAACATAACCTCTCCACCCAGGCCTAAATCACAGCTGACACTCAGTTTCAATAAATCTGCTGGGTCAACATACTTATGCCAGAATGCTTTTCCTCAAATGATTTGAGCCGAGATTGTTTATACAAACTGAATGCGAGTGTTCTGTGTTTTCACGCATGACAGAGAACAGGCAAGTTAAACGGCTACATTAAAAAACTAATTGAGTTTTACATTCAAAAACACATCTGTAACAGTGTTTTTAACGCCCCATGAAAGGCTACTTCCAGCATTGCCTCTTCCTCATTGTGTGTGTGTGTTTGTGTGTGATTAATTTCAGCTCTGAAATCAAAAGAATCCATTTCCTCTTAGTCACGCCTGCGACCCGAACACTGGGCTACGTGCCACTTCTGTTAGTGTGGCTCCGGGATGAATGTGTGTTTTTATGACCTGCAGTAAAGCTTTGGGGGGGGGGGGGGAAGCAAGCAAAGAGGCAGCCTCTCTCGTTGTCTCTTTTCTAACATTACCATGCATAAAGCCCTTTGCCTTTCCTTGTCAGACCTAAATAATCAATCAGGACACACAGGAAAGACAATGCTAGGCGCCTCGGAGACATCTATTGAGCTGGCTTTCATTATTTTGTTTATAATAGAAGACAGTTACACAGAGATTAGCTGAACCCAGACCAGCAGAGACATAATAATTGCATCTTCACACACACACACACACACACACACAAACACACTTGCATGGTGGTTCTTTCTAACACCAACCATAAATTAAGACTTCTTATGCAATAACAATGCAATGGCATTTCCAACTGGAATCAGGACAGATTACATTCCCTTGTGTCTCAGCAGGAACCATGGACAGCTTGTTCCCATAATACCTCCATGGGTTTACCAGAAATACACGGAGCTGTGGATGACCAAACATGGACGACGTTATTGGGAAGCCTTCCGGTTAGCTTAAAGCTCTTCCGAGCACCCTAATCGGTCCTTGATACCCTCATCATCCTGCAGGTTAAAAGTCTGAAAGTAGAGAGATGACACGAGAAGAGAGGCAGTTATCTCCTCCTCACATCGCCCGACAACCACTCAGAGACGTCTGTCCTGCCCAAACAAATGGAGATTCATTTAACCCAAGACTTTTGAGGCCAGAAGTGGCTATAAATAATACAGGACCATTGCAAGTCATTGAGCCCTGACCGACAGTCAGCCGCTGACATCCTGACAGGGCAGAGACAGGGGGCTTCTTGTTGTTGATTAAAAAAAAAGAGGCCGCCTAAAACACCCAAAAGGCAGGGACGCATTGTGCTCACTTCCTTTGCTACGTCCATCTTTCACGGGCAATATTTTCATAACCGTGCCTCTTCAAGTTCACTGCCAACACTTGATTTAGGGCTTCAATACAAACAGTTTTGGGTAAAGCGGAGGAGAGGGGAGGGGAGCAAAATAAATTGGATTGTGCAGGGCAGAGGGCTTCGGAGAAGACAAACATGGAGGAAGCAGGAGATGATTAGAGGGAGAGCCATAAGAGGACCTCACTGCGAGAGGTTAAGTAGGTTTTTCTCTAACGGCTGAACTGTGGGCCGCACCTATTTAAACAAAATGCTAACAAGGACTTTTAAATTGTTTTGGCCTTGTAAACATACAAAGCAGACGGAGTGAACAAACAAGATGTTAATTGGTTGATTCCTTTTCACACAGGACGTGATTAATCACAAACTGTGTAGGTTCTACCATACACTAACACACACATTCGTACAAACACACACATACGCTGCATTAATTGTGCTCATTGACCTGTGTGTGACTGGGTTGAAGGTGGTGGTGATCAGCGGGCTCCCAGTGGAGGTGCTGTGTTGTGCAGAACTTTGATCCGACACGTGCGGCTGATTAGAGGAAGTCATTAAGAGGGGGGGGCATTGTAGCCCCTCGCATAGGTAGAGGGTCGTCCCTCTAAGACTGCTTCCTCCGTCTTAGAAGCAGCACATTATAGCTGAAAGTGCACAGCTGAGGGTGATGTTTTAAAGTTTCAATTAATTCGATATATACTAAGTATATTATGCCATACAGTTTGAATAGACTCACTCAAACACTGTGAAAGCATCTTATTTTAACAGGATATAAAGGGCAGAATGTCAAACAGGCAGGGAGACCAAGCCATATGTAAAGAAAAGTGAAAAGGACAATACTCTATACTTTGCTTTTTAAAGGTACGGTATAAGCGGAATTTTGCATCCTCAGAAAATAGACAAATCTGGTTCAATACTAATTCTTAGAAATTAGTTGGTACCACTTTACAATAAGACTACCCTTATAAAGGCTTTACAAACTGTTTGTGATTCAATTATTAGTTAGGTTGTGAATACTTTATAAATCATTTTATAAGACAAGAGATAAACAGGACAACTGTCATCGGTGGGGGGAACCAACTCGGTGAACAACAGATACCGAGGATGTTGGCTGATGAAGAAGGCTAAGTAGCCAATATAAGGCTTAGTCACCTTGCCAAATAGTGAGCCTGTGTTGATGTATGAAAACTATGTTAGAACTGGTTTATCAATGGTTCTTAATGATTAATAAAGTGTTTACAACCTAATTAAGACCCCAATTATAAACCCTTTATGAATCCTCATTGTAAAGTGGTACCCATGAGTTAAATCCTACCATAGTTCAAGTACTGCATTGAAATGCTATTGTGCAGCCACGCTGAGAATCGGCCCTCTCCTAGCCCCGAGAATGCTGCTGGGACAATGCTCTATAGATTGAGCTGTTTGGTGGCAAGTAGTGGAAAGTAGAAAACTCAAAAGGCCCAATGACATCAGAAGAGGGTCGATGAGGATTGTGTGGACTGCGTGGTTTGTGTAGCAGGAAGCTGGTGATGAGTCAGGACAGGAAGTTAGTTGCTGTCACTCATGAAGAAAGCCTCGAAGGCTGTGCGCTGCGATATGAGAAAGATGGTAGATCTGGTGACAAAAGTTCTTTTGTTGAACAAGGGGTTCACAAGAACACAGTCAGGGTTTTGTCGGGGGGAGAAGATGATAGAAACATGATTAAAACGAGGGAAGATTGGAGAGGAATGTGTGGGTTTCTCTGTGTCTGACTCAAAGACCCTTAAGGCCAAGTTGGCTTGAGGAGTGACATCATGCCTCTTGGTATGTTCGACAGTTTTAGCTTTTCCTACGCTGACAACCAATTAGAATGATTAGTATGTGACGCTTGTGATTGGATGTGAAGTTCTTGAAGCAAGTTTAAATAAAGGATCAAAATCTATCTCCTCACTGTTATGCAAGTAAAAAAAAAAAATCCTTCTCACTTAGGATAGATGGTGGTCATCTTGGCTGCTACATATCCCGGCTTGCACACTCCTTCGCTGAGGTTGCCATACTTGTACGCCAACTCCTGTGGCCTGCACATTAGAAGAACAGAGGGAGCGATTAATCAGACACATCGTGATAACTGATTATCAATTACACTGACATGTAACGAAGCGCCAAAAAAACGGAGGTTGTCAAACAAAGTGCTCGAGAGAAACGGGTGGTTTAGGAAGTCGGAGGGCTCAGCATCACCTGTGTGTGGCGAGACAAAGCAGAGGGGCCTTGTTCAAATAATCACACAGGCAGGGCTAAAGCTAGAACCTCCCGATTACTAGCATGACCATTAATAACCTGATGAAGGCCATGAATCTAGTTCAAATAAACAGGGAGAAGGGGGAGAGTCAGAGGACTGTGTGAGGCCTTTTGAATCTGAAGAATTGTATTTTAATTCAACTATTTATGCACTGTAACTTTTATTCATGTATTTTATTGCTGTATTATTCTATATAGCTTGTTTTATATTTATTTGATTGTCTTTGCGTTTAAATGACTGTTTTTAAAAGCCATTTTATGTGACTTTACTGCACGTAATGCTCTTGCTTCATGTTTGTAAAGCACTTTGAATTGCCTCGTGTTGTTATGTGGTTTGTTAGGAATGAAAACTATCAGCAGGAATTACAACTCCCAAAAGCTAATAACCAGTTTTTTACGCAGGTGCTCTGACGGAGTAATGAATGAGACTGCAGATATAATGTAAGGAGCAGTATTAGATAAACTGAAGCCATGTGAAAACCACCCTAACGTGTGTGCTGACACACTGCTTACAGTGTGTGTGCAGAGTGTGGACAGATGTGCCCTGTGAGCGTCGGGGAACATTAAGATTGTTGCCTGCATGCTAATGGGAGGGCCGGGGAGAGGGCCTTATCGTGGCAGTTTAGAGCCAGAGTGTCAAACCAATTCAGGGAATTATACACATATCAACAGACACGCTGACACAATGACAGTTGGGTAATGACTCAACGAAGCATGTTCTCAGCCTGACAAACCACAGCCGCTGTGGAATAAAAAAAAAGGGGGTGGGGGGAGACTAAATTCCCACAAATCTTCCTATGTATTACTCAGAGCACAAATTAGGCGTGTGCATTTGTCACCAGGTTGTGGTTAGAACACCAATGAACTGATGTATGTTTATTTAAAACTAAAATAAAGATTCATTGGTTGAAGGTTTATGTGTTCCCAATTGATCAACCAGACTGGCAAGAATAAGTATTCAGTGGAGCAAGCTGTTAAACAAATCCAAATGAATGGAGTCAAAGTGCAACTGGGGATTCAGCTGCTCTAGGTTATACATATCCCCTATTTTAAATGGAAGAAATGTTTTCTAGACATGTACTCACAGTTTTGTGTCCAACTGCAGCAGAAAGCCCTGCTTATCATACACTGGAAAAGAAAAAAAGAGATAGAACATTATGGCACAGATCTCCACAGGCGAAGATCGAAAGCACGGCATCTGAAAACGTTTTATAGTCGGCTCATTAGTACGGCTCATCCAATGTACATCGTTTTCAACTATCAGCTCATTGGCTGTAGTTGTAAACAACCTGTGCATCGTTCAAAACAAAAATGGGCGAATGTAAAAGTAAATAAAGCATTAGAATTAACGATTTGTGAAGGGAAAAAAAACAAGCACGATTAGGGAAAAGCCAGCCAAAACAATCTGTTGAAAATAAAGTTAGAAAAAAAGAAGTTAGAGATCACCTATAGACAACCAAAGGGGCGGCCAATAGGTGCCTGGTGAAGCGTTAAGGTAGAAGACAGAGAAGCACAGAGGTAAATATCGATGGGGGGGTTAGAACCTTATTGTCAATGTTATCGATTGAGTATCTATGTCGTATATTCTATATTTGATACTTATAGATCAGTAAAATGCTGTAATTAGCATGACGAAGACTAAGATGGGCATTAGTTGGAAGTACGAAGAGCGTGGTATTACTCCTGTGGTTGCGGATCTTGTCTTCACAGAGAGGCTGGAGGAGAAAGATAAAGAAAAAGACAATGGGAATGCGTGACGGCTGGTTAGGGAAGGATCCAAGCACTGCCCTGGAGGATTGGGACTTAGCCGTAGCAGCCAAGAAGAGCAAGTGTGTGTGTGTGTATGTGTGTGTGTGTGTGTGTGTGTGTGTGTGTGTGTGTGTGTGTGTGTGTGTGTGTGTGTGTGGACTATGTTTTTGTTGAGAAGCATAAAGCAGCCAGAGGGCCAAGCCGAGGCAGCAGCTTGAGGAGGAATCAAAGCGGCAGGGTCCTAACCAGTAACACAAATGTTGTTCTGTGGAAACAGCATTATGCATGGGAAGGCCTGCAGACTGCTTCACTTGCCAAACATTATGTTACTGAGCCAGGACAACAGAGGGCAGTGTTGTATCACACTTCATGGAGGAAGGTGGCTTAGCAGATGTTAAGCTCCTCACTAGGAGTCAGATTTTATTAATAGACGTCTTGAATTTCCTTTGAAAAAAGGGGAATCACTTCCCCTGATAGTAGTGAAAGAGTTGGAGGAAAAGGACTAGCTTCTCAAGCCCAATGTGGCTGCTAAAGTATCGCAGGGTTTTTTTTAAAAAAAAGGTTCTGGCGAGAGAATTAGATGGGAGGGGGTTTGGTTGGTGGGGCTGCAGATGTACCTGAGCCTACTATTCGTCCCCCGGTGAGGTCCGTTTCCGACTCTGAAACACAAAATGGTCAGTTAGCACCCTTTGAGCTCAGTGTGTCCATGGCAGCACTGGACTTGACATTAAAGCCAACTGCAAATGTCTGACATTACAGAGAAAGAGGAGGAGAAGTTAGAATTAAAATTCAGCCCAGTACGATTAAAGCTGCTCATTGTCAATCTTTATTCAAAAGACAAAAAATCCAAATGAAGGGGCTAATTAACCTCAGTGTGTTTTTGAGATTATCGTGGCAAGATTCCCACTAAGGACAATGAGTGAATTGTTTTGTATTCCAAAAATAAATTATAGAAAGGTGAAAGTGGTGATAAATTAAAGCCTTCATGGTTGAATTAGCAAAGATGTTTATTTCAAGTAAAAAATTAAAATTAAAAAAGCCCAGTGTAAAGCCACCCGGATAAATAGTCACCCGGTAATAATGGGGCAGGGTCTCAGTGCCTCTACCTGGAATTCTTTTCACTTCTGCCCCTTTAGTCAGGACTACAGTTGTCTCTTCTGCATCACTCTCTGAAAACAAAAGGGGGTTAAGTCACTGAGGAGCTGTGGAAGCAACTAGACCAAAGAAACTGAGAATATTGTAAAAAAAAAAAAAAACATCATCGTCAGGAAAACAGACTGTGGCTTCGCACAAAAACAAATGCACACAAAAGGCAGACAGATGAAAGAAACAAAGCTTCAAAAGGTTTAATGCAGCACTCCGATGTCTGCCAACACAGTCATGGAGAACTAACCATACAGACCATCAGGAATCTAAAAGAATCACTTGTTAAAGATTCGCAGAACATAAGAGATTCTCACTTTCTGCAAAAAGCTGTGGGAACAGCGCTGTCAGACCCACAGTGAGTGACTGTGACTTACTCTGAACATCCTAAAAGCCATGATTATCGGGGTGGATTAAGATCTGTTTTGAAATGGCCGCATCTGTTTACTCTACATCCCCTTTTAGATGATTCATTTTACTTTCTTTTATCAAATACATACAAACGAAGACGTTAGCTTGGAACAAAAACCCACAGGTATTAGAATGTGGTCCATCACGCCAATCAAGAGTCAGGAAAGCTACCACGTTGTTTTATCCAGGATTACATATGGCAAAACTAAAAAGCCCTCTCCAAGAAAATAGCAAATGACAGCATTCTTTTATTAACGGATGTAAGCACACAACCTCTCCATGTGAGGCCCTCTGGCAGATCAAGTTCCCCAATTGAGAGGCGTCAAACTCCATTCCAGCTGAAAGTGTATAGGCGTATCCCTGATGACCACAAGAGGAGGCAACCCCCGATGTTGAAAACCAAGCTGGGGTCGGAAACAATAAGAGCACGCTTCCTAAGCAATTTCATAGAGCCCTGAAAATGACAAGTAGAACCAACAAGTGGTTTCCTTGTCATAACATTTCTATGTGTTATTTGAGAAACGTGTTTTAATGCTTATATAAAAAAGGTTGGACGTTGTGGCATGCAGCTTAACCGGTTGAAGAAATATAGTTCTCACCCTGCATGAGTCCATTTCAGGGAAAACCAACCACAAGGTCCTGTTCCTGTGTAAGCCACAAAACGAAACTATTTTGAAGAGATTGGTGATTGGCTCTCAACTCAAACGGAAGTGTGTGCTGCAAATGCATTGCCAGCCATGCTCGTCAATCTTTTAACACTTTAAACAAATGCTTTTCACCCACACTTTAAACATTAACACAAAAGGGCCTTCAAGGTATTCAGAGAATAACCTGGAAACCTCAGATAAAGAAAATTCTCAATCAAATTGATTATACAAATAAAATGTAAAAAAAAGTGAATAAATGAGAATCGTATCTGTGTTGTTGATCTGTAATATTTCAGTGTTACATTGATTTGTTTGTCTTTTTCGTTCTATGCACTACGCATTTGAGTGGGTTTGTTTTAGAAAAAAAATGCAACCAATCAGATATTTTTCTGGTTCTCTGGGAAGAATATCCTTCAGCCAAGGTATTCCATATCCTTGATAGAATGCCCTGGCCCTTAAACTGAATGAGAGCGTACGTTTGGACTGACAATTTGATCAACCAATCATATATTGAGTTGTAGCCAATGGGCGTATCCTTTCAGATTTTCCCACGGTTCCAGGGTTCACTGGCTCGAGAAAGAGGACCTAGCTAAGTGCTACATAGCAAGTGACGTAGTGAGATTACGTAGTTTTTATTTTACGTCGAAATGGCAAATGGTGTCTACAGAAGGTCCAGATTTGATAGACATGGTTTGCCACTGGTAAACGGTAACAATGACTGCTCTAAGAAATTAAAGGTGGACACAAACACAAGGTGAGTATATGTATCAGCATTTATCTGGTTACCATGATGAGTTTATTTCAGCTATTTCAGACCTTTTCTCTGTAGCATCCATCCCTTACAGTGTGCATCAATACAGCTAAACACTCTATTTAGTGTCCAACAATAATCTATCCCCTGCTCCACTGGAAAAGTCGATAAAATCTCTGTTTAATACTCGCAAAGTTGTCCCCCAACATGAAAGCGGATCGATAACAGTTGTAATTGCCTTTATTGACACTAAAAAGAATCTGGCGGCGATTGAATGTTTGCTTCAACAACGACACTGTTCATGTCTATCGTAGAAATGTATAATAGTCCCATTTAATTATATATATGTCACTAAGTTTCTTTTGCAGTTAGACTTTCCCACAGTTTCAATCTACATCTCACTAACGAAATTCACATCAAGCTGTTAAAGTATTGATTTCCTGAGAAAGACAAATGTCTGTCTCTCTGTCTGTCTCTCTGTCCGTTGATTTAGCTTCCCCTTCCCCCCCTCCCTTTGTTTTTACATACTGTAATCTAAATTACACTGTTGAATACAGTCTGTCTCTCTGTCTCTCTGTCCTTGATTAGCATCCCCTTCCCTCCCTCCCTTTGTTTTTACATCCTGTAATCTAAATTACACTGTTGAATACAGTCTGTCTCTCTGTCCTTTGATGTAGCATCCCCTTTCCCATCTCCCTTTGTTTTAGTATCTTATAATGTAGAATTTGATTGGCTGTTCCCCTTCTTCCTTCCCTTTAAGAATCTGGTCTAATATTTGATCGGGGTCAGATCCTTGTACGACATTGGTTGTGCAGGTTATCTGGCCTCCACCTGGAATTAATTCTGTTAAATCAGGGGTTCTCAAAGTGCGGCCCGCGGGCCAATGGCGGCCCACAATGAGTTACAGAACCTGTAAAACTGTTAGAACTGTACATTGCTTTGAAAGGATGAATCTCCGTCTCGTGGTCTTTAGTGGCATCTATAAGCGGTAATTACAGGTGTAGTCTGACCGCACTTGACCTCACTCCCAGAAGTCCACGGTGCAATTTTTCTTTTCACCACTGGGACGCTAAGTTTTTTCGCCACTAGGCCGCCACCGGGACAGATGTGAAGATGGAGCTGGAGCGGGAGCGGGAGCCGGGCCCCTCGAGAAAAAAACGTTGTGTCGGTGAGGAGAAAAGGCAGTTTCAAAACAAGTGGACAAACGCTTACTTTGTCGTACCTCACGGGTCGGATAAAGTCATTTGCCTGATCTTCAAGCAGGTAAATGCAATGCGCAAGGACTGCAACATAAAACGCCATTATGACACCAACCATAAAACCTACGATTAATTCAGCGGCGAGGAGCGCACCAGTAAGCTTGAACAACTTAAGAGGCTACACTGCACAGCAGTCAGTTTTCACAAATGTGGCTAAATCCGGTGAAGCTGTAACACAGGCTAGCTATGTGGTAGCTAACGAAATAGCCAGGCGGAGCAAGCAGTTTAGTGACGGAGAATTTGTTCGAATCTGGATTTTGAAAGTGGCCGAGATTGTATGCCCGGAGCAAAAAACAAAGTTCCATGACAGAAGTTTATCGAATGACAGTCACACGACGAATCGAAGATATGGCCAACGATCTGAAAGAGCAACTGGGACAACCTGTGGAGGGGCTAGGAAAGGGGGCTTTTTCCATCGCACTGGATGAAAGCACGGACATTGCTGATACAGCGCAATTGCTGATTTTCATCCGAACAGTCACAGAGAACTTGGACCTAGGCGAGGAGCTGCTAAGCTTGGAGAGTATAAAAGACAGAACAAGGGGAATCGACATTTGTGATGCAGTGTGTCACAGTCTCGATGCATACAATGTGAACCTGTCGTCTCTGGTCGGTGTCACAACAGATGGCGCACCGAAATGGTCGGGAGAAAGACAGGTGCCGTGTCACTGCTCTCTGAGAAAGTGGCCAACAACGGAGGTGAGAAACTAATCAAATGCCACTGTATAATACAGCAAGAAGCCCTCACTGTTCAGACGCTTGGAACATGTCATGGACGTAGTTGTGAAGACAGTTTATTTCCTGAAGTCCAGAGGTCTGAATCACCGCCAATTCAAGACTTTTTTGGCTTCACTGCCATCAGGTGGCTGAGCAGAGGTGCCACACTGAAACGTTTTCTTAACTTGAGGAAAGAAATAAAAGACAAGATGTGACAGAGTTAAGTGACACTAAATGGTTCTGTGACCTAGCTTTCCTTGGTGATCTGAATAATTGTCTCAGCGATCTTAATCTGAAGCTGTAGAGCCATGGGAAGCTCATTTCCACACTATTTGACAACGTCAAAGCTTTCCAGTGAAAACTTGAACTGTTGCAGGGACAACTCAAACAGGGAGATCTCACCCATTTTCCCGCCTGAAAGTCGCTCGCATATGACAGACACAGATGGGCGCCACGTTTTACGTCACCTGCGTTCAGTAAAGAACCATAACCTCATAAAAAAACTCAGAGAGGAATTCGACCACCGCTTCTCTGACTTCAGGGACCACGAGAAGGCATTCAACCTTTTCCAAAATCCTTTCTCATGTGTCCTTGAGGAAGAGTCTGCAGAAATGCAGTTTGAGCTCATCGACCTGCAGGAGAGCTCCGAGGCCAGAGCAGCATATTGTGACAAGAATCTCATCGAGTTCTACAAAGGACTTTCCCCATCCACATGCCCTGCACTTCGCCAGCATGCTATCAGAATGGTCTCAGAAGCACATACATTTGTGAGAAGACCTTCTCCACCATGGCCATCAACAAATCCAAGCTGAGATCCAGGCTGACAGATGGCCATCTACATGCTGTCCTTCATATCACAACGACAGAGATGGAGCCGGACATCAGAGGAATCGTGGCCAACCGAAAACAGCACCACAAATCCCATGCCAATTAAAAAGCTATGTTGACCAAGTAACAAATATTCAGTGTGACTTAATGACAAGCTTATTGATGACAGGCAATGATATATATTAATGATGATGATGATTACTTGTTTGGTAAGCTTCTATTTTAAGTCTCTCTCTCTCTGTGTGTGTGTGTGCGTGCGTGTGTCTGTCTGTCTGTGTCTGACTCTCTCTGCAGGTTTTCCTGTGGTGCTTTGGTAGCTGGAATTGCTCCTGAATAAGGCCCATGCTGATAAGACAAGAAGCAAGGCACACTGAGACTGTTTGTTCTAAATACATTTGAAATGGACTGCACACAGGACTGTTATATCCCAAATGTGTCTGTTGAGGGCAGAGAACCCCAGGGATTTTGTGTGCATTATAATGTTTCTCAAGGTTTTCACAAGTTCTGCCCGGTTTAGCCTCATTTATTAATTAAAATGTGTTTATTGCACATTACTTGATGTGGATCAATAAATGTAAACTGTAGAGATGCAACCTGTTCATTAAAATGATTATAAATGGGATTTGTTTCTGTTTTGTAAAAAAAAAATCCTTTGGCGGCCCCCAGTTCAATGTTGGGTTCCAAAATTGGCCCTTAGCTATCAAAACTTTGAGAACCCCTGTGTTAAATGCTCTGGTCTTTATTAAAATAACACATCTTTGATTTGAAGCTTGTAGATTTGTTCTTTTCTTACCAGAAGCTGATTAAGTGTGGAATTTCCACGACAATGTCTGTGCAGACCGACGTCATTGAGCTGCTTCTACAGCTACATTTTCAATTCACACAGCGGCTTTTTTCAGGTTTTCACACAGCAATTTATCAGGCTGTATTCATTTATTTCCTTATAGGACTTTAATTATCGTTTGAGTTGAATGAGACAGAAAAGAAATGGCAGATAAGAGGCTCTTCTGTCAGACACAGCAAATGTTGACTAAGAGCCCTTCTAGCAGCTACAAATAAGTACAACTAGTAGATACCTACATTTGTTGGGGAAGAAAAGAGGACCATTTTTGAAGAGACAAGGTAAAAGTTGACATTAGCACTCCAGCCTTACAAGAGACAAACACTACAGCTGATATTGACACTCTAGAGTCAAAAGATGGCGTAAAGACTGATAAGGAAGGCCAGCTCTGTCCTGGGGAGTCCTCTGGACAAAATGGAGGTGGTGGGAGACCCATGGTGTCTTTCTTCCTGCAGCGGTCAAGACTGTATAACCGTCATGGCCCCCGGTAGACCTCCCACACACATAACAACACAGACTATAACACCCCTTGTTGTGCAATACCAATTATGTGCAATATATATACACCGTTAATAACTGTGAAATATATCCCTGGCTGCTATACCTCAGAACTGTTTCTGAACAGTCTATTTTTGTGTATTTTGTAAAATTGTGTAATTTTTGTATCTTGGTTGTGATATTAAGCTGTATTTGACTCTTTTTGCTGTAAGAAATTAACATTTTCCCTCTGTGGGACGAATAAAGGTATCCCGATTCTGATTCTGAAAACAAACAGACCCGGGGAATACTGAAGCTGGCCGTTGGTTGAACAAAAATGTAATAAAAGGGAACAGAATTCAGCACTGATCTGATCTATAGACACAGCCATTATTACACATAAACACTTCTAAAAATGGCTCACATAACCAGAGGCTTTGATGAAACACTTTTTTTTCTCCACCGATGTTCAGCACCCTGAAAGGGCATCTGGAACCTGCCGCAAAGAAGACAGAAACTAAGAGGCTGACGAATAAGCAGACATGACGAGCAGGACGTAGTCCTCTATATGTGGCTGAGTCTCTACCATTACAATTCAAGAACGAGGAAAAGAGATCATCTAGATCTGATCCTCTCAGCGCTACAGCATAGCTTAGCTAACCGGGGGAGAGGGTGCGATAGAGTATCCACATGCTCCTCTTTCTCCTGTGACCTTTTGTAAGCCGAACATCTGGCACCACAGTAAGGCAGAAAGCCAATATTTCCCATCAAAGCTCTCTCCTATCACTTTGTGCAAGTCAGAAAAGAATAAGCCTCATTCTTTTCAACATCAAAGGTTGTCTCAAGCTGTTATTAAACTGAATGTACTGCTTCTCATTTCATTACCAGGCAGGTAACCATACAAGTTTGAAAGCATTTCATTTCACTAGTAGGGAGTTGTGCATTTTGATCATGCATTGAGACAAAATGGAAGGTGTCACAATATAAAAACAAGAGCCGTGTGGCAGAGACCTCGGTCACAGCTGGAGAAACCAGATATGAAAACCTCAAGATCGAGACGTATACAAAAAGAGGAAGTGATAACAGATAAGATAAATGCTAAGAAAAAAATTCAGCCATCTATATAAAACATATAATCACGTTTGTAATGATTAGATGATGTTTAGAGTGACCAATGCAATGTATGCAAGGCAGTTTTCAAAAAAAGTCCCAATGTGGACAAAATTCATCACATGCTAGAACAGGCATGGGTCAGTTAAGAAAACTGGGGGCAAGGCAAGAAATGATTGGGTTGTGTATGGAAACCCAGATCTGAACAGCTGTTTCAGGGCTGTTTTTATCTTCAAATAACCAAACATTTTAAGCACTGACTTATTATTTACAACATATTCACTGCTGGTTGAATAGCAATTTCAGACAGCATTATCATCTGATTCTGATTATTTTTTTGTACTTCCACACAGTTCTGTTATGCTGGAGCTCCATGTTCGACTACAACAAAAATATTTCTACACGTAGAAAATTGCTGCTTGCTTCCTGGCATATAAGACGGGGAGAAATTTGAAGTCCTATTTCGACACCAATGAAGAAAAGCTTTCTCTGGAAGTTATTTTGCAATGTGAGAATGGTTATATAGACATAAGTATTGGGACAGCTACACATTACACCCAAATGCCAAATTCTTAGGCATTGATATGAAGTTGGTCCCCCCCTTTGCAGCTGTAACAGCTCCCACTCGGCTTTCTACAACAGTTTGGAGTGTGTCTAGGCATTTGTGCCCATTCATCCAGAAGAGCATTTGTGAGGTCAGACACTGATGTTGGACGAGAGGGCCTGGCTCACAATCTCCGTTGTAGTTCACCCCAAAGGTGTCGATGGGGTTGAGGTCAGGGCTCAGTGCGGGTCAGACAAGTTCTTCCACACCAAACTCATCCCACCATGCCTTTATGGAGCTTGCTTGGTGCACTGGGGCACAGTCATGCTGGAACAGAAAAGGGCCTTCCCCAAACTGTTTCCAAATAGTTGGAAGCATAGGATTGTGCAGAACGACTTGGTAAAATGAAGCATCAAGAATCCCCTTCACTGGAACCCAGGGGCCGAGGCCAACCCCAGAAAAACAACCTCCATATACCAGAGTGTCCCAATATTTTTGTCTACATAGTGTATTTACATACTGGTTGCATTTTGGCACTTGAAGTGTGTAGTGAACAATGATAGGCATAAAAAAAAAAGGAAACTGGCGACATAATATTTCTGTCCTTGGCTTGACTGCTTCAGAAATCGGTTGTTTAAGCATCACCACTTATTTTCATAACTGTCATGATCTACAGCAGTGGTTCTCAACTGGTCAAGCCTCAGGACCCACTTTAATTTTTGAACCACTGCATTAATATATCGATAGATATCTATATATATACACATCTCAACGTTTCCAGTCAAACCGCTACTGCACAGACAGCATTACAAATTTTAAATTAAAAGTGGCCTTCAAAATAAAAGTTTGACTTTTTTCTGTGATTTTATTTTATTTTTTTCTCAACTTGCTTATCCGTAACCCACTTTTCGGTCACGACCCACCAGTTGAGAACCACTGATCTACAGTGTATGTTTAGAAGATATTAACACATTTGACCCTCGAATGGCTTTCACTACTAGGTCCTAGTTGGTAAATTGTCAGAGAAACTGGTAAAAAAAAAAACATGTAACATTGACATGGAACAGTTTAAGAACATGTAAGGAGTAATACACATGTCTGAATGGAGATCAAGACATACAGTAACACCAATGACAACAGGCCGCTGATAATTGCTATACTGTCCATACTGTACACAATACTTTATTTTTGCATCACACATGCAGCAGTTGGGAAAGCAATAGAGTTGAGAGCAGTGGGTAAGTTTGTCTGTCACGCTCCTACATGCTGCTTAGGAAAACTATGATTACAGAATAAATGCATACGGAAACTGTGAGAATATCAGCGATGCAATACCAGGAAGAAAATGCATCAGAGACCTTTGAAAGAGTGCTATCCGTTTAGCTATGTCCTCAACATTAATATTTCTGTTGTCTGTGCCAAAAGCTACTCCCTGAGAATGTTTTCAGAGAAAACATATGGCACCGGCAAAAAGGTGGGGTTTTTTCTATAGAGAAATATTCTAGCCCCCTCTGCTGGAGTTTAACAGCTGTTTCAGGGTGCCCACACACTGTGATGTAAACCAAACCCACCCCGTTGTCGGTCATCAATTGGGTAGTTTTTCTCACATAATGTTTCTAAGAAAGTCAAATAGAAACCTTGAACACCGTAATCATCTGTTCTAAATATGAACTCAAAACCTCAGGATATCCAACATTACAAGGAAATCCAACTGACTCATGAGAAACACCCCAAACAGATCATGGTTAATTTTAAAAATGCTAATCCAGAGGGCGTGCCTTTATAGTATTTATTTAAGGGAGCTGCAAATCTGCATTCTTCAGTTATTTCCACACCCAAGTGTGGAAATCTCTAAATGTTACTCCTACTCCTGTAGTAAGCTGTGTCTAAGAGTCAAAGGCTTTCATGTCTTTGGTTAACGCATAGGTTTTCTTACAAAGCAGAGGAACAGTGTTGCAGGTACATTTCCTACGGTAGGACAAGGTGCACAGGCTGATTTTCTGTAGAGAGAGAGCAACCAAAATTGGCTCTACAAGACAATCTGATTTACTCTCTCCACCACATCCAGTTTTCTGGTGAAATGAATGAAAACTAAATTTAGTAACAGAGGTTTTGAGAAACCAACACACAGCTTGACATACGCTTCACCAGATAGACTGTAGAATAAAACCAAAGAAACAGGTTGCAATAGGCAGATGGTGAACAGGCAGTCAGCAGAGCAAGACAAAACAGAGATAGGTGTCAAAACACGTTTGCATAATAGTTCAACAAGTTCAGATGGATTATCAGGAAATGAGTCAACAGTCATACTGGCGATGTCACTTACGAGGCTTCTGGCCCCATACGTGTAGATGCAGCTTCCCGGAGGAGTAGTAAATAAAGCCCAGGACCAGCGTGGGGCACAGGATGAACAGCGCCTTGTGTGATGGCTTCATGGTGTTCATTATTCACATGGCACCATCCAGCTCATCACCTGCAGGACAAGAGAGTATAGGGAGGTCATTTTGGTACATCCCACAACAGTAACTCACCAGTCAGCAGCAAGGGAATAACACACACAAAGAGGGACGGTATGGAGAGGTAGGGTTGGAGTCAGGACTGAACACATATCGGAGTGGAAAGGATGATTAGGCTAGTAAATATCTTCCCTTGGGTAATAAAAACCCCCACGAGGATATTCATTTTAACACAAGCAGTCTTGTTTGTTTTTGAGTCTCGATAAGCTTTCAACTTGTGAAGCAGAAAGGAGATTCAGAAAGTAAGCTCTTGTGGTCATAGTGTTTTAGTGAAACAGTTATCAGTTCTCCAAGCATCCATTAAAAACGCCCGTCTCAAATTCAGTACTGTTATTAGTAATTTACAGGAAACCACACCCTAACTGCTGCAGAAAACATAATGCTTAGAAGAAAGTCAATGTTCCCCCCTTATTGTTGTTGGTTGATTCGTAACATTCATAGAAAATAATCATCCAATAATCTCACATTTCAGTGACCCTGCCTGTGGCATGAAAGATCTAGGATTGGAACATCTAGATTATACAGATATCGAGCGAGCAAAAACATGGCGCAATACAGGCTTGTCGCCTGCCCGCTGACAAGATAACCTATGTCGTCTGTGGGGCTAGTTAGCTTGAATTGTTATCAATTGTAAACATGCAGCATGCAACTGCTTTCAACACAGATGTGTTTGCCTTAGCTAAAGCTTTAATTTAAAAAAAACAGGCCCCATTGAAACACAGCATGCTGCAAAGAATGTCTCAGATGTGACAGGTTTAAAAAACATAAAAATAAACCCTATATCAAATTCCATCTGGAGGCAAATGTACATGAGGAATTATGAAGCTTAGCACAGGGGATGTCAGACCAGAGTTCAGCTCAGATGTAATATATCTGCAACATGATGCAATAGAGTCACAAGATTTAAAATAAAAAACCTTTTAAATACCAGGCCTATAAAATAAAATACAACCTGTTGATACTATCGCTTACAGAGAATTCCCCTTTTTAACAGTGATTCTGTAGGTTAGATACTCGTGCAACTCTAGACTCAAGCACAATAACGGGTTTGATTTATGCCTACAGATATTGCACTTCTAGTAGTACTGTGTCAAGTTCATTTACTCAATCACAATTTTGAGGGACCTTTACTTTACATTACATTTGTTGCTACTTTGTAATTTTATCCCACTAATAATCAGAGGTAAGTAGTGTACTTTGCTCCAGTACATTTATCGTATAGCTTTAGTTACTTTGCAAATTAGGAATGATGATATGAATTGACTCAAGACTTACATAAGACTATCTTGCACTATACAAAAGGAATAAGAATAAGCTCACTTACACTTTACATTGTACATTTATATTATATTTTCATTTAATATTCCATTACATTTACTATCTGTATATTTCTCATTTTTATTTGTAAGTTTTTGCTATGCTTCATATTGTATTGTATTTTGCTGCGGTAACGAAAAGATTTCCCAATTTGGGATAAATAAAGTATTTCTGATTCTGCACCTATAGCTGCTGTCATCATTATTGCATCAATAATTATAATCAAAACATATATATAGTTGTGAAATGGGCCAAACTGTATAATGAGTACTTTTACTTAAGTTAGATCTTTAATGCAGGACTTTTACCTGTAACAGAATATTCTGCTCTCTGGTAGTTGTTTTCACTTTGGTATACAATCTAAGTAATTCTCCTACCTCGGTTCTCGGTAGGTAAAAGAGCTAACAGGAGAGAAGATGTTTAAAACCACGAAGGTGGATGTTAACTCCACCACAACACTGTCAGGGTTTCAGTGGCTGACCCTTCCAATAACATTTGTTTGTTGTGCAGTTTTAAAGGCATTGCATTTCAGGCCATGTCGAGGGTTATGTCTCTGACGTTACTTTATTTGGTATCAAGCTAGTCGTGTAAGCTAAAGCTTAACAAAATAAAGAAAGTTCACTAAGCTAGCTAGGTAAAGAAATGCAGCAGCCAAGTTAGCAAGACAAACATAACGGAACTTTCAGGTCCCATAACTGAAAGCTAACCTCAGTCCCTCTAGTTAAAATCTTAAACATTGACCATTTTTTACTTTAAAGAGTTGCCATGGTAAACTTTTAGCATGACTAACGATTACCACTTCTTTACAAAAAGGCTGAAGTAACGGTAAGAACCGCCATCGACTACCAAGCGGCTAAACTTAGCTTAGCCTGTCGCCATGCTAACATACAGGCGGAATTTGCCTTCATCCAGTCGGCAGGCCCGCAGCGTAACAACACCTTTGGTTATGGAAATGTGTGGCCAGACACAGTAAAAGCAACCCCGTGATCAAAACAGTGCACACATGTAGGATAAATAAAATGTAACAAAACTGTTAATAAATCAAACAAGGGAACAATGCTGTGGTGATCCGGTGGAGGTTCTTAGAAGCACCAGTCTGCCTATATGAACAACCACCACCACCATTGTCGAATAAAACACGGCGTAGCGACATGTTATGGTCATTTCCAGTTGATTATAGACATTACCTTTTCTTTTTTCTTCTCAGTCCTCGGGTCAGAAACAACACCCGTCTTTAGTTTAAATAATGAATAGGTCGATAAAACGGCCGTGTTCTCCCTCCTCTCCAAGCCATCGTGATGGAAGTGCCCTGGCTCTGTAAGCACAAGACGACTACTCTGACTGCGTGTTTCCCCTCCTGTCTAACCACCAGCTCTAGTTCACATCAATACTGGCAGATAACAGGAAAAAAGGACCCTCTCCATATTCATCAGCAGGGTCGTCAGCAGCAGCAGCAGCAGCAGAAGCTTACTGATCGACCAGAGCAACACGGTTTTTCAGAGACAGTCACATGAGGTATAGGTATTCCTCGGTGAATTATTACGCCCCCTCCTCATTTTAACAGAGAAAAATAAATGCACCTTTTCATATGGTTCTTCACGTGATGCTCACTCTCAGCATGTCAGATGTCCCACATTGCATTGTAGCTGTGTTTGCTTTTGCTTTTATAGCAGACACTATAACACACACACCCCGCCCCCACCATCCAAATGTAACAGTTATTGCTCAGAAGCAATACAAGAGATGAAATGTTGTATAGCGGTTGTACTGCCTGCCCCTCACTGTATATGATATGTACCCCTTCAGCTCTGTTTTTGTTGTTGTGATTGACAGCATACGGGTCATTTATCCTTCAGTGATGGTTGAATTTGCTAAAAAAAACAACAACATTGGTATCACGGGTTATTTGTTTTGTAAAATTAACAGTCAGTATATAGTCTTAAAATAAAGGAAACTGTCAACCTGTGACTGTCATTTGTGACTGCACTACTTGGATTCCTGACATGTTGAGCTCTAATTATCCCTTAGAGGACTACACACAAGCATTACTTTAAAAAGTCTACAGAAGCCCCTTTGATCTATGACTCATTCAGATATATTTCAGGGTGATAGTGTTCCTGTGCACAAGCCATACACGTTGTGTCATTAGCTGTTATTTTGGCTCTTGCTGGTATATTACTGGTATTAAAGGATGTGTTCTATGGTTTTGGTCATCATAAAGTCAAAGAACCCAGGTGGTCAAACTGAATCACTACCGAACACTGACTGCAGTGTCAGAAAGAATCTTCCAGGCAATTTTTGGACTGAGGGCTTGGTATTAAGTAAGACTGATATACAAGATGATGAAATAATTCCCCCCTGGCTGGTAAACAACTCACTGCTCCATAGCACTTTCTGTTAACTGGACATAACATGCACACCTTACACTTACACTTTACATTGTACATTTATATTACATTTCCATTTAATATTCCATTACATTGCACTATTTACTATCTGTATATTTCTTATTTTTATTTCAAATGTTTTGCTATGCTTCATATTGTATTTTATTTTGCTAAGGTAACAAAAACATTTCCCAAAGCCATGGTCACGGTTAGCCCATCTTTCATAATAGAAACCACATGTGAGCCCCGCTGACACATGCATATACACACAGTCATACCGAAAGCAGTTACCAAGAGGGATCACTGAAGTACGCTGTCAGGGTTAACCAGCAAAATATTTGTCGATTAAAATGTCTCTCTTTGTGCTGCTTGAACACCTGAATCACCTCTGGGACTCAATAAAGATTACCTTATACAAATGTTTAAAACATGATTTCAACTGAGACAACAGTTTCAAACTCTTTAGCCAATATTATTTCAGGATAAATAACGAATATACCCAAATCATCAAATATTCTGTTATTAACAAGATCTGCCTTTTATAAAGATTCTTGTCTCAGTGCCAGCAAATGTCAAACCACAATCTGCCATCACTTATATTATTTAAAAATAAATTAATGAGACATTCTGTAAGCGTAACACTCAAATGTTCAGAACCTGTTCCTGTGTCACATGTACAGGCAAGTTCAGGCATGCACTTTTCTGAAGTTAAAAGCAATGCTCACTAATAGCTGTTAATACCATTCGAAACTGTAAGCACTGAAAACAATAGGATATGTTTATCAAGCTTATCAAGCTAAGATTAGTACTTCTGATTTAGAAATCAGAAAAAATACTGTATATACTCTGCTCTGATAAGATTTTTAATAAACATGGATCTTATAGGCCTTTTGTTTTATCCTAAATCCCATCAGGGGCCTATCATGTGGCCGATTGTTGTACGGCAGCAGTTCCATTGTCCCTTCCTTCCCACCTGCTCATGTTACTCTGCTAATTCAGTTTTCCTCCGGGATCGTACACCTTATGTGACCAGACATTCACAAGGCCTCGCATTCTACATTAGCAGTTGTTGGGCAGAGAGCCAAGGCAGGATGGGGGAGGGGGTGAGGGGCGAACAGTCCTTAATTTTTGCCCTGCAGAGAGTGTTGCAGAGTAGCACTCCGATCTATTAATATTGAATCAAGCAGGAAATACAATCTGCCCACCCACTGTTCTCCATCTGGGGTCAGAAGATTAGCAGGAGCCAGGAGAATAAAATACGTATACAAGCAAACACTTACACACACACACACACACACACACACACACACATACATACACACACACACACACACACACACACACTCTCTCTCTCTCTCTCTCTCACACACACACACACACACACACACACACACACACACACACACAAACAAACACACACAAGCCTATTAAAGTTTTCCAGGATCATAAGCCTGGTGACTTGGCCTTTGTGGCTTTTGCTCTGGAAGGCCAGAAGCAGGAAATCAACAAATAGTATAGTAGTATAGGTCTAATAGGATGCTATACTGCACGACTAACAGATCCTATGCATACCGGGGCAGAATGTATCAACTGCATTTTAATGAACACTTCTCATTTATTCTATTTATTTACTGTACTACACACCATCTTGACTACACCTTCTTAATTAGTATTTGCAATTTTCTTTAGGATTGATAAAGTTCTCTTACTAGACACACAAGACAAAATCTTGTAAATACAATGGTCATTTTTTCTCAATCAGAATCAAATTAAAGTCTTTCTTAGAGTTGCAAATATATAGGTCCAGGACTTCAAGAGCAACACAGTCACGTATTACTGTACATACTCATGGATCAACATGTCCAGATACTGTTTTTACAGGACTTTAATAGAAATACCTTTTAAGTCAGAAATCTCACTGCAAATCAAGTTGTGTTAAGAGTTTTAGAAAGGCAAAACCTGGCAGATTCCCATCACATCCTTGACTCCCTCTCTGTTTATCTTCTTCAAAGTGTATGTGTTATCTTCCATTCCAAATATTTCACCCAATCTCTCTCCAATGTATGACTTCATTAAACAAAAGTAATGTGTCCCTTCTATTATGGATCCGCATAAAGTAAACACCAAAAAACAAGGGTATTGGTTATACACTTATAGGTTATAGGTCAGGAACAGCTGTACTGAGTTTTTCTCATCCAAAGTTTAACATTAATGCAATACTAAAACCCCCTACAAAAATGTCTGTAAGTTTTATTTTTTTAAATGTTGACATTTTAAACTACGAAATCACTGGAAAAGAGACTACATATGGCTCTCTGATTAACTGTACTGCTTACAGAGTCTCTCTCTATCTTTTTTGTTTCAAGCCACACGCGGCCAAGGCCATGGGTTCATTCTCAGCCCAAAAATAATTCCTGTTTTTGTTTGAGGCGGTTATCCTTGTGCAGATACTGTATCTTAGACAGATTGCATGGAGAAAAAAAAATCCCACGCAAATAGAAAAACAAACTAGGACTCCATATTTTTAGGATGATAGGATTACTTTGGCTTTGAACTTGTTTTTACTTCTTATTTTGATGATGTTTGTAATATTAATGGATTAGCTGAGTGTTGCCTCAATAATGAGAATGTGGTTTTAATGTCTGCCTGATGGTTCAAAATATCAGTTTATTTAAATATGTCCCTGGTTTATGACGCTAAAATTCCCAAAAGGTAGTAACACACATTACCCTTTTTTAGTTGTATCTGTCAACTCCTTAATCCAGAATAAATGATCAAACACTAACATACTGTAGAGCAGTCTTTCTAAAAGTCAAAAACACAATCAATGTGATCACTGTCCTTCTAGCACTCTCTGCAAACATCAGTTAATCAATAACAGGGACTGTTTGCGAAACTTAAAATGACTCCACAGCTGAACCCAGTTTAACAGTAGCAGCACAGACTGTACAAAATAAGGAGGAAAATACAGCTGGCCTTTTGGTCAATTCAAATGTATGGTAAAGTCCTCTCACACAGACACAACTGCCTTTTAGTTATCCACTATTATTCTATAACCTGTGAGAAATACATGAGATTAAACTGCAAATACTGCATGTTTTTTTCAATGTGCTTAATTTTGTTCGAGCAACTGTGTACATTTTTATATTCGTCTAAAAAACGTATGTTTGCAGTGTATTGACCTTGTGCTCAACAGATTGTGTATTACTGGCTACTCAATTTGCATTTTCAAAAGCAAGTATCATTCTTTCATAAGATATAAGTCATAACCAACAAAACACAACAGTTCATTCAGACTGAATAAAACAGAATGGGATTCTACATCAATTTGAAAAATGCCAAATTAAAACTCTGTATCTGCCTCTCTTTCTCAACTCATTGCGCTCTTAAAAAACTGCACATTTCAGTGTTTTATTATGTGGTACGAACAGAGTCATACTAGATATTTTTGGCCATGCCAGGCCAGAATTTGCGTGTTTGCAGACACAAGATTGCTCAGACGAGTATGGGCTCGATCCATCATGTGATAAAGTGGAGACCAAGTAGAGCCTGGGGGGGAAACATATAGGCTTAGATGGCTGCAGTCTGCTGCTAAATGAGGTGGCAACAACAGGAAGTCCCATTAAAATGTGACAGTTAGTGCTATACAATATTTCATTAGTAGCACAATAAACGTCAATATAGTTTGTGTAGAAAATATAATACATTATATTGATATCACCTTTGTAAGCAGTGAGAAATGTAGGGGGAAGGGCTAAAATAAAGCAGAATAAGAACTAACATCATCACCCAGTCTATTACTAACTTCTGTTTCACACCCTCACACTCATCTAGACTTTCTGTCTCTACCACTCCTAAAATTCATAGAACACAGTTTTGTTCACATCCTCGTGGGTGTGTGTGTGTGTGTGTGTGTGTGTGTGTGTGTGTGTGTGTGTGTGTGTGTGTGTGTGTGTGTGTGTGTGTGTGTGTGTGTGTGTGTGTGTGTGTGTGTGTGTATGCACATACTTGATGTGTGAGGACTCTGCAGGACCCCAGGAGGTCAGCGAAGCCGGTTCAGCAATGCTGCAAAGCTCTGTTATGTGTGTAGGGGGCTTGCAAGCAGGAGGACGTGAAAAAGCAGCAGGTATTCCACAAGTATTGCATGTACTCTGTGAATGAAGGGACAAATAATAAGCATAAGTTCATGTTAAAGACTCTATTCAAACAGATTTATGTCTTCTTGGCCCCCTGGCTGTAGTTGAACATTTGTTTATTTCTGTTGAAATTTCAAGACTGAGAAGTGCCTTAGCAGGAACTTAAGTTCTCTGCCCTCATTCACTGACTTCTTAACACCATTTGCTTTGTCACAGTAACTAGATTGTAAATATGGCAATTAAAAACTTAACAAATTTCCCTGTAAGGAATTAATAAAGTATTTTTTTCTTAACCATTATGAGCCATGAAGACATTGAGCCAATGGTTTACTCACTGTGGTTGACAGTATTCTGGGTTTGCTCTGACCTGCAGCTCAGCATGTCAGACTATGAGGCTGTATAACCCTGACCATGCCTTGTAGCTCTGAATCCAGCTAAGCTGTCGACAGCCTTATGTTTCTTGAGGCGTTAAACCCTGTGTGTTCTGTTAATGGACAAGTGCCTTATAACTTTGACCTCATGAGGGTCTTTAGGTGGGAGATTTCCACTGTCTCTGATGTGGTAATGATTGATGTGAGAATAAGAAAAGAGGCCAGATCAAAATCCTGCAGGATAAATATACACAGTGATATTCAGGATAAAACTCATTTGACATTCATCAAGTAAAGCATTCAAATTAACGTAGTAAAAGGAAAGCAAAAAATATGGGAAACTATCTTACTTTTCATGTTAAATCGTTCCCAATATTATAATCAGTTCTTAGTAAAACATTTGCCACTCACAAATCAGAATTTAAAGCCTGTTTACTATTCCTCAGTGATCACATTGTCTGATAAAAGTCAAACCTAAGTGGATGTATGTCTAGCTAAAAGGTTTCTTTTCGTTATACTGCTTTCATTGAGGAAGTACAATGTTTCCTGGTTTTGCCCTGACAGTGCTGTATGATCAGCTCAAACAGTCTCTGTATTTTTATGTGGTAACATGCCATATTTGGTTTTTGGAGTGAAGATGTATTACACTCAAACAAAAAAGACCTTTTTATGACATTTTCTTGCAAAACCAGGAAACACACAGTAAATACAGAGGGTTTTTTTCTTTGCTTGGCAGTCTCGACTTGCTAATGATTTAACATCCCAGTCATTCAGAAGAATTTACCTTGGCAAATGTAATATGTCAGCCACCAGTGGTAGAAATGCCTTAACCCTTAAGGTACCATTTGGGTAGTCAAGATTGCTTAATCTCACCAAAATATCCTGACATTTAAATGCTCGTTCAGGAAACCATAACCCCTGAGCTTTCCTGTCCATACACATTGCATATAATACAGATAAATATCATTACTTGCCTATAGTCAAATAAAAATGTAGGCTTTTAAAAGGTTATCCACCAAGTCAAAAATGAATCAATAAATTACACAGTTAATTCATTTATGATAGAGTGTACATAGAAATGAAGCTTTACAGTGAGGTTGGTAATACAAACGAAAATGTGTTATGGTTACTTTAATCAGTTTTAATTTTAAAAAATGTTGTTAAAAGAAACTACTTTATTTCTACCAAATTACACCCAGCAACTGTATCACAGCGCAGAAGGACGGACGCATCGACTCATTTCAAGCGATTTGCCCCTGGCTGTTCACTTTGCTAAACAGTGTGAATGGAGAAAGTCAGACTACTGGCAGATACCAGATCTGAACTTTACAAGGTACGTATCTCAGGAAATGGGAAACAGTGGGTGGAATGATCTGCCGTATATGATATCCGATCGGCGGCGCGTGCACACGCAGCGGCCCCTCGTTCTCCCGATTTCTTAGTATTTTTTTTACTATTTTCTAGTGTTTTTTATACATATTTTCATATATATTCGGCATTCAAAAGTGTCACACTAAAATGTTGCCTGGCTAATGTGTCCTTAGACCAGTATCTACCTGGCTGTAGTGTGTGACAAGGAAGTGAGGTTTAGGTTAGATTTATACCCCCAGGTTTTACTGTTACTGCAATGCGAGATGACCTCTGTGATAGCAGGAAGGTGTGTTCATAAGTCATGTGAGGGGGAATTGTCTTGTGAGATTTTTATTCTGATGTGACGATACAAGTGAGGTTGAATTGTATTGCAAGAGGAGCTTTTTAAACCATATAAAACAATGATCCATTACTGAATCTGTAGAACAGATAATATAGGCCTATGTATGATGACACATATTCCTACATGGCTCCATGGGTAATTTTTTAAAGACATAACAAAGTCTGTTGTTAACCTGCCTGTCAAGGAACACTTTTATTGTAAACATTTAAAATAATGACTGTAATTATATTAACAGTTTACACATCATTAAGATAGATAGATACTTTATTGATCCCAAATGGGGATATTTACAGAATACATTAACATTGTTAATTAAAACAATAACAGTATAGCCTTATATATGCTTATAGCTAATGTTATTTATGTCATTTGAATCGAAAATATGGTTTTTCCTAACAAACATGTGCTAATAACCCCACAAAATGTGCGTGACAAAAACTAAGACACCCATTTTCTTTAATACGCCATCTTGAGAAAGCCAGCGCTAGTGCCTGAAAATCAGACATCAATAGCACAGACAAACCTGAGCCCTGTCACTTGACTACCATGTGACTGGTTCGAGGCGGGTGCAGACAATAATACCCACTAACAGAGGGACCTTAGGGGGCCACAGCTGCTGGGTCACAGACAACAGAGCGGTGGGGGGAAGATGCTGTCATACTTTAGTTGTAGAGGCCTGTGGGGAGAAAGATCGCTGGTATGAAAACAAAAAGCGAGGGTTTAGTCTGTAAGTCTGTCAGCATGGGGGGGGGGGAAGTCTGTGCGTCTGTCCAAGCATTAGCATTGCAAAGGTGTAAGACAGTCATTATCTTTCCAGAGGTGTACTTGAGATAAAAAATGAAGGTTGATTCAAAAAACAGCCTTGGTCCAACACCTGAGGCAAAGTTTTTGAGCAGCTAGGTCAGGGGTGTCCCAATTTTAATTGGCCAGCAGCTAATTCCAAAAGTATGATAGTATATGGCCCACACATATGTGCTTGGTTTATATTGTACTGCTTAAATATATATGTTAAAATATATCAAACCGTATTTACGTATAAATAAGCAGAGTTTTCTAATAAATTCAATCAATTAAAATCGAAAACATTTTCTAACAACACTTTGTAGATAAATCTGAGGCTTCTGTTTTAAGGGATGAGCTGCCAACACTCAACAGAATAAATAAAACCCCATGGGTAGCTTTGATGTAGCCAGGTTTTTTCATATATTAAGTTATCAAGCAAAATCTACATTAAATTGATTTTGCTAACTTATAACTTAATTTATGAGGCAATATACCTCACCCTTCGTATATTTTTCTGTATGTGGCCCTCAGTGGAAAATGTTTGAAACCCCTGCTCTAGATGTTCCTCTATGGTCAAGCCACTAACTTTACCTAACTTCTAGAAAAAAAACCTTTGTCTACTGGGCATAAAGCATGCAGCTGTTTTATCAGAGCTTTTTTTTTTTTTGCTGAACAAAGCTGCTTGTCGTAAATAAAAGCTGTGCTGAGAGCCGCTAGAATGAACCTTTAAACCAAAAACAGCTGAAAGATGCTAAAATGCTCTGGGCTGAAGAGAACTGCAGAGACAGGTGATATCTGTCTGTGGGGTTTGTCTCTACCTTGGCCTGGTACATGGGGATTCAGAGAGGACGTCAGATATGGGAGCATACCAGGTATCCAGCAATTAAATTAGCTCCTCCATATTCACATATACACATTAATGCATCAATCCTAATAATCCACATTACCACAATACGCACTTTCACTTTTGGTACTTTAATTTCATTTGGTTGCTAACTGAGTTGTACTTTTAGTGAAGTAAGATTTTGTATGTAGGACATTTTCTTGTAACAGAGTATTTTTACACTTTAGTACTTCTAATGTTCTTAAGTAACAAATAACTACTTCTTCCACCTCTGCAAATAATTACTTGGAGGTTCTCCAACCTCATATGTATTACAACAAAGGTCAGAACAATATTTCTGGATACTTACAATTCAGACGTTTTCTGTTCGTTTTATTTACAGTAAATAAGAGCGTTATCATCTGATCGGAGCGTCCCTTCAGGTAACTTGAATGGGGTGTAACCTGTAAGAGAAACTGGCACGACTGACGAAATAACATGACACTGGTCTAGTCAGACAAGATACAGCCTTGTCTATTACTCCACATAAAACTCCCTTTGTTGTTAGGGATGTTCCATGTTAGCGCATGCGTCATGCCATGACCTTAACCACGCAGTAGCTCTTTCTTTCAGAGGTCATTCCAAACGGATGTTGCCAATCGGGAAATCTCCAAAGAGGTGTATGTGTTACACTGCCAGTACTTGAGATGTTTAGATATGGAAGATATAGAGCCAGAAATGATGCTCAGCAGAGGTGTCTGGTTGCAGATGGATTACTGACTGACAGCTATCCATTTACCATCTAACAACATTGGTTAGTGCTTTCCTGCCACCTGTGTGCGAAGTGATGGGCGCTTTTCTCTGCTGAGATAGAAAATACACAAACAGTACATGCTTGACTAAATCTTCTTAAACTAAATCCTTCCTCATAGGGAGGATCCTATCCATCATGAAAACAGAATGACAGAAATAAAAATACAAATGCTGGATAGGTCTATTCTATAGAATCCAAATTTTGAACTGATATTTCAAAATTGTTTCTTGTATCAGGAATATTTTTTAATTATGTCTGAAAACAAGACTAAGAGATTGCTTTGTGTGTGTGTGTGTGTGTTTGAGAGAGAGAGACTCCAGTCAGGCTCAGCAGTGCTTTGAGCTAAATGCTAACTTGAGCAGGTTAACACTCTCACAATGCTAACGTACAGCTGAGCTAAATATGAACAGCTTTTCATGTGTTTGGTTATAGAAGATACATCCAAATATTTACTTTATCAGGTCATTTGATGCAAAGTATCACTGTGATACTGATACCCAAAACACTCAGTAGATTCTATCTATATAGTATTTGTAAAATGTTGTCAAAATCCCTCAATTAGATGACTAGGTTACATCTGTATAACCTTGCATTTGAGAAACTCATTTGAGATGGTAAAGGTTATGATCATTTTTCAAATGGAGGATCTAGCCAAACCCCACCATTGATATTATTAAGGCCATGCCACTAGCATAGCTACCACGCAAAGATACCATTTTATAATTTTAGCTTGATGTTGAACACTGCCAGAGAGTATGAGGGAAAGTGAATTGTGTGTTAGTGTGAAACCAAGGACTAGAGTAGATTACCACACCATCGGATAACAAAACCAAGACACACATAAAAAAACAAAATTCCAACTAATAAAGCCTTGAAAACTAAAGCAGGGGAACTGCCCCGAAGCGTCACAGTTGTTTCATCATAAGACATTTTGAGGAAGTGACAGAGGTAATGTATGAAAGGGAAGACCGTAAGATGTCGGTACTCATTTCTCACTGCCAACCCACAAGTGAATGACCACTTCAAACCTCTCTGTACTGTTTTATATTGAACCCTCTGCAGAATTTTAAGGTTACACCAAGGGAAATTACGTTAAAAAAAACAAAAAGAAAAAAGAGAGATGGCACTCTGGGGGCATTTGCTTCAAATTGAAGCTAGGCATAAATTCCCCAGAGACATTTCAGTGAAACCTCAGACAGCTCAGCAAAGTAGCTTGATTCCCTTTACACATTTTTCAAATAACTGTGCCCCTGGGTAACCTCAATCAGAAAATGATTTGATCTACTATTCATTCTTTCAGGTACTGTGAATAATAGTACACACAGATACAGCTGTGAAAAAAATTAAGGGACCACTACAAATCTAAATTTCTACATGTATGGCAGTCATTCCATTCCAGTGTCTAGAATTCCAACCCAGTGAAAAGTTGTCCGTAGTTATAATATTAATTTTACCCAAACACATACCCATTATCAGTAAAATATGAGAAACTGATAATGCTGCAGTGGTCTTTTTTCCAGAGCTGTATGTAAGCAGAAAGCATGATTTAGTAAGAGTAAATCTTTTATTTTCAAATATTGTTTTTACCAAATCTCCGTTCCAAATATGAAACACACACCTATTCGCATAAATATTAATAAAGTACCTCACAATATTTGAGGGCGGCAGTGTCAAAGTCTAGAGGGACTTGGCTTGGGAACTGGAAGTCGCGGAAAGACCAAGTGCTACCGAGGTGTCCCTGAGCAAGGCCTGAGTTATGCCGCTGAGAAGCTAAAAGTTGCTCTTCGCTGTGACGCATTCCATACGGACTGTAGTTAGTATTCATGTTGTTTAGTAAAGAAACAAAACAAACCATATCTTATGGACCACATGGTCAACAGAAAGTGTCCGAGCAAATTTCCCCTCTCTCCTCTTTCATCCACAAAACCGGCATCCAACAGGTGACCTAAATATCAATAAACCACACCCTAAAAACTGAAACGCAGATAAAAATATAATAAACTATGGCAAACAAGCATTTTGGCACCCACAGCACTTTTCGCTACACTGCTCCCCGTGCGCCGAACATATGGCAGCCCACTGCTCCTAACACTAGCATGGGTCAGATGCAGAATTAAAACTGTGGGACGATTAAGGGTTGATTCTTCTTCTTTAAATGCATATAAAATTTCAATAAACAGACTATGATTCCGGGGTAAACAGATGATAGATTTTAGAGTTGCAGGCTGGGCGAGACACTTTCAAGAACTCTATATATTCGCCTACTGAAAATAACCTGGTGTGAATCCAGGTTATGATTTAAATAGCTATGTTAGAGGTTGAATCTCTTGGAATTTGCCTTTCTTAGTC
The DNA here is from genome assembly GCF_036324505.1 of Eleginops maclovinus. NCBI lineage: Eukaryota > Metazoa > Chordata > Actinopteri > Perciformes > Eleginopidae > Eleginops > Eleginops maclovinus. The sequence continues at coordinate 10,630,126 of NC_086354.1, forward strand.
AGACAACATTAATATAGCTTCTTTAAAAGCAGCTTCCACTGTTTCCATTAATTTTGAAACATGTCCGAATGGTGGATGTAAGGCCCGTAGGCAGCATGACAATGTGTAAGGGGAAAATATCTAACACACCAAACCTGTGTGATTGCTCCTTTTCATATTAAAACTGGCATCCTACATTTATCTAGCCAAGGAGCATGTGGCTTTGAATTAATAATAAATGACTGACCTTGATTTTTGAATGTTGAGGAGAACTGAACAAGTATATGAGGGGAATCCCCATTATTATCATGTTTTCTTTCCATGTGGTCTGGAAAATAAGGCTGTAAAGTTCTCAAATTCCAATATAAAATCAACAGGTGCTCTGTGACAAAGACGTTTTAAGCTTGCTTACATGCACACTTTCCAACGTGCTTTACATTCTCACCTGTTTTTGAGCATGACAACCCCCAAGTATGTGTGTGTAGATGTTATATGCCAGAACATGTCGAATAATTACCGTCCCAGCAAAGTTTACATATTTCAGCGAGACACAGATCGAGCTAGAATCAATCTGAAGCTCTCAATAACCCGGAGTTCATCGAGATTGTGAGGAGCGCAGTGTAACGGAGAGCCAGGAGCCATCCATCAAATAAAATTCCAGCAGTGGTCAAGACTCGTCCTGCTCTGACACAGCTGCAGGCCCTCCGGCTGAGGCAAAATACACCGCTGTTTCAAAAACAAAACAAAAGGGAAGAAAATGCAGAATCCTGCCTGAATATCAGCACTTTTATGTGCTTGTTTCCAAGTGTGGTACATGTAGAGACAGTTGAGTCTTAATCCAAAAGTTACTCAAAGGTTTACTGATTTGATGCGGCTTTGAACATAGACCAAAATGAAACCAACTAAGACATCAGTAGCCATGAAACAAAGCTAAACCTGTGTGCTACGAACACTCCCTCCTGAGAGAACACTTTTCTTCCATACAAAAGGACTCAACATAAAAAGGAAACTTCAAAAGGATGCTTTAATCTTTTCATTTATTTGGGATCAACCTAGAACCATGTACATCTAGAGCTACAGTAGCGCTTATCAGAAACACAACAAAGCTAATCTGGGTGAAGGACATGTGTCAACAAAATGGTAAACTCCTGTGGCAGGCAGGAGTAAAAATAAGTGCTTTTTGCTTCGAGAGGGACTGGAGCCAGAGCACTCACACCCTCTGATCCCAGTACAGGAGGGCAAGTCTCAAAATGTAATCTGTTTGTCTGAAAACCCATCAATATAATAAATCTAAAAACATCTTAGGGTTCCTACATATTGTGAAAAGGACATGACAAAAATAGCTTTGTTTTCAAACTTAACACATAAATAAAATGTTATAATAACTGTAAATATAATTAAAATAGTTTGAATAAACCTTAACATTTAAAAAAAAAAACAAAGTATGCTTGGCCCTTGGAAATCTAAGGCTTGGGCCTTCCAAACATGTCTAATTTTGTTTTTATCTCCACAGTAGATGCACATTGACACACACTTATCACTCCATGCATCACTTGAAGTACAATCCAGAGATGTGTCAAAAGGTGACTTCTTTGGGGTTGCATCTAAAACAGTTCCTGATTGATTTGTTTTTTTCTAGTCAACAGGTGATAGATAAAAACAAACTGACCAAAGATAATGGTTCCTTTAAACCCTCACTACAAAATATTATGATCAATTGTTATGAAAACAACATGAGGCTGTAAATCAAGAGCCAAACCTTCATTTTAGAAGAATTGTCACAAGTAGAAAACTGTCCTAAACGGGGTGGTAGAGGAAACAATATATCTTGCCCTAGATGTCAAACCTTTCCCATATTTAAGAATTGATTGATGGCTTCTTCCTGAGAAAAAGGAAAATGAAATGGATGATGTACATGGGATGTGGGTTGAGGTCAAAGAATAGTATTTGATGCAGACAAAAGTCTTTTAAAGTCCCAGCCGTAGTTCATAAATATGTAGCCTGACAAGCCACGGAAGAAAGAGTTGCAGGAGGAAGAGGATGGGGGGTCGTTCCTATTAGCAGTAGCCAGAAACTGAGAATCAGAAACCTGGAGCTGCATCTCTGCACAGGGAGGAGGAGGACGACGACTCATTCCATGATGGCTCTGTAAATGACGGGCTCGATGTAGTCCTCTCTGTACCGTGAGTTGATCACTCGTTGCCTTTTGGAGTTCTGCTTGACGTTGCTCTGAGAAAAGAGCTCGAAGCGCATGTCTGACGCCACCGACTGAGAACCAGACATCAGAAGGGGACATTAGTGCTTGCCATTTCTCAAATAAGGAATATGTGTCACTCCATATGTGTGTTATCATAAGGGAGAGCTTCTGATGATAAAAAATGTAAGATTACCAGTCGGGACTTGACTCGTTTGGGCAGATTCTCTTCCAGAGTGTAGATGTCTTCTCGCTTCACAGAGATTTGTGATCCATCCTCAAACTCCACCTGAAAGTACACGAACACACACAGGCATGTAGTAAATTAAATCTGCCATTGAAATATCAGGTATCCTTCACCTTCTTAAATATCAGATTCAAGGACTTTCCACGGCAAATTCGCTGAAATGTAAGGACCCAGCACTGCATGGTTTGAGATACTGATCAAGGTTAACTTCTGTGTTTGCACTGAGTATTTTCAAAAAGGGAAAAAACAGGCTTTACAAACAATATATATATATATGTGGCTAAAACTGAAATGTAAAGACGTTCAATATCTTGTGAATACTTACAAAATCTTTCAAATGTTTCCCTCTCAAATGTATATTCCCTTATTTCAGGGATCAGTGGGAACCATGACATGGAATGTGCATAACGCAATTCCACCCCTTGTATATTTATGAATCACGTACACGAGTAAAAGACATTTATTTTGAGTCTTAACCTTTATACTTTTCACCACACAAACCCCTGCCATATATTGAGGCTTGTAAAACTATCTCTGATGTGGTTTGAACAACCTGCTGAAGACTTTCAGAAGCAGTCAGTGAGACGGGAGCTTTACCAGATACATGGGGATGGAGTGCGACGCCATGAACTTGGCTCCGTATATCAACCCGTCTGTCCACCGCACCTGAACTGCTTCACCTTTGGCGGGGGGGCCGTGGCGGACGCAGTCACGGTTCTGAAAAGAGAGTGAATGGTGGTGTGTATTACAAGAGGAGCTTTACCTGAGCATGGAATTATAATCAGCTTATCTGCCTCTTGCTGTACATTGATTGACAGCACTTTTGTATTAACCTCAATGTCTTCTGGGAAGAGGTTGTCGCTGTAGGAGCCGTCGTCGAACACCACCTCATAGAAAGTGGCTGTGGTCAGCTCCACCACCTCGCTGTGGTAGTACCGGGTGTTTTTGTATTTGCATATCACCCTCTGCCCGATGACCAGCTCCCGCATGGACGCCCGGTTGCGCTGAGGACAGAAGCAGAACGGCAAATCGTTAAAGTTTATCACTGCATGGCTTCCTTACAAGATAAGAGGTTAAAACAAACAGCCTGGAAAAACGCTTTATGGTGCCATAAACATAAGACAACTGGGAGCAAGTTTATTTGCATTCAATGAACATGAGTCTTGTCGCTGCACATCTGGTGACAGGATCAAACCGATTTCAGGGTCCTTCATTTAGTGATTAAAGAGAAACACTCCCTGTGGTGGTTTGAGAATCCAGCAAAACAATCTTTGAACCATTACTGTGCCAGTTGAGATGCAAGGCTGTCTATACAATGACCATCTTTGTCAAAATTGGTGCATTAACCTTAGGTTAGGATCAATTTGAAGAGGGATAAACACTATTTGCCACATATCTGAAACCACAAGAAGAAAAGACAATAGTTGCATAATCATCATAATCTCAGACATGATTAAGGTGCCTGGACCCTTAAAGCATGTAACGCTGCTGAGTTAACTGTTGATTTGAACCCATTGACGTTGGATTTGTGAGCAGCACGACTCATTTAAGGGTCGGACTGGATTTCAGGAGTCAGGCTAGAATTGGTGCCAGAATGATTGTCAGGTGCTGACAGTCTGGTTTATTTTGTGTTTTCCCAGTAAGTGAGGACGATCTTACCATACAGCGTCAGCCCATAAATCGGGAGGATTTACTCATACAGTGTGAGTAGGAATACATTTTAAAATATCTCAAATCATACAGCATATGCCGAGCCTTACATACTCAAATTCAATTAGACAACAAATCATATAAAGTTCATTGTTTGGGCCTGCTGAATCACCTTGTTTACCAGCAGAACGAAGCAAAAACATAAGCACAACCTTTCTTTTTTTTTCGACCTTGGAATCAGAAAATATAAAACGTTATGAATATATGGTGGGTTTTTTTGGGGGGGTGGGGGGAGCTCTTTAAAGGTCAATAGAGAAAAAAAATGGAAGAATATTAATTGCAATTCTTTTTTGTGGCTTACTTCTTATCCAAATAACCTTATCCAAGCTAAGCAGTGACACTAGACACAGAGCAAAGAGTGAGAGTGTATCAAGTTCAGTGAACCCTTCACACACACACACACACACACACACACACACACACACACACACACACACACACACACACACACACACACACACACACACACACACACACACACACACACACACACACACACACACACACACACACACACACACACACACACAGAGAGATCTTTTGCACATTCTTGACTATTGGTCTGACTGGGTTACCTCGGGTATGACGAGCGTTTTGTGTCTGTGGCAGGTGATGAAGACTATGAAGGGCCAGTCGTCCGGGTGCATGAGGTTCCCGGCGGCCTGGGCGCAGGTGGGGTGAAACGCCGTGGAGCAGCGCCCGTGGGAGCACTGGACGCAGCAGCCAGTCACCTCCCTCTTCATCCGCTTCCTGCAGTATGCACACTTCTACAGGGGCGACAAAGAAAAGCGTGGAGAGGGGGTGGGGGGAAGATTAATTGAAGAGTTGAAGCAAAGGAAGTACAGGGGGAAGGAAATGAGGAGAGAGGAAACAAGAGGAGGATGAGAGGGAGAAGATATCAAAGGGAGGCAGACCCAGACACGAACTGCAACACAGAAATGTAATGAGGGAAATTACTAAACTTCCTTCTGATATTTTAATGCGCTTCTGACATCATGTGTGCTTTTTTAGAAGAGAATCCGGCCTGATCAAGACCTGTAACAATGGAGACAACGCCGGCCATTGTGAGGGAAGGCCCACATTCATATCAATGTGTTTGCATGTGATTCATCCACAAGAAGCATACTGTCCTCCTCCACTCTCAAGTTCAACTCCTGGGTATTATGACCAAGTGTTTTTTAATCATGCGGTCGGAATGACAGCTACATGACAGAGGAAACAGCGTGAAAGATGAGGGGCCAGATAGAGAAGTGAAACTCAGTGTTGACAGCCAGCCGGCGCCATGGCAGTTTCACTCTGCTGTACGGTTAGAACCACCAACAGATGCCATGAGAACAAAATACTCCACGAACCCAATCTGTGTTTGGGTTTGGTAGTTAAAAAGAGACTCATAATGCCATGAACTATAATCAGGAATTACGAAATAAGATCTGCGGAAAACTAACCTGTTTGATAAATGCACGTTTTGTTCAGCCGGATAATCTCCACATTTCTACCCTTCTGTTATCGTTTTCGAATCATAAATCTAATCGCCAGAAGCAAAATGCTAACGTTATGCTATAAACTAACTACAGACGAGTACAGCAGGGTCGCATGACTTCAACGTCACGCCAACTAAAGATCCTTTTAACTAATTTTCGCACGCTTGCATATTTGAACAAAGCTTTTCCTTTTAGAGTTTGAAAGATTGTTTTTCAGACATGTACACTCTCAAAAGAATATGTATTTAATGTCGTAGGACAAAACATGACCCGTCTCTTAAATTTGTGTCTACCACAGACCTCATTTCGAGCAATTTTCCAAAATCCTACGGAGGAATCCCATTGACTCTGAGACGAGGGAACCAGAGGTAAAATGCTAACTCACTTCCAGGTTTTAGGACTCGTTCCTCCAACACGCTATTGCTCCAGGGGTATTCTAGAAAAATATAGAATAAGGGTGCTAACGTCACGCTTTTTATCTAAAGTGACTTAAATACATTCCATACTGTGGACAATCCCCATAGGAGCGATTTGGGGTGAAGGGTCTTTCACTCAGCTATGTGTGTTCATTAGAATGGTTTTCAACAATATGAGTGTAAAAGAAGAGCTGCTGACCATTTTGCCTTTGAAAGGGCACACAAGAGGCACAGATATTTTTCAGGTTTTTATGGAATTCGTTAGTAAGAGCAAGTTGCCCCTCTTCAAACTCATCTCCATTACAACCGATGGGGCTCCAGCAATGATTGGACGTACTGCTGGGTTCATTGGATTGTGCAAACAGTCTGAATCTTTCCCGGATTTCCTGAATTACCATTGTATAATTCAACAGCAAGGGTTGTGCGGGAAGATTTTAAATATGAAAGACGTGATGGATGTGGCTAACAAGATTGCGTGTTCTGTTCGGGCCAAGAGTCTGCAGAGGCGATTATTCCGTGCGCAACTGGAGGAGACCAGTGCAGAGCACACAGATCTGCTGCTGCACACAGATGTAAGGTGGCTCAGCAGAGGTACATTTCTGGAATGGTTTTCTGAATTGTTGCCCGAAATTAAAGAATTTCTGAAACGTTCAAACCATGCTGAATATGCACAGCTAGAAGACAGTCAGTGGCTCTTGGATTTAGCCTTTCTTTCTGATCTGACTGACAAGCTCAATAACTTAAATCTAGAGCTGCAGGGTAAGAACAAACACATCATCAACATGATCAGCTCCGTGAACACCTTTAAAAGTAAGTTACAGCTGCTATCAAGCAGGTTGCAACAGTGAGATCTGCGGAACTTTCCACAAATGGACACAGAACTTAAGCGTCAGGGCAAAGACTGCAGAGCTTGAGAGTGCAGTCATGATGATCAAGTGCAAAGCATCTTGTCAGAATTGGACAGGCGCTTTACTGACTTTGCATCCATTGAGCCTGTTGTCAGTTTTATCAGTTTTCCATTTGGGGAAAATATAGATGTGGATTGTATAACGTCCAAAGTGGCATCACTCTTCAACCTGTATAGCGATGCTATTGAGAATGAGACCGTCACACTAAATAATGACATTGAGCTCAAATCAAGAGACCTGACACAAATGTCCAATTCTGGAATCTAATGCAGAAAGAGAAGTGCCCCAACCTCAGACAAACTGCAAAGAATTTGACTGCACTTTTTGGATCAACATATTTGTGTTAGTCTGCCTTTTCACATATGAAAATCCTTATATACATTTTTGGATGAACAGAAATATGGTTTTCTGGCATCACTTTAACATTTTATGGGGAAAATCTGCATTTTGGTCAGAGGGCGCAGCACCCGTTTCCCGGTTTAGACAAAACCCTGTTGCCCTATTAAAAAATGAATTGACACAAATATTGTCACATCAAAACTGTTTGATTCAACACATAAAGCACATTGGATTTAATATAATAGCTGCATATTTTATAAATGGTCTGAATTTGACCTCATAGATGCGTTATGATATTAATGATAAAAATGATGAGCCCTGTTTGTTGGATAAACACTGTCTCTTGAATTCAAAACGACTGTTGTGGCACATTGATACATGTAATGACTGTCATGGAACATATTTTCCCAAACTAGAGATTTAACTTTCGCAAACAAATACTTAACTCAAGACGTTTAATTATTAAATCACTCGAGGAATAGTAGGGGAATAAAGTGGGTAAACTTAATTAAAGTCAGTTTCTCAATCATATACTGTATGGATGTTAAATGGAACAGAAAGCGGCTGAAGAACAATGGTCGATGACACACAGAGCACCGTAATGTTATGATACAGAAAAGACATTTGGGCAATGGAGAAACATTCAGAAAATCCAGTGGATATAGGATTACGTTCCTCCTGTTGATTTAAGGTTGAAGCTTCATAATATATCCTGCTTGGGCGGACAGAGGGTTAACATAATATTGTCTTACTGCTTCCTCCATAATGAGATAAAGCTCAAGACCCGGAAGCTTTTATTTGAAGTGGGTGTGCATGGCGGTAGTAGTGGTTTAATTATTCAATTCATATTTGCACATTTTAACATTAAAGATCCCTTCAGTTTTGTCTCTAGAAATGTAGAAGCGGTTAAGCCGCTGTCACTGCATCTGACGGAGGCTTACCAGTTTGAAGCGTGGCAGCGGGATGGTAGCAAGGTCAATGGGCCCTCGCTCAGTGACGTTGACAAACTGAGCTTCCAGCACGGTGATGGCACAGAGCACATGAACCCACCTGAAAGACAAATAAGAAGATTGAGTACAAACAATTCACAGCTCAGGGTGCAGTGTCCTGGAAGAACACACATTCAACCACGCGGTGACGAAATGAAACATTATGTTTAGTAGATATTGGACTGGGATTATAACAAAAAAAACATAAAACATATCCAGCCTGATCATTATTCATCACATCCTGTTTATTTATACCGGCATTGTTTTGTTTCTGCTGGTGTTTTGCATCTTGTACGGCGACTTGAAAGCTTTGAAAGGCACCTATTTAAATAAAATGCATTATTATTACTAACATCTGGTATAATCAATTGTTTTTAAATCAGGACGTTCAGCTAAAAGAATAATTAATTAATATTCCAATAAAAAAAGATAGAATTTGATCAAAACAGTCATGGAAGATAATTATTTACTTTTGAAACAGTCGTTAGACAAAATAAATTAGCTTGTTTTTGTCCACTTCCTAATATTTTCTAGCTTTCAGCAGCAACTCTCAAGCCGTCCGCCTCAGCAGGTTTTATTCTCAGTTGTCATGGAGATAACTATCATAGATTGGCATCAAGGCTCAAAGATTTGGAGATAACCTCCTCAATTTAATCTGAGCAACAACCATTCACTTAACCTGTTTTTGACTAAAACACAAAGCAAACAATGTGCAAGTGTGTTTCAAATGAATCCGTCACTGGAAATTTAAAAAAGAAAACATTATTTTTTTATCCATGGCATTTATGTTGTAACTTATCTTCACAAGATTAATAAGTGATCAGATAAATACCAACTATTCAACATCCAGCTTATTTAAAAACAAGTCCATTATGGTCTGGTCTGTAGGAGCCATTCATCACAGGGAGTGCCAATCGATTAAAGAGTGATGCAGCGGATTAGTCGGCACTAAAATAGGAAGTCCCATATTTGATTGAGAAACGGTTTGTTTCTGTGTTAACGTGTTTCCTGAAATTCAAACTGATGTTCACCGACTGGGCCAAGTGTAACTGCAGGCTGAGAATGTTACCACACACACACACACACCCACACACTCACACACACAGTATTGGCAATTAAAGAGTGTATTTAGCTTGAGGAGGTGGACCCATCAGTTGGATGTTCAGCAGTTCCAGTCTGAAGAAACTAACTTAATGAGGTCAAAGGAGAGCGAAAGGTAAACATGGTGGACAATCTGTTGCGTACCAACCGATCAGAATATGTCAGCGCTGTTTTGTAAACATCGTAAATCCTTCTTGAGTACTTTTTCTTCTTGCCTTTGAGTCGTTCACGACTGTGACCACAAAGACATTCTAATGAAAAGGGAAGTGGACATTTCTTCGAAAAAAGAAATGTGAGGCTCAAAATGTCTTCCTACATTCTATTTCTTAAAGAGCCTAGAATCCTTGAGAAGAAACAAGGGCACTTAACCACCCACTATCACTCATGCTTCACCGGGGTTGTAAAAATAATATCCGTTTATGTTCCATTAAACCAAATAAAGTCCCTTTATCCCTAAAATGATAAGCTTGTTTCCACTAAAGACGGACCCGTTTTGTACATTAAGGTCAATATTGTCAAACTTATTTCTCACTGATTAAACTAGTCACCAGTTCATATTACCATCACTATTATCCAAAATGAAGTAGTAAAGTGGTAGTTTCTGTAATGCAGCTCCTGGTCCACTAACAAAGTTTTATATTGCGTCTGCTGCTATCACGTACTTGTCATTGTTGGCTCTCTGCAGAGCGCCGCCTCTCAGGGAACAAAGGCAGCAGTCCTGGGGGAAGAAACAAGAACAAGGTGGGATTTTTTTAATACAATAAATCGCACCACTGACAACTTTATCTGTATCCCACCCAATATAATCCTGTCTTTTGGATGTAATGCTCTGTATTATGAATAGCCTAAACTGGAGATAACAATGACCTCTCCCTCTGAATTAATTGGAGGTATCCGCTGTGTAAAGCTCAGTCTATCTCTAATCTTCAAAACCACCGTGTAGCTGTGATATGGCTGTTGTGTAATTGTAAAACATTGTAAAACACAAAGTACCGCAATTTCCGGACTATAAGCCGCTACTTTTTCCCCACGCTTTGAACCTCGCGGCTTATACAATGACGCGGCTAATTTATGGATTTTTCCCGCATTCACAAGCTTCATGCCGCCAAAATGGGATTTTGAAAAAAAATAGACAAAAAACTGAGCACCGTCACATAATGTGGCGTAAATCGAGCATGCTCAAACTTCCCATCATTCTGATTATGGTAGTCATTTTGTCACCCTCATCATGGCAAAGACACAGAGAAATGCATATGATGCAGCTTTCAAGTTGAAGCGAATCATCAGTCACGCTGAAAACAACTGGGCATGAAAAAACGCACTTCACCTGTGCTCTGAGCTGCACGGCATCGGGAGAAAAGCTTCCACCGATGTTGATTTTTAAACGCATGGCGATGCCAAAAGAAACATTCTCGAGAGGAATTGTTGTGAAAGTCAACAAGAAAGGATGGATGACGGAAGACCCAATGCATGAATGGCATACGGAGTGTTACGGCAAGCGACCGGGAGGATTCTTTCAAGGCTTTGCTCGTGTTGGACAGCATGAGGGCCCACATAACAGATTCTGTGAAAGAAGCCATCAAGAGGACAAACTCAATTCCAGCTGTGATTCCTGGGGGCACAACAAAGTATTTGCAGCCACTCGACATCAGTATAAATCGTGCATTTAAGGTGGCGCTCCGTGTTCAGTGGGAGGCTTGGATGACAAGTGGGGAGAAATCCTTCACTAAAACGGGCCGCATGCGAAGAGCAACTTATGGTCAAGTCTGCCAGTGGGTCCTGACAGCGTGGAGCATTATCAAAAAATCCACTATCATCAACGGGTTTCGAAAGGCTGGACTGCTGCGTGTTGAAGAGGGCAGCATGAGCTCAGCGGGGAATTTGCCTCCGGATGAAAGTGACGAGACCGACAATGAAGACGATCCAACATCGGATGAAGCAATTCAACTCCGACACCGAAGGAGATGACTTCAGTGGTTTCAGCGCACAGGAGGAGGAAGATAGTGACCAATGACTTTCTTGGTAGGCTACTGTTTACTGCTATTTTCTTTATTTTTGTTCCAAGCAGTGTTTCGTTAAAGCCTGTTTATTTTTGATACAAGCCGTGTTTCGTTAAAGCCTGTGTAAAGTTCATTTGTTTCAATGTACCGGTAGGCACCTGCGGCTTATAGACATGTGCGGCTTATTTATGTACAAAATGCATATTTTTTTAAATTCAGTGGGTGCGGCTTATATTCAGGTGCGCTTCATAGTCTGGAAATTACGGTAATCAGAACCCTGATGTAGTTTAACATCACAAATGGCCGGATCCTCTAAGCAGATATCAACTGCACTCAATGTTCTGATATCACACTGGAGTAAATGAAAAGAAGAGGATAAAAGAGATGGAAAAGTGAAGCTCTGCCCACTGGTGGTCAAACATGTGTGTGAGCCAAAGTTCAGCCACATTCCTAGCATGCTTCGCAACAACCTATTGTTCTCAGCAGACAGGAATGCTGTAAGCAAAGGAAATTTAAAGATAAATACAAACAAAGTTTGGCCAAAACAATTCTCCAAACAAAAACACAGAAAGGAAGAACGCTCACCGTCTCAGAACAAAGGAGGCGGTAGCACAGAGAGCAAAGAGTGATGAAAGCTGCTGCGGTAGCTCACTATTAATCCACATAAGGTCAGTGAAGGGACATCATGTTTTCTCTTTGCTTTGAGTCAAATAAGGACTGACTGAGAGAGAATCGATGAGCCTTAAACATATGTTTGATGTATTTAAAAAGCAGACCCCACATCTGCAGTAAAACAAAGTTGCCATCAGGCTCTCAGCTGCAATTAATTTCATTTGCCTGCATGCAAATACAGAACTGTCCTAGTGTCATTTCATACTGATGGCTGTAAACTGTGGGCACTGCTCTCTGATCTGAGGAAGAGAGCTGGGAACACAGCCATTTCTTCCAGATTAAAAAGCCGCTCCAGTGCCACCATGTGGTTTCACTATTTGACAGTAGAAAATTGAAACACCTGCAAAGGCCAATGCTTTAAAACACATCACCAAGCAACTTATTTATGGGATTTATTTCATTTGAATTCTTTACTAAAATATAGGTAAAACATTTGTGCATTATTCACATTTCAATAAACTTTTCCAACCATTTCAATTAGATTATAATTCCTGACAGTAACGCTGTGTTGTTGATGTTTAACAAACTCCACATGTTTATGATACATGCGATTGACTGTTCCGTCTGTTCAAATTATTAGTGTGTGTGTAGTGTGTGATGTGGCACAGAGGTTTAGTGTGCTGATCATCAGATCAAGGGGCCAGGGAAGCACAGGTTCAATCCCGCTGCCACTGTGTCCTTGGGCAAGTTACTTCCCAGGTAATGTCCTCAGTATTACATGTCTAATGTAAAGTGATTTGAGGAAAAGTGCTCAAATAAATAACATGAATTATTAATACTTCTATTAGAATGCACTATAGGCAGCCAAAAGAAGCTAACCTCAGTGATGGCTCCTGCATCACAGCGGGCGCACAGCCAGTCGTCTAGCTCTGCTCCATCTCCAGACACACCGTAGCAACCTGAACAGGAACAGAAAGTGTCACAAATTCACATTATGCATTTTCCCAACACGGTTTTGTTCATATTTGGCTCCAGGGAAGAAAACCAAACGAGTCATCAGGCTATAGAACATCCAAGCCAGGCTACACCCAAGAAAACATTGTTGGAAAACACCGCAATTATTATAATAAGAACAACTGCACAATAAAATCTTTCACTCAACTAATGGAACTTCATTTGACTAAATAACTTATTTAAGGTAAGGCTCTGTGGTGTTTTGGCGTTTCTAGAAGATTCATTTATTGTGGCACTCGCATCCAGAATCCATTTTTGTGCATAGCACTATTTTTAAGAATAACCAATTGAGAATTGTATTTCATAAAAGGAAAACCAAAATGTCTAAACGGAAATATATATTTATTTTAACATTCCCTGAAGTGTTCCTACTGATGCACTTTCACAGATGCTTACTGGTATGTACGCGGACGCAGCACTGAGCGCAGGTGACCAGCCGGCTGGTCCCGTCCTCGGCTATATGAGGGTTGGACAGCTGACCCTCCCCGTTATCATTCGTCTTGCTAGATTGTGTGTTGAAGCACATTTCAGGGATGAGTGGCTTGGAAAACTGGCGGCCCCCTGGACGATTTACCAACGCCACGCTGGAACTCCCACTGCTGGACTCAGACTAGACGGGAGAAAGAAAAAGGAAGCGTGTTATAGGAATATCAGACGGATGATTTCAGAACACAAATTCAAATCCTGTGAAGTAATTTAACAAAAGCACAATAGTGTTAACATAAATGATATATTACAATGACACATTTGTTTCACTAAGAATACATAAAATAAAGGGAAAAATGAAACAGAGTAAGAGAGTAAAATAGTGCAGGTATGTTGTTAGAACAGTCTATAATTAGTGCAGATGAAGTATATACATGTCAATAAGCCAAGTTAAAGTTACAGAGTTAACATCCTAAGAGCATGACATGCTTGTAGTTGTCACCTGATGGTAGGTGTGGAAGAGCATGCAGATGGAGCAGTAGGGTGCCTTCTTGCCCATGCTCTTGTTGTACTCTCTCTCTGCGCGAGGGTTGAACGGCCGGGACTGCCACAGCTGGGTCAGCGGCTTCGCCCACTCCTCGGTCTCCTCCTGCTCAAACTCCTCATTTATGTAATCGTCTACAGATAGGAACGATAGAAAGAAGGCAAGACAGGAGTGGGAATAAAGGAGGAAGAGTGTGGAAGCATTAGGAAAACAGGATGAGAGAAGAAAAAAAAGTAGGCCATGATAAAAAAAAAGATGGAAATAGAAGTAATCAGGAAATATAAAATATGATAACAGTATATGTCTGGTAAAGTGTAACCACATAAGATATTACAACTAAATTATGAATGAAATAAGTGCGTACCGTCGTCGTCGCTGTGCTCCTCTCTGAACAGAGGGTGATGGCGGGGCAGCTGGCAGAGCTGCGCCTGCTGCTGCAGCTTCTTCACAACTGACTTGCAGTACGACTGCTCTTCTGACACCTGCTGGAGCAACAAGTGTATATGTAAAACTTAAAGTCAGGGATTATACCGCACCTGTAGCACTGCACATAACGTCAGCTCTAAGCCCATTTGGAGACATATTGGGAGCTCTGTACTGGTGTTCATACGTCTCCAGATAAACACTGGGTCTTTTTTAAGATTTGGTCGCAGCTTGCAATAACTTACGTGATGATTCTGAGGGACCACCTTCACCTCAGCCTGGATTGGTTTGCTGACAGGAATGGTGTCATTCAGGATGATAATGCCACTATCTTCAAGGGGGGATTGCTTACTCTGTATATGAACAGCATGGATAACATTGAGCATTCAGGGCAGACTTTCTTTTTAATAATGCCTGTTAACATGTACAGTGGGGCAAAAAAGTATTTAGTCAGCCACCAATTGTGCAAGTTCTCCCATTTAAAAAGATGAGAGATGCCTGTCATTTTCATCATAGGTACACTTCAACTATGAGAGACAGAATGGGGGAAACAATCCAGGAAATCACATTGTAGGATTTTTAATGAATTAATTGGTAAATTCCTCGGTAAAATAAGTATTTGGTCACCTACAAACAAGCAAGATTTCTGGCTCTCACAGACCTGTAACTTCTTCTTTAAGAGGCTCCTCTGTCCTCCACTCGTTACCTGTATTAATGGCACCTTTTTGAACTCGTCAGTATAAAAGACACCTGTCCACAACCTCAAACAGTCATACTCCAAACTCCACTATGGCCAAGACCAGAGAGCTGTCAAAGGAGACCAGAGACAAAATTGTAGACCTGCACCAGGCTGGGAAAACTGAATCTGCAATAGGTAAGCAGCTTGGTGTGAAGAAATCAACTGTGGGAGCAATTATTAGAAAATGGAAGACATACAAGACCACTGCTAATTTCCCTCGATCTGGGGCTCCACGCAAGATCTCACCCCGTGGGGTCAAAATGATCACAAGAACGGTGAGCAAAAATGACCTGCAGAGAGCTGGGACCAAAGTAACAGAGGCTACCATCAGTTACACACTACGCCGCCAGGGACTTAAATCCTGCAGTTCCAGACGTGTCCCCCTGCTTAGGCCAGTACATCTCCAGGCCCGTCTGAAGTTTGCTAGAGGGCATTTGGATGATCCAGAAGAGGATTGGGAGAATGTCATATGGTCAGATGAAACCAAAATAGAACTTTTTGGTAAAAACTCAACTCATCGTGTTTGGAGGAGAAAGAATGCAGAGTTGCATCCAAAGAACACCATACCTACTGTGAAGCATGGGGGTGGAAACATCATGCTTTGGGGCTGTTTTTCTGCAAAGGGACCAGGACGACTGATCCGTGTAAAGGAAAGAATGGGGCCATGTATCGTGAGATTTTGAGTGAAAACCTCCTTCCATCAGCAAGGGCACTGAAGATGACGTGTGGCTGGGTCTTTCAGCATGACAATGATCCCAAACACACCGCCAGGGCAACGAAGGAGTGGCTTCGTAAGAAGCATTTCAAGGTCCTGGAGTGGCCTAGCCAGTCTCCAGATCTCAACCCCATAGAAAATCTTTGGAGGGAGTTGAAAGTCCGTGTTGCCCAGTGACAGCCCCAAAACATCACTGCTTTAGAGGAGATCTGCATGGAGGAATGGGCCAAAATACCAGCTACAGTGTGTGAAAACCTTGTGAAGACTTACAGAAAACATTTGACCTCTGTCATTGCCAACAAAGGGTATAACAAAGTATTGAGATGAACTTTTGTTATTGACCAAATACTTATTTTCCACAATAATTTGAAATAAATTCTTTAAAAATCCTACAATGTGATTTCCTGGATTTTTTTTCCTCATTTTGTCTCTCATAGTTGAAGTGTACCTATGATAAAAATTACAGGCCTCTCTCATCTTTTTAAATGGGAGAACTTGCACAATTGGTGGCTGACTAAATACTTTTTTGCCCCACTGTAGTGGGACACCGGAAAGCTCACCAAGAATGGTTGTGCTAGTAGAACTAGTAAGGTGTTAATATAGAATGAGTAGCAATGGTGAGGTCAAAGAGATGAGTATGCAGGAAACATGCAAGGAAAATGCACCAGTACAGAGCCACCAAAAGGTATTTTTCTCCTATTTTTAGTATCTACATGAACAATAATATTAAGAAAATACACACCTTTTATGAAAACTCAAAATGAGTTATTTTAGATCATTAGGTGTTAGAGAAAAGACAGTGCATGCTACCTAAAACACAACTTGGGCTCAAACAGACGTGCGCAAAGAGAGCCAAGAATGGAAAGCATGTAGTTTTCTCTTAAATGCTCTAACACAGGTTAAATTACAAACAAACACACCTTTCGCTTGTTGTTCATAGGGACATCCATCTCTGTTTTGCTCAACTCTTTCAGTTGTGTTTGAGGCAGATAGAAAGCAGTCTTGACAGTTGGTTTCACGTTAGCCGGAGGCTCAGCAGTGACTGATATTTCAGGTTTTTCATCCTTTTGATCCAGCTCCTCAAGACTCTGTGCTGCTGATTCATTCAGGGCTGCTTTGGTAAGAATAATCTTGGACTCTGGTTGTGGCTCTATCCTTTCGCAGCCCGGTGCCTGAGGCGAGGGCTGGCCCTGAGCGACTGATGGTGTGCAGGTTTTGTGCTGGAGGTGACGGGGTTGATGCTCTCGGGCATAGCTGTGCACCTGCAGCTGTGTGTGAGGCTGTTGATGCTTCACCAGAGTGTAGCTTTGCACTTGGAGAGTCTCTTTTGGATCCAGAGTCCTGTGGAAGAGCAGGCTGGCTACTCCCATTTTGCGCGCAGGCTGAGCGGGGGCTTCTGTCCACGAAGGTGCAGCTGAAACTGACATATGTCCGTTTCTGGGCTGGGACTGAGACGAGATTGCAGGAGCACGAGTCTTGGAATAATGTGGGGCGCGGACGACGTCACTGTTGCTTTGGGTCAGGCTTCTGTGAAATGGATCCAACAACGTGAGCTTGGTTGGTGTGACAACCAGTTTTGGTGGGCCTGCAAATTAAATAAGGGATATTTGTTAAGGAATGAGAGAAAACAACCATACAAATAAAATAACGTTGAGGAGATTACAGAAAACGAGTTGTTAGGTGATAATACCTTTTATTTTCTTGCCATCTTGTGACATAGTACGTGGCGGTATAAGGCTCAGCCTGGGACGCTTCCCATACAGCTCCACATCTTCCTCATCTTCATCCTTGGGAACAACCTCCTCAGGCACCTCCAGACAAACTCTGTGTCTCTTTGTCTCTATCCTGTGTGTAGCACTGAGGACCAAACAGAGACACACCATTTGTTTTTACGGTTTACAGTAACTGAAACTTTGACAAATACCTCCTACAACAAAAATGTAATTTCAAAAACTAAAAACACATACACTTCATTTAAAAAGTGACTACCATGATGAACACTTTGAACTTTACAGAAAAGCACTTAAACAGCTATATTGAAAGGTGTTGACCTGAGTCCTGAGCTGCAATCATGTCTAACTATATGTGGAGCAGGACGTTAGCATAGGATAGTTATTCAGAATTTAAAGTAATTCTTTCTTTTATCTAGATCAATAAGTAACACTTTGCTCTGCTGTAATTGGGTCCTTAATCTAAGAGAAACTGGAAGTTAGCATCTTATATAGTTTCAAAGCAGCTCTAAACAGTGTGTGAGGTAAGTTCAGGTGTGTTTGGTATGTTGTAATAACCATACATTATTATTTTTATTATTATTATGCAATAATACTGAGATGTTCATGGGTTTTCCCAACAGAGAGCAAATTAACCGGGAGTACTAAATCACCCTAGGTTTACACTATAAACCATTTAAACAAATACACGCGTACGCAAGGACATTTTCTTCTGTAGAATGAACCCACCTCTTCCGCTCTCCGTCCTCCCCACAGCTCTCCATGGAGTTACTGTTGCAGGTGATATCATAGGAATCCCCTAGGAACTCCTTCGCCTCGGGGGTGGGCCGTGTGTGGTCGATGGGTGATGCATCTTTTCCTGCCAGCCACTGTTCATAGCGATCCGGCTGGTATTTCTTCACAAAAACATCCATGGAAATCTTCACCATGTCTTTGCGGCACGAGCACTAAAGAGAAACACATGTTTGCATCAATATATACATTCTAACTAATAATGTATTGTTTGAAGTGGGTTGAGTATGGTTTTCTGTGCTGTCCTTTAGCATTCCTCACCAAAACGGCTTGCTTGCCATACTCGATCCATCTCTCTGTTGCAAAGTTGGTGGATTCTGCACAATTGAAGCCGTGGTTGAAGCCAGCGTGATAGGCATAGGGAAAAGTTATCATGAACTCACCAGCCCCCTGAGTAATCTTCAGGAAAGGTAAAAAATATGATTAGTGACTGCAGGTTATACATTTGGCTTGTTCGGTATGTGTAAAAAAGGGGGAAAACACTGCCTTAAATAAAAACTAATAATATTCCTCCTACCTTTTCGAACGGAATGCCATACTTCTTCAGAATAGAGGGAGAGAGGAGAGTCATCTTGTGCCTCAAAAAGGCTTCACAATTTTGGGAACTACCAGGAAAGAAACCTTGAAGAATAGAGGGCAGAAGGATGTTAAAAATCCAGGTTAGTAAAGAATGGTCTATGCTATGCGATATACATAAACAGAACATACTGCATTTGTCTCTTACCTTTAGCTAAACGCTCCAATCTCTTCCCATGCTCTGGAGGAACACAGTACCTGCACATATTCAGATAAGTCTTCTCAATTACAGTAAACTAATTATACAAGTATTTATACAGTTAGCAGTGTGCTGTCAGTAGAGTCACTAATATAAAATAATACAAAATAATAATACTCAAAACTAAGTTGGAATAAGAACCCTGTCTTTTCTGTGCAGAAGGGTCTTAGTAGAAATATGAGAGAATTAAAAAGAAAGGATGTTTATGTCCTCCTCACCATGATTTGGGCTCTCCAAAGTGCAAGTAGTTGATACTGTAGAGGTCCATGTCCTCAGTGTGCCATGCAAAGGTGGTCTTCCACATGCCAAAATACAAGTAGGGTGTATTAACTCCCTCGATGGTGATGCCGCTTTCGTGTTCAACAGTATCCAAAATGGTGTCCAAATGGCAAATGTTCCACTCTTTGACATCCTGTAAGAGTCGAGCAAATAATACAAAATCAACAGGGAGCAGTGATAAGCACCACTATAATCAGTAATGATATCAGCAACCCTTGTGTTTCAGGTCAAGAAGTGCAAGGACAGGAATAAATATTAAATCATATTTAATAGGGCCACAAAATCCCAGAAATGTCAACTCACACGGCCGTACAAAGACCCATTAACATCTGCCCCGTATATGGGAGGGTTAAACGTCACATTCTTCCAGTACTTCCTTTCCAGTTCCTCAAAGTCATCATAATGTGGACTACAGAACCTAAAAATTGCATACAAAGAAGATCATTAGTACAAACACCATAGGTTTACAGGTTTAGGTTAACCATCATATGGTTAAAGATGCAACAGACTTTCTGTTACCAAAAACTGATATAAAATGTATTTTATTTCTGCATTTCTTACTTGTCGCTGTTGGCAATCTTGCGAAACTCTCTGACGGTCATGGACTTCTTTTGAATGTTGTATTGTGTGAAAAGGCCTGACTGGCCTGTCACCACCTGCTGAATGGGGGCAGGGATCACCAAATCGTCTATGTCATCATAAGAGCCTCTGGGCTTCCAGTCCTTTGGTGGGACAATCTTGGAGAAGGAAAGCGGACAGTGAGTCATCACAATGATTCACCAGCAAAGCTTAGAGGTATAAATACATTTCTTTTTCTAACAAGCTGGTATCAAAAAAAAAAAGAATCATCAATTAATATGTACAACATTTAACAGATATGCTTTACTGAATAGAAAACAAAGACATAAACACATCATAACTGTCCGATAGTAGTCGGTCATTGCTGGGAATATGGCGTGTTTGAACAAATGCAGTGTGTCTGTACTCACTTTGGCCAGGC
This sequence comes from Eleginops maclovinus, assembly GCF_036324505.1. NCBI lineage: Eukaryota > Metazoa > Chordata > Actinopteri > Perciformes > Eleginopidae > Eleginops > Eleginops maclovinus. The sequence goes on from NC_086354.1 coordinate 10,650,539, forward strand.
CTGCTTTATGTGCTCCCTGGGACTCCACATATGCAATGTAGCGGCTGAAGTTCTTGAATTCCTCAGCAGTGGGGTAAAAAGTCATGATCCCCTTGGAACCATGGTTTTGGGAAACCCCGTCTGATGCCATGCCAAAACTGGATGGCAGTTCCTGCAGATTGTAAATGTCGATTAAAGGTGTTTTATTGTATAGGTCAATTGTATCACTTTTTATCATCTTCCCACAGCCATATATCTTTCACTTGGTCGTGGAATTCTGGCCTTCACCTCTATAGCTTAATTGAGTTATTGAAAACGGCTTTACAATAATTAAAACAATACCAAGTAGTTAAGAAAACAACATAAAACATTTTATATTTCAACATATTTACTTTCTCTCAAACTGGTTGCTAACAGTGTTAGCATGTCACGATACCAACTGTGCTGTATTCCGAGTGGAAACTGCTCAAAAAACCTTATTTCTTTACACTTTGGAAATGTTATATTCAGAATCAAACTGAATTATACTTAAGTACACTACTTGGGGAAATGTATCTAGTTACTTTATGCACCGCAGTTGAATAGTACGTGTTTGCATCATACAGTCTGTGGTTTGTATACGTTTCCGCACCATGGCCCAGGATAGCGTTGACAGGGAAAGGCTAAAACCGCCGCTGATTGGTTAAACCCGCGTCTCTTTAATTCAGCCCCACTGTGGCAAGCTAGCTAACATTAGCGTGTTTGCTAACTTGCTCCAAAGCATGACCTAATTTGTATAACGAATACCGGTATGCACCGACACATAGCATTAGCTAGTCTGATAGCGTGGAGTTTTTCAATGTGGTCACGTAAAGTTAAATGATACGCAAATGTACCTGTTATCTTGTTCGCATGGTGTCTCAAAGGAGAAAGTAATAATCAAAACATGGCTATCTAGATAATTCACGTTAATACTAATGGGAGATGAGTGGTTCCTGTTTTACAGAAAACCACGAAGCTGCATTACATCCTACAAAGCTCTTTCGTTGGCAAACTCGGGCAGAGCCAGCGTTAACGTTATCGTAAGACTAGTTATGTTGTACAAATAGAGTAAAGCGTATTGCATATAATCATGTCAATACTGTTTGCGTTACAGACAGTAGAAAAAGTGAAACTACCAAGTCAGTGATATCTATTCCAGGAAATAGACGACACCCGCCCCCTAGCTTCGACACTAGCAGTTCCGGCTAGTTTAGCCATCAGATTAGCATTGTTAGTTAAGAAGCTAGCTTTCTGGGACGGCTGTGGGATAACTCGATAGACAAGTACTTACAGCCTGCTTTCGGTTGACTCAGACGACCTCCCTTGCGTTGTAAACAAATCGTAATAAATAAAACCGGCCGTTCTGAACATAGGAGAAAGGAGACAGCTTGCTAACTACACCCCCTGTGAATAGACCACTAGCCTCCATTACCACTTCTACGCATGCACACGCATCTCGGATTGTGTTTACCACAACACGCATGGGACACGCTCAGCCAATCAGAGGGCGGCGCGTATGATACGTCATATGTGGAAAAGTTTAAATCTCGTCTTTTTGTAATGACTGTAAATATTGCATTAACAGACATCATGTCTATAATGCTGTTTTATGCAGTTGAATTATATTCGAAGAAGGATTCCTTAACATTAAGAACATTACAACAAAGGATTCCCATGAATTTATATTGTGTATATATATAATTATTATATTAATCTTTTAACTCAGTCATCTATTGTTACTGCTCAAATGTAATCAGTTTGACATTCAATGTACTTTCTCTAACATTGTCAGTAAAATGATAACCTTCTAAAAAATATTCACAGACTTTAAAACTATGTTATTACTGTGACAGATAGTAAAGGTTTACAACAAACATTGAGCAATTATGCTTCAAACGTTCACATACTCTTATGAGGATATGCAAATGAATTGCATTCGAAAATAATACATAAGTATATATAATCTGAAAGTTCTTCTTATGTGGTTTTGTCCTGTATCAAGCCTATGTAAACTATTTCTGTCCTTATATAAATATGCTGTATGTATATGCTTACATTAAAGAAATGATGTTGTCTACCAAAATGTTTACACAATTAATGTACATAGTAAATTGCATTATCAATAACCAAAGTTAACCAGACTATATAATTGCAAAAAACAACAAGCAAAACCACTTGTGAACATCGGTTTTATTTCATGCCAGGAAAGGCACATTCATACACTGAACAGTTTTGATAGGGTATATACTGTTATATGCATCTACATTCAGGCAGTGCATATATTATGATTCCCATGAATAAATGCAACAATAACATTAATACATCTTTGTTAACCACAAAAAGATATAGCACATTTGAGCACTCACAATTTGTATATATGCACACTTTTAGCATAAAAGGAAGTATGCACCCTGTCATCCATACAGTTTTACTGACCTTTAACACCAAAAGGAGACATACAGTACAATGCATCAGCAGCACTTGTTGGTTTTTGGAAACTCCATAGAGAATAAATCATATTTATTTGAGATGTCAGTGCCAAGTCAGTTTATGTCCACTTTAATTCTCTCTATGTTGTTCCTGTTGCATAAGACCAGTCATGTTGCATAAGCACACAGACCAGCATGGTCCGTACAATTTTCTCTCTTTCTAATGGACTTTCACCTTTGGCTGACTCACATTTGATTTTTAAGCTTTGGACACTCCAGTGGTTAACACCTTTTCCTTACTTACACCTTACTGTCCCACTATGAGACAAAGTAGCACCCATGAATGAATGTCTTTCTACGAGCATAATGTGAGCTTTTTCTTTCTGTTTGACACTATTAGATAAATATAATGAACTGGACAGTTTTAGAGCAACCCACTCAGCAGCTTAAAGCGGTCAATACAACCACAATTTGTTATGGCAGTTATTTCAAAATAAAGGCAGAACAATACTTACACATTGAAAGAACACTCAATTGATTAGAGAGAAGTGCACAGGGAACTTTTCAATATAAGAATATATTGCAACTGTTTGACACAATCCTGATACTTTTTCATATTCTGAACTCATGCAGTTCCTCTGAACTTTTTGATTATCCTTTGGATATTATTTACTATTGCAGCAATAGCTGCTCAAATAAAGGAAACTTTAGGGCATCCATTTTTGTTTACATCTGTCTTTGTAACCAGCTCAGATAAATCTCTCCTTGCATATAACTTGATTTCCATGCAACTATGAATTAATGAGTTGGTTACATTGTGCTTAACATAGACGCACATAGCTTTTTGAGTTAGATAAGAGTTCAATATATGGAAAATATATTGCTGTAATTTGAAAATAGACGATACATTTTTATTGACATAAACTGTGACTGTGAGTCTTAATGTTTGAGACTGTGAACACTGTACATGGTTTGGATGGGATTATTAGGTGGCTGAAATGCAGGTGGACGATGGATTTTTGTATATGTCATTCTGGCAATATGTAACGTATGTATGAATGACAGTATATTTAATGTCTTCATTATTTTGTAATAAACTATTATTGTTTTTTTTAATTATAAGTTGTTCTTCCCTATCATACTGGCAGATCAGATCTGTAATTCCTCAACCCACCACTTTCCCAATGAAAGCGGATATATGTTTGATCCAACGATTAGTAAATAATCATTTTTAAAAAGGTACATTAGAAGCTCTGCAGTACTACACAGAATATTTAAGGAGAGGAAAATCACCACATCACCATTTCATGATTTGTATGCCTTTGCATCTGGTAGGAGTCCGTTTTTCACCAGATATATTTCATAGTCAAATCCCTAATGGACACAGTCCTCCAGGTATTGGGTCGTTTTGCAAACATGACGCAATGGAGCACAAACTGCAATTAAAGCGAAGCAAAAACGGACTGTGTTTCCATCCATTGCCCTTATCTTTATGTTTGTTCCATCGTTCTCTGGTCGGCAACATGCCAAAGTCCTGCTTAATCTTGGAGCACCAGTGGCCGTCCACATCCTGAAGATGAGGCCCTGTTTATAACAGCTCTCAGCCTGGGAGCAGCCTTAAGAACACATGCCACAAAAGGCCTTCTGCTTGGTTCCGTAACAAAACTTGTCTCCTGCTTGATTATTTGTCCACAGGCTTATTGATTTTCAGTGTGTGGAGAGAGTCAGTGAGAGCAGTGTCTGTTTTGCTGCTGTCTTTTCTGGACATGTCAGGCTCCCATAGAAAGAACTCGTGGAGGAGGGTGTTGACGGTGTCAGGGCACTCCATCATGACCATGTGACTTCCCTCCTCGATGACTTTCAGGAAAGCAAACAGAAGGATCTAGAAGGACAGCCAAAATGATTAAAGAACATAGTCAAAAGTATGATACTACAGTGCTCATATACAATTTACATTAAATATCACAAGATTAATGAGGAATTAATCATATACGAGGAGGTGTTTTACCTCTGCCATGCGCTGGTCCTCATCCATTGGCACAAACTTGTCACACATGCCATGAACCAGAAGGATGGGCACAGTGAGCTCAGCATGGTAGACCTCATCCCCTTCAGGCCAGTACTGGCCACTCATCATGGCTCGCAGGACAAACGGAGACACATTAAAGGCGTTGCCCTGTTTCAATAGCTGCTTTTCTTTGGCACCCTGGCGGGCAAACCCAGCTCTGAAGGTTAGAAAAAGACAGAGAAGTTATATTTGAGGTGTTCCAATGTAATTTTTTGTAAGTGTTTTGGCATCAACAAGTCATGGTGTTTTGACAGCAGCAAGAGAATATCCTGTATGTGTCACTGACTGTACTGGAGTCAATTTTGGCACAGTGCAAATGCATGTCTTACTTGAGGAAGCTCCAGGCCAGGCAGGGTGTCAGACAGTGCAGGACACAAGATGGCAGCTGGAAGATAGAGCAAAGACTGGGCTCCAGAGCTGTGGGGCCCCCTCCATTGATCATCACTACCTTATGGACCAGATCAGGGTATTCGTGGGCCAGGAAGGTGCAAAATGACACTCTGGAAGAGATATAAGTGTATAATCACTAGTATATAAATAGATTGATCAATAAGGTTTATAATAAAGCATTTCACAAATCCTCACCCATACGAGTGGCCAATGAGAATGTTGCGTTTACGAGAATATCTCTTAAAGATGGCACGAAGGTCCTCTGCAAGGGCGTAAAAAGTATAAGCCGCTGCAATATGCGGGGCAGTGCTGGCACCATGCCCCGCCAGGTCAGGCGCAATAACATCGTAGCCTAGCCGAGAGAAGAAGTCCAGTTGGCTGCCCCAAATGTCCAGAGAACCTCCCACGCCATGCACGAAGAACAGTGCCACGTCCGAGTGCGTCCCTTTGCAGCTCGAGATGACCCTCTTTGAGTCGATTTGCACGGTGCGCTTGGGCTTACGCCGACGGCGGCGAGGAGGTGGAGCAGGTTTGTGTTCCCCAAGGGGTGAGTGAACCTGAGGAAGAGCAGAGTTGGGGTCTGGAGAAGAGGGCATTTCTTTGTAATCTGCTAACTCCACCTCTACGGTGCTGCATGGCTCCAAATCTCCATCCTGGCACTGCAGGATCTCAGAGTGCAGTATATCGCCGAGATTCTCAATCACCAGCTGCCCATTGCGGTAGACTGTGATTTTCCTCTTGCAGTGGACGCTGCTGCCAATATTGCTTTCGTTATCTTCCTCAGGGGAGCCTTCAACATCATCATCATTTCTGTCCGTCTTTTGCTTGCTTGCAACTTGCTCCTCTGTTACCATGGGACGCTCAGGGATAATGTGCCGCACTCGCAGGACTCGCCCAGGTTTCACCTCAACAAATTCAAACCCATCAGAGGGTTCGGAAGACTCCAGAGGCAAAACCAGACTGGCAGCCTTCCCAGTCAGACAGCAAAGAATCCCTTCAGTGATAGTGGTCAGCATAGTGCTTTCCTGCAGAAACACAGATAACCAAGCAGTTCATCACTCAGTTGCAAAATTTCAAATATAACAAAAACACTTGTATATGTAGATAGTGTAGTACAACATGAAAGACAATATTCGAGAAATGTTTTACCCGTTAAAAATAATTTTCACAGCTTCAAACATAGACATGGTTTCAGGTTTATTCCCTGTTGCAGTTTTTGCAAATGTCAACAGCTCAACACGAAGAAATTGGATCCCAGTTTGATATGAATCAAATTGGACCAAAGCTGTTTCCTAGCAACCCAGTTTCCATACAACAGTCTTCTTAATCCTTTTATCAGACCACACACAGTAGAGAGAAATGAAAGGCACCAGTTTCAACTGGCTCCAAACTGATTTACAAATTCAAAATACCATTGTTATTGTAAAACCGTAGCTCCAGCAGCATTGTTAAGTTCAACTCACCTGGGCAGCAAATCAGCTTAACATTTAGGATCTCCACGTTCATAAACAGGGAAGAAAAAAAAACATACTTGTGCTTGGCTGTACTACAGATTCAATGTCAGTGACAACCGGCAATTAACATGCTGACCTAGACGTTTGCTATAAATAACCCTTCCTTTTTACACGGTCCAGAGTATAAATAGAAAATGGTCATATGGCATGTGTGTGTACATAAATGGTATGTCTCATACCAGTATGATAGCAGTATTCAAAACTATACTGCTACGAATGGAGATAGGGAATTTAGAAAAGGGGAAGAACATCATTGCGCAGATATCCAGTCTCAGTTATTTTGGCAGTTGTGCAAATTAAGCATCATTAATCCTCGCTTTCTATGCACACGCAGGCTGGTTATCTCTAAGACACAGAACGACAAGACTTTATTGTATCCTGTTTACAGAAACAGAACGCATTATTACTGCCTATAGGGCCAACTTCACTTTACTGCATACAATATATCGCATGACACGTAATTTAGAGTATGGCTCCAATCATGGTCCCAAATTAATATTGGCTTATTGATAAGAAATAACATCTTGAGATAAAAATAAACAACATAACTGTAAACATTGAAACAGTTATATCTCAATACTGCTATTTCCTGTTAGATGCAGATTGTCATTCTGCATATCCCTTATTTAAAGATCATCACTGTAATAGTTCAACATACATCGTACATTTGTAAAACTTTCTTGGTTAAAGCTTTAACAATCTCTAGATTACAATAAATGAATTAAACATACTTTTAATGGATGGTGCTTTAGAGGGCTGTCTCTACAGTGACAAAAAACTCACGAACAGGAGGGTAGACATGTGCACGTGTCTGTGCATGGTACTGTTGTTGGTGGCACGATGGTCTGAAGGTCAGTGGATAAAGTGCTATCCAGTTACACCCTGGAGCCAAGTGAATGTAGACCGAGACAGAGGCCTGTCTTTCCACTAAAATCCAAATGGATCATCAATGTCAACACTGCAGTGTGTTCTGCTTATCATGCATACATCCAGACATCTATCTCTATATACTTATATGTGATGGATCCTACATTTTTAAGCCATTCTTCTATCATGAACCAATCAGTTGTGCAGCAGCTACAAGTGGTACAAATGAGGTAAAGGTGTCCCTTGAGTAAACATGAATATATTGACAACATAGCAGGACATTACATAAACATGTTATGCACTTTGAATGACCCTAATGCAATACCTCATTACCACAAAATTAACTACATCAGCACTGAACAACGTACCTGTTATTTAAATCAGGGATTCTTATCTTGACCTACTAATGTGTGAAAAGGGTCAACCTGGATTTGAATCTGTGTGGGCAGAACTATTTTAGATCCAAAAACCTTAAAGTCAAAAAGGCTGAAGGTTACTCATGCATGTATAACATTTTTGCCTGCAGTGCAGAATATTAAGGTTGACATGTCTGCAAAGTCTTAGAGTAACACAGTGTGCCCTATATTTCTAACACACATAGGCGCAGTGTTGTTTCCACCAGATGACATTTCCTAGAAAATAATGGTGTATTGTTACCTATTTTCTGTTAATAATTCCAGATGCAAGATCATATTTACTAGCATTTGACTCCATAAATAGCAGAATTGTTAGTAGGCTATGCATGTCTGATAAGAATGTAGATGCCCAGCGAAGGGCATTTTGACAAGTGTTATGTAGGCCCAATTAAAAGCATCGCATCACAAATTAAGTATAATATTATACATATGTGGCAGTCTGGTGCGGATACAATTGCATATTGTATTGAGATCTATTATTTTTGCTCAGTCAAGGAACACATGCATGTAGTCATTGTGCGGATGTTTATCAATGATAAACGTTGCATAATAAGCATTCGCTAATTGAATACATCATGCAATAAAAATCGAATCCTTACCTGCAAAATTGGAGATAATTAAGGGTGAATATAAATCTGCAGCAAAAGATGAAGGGCAGACGAAGCTGGAGAGGGAAAACGTTGCATTTGGTGCAACAATTTGTCTACGCTTAAGATGCTGCAAAACAGTAATCGCTTCTTATTGGCCTCATTGGACTGCTGTCACTGAACACGGAGGGGATTGAGTTAATTAAACATGCATCCATAAGAGTGTGAGAATTGCATCTCAATACGACACCCATAACGATAACAAACAAACATTTGTTTCTTCTCCCTCAGCATCCACTGCGCATTCAGACCCTACCCAGCCCTGCTGCCCTGTATCCGCAGCAGCAGCAGCAGTGTTCGGGCATTTTCGCTCCTGAGTGGCAGTGAGCAGGGCGAATAGAAGACAGCTGATCATAGAGAGCAGGCCAATGGGAAAGGCTTGTTTCCTTGTTGCCAAGGCTGAGAGAGTAGCAAAATGCGTGCGTGTGTGCGCGTGCTTGCGGTCAGGGTGAGTGACAGAAATTATAAAATGATTGTCCAGTTTATTATCTTCATGGGCCCAACACATGGTCATGATCAGGCCTGCACGTGTGATGCTTCATTTCAAATTATTCAACAGGGTTTAAATAATATCCACTGCCTTATCATAAAAGTACACCTGCAAACATGTTGTGCCAGGTGCTGCGTCACAGAAGGGAAAAATGACCTTAGTTTAACCAATAACATTATGGAGAGCTGTGTCCCGCTGTTACCCTTGAACTCACATCAACACGTCCGTACTACAGTGGTGGGACAGTGCGGTGCCTGTCACGGAATTGCCAGCAGTGACGTTTATGGGGAGAGCCTGTGAGCCCACAACTGCTTTATGTTATTGTTTGTTAGCCGATGTCAAACTGCTTTATGTTTAAAGACACCACGCATTGATGTTTTAATAAAATGGTTCAAAAATCAATTAGGTCAATAAACATGCCACGATGATAGCCAATAGAGAATTGTCTCTCACACATCAGGACACAAAATAGCCCTCAAATGACATTTCGTATAAAATAATTAACACAATAAAACAATTACTTAAAGTATTATCTTGTTATTATATTATAGTTGTTTTGACAAAATCATAATTGTCCAAAATACTTTATCCCCTAATGTACTGTAGACAACCTCTTCATTCTCATATATCTTTGTTAATCCTTAGTCAGTAAATCTCAGAGGCATGAAGGGGATGGTGTCATTGTGCTACAGGTTTTTCCCACAGTTTATTAAAGCAAATGAAATGTTACACAGGAGTGTTTGAATAAGCACTCACGTGGTGGAAATGTTTGACATAATTATGGTTTTATAATTAATTTCTATATTATTCTTTAATTACTTTAATTTGTGGTTGTAGGATATTTGCTGCCAGACTATGAAAGCATTGATTTGATACTGGACTACTGTTTATCTTAAAGGGTACATGCTTGAAATGTAATTACTGCGAAATAATGTTTAAATTGTAGCCTACTTTTGGATAGACAAAAGTTAATACATTACATTACTTGAGTGAGCAAGTTAAGTAAAGTGTTGGGCAGCACTGATTTGTGAGGATGCACTTACAATATGTGAAGAGAGGGTTATTTTAGTTCTCTCCACAGGGTTGTGCAGTAGCGTATTATGAACCATGTTTGTGAATTGCACATTGAGTCAAACGAAATAATTGCAAAAGTGTGTTTCAAGAATGTGCAGCAGAGATAAACTGAAGAGCTAGTTAACAATTACCCAGGGGTAAAACTTCTCAGGCATCGAGTCATCTCCGTTTGAATACAAATGCCATTGCTTACCTTGTTTCGTTTCCTTTATTCGGCAGATCCTTAGTTCAACCGACAGCCGTTAGATTTAGAGCCATTACTGTTGCCAATAAACATTTTTCTGCGACTGAACCACTGTGGTGTTGGTCGGTAAACTTCTGTGAGTTTGACCTGAAAGACGCTACTCGGGCCACTAATAGAATATTTTCAGCAACAAGCCTTCTCATTGGCTGATACGTCTTAACCAATCATGTTGCTTTATATACATAGGCAGACCTGTGACATTCACTGTTCTCATGTCTGTGTCAACCCTATAGCTATCTAAAAATGAACATTATACGGTCATCTGTTTCTCGACTGCGTGGGATAACCAATGTCGCCAGGTAACAAAGCTTACATACGTCCAGTTTAGACAAACGGCAAAGCCAGTGTTTCGTTCACAGTGCCAAGATATGCTAGCTAGTTTAGCAGTGCATAAGCGGCATGGCTAGTTAAGGAGGGTTGCCAGCTAGCGACTGCTTGAAAATGATATACAGTAAGGTGATGGCTATTTCAATTAAAGTTATAATATAACCAATTAACATATCATTAATGACTGTTGAAAAACATCTGTATGCAGTGTGTACTCTTATCATTCCAGTAGCACTAACAGTTACAACATTAGAGACTCTTGCAATCCTGTGCAATAGACCTGAAATGTGCAATATAAACACTAACTGCAGTTTATATGGCCCTATAATCACTTTAATGTAGAAAATAGTTATTTTTGCAAAAGTCCCAAATTCAGTTATATTAAGGTCACAATAATTCAATGCCATCTACTGTATGTCACTTAGTTTACTGAAGTTGCTGCTACACATTTTTAGCCATGATAGTTTACTCATGTCTTTATTTAATTACTAATGTGTGCTTTACTTTTTTATTATTCTATGTTTCTTTTTTTGTTATCCGCTATTCAACTTTTGCTGTACATGTCCCTGCTGTGGGACTAATAAAGGATTTCTGATTCAGTTCTAATGTGCTTTCAATCTGTACATATATTTCATTATTGTGCGAATAGTCGACACAAATGCACTGGATCAGTGCATTACAAAGCTCGACACATAAATAGCAGCACCCTAGACGATATAACTTGCTGTAATTGTGGGTTTATGTTGGTAACTAAGAATATGTATTGTTTATAACATTTTGTCAACATTTGTCAACAGCATCCCTGCAGGGAGCCTTGCAGTACCTGCCAACTCTCACCTTCGACTGTTCAGCAGCTGTATTGTTCCCACAGCAGCTGCAAGACCCAATGTTTCCAGATGTGGGCTGCTCTCTTCACAAGCTGAGGGTTCAGGAGTGTTCCAACAGCTTCCGTGGCAATACCAGCAGATTCGGACAAAGAAGAGGGGTACAGAGTATCAGCCCAAGAACATCAAACGCAAGAGGACCCACGGCTGGATCAAGAGAATCAGCACACAAAGCGGCATCGAGGTGATTCTGAGGCGCATGTTGAAGGGACGGAAATCACTCACACACTGAAGGACCTTGGTGGAAAACCTGCGAGACTTTGAGAAAACAGACATTGGTTCAGAAAAGTTGGCATTGCTCAGGGTACTTAGCAAAGACCCTGGGTATTGGTGATACTGGGTGTGGGTTGGGTTTCGCTTTTTTAACACATGGGTGGAGGGTAAAAATGGGCCTTTAACAAATCATTTGCATTTGGTAAAAAGAAGAGTTTCTTTTATCCATAAAGTTTTGTTTGTTACCATTTAATGTTATCAAATGTGTTTTTTTTTTCTTGTGTGAAGTTATTGAAAGACAAAAGGATCATTGTCATCTTTGTTTTCCACAAATTAAAACACAAATTCTTGTTTAATATGAAATAAATAAAAAAACACCCCTGAAGAATTTAAATGTATTCATATTTGTTATTGAAAAATAGGATTGTTTTGGGTTAAAAGGTTTGTTCTTTTCCTCTGAGAAAAAATATTTAAACTTCCAAGTTTGCTGCCATCAACTGTTTGTACAAACATTGTAGGTTAATTAACTATAGCTAAGTGCTTTTACTTTTAGAAAGAGAGTCCTTTTGGCTCATCAGACAATGTGATCTGGAATACCATTAATGGTGTTTCATTTTCGAGAAACGAGTTGAAAATAAGAAGTTGTGATAGTAAAACAAATCAGACAAGAAGCAAACATGAAGACATTGATTAATAATGTAATATGCCAGAAATATTTTTCTGTTGCATTTTGAGTTAATGACTGTTTTAAATGTTGGGTTGCGAGCAATTTAGCAAATACATTTGACATTTTAAAGTATAAACAGATATAAAGTAATAAATAAAGTAAGTTAAAAACTGCTTTTTCAAAGGAGATATTTGCACATTCAACCATCTCAGATACAGCTCAATATAAATCACTCATGTTTTGAGAAAGGTAAATGCTATACAAACAAAATGTTACAGCTGAAATTGAATAATATTAATTCCATAATTTCTAGAGTATATGACCAGCTATCACTGAAATAATCAGATATAAATATAAGATATTATTTAATGACGAAGCTGATTAGTAATAAGCTATATATAGGGCTTATGATAATAAGTTATACATGATAGACAGTTAAGTTTAATATAAATAATTTAGAGTTCAACAGTAGGGTTGCTGTGCTATTGTTCAGCCTGATGCATAAATTCAGTATTTTTATCGACGGTCGCCTAACACAATTTAACTCCTAAATGCAAGCAGCAATAGGCAGAGAGATGCATACATACATAATGTGGATGAGGGAGGACCATCGGGAGGACATGCTGTAAAAGTACTTGCGTTGTTTTCATCTCAGCTTCAGGCCAATGCACCCTTCGCATTGGGAGATTGTGCTGTTACATAATCACTTTCTAGCAAATCAGCGCTTTGAATTTTCTGTCTTCACTTCGCAACCAATGCGATACGTTTATTTTCAGAAGGTAACCGCCCCCGAACAGCCGATCAACAAAAATGGAGTTGTGAACAAGTAGCAAGTTAGCACTCAAAAGACGTTCAGTTTCAGTTTGTGTGTAATTACCTGAACATAAGTGGATGTTTCCAGCTCAATAAGGTGGCATGATGCGATCACATCGAAGTCATACGTAGTTTATGTTCTCCAGCAGTCGTAGGAAGCTGTCCAACGGGTAAACAAACCGGGATCTTGGCCACGACAAAGGCAACAAGGCTTAGTAGCTAGCTAGCTAAAACAGTAGCATCTGATCGTTTTCTCTTAAGCAAGGAACGTGACTAGGACAGAAATGGAGAAGGTAGGTTCACAGCATGTTCTTTGTATAAATATTTGGGTAAATGTATAACATAATTGATTGTTATCGACTTTGATAGACTACTCATAACGCTACAAGGTAGCAAACACCTCGTACTGTAAATGCATTGTATGTCACTGCGTACAACAACTTCTCGTTAATCTATCTAAATGTAAGGATTACCTTTCTGCTAACCAGTTTTGGTAGTCGTCTGGTAAGTGTTTTTGTTTTTCTCCTCTGCTCACAGTCTGATTTCCTGAAAGGACTACCGGTCTACAACAAAAGCAACTTCAGCAGGTTCCATGCAGACTCCGTATGTAAAGCATCTGTAAGTGGTCTCCTTTGTTCTCAAAATGCTAAGATAAAATCACGTTGTGTAACATGGTAGTACTACTTTCTGTTCTAGGTAATTCTAACCAGACATGGATATCATTTTTGTTTTAGAACCGACGACCTTCTGTGTATCTTCCTACCCGGGAGTACCCATCAGAGCAGAGTAAGTGTGTTTACTTTTGCAAATCCTTAAAGAGCAGTCAGAACTACAGCCCACTTTCTTTCAAAATTGATGAAATATGTTGGTTACATCTGTATAACAAATATTATACTCTTAAGAGAAAATCACAACTTTTCTTTTGCTTAGCAATGTTCTTAGTTTCAGTTTCCATTAGAGGAAAAACTCTCCTACAGTCAACACTCTGTATGGGAACAACTGATTTCAACGGCTCTATTAGTTTTTTAGACCGTTTTAACTTTCAAATGATTTAATCAGTGTTTGTTTGCTCTCCAGTAATCGTCACAGAGAAGACAAACATCCTATTGCGATATCTTCATCAACAGTGGGACAAAAAGGTAAAAAGTTATCAAAGATAGTAAATGTAATCTAGTGGAGAGCTGATGCTAATTGTATGGTTTTATGACAGAAGTGATCATCTATTTTGTTCTATGGTTTGTTGACCGGTTTTCTTTCTTACTTCATCAGAATTCAGGAAAAAAGCGAGAACAGGAACAAGGAGAGGGGGAAAACATGGCGCCTCCACGGAAAATAGCCAGAACAGACAGTCGTGAGCTGAATGAGGATTCGTGAATTGCTTCGCTGACGGTGCACGCCCAGCAGAGACTGACCTAAACAAACAAAATGCACACACAGATGCAGAATACATGTTTGCAAACTAAGGCGCTCAAAGTGAAGCACACTAAAATTCATACATTGCAGAACACGGCATGAAAAAAATCCCAAAGTAACATTGTTGCTGATGTTTTCATATGTATTCAGATTTCCTCTTTAACCAAAAATCCTTTTCCTCCTTTTATTTACACACAGTATGTTCTTTTTCCCAACACACCTCTGCCTCAGATTTTAGTATTTGTAGTCCAAAATGAACATACATCTACCTCCTCCTTCTACCCCTCTGTTTTTCTTTTAACTAAAGCTTTTTTTTTTTTTAATATGCAGCTCCTCTGCTGCTCTTAAATGTTTCACAGTTGTAGTTATTTATACCATCTCTCATACATGTACATTTTACTTTAAGTCTAAATAAGTGGTTCAATTGCATGCCATGTTTTGTGGCTCCATAAGGACATTTTAGTTTTAAATAACATGATGGCAGTGGTCCATAATATTATTTTAGCTCGTCATTTATGTGATTACTGTCACTAAATTAACTGAAAATAAAGCTGCATTGTGTTCGTTGATTAGATTAAATAATAATCAAGTCAGGGTTTGTCATAGACTGTTGAAGAAAAAGAAGAGTGCATAAAGAAATGTTCTTGTTTTCTCCTTTTGAATAATAATTTATTGCCTTAATTGAAACTGAGTGTTCGTTCACTTTGAGTGACCCCATGGTTTACGTTGTTTCAGGTAAAGAAATTAACCACTGTTGAGTTGAAAGGGTAGCGAGTAAAGCCAATCATATCTCACTAGATGATGTATTTTTGTACAGGGTGACCTGGAACATTTTCTAGCCATATTCTAAGTTCACTACTTTGTTAGCAGTGTTTGAAATTGCGAGGGTAGCAAAGAATTCTACGATCAGCTGATGACTACAGGTATGCTTGAACGTATAAGTGAGCTGAACTGCTTTAAGGCTACTTGTAAGGAAGGCGATCAGTCCTTTTTGTTAATTTTCCATTCACATTTGCTTGAGTAAGTTTGAGTGATATTAAGGAACAGTGTGTTGGATCTTAAAGATTTTGACAGCAGGGCTTAATAATCAGTTTTGTTTGCTGCACATGAATTCAGTGGCGCTCATTATAATCATTTTTTGGTAAATATTGTATTTGTTGTGTATATTTGTACAGTATGTATATTGTGATCCTTCAACCCTTTTATCAGGTAACAAGACGACTCATTCTGATTTTGTCTTCCCCAGGTTAGCCATGCTGTTGTTTCATTATGTGTAGCTCATTCGTTCTTGTACATTGGAGGAATACAAGCCAGAGTTGAATCAATTCAAACAAAAGCATCTTGCTAAATATGATTTGCACCTTTAAAGAGCCCACTATTACTATCACTCTGCTGCAAACTGTCCTTCACATTTTCGATAATGTTTGAAGCAACTTATATGTGGGGTCTGGCTGCTTATGTAATAGAATACACACTGCAAGTTTCTCAAGTATGACTAATGGGAGAGGTTAATGTCCGGACTCTTCTTATGAGAATGTGCTAATTCTACTTTTGTGTACTCCATCGCCTGATTAAGTTTGGAATGTGTTGAATGTAAAATGATTTGCTTTGAGTTGACTGTATAAATGTATTGCTGTCTATCTCAGGTTTCGTTTTTTAATAGATTACACTATGACATACAGTTCTTTAACTCTTAGTAAACAGCAGCATTTGCAGAAGAAAATCACCTTTTAGTACCAGAGTAAAAAAGGTACCTATCGATATAAGAGTGTGTACATTGTGATTTCAGTGTTACTATTTAGTTTACATAAATGTCCTTCCAGGAAACCTCTACCACCCAGTGATTATACTTTTACCGTTAAAAAAACAGCCAATGCTATATCTCTTGATGGATGTTTATTAAAGTGATATTTATTTGCATCAAAGAAGAACATTCGCTAATTTATGTAGTAAAATAATTCATAGAAAATCAAAGTTAAGAAAAATAGAATATATTTTTCATGGTCACAGTGAATATAATCTGACCTATTGCGGAAGAATCTGATGGCTTCTAAAGTGCTTCACAACTGAAAAGACATGATGGACGTGTTACGCATGCAGAACATGCAGTCAGTACAGGCATCAGGATGAGAAACAAACCTGGAATGGGAAGCTGCTGTTTATGTCCTTTGACAAATGGCTCATTCATGATCAGGTCCTGATTTATATATAAAAAAAGATCCTTTAAATGAACATTATCTGTTCTGGTGCTGTTGAAAACCAGGCAGTCATGCATTATTTTACCTTTCACTAAAGGTCTCTACATCTCGTTTCAGGGAGTTATACTTACTGTACATATCTTACATGGAAGCTAGTTAATAAAGTGGTAATAAATACAGTATAGTAATTTGTGCAAAGTAAGTTGCATCAAGAGTGAAGTTTGCTGACCATACATGTGGTCCTTGGGAGTAATGTGTTTTCCTACGGTAGAGGTGTGTCCTTGAAAGTTGCATTTGTACACTGCTCTCCCTTCATAACATTACACTTACGGTGAACATTTATTAGCTCCTTGAGTTATCTGAATCAGTCAATTGTCTTGATTCTCCTTTATCGGAGTCATTGGAGGGGAGTTCCTCCAGGCTTGAGTTTAAGTCACCCCTGAAGGGCTGAGCGTTAGCGGGTTGGGGCGGTGCTTGTGTCCCATTCACACACACCACAGTTCCCTCTGATTTGCTGAAACTGAACAGCTTCCCAGGGCTGAATGTCCTATTGGGGGACTGTGACCTCTCCGGGCCACTCGAGGGAGAGGTGGAGGTCCCTGTGGAGCCTTGCGCTCCGGTTGCCACTGCTGGCTCTTTTTTCACCTCAGGCGACTTCAAGAACTTCAGAAACCCTGGGAGCTTCGCCTCTCCTCCCGTCGGGGACTGGGCTGGTGAGCGTGAGGTGCCGGAGGAGAACTTCCCCTGGAGAGGGATGATCTGCTTTAGCTTCATCACGTTGTTGTTCCCCAACAGGGAGCTGGGTCTCTTGGGCTTATCTCCCGCCTTTCCCCCCGATGCTTTGTCATGGTGGTGCTGGTGCTGGGCGTCGGCCCTGTGCTCACTCTCCTGACGGGCCTCCGCCTGAAGCTCGGCCTGGCGCTGAAGTTCCTCCTCGCGCCGGCGTCTGAGCTGGTGTTGAAAGTGCTGCTGGGCCTGCTGTTCATGCTTCTGAAGGAGAGGTGTGTTAAAATGAAGACACAATAGGAGAAGGAGTCACAGGTAGAAAAAGAAACACACAGTGATAGAGACAGTAGAAGGCTTCCATAAACAAAATGTGTTTACAATAAACGTGTTTTTCTATCTTGATAAGACATATCTAAGACAACAACAGGACAAGTGCTGCTGATGTGATACTTTATACAGACACACACATACAGTTATTTCTACTGGAAGTCAGAAAGAGCTGCACCAGTCTATATTTGTTGCCAAATGAACACAAAGAGACCCGGGGACACAAAGGTGTTCGTATATAGAAATACGATTCCAGCAAGCCTTGGTTTGGCCGAAGGTCTTTCAAGCTATGACACAATCATACCTTGAAAGCTTCCCTTCGTCGGTACTCTAGCTTGGCCATCTCTTCTGCTACCCAGCCAGGGATATCAGGGATGGCAACATGGATGATGTACTTTAGGAGGATTGCAAAGTGCTGTAAACCACCGAGACCACAAAGGGACAGGCTCAACACAGGTACATCAAGGAACATTCAGATTATTGTTTCTCAAGCCCTATTCGCACAGGTGTAGCACTACCAAGGGACGTCTTTGTTTGGGTCAAAGCATTCGCACGGGATGAGAAATGAGAGAATTTTACTCAGATTTACTGACATTAAACCCAGGACACATTATCAAGGCTTTGTGTTACAGCTGCTTATAATCGAAATAACAATATTATTTTAATATTTATATTCCAAGTATTATATTAAAGGCCTATTTCAGTTTTTATAGATAGATGTGTCCTCTTGATTACGCACCAAAAAAGCTCTCGAAACTTCATTTGTAATTGTACTATATTATATTTAATAATATTAAATTATTGACCAGAATCCAGGATCCAGATTTACCAAGGGATTGAAATTACAAACTACCTCTAAACTTATTTTAAATGATCAGTAGTCCCCTGATAACACTAATCCAGTGTGAATAGTGCTTTATTCTGTTTGTTATATTTTCTTACATACCAAACAGCACATCTCATACACATACCAAAAACTCTTGTGAGGTATTGAACCTTGCTCAAAAATTATTTGGAGGGTTTTATAAAATCACAACAGAAAACAGCAGGCCATGCACATTTGTATTAACTGTGTAGTAATAAAAAAGTTTCCTATTGGAAATAAAAGTACAGTACAAACAACTACAACTACAAACTTCTTCTTTGTATACACAGTGCAAGTAGAGTGCGCACCTCCAGTAAGACGATGGAGATGATGGTCATCTCGGGACTCAACCAGGGGAACAGACGCTGCAGCTGCCCACACTGACCAATCAGGTAACAGTTCACTATAATAGCTATCAAGCCCATGGCCTCCATTGCAGTCTGATGTTGAGAGAAAGAGAAATGTGCACAGGCTATCAGAGGTGCCCGTTATGTACAATGCAGCCTGGTGGGCATTTCTGACATTTACCCAAAGCGAAGCACACTGACCTGCCACTGTCCGATGTTCTCCACCCGCTGTCCAAACGGTCTCTGCAAGCCGGTGCAGAGCTTCAGGGCGTCGCTGCGGATCTCAATGATGTTGTTGATGAGAGCACACATGGCCGCCAGTGGAAACGCAGAGGAGAAAAGCACCACGTAGCCAAACTGGATGAACATTTCTTGGTAGTCCTGAAGCGTGTCCTTTTTGGGTCAAACATCATGAAACAATGGTAGGATTTTCAACAGCAAAATTGGAATTTAAAAGAAGAAGAAATGAGCATGAAGAGATGTACCTCATATGTCTGCATACAGCTTTCAATCTCAGCCTGGGAGAGAGTGACAGTTTTAGGTTCCTCTGGTGGATCGATCCATGACTTCTTATTCTCTTTGGCCTCACTCACGTTCTTTCTTCTCTGACAGAAAGACTGTGATTCCTTTGGAGAGGATATAGTAGCACAATCCTTGGTCTACAAAATTTTTAGTAAGTGACTATAATGAAAATTCAAATGATGCAGCTTTGGAATGGATATTTTCATTTTTGATCAATCTACAAATATGAGCAACATGTCCTGTTTCCCCTCCAGAGGGAGTTCATCTCCCACACATTCCCCCCCTGTCTCAAACGCCTCCATTGGACTACTTTGTTTACTTCTGTTTCATGACATCACTATGTAACACTTGCACAATCAGAGCAGACTGGGCTCCGGTGTCAGACAGAGGGTGAAAAGAAGTGCTGCAGCTCAGGCAGTATAAGAAAAATAAAGACCTTTTTGAACATTTAAGCATGTAAACATGTCACAGTAGAGACACAAAATACAATTATGAAACCTGAAAATTAGCATAATAAGGCCCCTTGAAAACTACATAAAAAAAGTTGGAATTACTTATCAGTTTTTTTTTTACTTTAAATAGTAAAGGTGGCCTGGCAATTAAGACACACTTACAAAGAATGGGCAATGAATCATTTACCAGCAAACTGAAAATAAACAGTCCAACAAGTTATTATAATAAAAACAGACAGGTATAAAAATATACCTGTGCCGACGATTCCCAATCGCTGTCCTCATCACAACTGTCAAACATACTGGACGGATCCATCCCTTCCTCTACCATCGTGGGACTGTCCTCAAGGAAGCTGCGGTCCACTGGCAGCGTTTCTGTCTTGACGTCCTGGTAGTCGACCTTCTCGGTGAAGCTTACCTTACGATTCTTCAGATTGCCGTCATTCATGTCCCACTCTTCTTCTGACAGCCTGAATCCGGCTTTCAGATCCCCTCTTCTCTTTTGCTCTGGATTTCCGTTGGCCGTGTGACTGACAGGGATCCCTCTCGGGCCCAGAAAGGAGTAGGCCATCATCGAGGCCTGGGCCTTTCCCAGAGCCAGGCGGCCGTACTTCAGTACGATGGTTTGAAGGAGCTCCCACAACACCTTGGGGGTAAAAACGCCCAGCTTGTTTTGCTCATAGAGATAAGGCTGGAGGACCTCTTTGATGTTCTGTAGGAACTGGCGGAAGATCAGTAGAGTGGCTAGCATCTGTGAGGAGTAGGACAACATCGGTTACTGAGCTGAATGTGAGAAGTGCTAATGAGAAATACCACACGTGTTCCAACGTTGTTTGGTAAACACATGAAGATATTCATTCTGAATGAAAGTTCAAATGCAGGCCACTGATCCTGGGACATCTACTGCCACATTAATTTACAATTAATCAACTCAAAATATACCTCAGACTCACAAGAGGATACAAAGCTGCCCAATCATTGCTTTAAGGTGGGTCACCTTATTAGTCAATAATAGACTTTTGGCCCCAGTAGCCCCAGTTTAGGGACAATGTTCTCTTATGGTCTGCTATACTTCCAATAGTTGTTGTTACCTCCTTAAGTCGCTCCATGTCTTTGAGGTAGAATCCGATGTAGAAAAGGCTGAGATAAGAATTGATGAATTCAAACTGTAAAAAAAAGAAACAGGAAGATAACACCCACTGAATCGACATCGGTTTATTCTAATGTTGACACAAACAGAGAAGGATGCATGGCTTACAAAGACCATCTTGATGATGAGATTATTCTCATAGGCGCTCTGCAGTCTGTAGTTCTCTGGGTGAAAAAAATAAGGAGAAATATTTGTACAGCAAATAAGCTCTAGATATCTTGAGAGTGCCAAACACAGGAGCCTCATAGCTAAAAGACTCATGGGCAAACGTATCCATTTCGATTTATTTTCTTATAAATATTTCCTTTTTCAATACATCACAGAGATAACATTTCCACTGTTATGCCCACAGTGTCACTTTGTGTCTCTTACCCATGTCATTGAGCCATTTGGCAATCTTCTTGTACACTTCATCACATATGGTCACAGTAATGGCCAGCAGTATCTTGGGAATAAATCTTGTGATACTCGGTAGCTCCTGAATCTCCATCACCACTTCCTGTGCGGTGCATCAGAAACATGATACATATTTAAGTGCTATTCATCCTTACTCCCAAAGCTATTTAAAAGCTGTGAATACCAACTGGAAAGAGGCCCTTTTGAATGTGCTTTGTTTAACCTACTTGTAAAATGATGTGATTCCCACATTTTTGGACTAAATTCAAGAGTTAATGGCATATGATAAACTAACATTTATTCTTTAACAGATTTATTTACTGTTGTTTTAGTATTGATTTTTCAGCTTGGCCAGGTTAAAACTCCTCACAAGATTTACATTTAATCATCCCCATTTATCAGCCCCAGACTGTATTTACTGCTATTGATTTTGCTGTGTTATCTGTTCAAACCTGCAGTTCCAAGCAGAGCAGCATGGCGAGGAAGACGAAGCAGAGGCAGAGGATGCAGATTGGCAGGCTGACCAGCCATCTGAACATCGCTCTCTTCCAGGGCGGGTAGTAGAACTCTTCGCAGCCCGTTACTGGGCTGCAGTGCTTCACGCCCTGCAGAGATGGAGAAGGAGAAAACAAGAAAGCAGGGAGGGTATCAGACTCTATTTTTATATCTGCAATCATCTACAAGAAAAATGGATTTGAAATTATTGTGCAAAATGTACTGCATAATAACAGCTTGCTCGCCTGATTGCATTTATATTTATGGTGTTTCATGTCAGGTTAAAGAAATACTCCCTCATTCTGCAAACGACCCATTTCAGAATGATAAATATTTTTATATTAGTGAACCATAAAAGAAATGTGTTCATCACTTTAATGTACAGCTGGTAGATGGTGGAAGTGTGTGTCCCTGTGAGTGTGTGTGGTTTTAGTAATGCTAACCCTGTGTGAAGAGGAGGGTCTGCATTCTGCAAACATCAATGCCCAAATGTCCTTATTACAGATATAAAGTTTACCTTGAGCTGCAAAAAAATACAATATTTGTTTTTGGATATTGTGGAGACTTGGGTGGCAGTTTATGGCAATAGTCAAGATACTTCAAAATACTTGAACAAAAACCACCAATCCCACATAAGCAATTGCAATCACATAGGTTTTTTTCATATCATTATGGTATATGATTCTGAATCAACACGGTTATTGGTCCAAGAATTTTCTTCCTAAAAATGTTTACGCCCAACGTGGGGCTCGAACCCACGACCCTGAGATTAAGAGTCTCATGCTCTACCGACTGAGCTAGCCGGGCCTGATCCAGCTTTCACACACATGTCTTCTTGTTGGGGCGTCCCACAGTCCCCCTCCCCTTGTATCTCTATTCATTCCACACAACAGGAGGTGGAGTAAGGCGGGAAAGAGGCTGCCCCCTCCCAATCCTCTGAGACCACGTGGGGTATTAAGACACTCTACTTGTAGACATAAGGATCACATTTCCTGGTATTGTGTGCCACTGAAAAGTTGCGCAAGTGCACGCTGATCAACCACTCAGACTGACATACATTGCAAGTTTACGTTAGGATAGGGAGATAATACATTTAAATGTCTGTAGGTAATATGATTGATGCATGAGACTTTGTGAGAAGTTTTTAGCTTTATCAAAGAGTGGCGATGAATGCTTGATCGTAAAACTAGGCAAATACAGCAGGAAGGAATACAACGTTTTACTAAACCACAACAAAAACACCACCTGCTCAAACTTCAGTAACAATCCTTACCCTGAACTGTGGCCTGGGCTCCTCCAAAGACTCGGCGGGGGTGTCCAGGGTGCCCCACCTGTACGCCAGCT
Organism: Eleginops maclovinus; assembly: GCF_036324505.1. Lineage (NCBI taxonomy): Eukaryota > Metazoa > Chordata > Actinopteri > Perciformes > Eleginopidae > Eleginops > Eleginops maclovinus. The sequence goes on from NC_086354.1 coordinate 10,673,817, forward strand.
CTGCCTCTCTCCTCTTCCAGCGCTCCAGAAACAACGTCGCCCACACAACATTGAAGAGGGCAAAAACCACACAGCAGATATCCTGACTGGTCTGTGAGTGAGCATGAGTGAATCAAAAGACACATATATTACCTTTCAGATTATGATTACAACAAGCAGTTTTCAGCTGCCCAAGCTGGTGCCAGTACTTTGTTTGCTTGGTTTAGGTACTGTTTGCTGTTTCAACGTTAAATGTGCTTGTTTTACAAATCTTAAGCATCAGTACACAAGAGGGATTTTCAGTCATGTCTTGTATAACAAATCTTAATATAGAATAGGTTTCGAGTACCTGGTCGGCCTCCGCAAGTATCCAGAGCAGAAAGCCGATGACAGCAGGGTAAAGCATAGAATTAGTGTAGAAACCCAGCCAGGCAAAATACATGCCAATCTTCACTCCGAAGTAGTCACAGATATCATCTACAAAGCAGACGAAATTATGAACAGCTATTATTGAGATTCATTACGTCTCAAACCATTACAATAAAAACAAGGTCATACGAGTTAAAAAATAACTGTATTAAATGTGTCTATGTATTAACAGGCAGGCCTGCTGGTATAAAGGTTTTTTCCTTGTATTTCCTACCAAGGGGTTGCCTTTCACACACAGCCTGGACCCAAGACGTCATCAGCTGGTTGAGGATCCTCTGCTCGTGGAGAGGAAACATTTGATGGATCACCCCCCGAGCCACCAGCTCTGGAACTAAAGAGGACACATCATGAAACATTACATTCGGAACATATTGACAAATGTAACTTTGAACATAAATATAGATGACAAATGACTGATGCTATTCAAATGACTAATGCCATTCAGATGGCTGATGCTATTCATAAAATAAACACAAGTTAAATCTTACTGATAGGTTGTCCCTCCAGGAAGTGAATGTTGTGGAGCACCTCCCCCTGTTTGGCTCGCAGATTGTCCAGCCAATACTTTATGATGCCCTGACGCTCCTGCAAACCATTACAGGTATTAAATTCAAGAACAACTAAGGTATACTATTTAGACATTTTTTATTCCTGAAATATGACAGTAACAATAAGTATAACATTAACAACAACCTGGACATTAGGCTCACTTTGCCCACAGTGTTTTTGACATCTCACCTGTGAGGTGAAAAAGTAGAGCTCACTCTCTATGTTCTCATAGATGTTGTCTTCCTCACAGGAAAAGCGCCGCATCCCGCCACCAAACTGCGGTTTGACAGCCTTGTACATGCCCATCTGCTCGGCTCCCCGCAGGAGGCTGAGGGTGAGGAGAGAGGGGTAATGAACAGCAGGATTAAACCTGATGGAGCACTCACACTGTGGTGAGCTGGACTGCAGATGTTTGACGGATTAAGGGTACGCAAACAACAAACTGTAACACTAACAGCTCTAACTGAGTGATAATTCTTAGTGGATTTTTTCCTTCATTTCCTGAAGCCTGCTCAAAGAAATAGTTTGCCATATTGGTAGATGAAACAGTTGTTGCCACTTTCAGGTGTGTGCACTAAATATGAAGCTAGAGCTGCTAGTCAATTAGCTTAGCTTAGCACTATAACTGGAATGCATGACTGAGTAGAAAAAGTTACCCTGTCCCTGTCCAAAAATAATAATGGCAGTTTAATAACAACAATTTGTGATTTCACAAGTTTTTATTATGTTGAACTATTCCTTTTCCTTTAACAGGGGCATTTAAAACAAAAACAAAAAAATGCAAACACATATGGCTGACTGATCCTAATTAACATCATTAACTATTTCCTTGAATATGCAGTTAAATGCTAAGTTAAAAGTTTTCGGATAACCAAAAAAACATAAGACAGAATTTTAAGTGCCCACACATGCATGCACTAACACACACACTCACACAGTCAGAGTGTGAGTTTTGGAGTTTGGAGTCTTACTTCTCAAACGTTGTCGTGATGAAGAAGGCGTTTGCCTGGGTGTGTTTGTGCTGCCGGACCTGAATGCTAACTTGTGGGATTCCTACACGGATCTGGTTTAGGAGCCACAGCAGAGTGTGGTCATCTATTGTATCTGGAGGGAGAGGAGAAAGTGTTTTAGTTTAAGTCTCATAGTGGATCCGAGCATAGAAATAAATATTTCAAAACAAAAGGTTTTTTTGGTTTAACACTAGTTCTTTACATGTTTGCAGAGATGTTTGCCAAAAGCAGGAAGTGATGATATAAAGAGGCTGAACCCGACCCTTCTTTCACCGCCCCGACAGAAGGGTGTAGAAGCAGTGGGCTGGTGGTGTTAGTTAAAAGTCACTCCGACTAAATCGCTCTATAAATATATCACAGAGTAATTTCCTATAGTTTGAATAGAAGGGCCAGACTGCTTCCAGACGTTTCTGCCATCTGTAGCCAGGATATTGTGTTTCAATTTGGCTACTTTGTGTACCTTTTGTATCATCATAATGAGACTAGTTGATACCTTCAATTGAACAAACTGACATTTAAAGGAAAGTGACTGATATTTCTACTGTGTATGGGCTGAATGTTAGCTAACAGCTCTTTCCGTGATATTTAGCATTAGGTTTTTAACTGGTTAATATTTATAATCATAAAAACAAACAATGTTACCTAAATGTATCTTGTATACTTAAATGTAGCCTTTTTTAAACCAGAAAATCTACATTTAAGTATACTTGCTTTACACCTCAACTAAAACCTGTGAGAATTGCATTATAAGTTTCAAGCAGTATTTTATATTATTTTTAAGGTATACATACATAGTTTATATGGAAGCAATGAAAGCAGTTGAAGTGAAAAAGATAGTGTGTAAAAAAAGTGTCAGGTGTGGAAATGTAAATAGAATTCAAAAAAGAATAACCCTGTAGAATAAAATGGGGTTTCTTGCTGCTTTTTCATGCACATTTAAAATGATCTCAAAAAGAGCTGTTGGATTTTTGGTTTAAATTTGCATTTGAATGTGGGTACAAATCAGATAAGCCTGGATGGTGTTTTAAGCTTGCATACCATCATTATTTACTGCAGCTATCAGACTTATTATCACTTTGTTTTGACAGACAGATGCAACATAAAACACAGAACCCATTGTGTACATTTCTGTCTGAGTCAGACAGCAGTTAGTTTTATGACATGCCTCCAACTCATACCGTACGTATCTGCCCCCAAAAAAGCAGCTTTCTTAAATGATACTGCAGCAAGGGGCTGGTTCTAAAGAAACAGCTACAGTCATCGAGATCTAATTATCCCCACAGAGCATTTAAAGTCATGCCTCTGAGTGGCTGGCTGACCACCAAAAACATTTTTGAATGAGGATGCGCCGTCTTCCCTTCAGTGTGTCTTTCACCGCAGGACAAACAGGGAGGTCAGGCTGGATCTTACCGTACCTGGAAATGTCATCAGGATATCACAGTTCTCGGTGGGCACCATCTTCAGCCAAGACTTACGGGACATAATATAGTGTCTGGCCTGCAGAAGGTGCTTCCCAAACAATTTATCTAAAAGAAAAATAATTAATAATTAAGAGGGTTAGACAGAGTGTGTTAGAGAGAAAGTGGACCGACAGATGGTGATATATTGTCATCAGGCTGATCAAGGACACAGATGACAGGTTGGTCATTATTTATTTTATTATTTATTGCTCCGCCTCTCATCCCTGATGTTATTTCTTCACCATGTTTTCCTATTGTATTTGCTCTGTCATGGAAACTTAAGGGGATAAGAAAAAAAAAAGTACAAACATGGCCAGGATGAATGTTCATAAGACTTTGCGCAAACGCTGCTAACAAAAAAAGATCTGTAAACTGGCTGCTGTGTAAATAGCTATTGACAAACTGGCTTTTCAAGTCTATCTCCAATACCATTACATTTAAAGCAAAGCGGCAGGCTTTCACAGCAGTGCTATCCCACAATGCAGCTTAAGTTCTGAAGTCATCATTTGTGCCGCTTCTTCTCCTTTTACACAAGTCGAACTCTGTCTCCCACAGACAGAATTGACCCAGTGACTGACCGATCTCTTAATTGTTCCCTGATTTGCCCAGACACTCTCTCAAAACGTGTATGCGATCGGGATTTCACATTCTCCAGCCTAACTGCATTATCGCCTCACCTACTTTCAGCACGTCTCATCCCTGTTGTAGATATATCTGACATGCAAACCTCTCTGCCAGGCAGCAGCACAGAATCCATTCACAGCAACATAACCATTGGTGATAGACGATTGAATACCCATTTGCATAAGATATACTAGAAATATTGTTTTTTTCTTTCTTCATGTAATCAGTTGTGGTACGCTCAATAAACTGGGCTAACATATTTGAAGCTTTTTACTTGGGCAATAAATTATTAAGTTAGGGTGCTTATCACATTAAACACATATTTATTTTTTAATTTTTTAATATCGTCATTAGTTGTGATTCAAGCTATTTTTACCTCTCCTGGAATTACTTCCTAAATTAAGTCCAACAGTTTGAACATCAGCTAGCTTGACATGCTATAAATAAACACAGCAATAAATACTAATCTTGGATATAGACAGGCTTAGATATAGATATTGAAAGATATTGATTGTGTCATGGTGTATATTTTTTCTTAGTTGAAGTTGATGATAAATTACATTTGGCATTACAGTATGCAATAGACAAAAACCAATCAGGCATGACTAGATAGCAATGGACCCTATCAGACAGACCATTACATTCAGACCTGAGGAGGCTACACTGCCTTGGGAATAAGCTGGAGTGCATGCCATAAACAAAGAGAGCATGCACACTCCCATAGCCAGTTCTTAAACACTGAATTTACACCTCTATAAACTATACTGCTAAACCAGTATGCAAAGGATATAATTACCAAAAGTACTGGTAAATCAGATGTAAAAGATGTCTTTTAATTGTAATCATAACGTTTATATCATATTTTAAAGTCAGTGTCACCAATCATGATCTATGTGTTGATGATACACATGTTTGAGATGTTGCCCAAAGGTTTATTATAGTTGGCTTAAAGTCAAAAAGCACATTAAAGCAGTACCCGCAATGACATTGCTAAGGATAAGATTATAAAGGTTATTCATATATACAGTATAGTTTATCCTCTTTGTCTGAAAAGCTAGATGGGCATTAAACTCATAATTTCAGGGGCCCATGGAAAGTGTCGTTGGTAAATTTAGAGGCCCTAGTGAAGTAAAATAAATTCCTGTCGAACCTTGTAAAGTTTTTCTAATTAAAAAATTGCAGTGCTGCTGAGTAAACCTCCAAATGCAATTCCACAAACAACCATAACACCAGTTATCTGCTTACTCACCACTGAATGTTTCTCGTGTGAATGGCTCAAGTGTTCAACACCTGAGCCTAAACACACACAGCTGAGCCTGCAACACAATATTTACTATTTAGAGTATAGTGTGGCACTGCACGTCAGGACATGTATCTCCGTTGCACATGACTCCTGCACCTGTGGACCACTAAAGCCTGACTATTCCCGGGCCTGTCTCAATCGGAATGCGCACTATGAATAGGAAAAAAGGAAAGGCACCGACATCAAAACCCAATCACTGACGATTGACGTTAAGTCTCATGTGAGTCATTCAGTGAAGTGTAGGCATTAGTGACTGCACCATATTGCCCCATACACAGCAGCTTAATCTATATTATCCCCATCTTTTCCCCCAAATCAACACAAATGCCCATGTTCTTCAGATCTTCACTGCATGCTTGGAGGAAACAGACAGTGCTTATTTTTTGCTTGTCTGTGACACTCACCGAGCACCCCAGATGGAGATAAGGCCGTTTGCTGCTGCTGCTGGTTGTTGGTCCTGTCCTGCTGCTCGGTTGGCACCGTCCTCTCCATCCTCTCCCCTGCCCCGTCGCTGTCGTCGACGTCTGCGGTGTTGCTACTGTTTACAGTAGCGTCGGTATCAGCTGCTTCGCCGTCCACCGCTTGCATGGTGGTGCTCAAACACTGAGGTGCTGGAAAACCGCACTGCAAGGAGCACTCTGGTTTTTTTGCATGGTCGTTGCATGAGAAGGGAATCCTTATGGTATCTGATAAATGACGAGGAGGATGAAGAGGAGGAACATGATCATGGCATCTACACGCTCACCAGTCGGACTCGTGACTAGATGGTGACGACATAGTTGAGGGGAACACCGCGCTCGCTCGCGGGCTACAGGTCTGCAAACACCGACATGTGTGTCTGAGCTGCACATGCGGCACTGCAGGTGTTTCCATCGCCAGCTGTGCCAACATCACTGTATGTTTGTACCTGTCACACAAAGCCCATGCCATCGCTCTATTTGTCAAACATTTCTTATAAAAAAAAAAACCGACATAAAATACACAGGGCTTGTGTGTTTAGGCAAATTCGGAACGCTATACCTATCTTTAATTAATATTTCGTGCACATTTGAGAATGGTTCCCATATTGCTTTTGATGTACGATTTGGACAGTCTCCAATTGTCAAAAATGTTTCTCTTCGAGAGTAAAATAAAAAGTCACCTTAATTTTTTTTAGCCAAAGTCAGTCTTGGTTAGCTTTGCAAAAACACAGGAGACGGACAACAGCTAAATTAGCCTTGTTCCCTCCAAGTGCACCTCACTGGTACAAACAGCAGAAAATAATAATAAATGTGTTTGTTTAATCTGGACAAAACAAAAAGTGTAACATGAAAAAGAAAAAGATAATACTAGGCGACCAGTCGGTCGAAAACTATTCCAGGAAGTATAAATTAATTTACCTATGAAGTGTCAGATTAGCAATACCGTCATATATGCTACCAATATGAAGCTACAGTTCAGCATAAATCAAATATAATAACCAACGTGAACTCTGTCTAAAGTAAGAAAAAAACACAAAAAGTTGCTGTGCATGGCAGTGAATCATTTGGCACATTACCAGCCTTAACTACTAAAGTAAAAATACACATTTCCCAAAACGTCAAACAATTAAAGTGAGTAATGTGCTGCTGCCTATCTTGGGCCTAACACATTTCTGGTTTGAAAAAGGGTAAATAAAAAAACAGTTGATAACATAGCATACATCAATGATGCATATTCTTCAACAAATGTTCAACTAAACTAGCAAATTCAACTAGCATGTAGTGAACTTAGGCTTTTCTTATTTTTTACCTGCTTTTTCTTGCTTCTATTACCTGTCTCCTTTCTGTTTCACACAATACAAAGATTTTTGTTTGGAAAAAATAAGTCTTAAATAACTTTATTACCAACCCTATAAACAATAACCTTTTCACAACACAGTTTTTTAAAAGCAATCTAATAGGTAAACATCTTGTAGGGTTAAAGGAGAGCATGTCCAATAGGCCGTTGATTTCTTTTATTAAATGGTACTGTTTCGTTTTCCGACTTGTACATCTTGTAATGTATGGTGAGGTCTGACAGAAGAACTAAGCAATAACATCCTTGGAAAATTGGAAAGACAATACACTCCACATTCCAAAGCTTCTTCTTCCTCTGAATTAAGATTTTTTTTTTTGCAGCAACACAACATATGATTATCCAGAATCACCTTTTCAAAACAACATATAGGATAGTAGGGTTTTGATCTCATGCTTTGCAGACTGCCAACATATAGAGACTTGACCTAAAAGATGTAGAACCAGAAGAAGAGTAACAATTCCAGTGGCAATACATTGCTATGGACACAAGATGGAGGCACTCGACAAATATTTGTTAAAATCAGCAGGGAAGATTCAGGCTATTGACACAATCTTTAAATTTCAAAACTTTCATGTGTCTTTTCTGACACCAGCTGTAAACCCCAGGCAAGAAAACCCCTACTTTGTTAGGAAGCAAGTTATCAGGAAGTCATAAATTGATAAAAAACAAAACAATTGCAAAGTAGTCTAACAGTTATTTCCCATATTAGTTTTGACGTTTAGGACAGATAACAGTAATTGATACCTTTTGAATTGTATTCAGGAAATTCCACTTATTGTGGTTAACATTCAGTTTTACTCAAAACATGATAACCTCAACAATTTATCAACAAACCAGGAAATCGAATTACTTTTGGTTTCATCCAAGATGTGTTATTTATTCATTATAAGCCATTATTTATCATTCAAAGGTCAGAGATTTTACATCCTCTTATTCAGAAACCAAATAACTGCAGTGGCTTTAGCCCTGGTGCTCTTTCTTAGCAGCCTGCATGCTCCGTAATCTTCTTAATATCCCTGCCTGCGGTGTAGCACCTGTAAGGATCTCGTTATGTGATGGATAATCAATGATAAAGATAAATAGGACACTGATCTGAGCCGGCCGAGGCTTACAGCAGCTCAGCTCATGAAATCTACAATTTTTACACCCAATCAAACTTGAAGAAATGTTGTTTGTTCCCAGTTTGGTTACACATACAGACTAAAGTATAACAACGTAATATTGAATTGTATTCTCCTTACTACATGTTGGTGTGAAATAATTGCGAACAGGATTTTCTGCTGTGTAGGCTTTATTTGTGTCTAGCGTTGGTCAAAAATGTGTTTCTTCAATTTATAATTACAGAACTTTCATATTCATTATTCTTTAAATTAATTGTTTGTTTAGTTTGGTTGAAATTATTCCGGACACAGCCAACAAAATGCATGAAATCTCACTACTGCTGTGGATCATAAAAGAAAAATGGCTGAATATAATTCCAAAGTGGGATTATGTTACATTCAAATAGCTTTACAATAGTAACACCATTTAGCTATTTTAGTTTAATCTCTGACAAATCATGTATTATTATGTCTGTCTTGTTTGCATGCAGATGGCTTTAAAAACACATTTAAAAGTGAACTGAATCATGATGCAAATGATCAAATAATTTTCTTAAAGCGGAATATTTAGCAGCGTAACTGTATTTTTAAGCTGAAGTGATTGGAAAATGCCCCTTGGGAGTACACAAACCTGTACATACATGATTTCACTAAGAGAGTCCCATGCCAACCCAAGTTGTGAAAGTGCCCAAAGTCACATAACATTGTCAATGTCACAAATTAATTGTTAACCCCACCATGGTTGTTTTTGGAACTGCAGTAAGCCAATAAAATATAGATTCTTCAGTAATTTGGTATGTTGACATCACATATGCAACTGTAGGACTGCAGGATATGCCCATTAAACTGAGGCTACATTCTTTCTAGCTGCATAAACAGGGGTTACTAGAAGTCACATTGCATTGCAACATCGTTCAAGCAATCAAACAGACCTATGTTTTCATATCCATAACGCATCTGCAGAAAGAGGTCAAGGTGAAACTCATGGTTTGGCTGAAGTCTTTGTGACAAAAGGACATTAGTGCTGGGGTCCCTTTTTCCTCCCAGCTGTTTCCAGTGCCTGCCAGCCTCCCCCTTAACACAATAGTATCTGCCCTGTGATGTCTTTACCAGCCTGGGCAGCAATGGGACTGACGGAGGCCATGCAGATAGGAAATGCAATTAGAATTCGCAGTAAAGAAGGAACATTAGCAGCAACAGACAAAAGAGGTCACAGCCCTGCAACCCCAGGTGAGGAAGGAGGTCGTAATCATAAGAACTCATTCCCTTTCCTGCATCAGGAGGGGAGAGAGGTGGCTGAGCATGTTGCGACACAATGGTCCCTAGTCTAGGTGGTGATCTGTGCTGTCCACATATTAATGGTTAAGTTGAATTTGTTATTTAGCCTTAAACTGATCATCGATTATCCTGATCCCAGTGTGGCCTAAACAATGACGTACTGAAAAAAATGGAAGGTATGGAAAGACCCAGAAAATCTATTAGATAGTATCCAGTCATTCTCATATGAAAAGAAAAATCACTAAATCTTTTTTGGCAGAAAAAAAGTTTTAAAAGTTCTTAATATCAATGTCAGTCCAAAATGATTGTGTGAGTGTACAAGCAGTTTGTGTTGAGATGTGAAAACATTTCTTATAGTTTTTAATATTATTAATTACACTAATAACTTGAGTGTTGAGTGTTTATATGTGTTGTGTACACTGTGTTTAGTTTAAACAGGGTCATTTCATAGAGTAGTTAACCCAGTTTGAGCTTACATTAACTACATTCATAACTTTAACCTTTTAAATACCATTATTATTCTTAGCACAAGTCTTATTTGCCACTGGATGCTTATATGTGTGTTTGTTTAGTAATGTTATTCTTTTTTTTATGTTGTCTTTGTCTTCTCTATCTGAGGTAAATACATGATTATAGTATCATTGTTAAGTTTCTGTTAAAAGATAAAACATTAAGTTAGGGTCTGGGTACTGCCTGGAGCAGCTACACAAAAGAAGTAGTTAGAAAGCCCATCCCATTTCAGCCTGGGTCATAAATCAAAAAACAATCAAAATAAGTTCCAGGGGGTTGTAAGACCAACTGGTAAAATGTAAGGTGGGAAAGTTAATTTTGCTGTTCAAAAAGTACATGACTTTAGGATTGTTAATATATCAGACAGGATAAAGATGTGCTACAGAAGAAAAATTGGACAACAATTATGTTATTGTTATCATTGTGTAACTGTGTAACTTAAAACAATAGTTAACTGCATTCCCAAGGGTGATACAGGGAATAAAGAAATGACAGTAGTCGACAGAAAAATGCATTGAGATGACAGGAAGCATGTTTGCACAGACCAGCATCATCAGGATAATTTTCCAGTAAAGTCGCATCCTGTGTCTCAGTCAGTGTAATAAAGCAACTCCCAAAAGCATCAAACCAGTTGACCTTTAATATTCTCGCAGTAACCCCTGCAGTAAACTGCACAACACAAATGTGGAAAAACACTTGATGTTAAACAAAGGATTTCCTTTAGACGGGAAAGAGCTCTCCCTTTGCGCAACTCTTAAGTGCTGTATTTATTAATTGGCGCCAACCACAAAACACTCATGGTTCTTGAATTAAAAGTTTGCCCTGATCCTTTCAAAGTCCAACAAACAGGATGTTTGTGTGGTTTAATGATGGTTTGTTTCCATGCTCCATGGTTATGTTGTACAAGTCCAAATGTATGTAAACTTGCTCTTAACAAATGTTATGATCCATATCAATAACATATTAAAACTTCATAACAGAAATGTAAGGAAAGGGCCATTCATATCTCACAATAATTACCCTTTTTCTTTTTCTTATTTTGAATTCATTGATTTCTATCTCTTTTTCTTAGAATCCAAATATTAAAAATACAATCTACAGTCTGTTGTCACGATTTCAGGACTTGTTTTGGGAGAAGGCCAGAGCACTCGTCAGACACCATGACAAGCTCCACCCATGTATTTTTTTTATAAGAGATGTATTAACATTATATTTAGGCAATGGATATCCGTGTCCTCCACTGTTAAGCTGTGGCACATTGTTTTGAACAGCAGTATGTATACAAAAGTGTTTCCAAAAGTTCCTCCCATCCTTCTCAGCCGGCCTGTTGACCGGCTGTCAGGTAAACATAAACATGCTGCAGGGATCAAATATTGCTTTGCCAGTAAATCTTGCATGAAGCATTACAGCAGTGGTTGGGGAGTCCTTAGTACATAATTAGCAACACAATAGGTGACTAGGTGATGCACAAACAGGGACAAAATGATTGTTTCAGCGTATGCATTGTAAAATAAATGAATAGCTTGTTTATAAAGAAAAGGCGGACACAGTTGATTTGCTTACCTTTAAACAAAGCTTTTATTTTCTGTATTTACATTTTAGAAATACAACATGTGCTTTTTCTGTGAGCTTGTAACGACAGGGCCGTCACTAGAGAGTACAATGATAAATAGCCTATACCCGTTGTCATACAGGTAGATTGTATTTATAGGAAAGAGAGAATTCATGAGGAATAGTTTTAAATGTATTTATTTAGAACGGGTTTGGTTTGATAACTTCTCTCTCGCCGTTCGCCTGAAGGGTAGAGAAAGCACGGAGTAAAACACACATCCAGTTAAAAACGAGTTATTATTAGTATTGTCATTGGGGTAATAAATATTGGAGATATTCCCCAAAGTAAATTGAACGCAGTTCAACACAGTAATTGTTCGGATAAAAGAGTTCCCCGGGGACCGGCACCTCTATAAATAGTTCCGGGAGGGAGACAACAAGTGGGAATTTGGCAGAGGGGAGGTTAACGCAGACTTTGCACATATTTATATATATATATTTAATATTGTTACGTCCCCACTAAAGTCTAGGGGACCTGGAGACAGTAACACACAACAACCAATTAATGAGCAAGTCAGATTAAGACAGACAATGTTTATTTCTAATCACTAAAGAATGAACAACAAATGTTCTTCAGGTGAGGAGGAGGAGGAGGAGGAGGAGACAAGGGAGTTTGTGCCAAATAAAAGAAATAAATATAACAACAACCAGGCCTATCTCTACATATCTCTTCTGAAACAAACCCAAACAAAAACCCTCACTTCCTGAACTACTAATAAGTGGACAAAGCAAAATACAGGGGTGGCAACAATCCGCTAACCTAGTGTGTCTAACATATGTTATCTACGTGATGAGATGTAAAGGGTACCCCAAACTTACCTAACTCCTCCACCTCCCACCACACACACACAGTCACAACATATAGCACAGGATACACAATTGTCACAGTAATTTAACACACAGTCAAATTGAGGCTCTCCAGTCAGCAGCAGGCCCAGCAGTGAGACCCCCAGAAGGCTTCCTGGTTGTCTCCTTTATGGCTGGTCCTGGGTGCTGATTGGTCAGCTGAGGGTGAGAGGAGCCAATCAGTCATCAGTCAGAGATGCCCAGGCAGGTACTGATCAGCTGCTGATTAGCTGTAGTGAATGACAGGGAGTAGAGAAAAGAGCAGGAGGCAAGAAACAAAAGTACAGCCTGCCCGGCACGTAACAAATATGTTTATTTATAATGATGTATTTATTGTGGGGATTTATTTACTGGGTATTTATATATTGAATGTTAATGGTGTGCTAAACATTCAATGTTGTAAGGGTAACCCTGGGATGGTACGACCCAGTCAATTAAGGTCGAAGCCGTCTATAAAAGGCAGTCATTCTGTGTTGTTGTGGGGTGTATGGTGGAGGCAACCATGTCGTGGGGAAGCAAGAATAAAAAATATTTCTATTTTGCACACCTTTTGGAGTCGTGCTCTTCTCTTCACCTCCATGACCATACTGACAGAGCTATACACAAACTTCACATTTTACATTAAAAAGTGCAAGAGTTATTCAAAATACTTTTCAAAATACATACTGAAGTACAAATTGTCACAAACACTGTATAATATATGGTGTATTTATTGATATAAAATATGCACTCAATATGAGAGGTTTACATTTAGCTGCACATTATAGATGCAGTGGGAGATACATCTTTTTTTCTTGTTTTTCCCCATTAAGATAGTCTAACCCAACATTCTGGAGAGATCTTGTTTCTCCCTGGGAAAAGGAAAGAAAGAGAGAAAAAGATATAACATTAAGTCTAGATGTGATGCTGGTGATTAAGTTTATTACTGTGTAGTCAATGATTTCAATCACATCCTACAGCTTAAGCAATGTAATATACTCACTCTGAGCCAGAGGGGTTGATGATGCGCTGCAGATTCTTCAAGTGCTGAGAAACACTGACTGTTGGATAAACATAAAGAATGTGTAGCCATCAATTGAGCTGCATTCAATGTAGTATTTACAATACTACAAAACTGAGATCTACAAAGGTTACAAACATCCATTGAAAGTTTGATGAGGATTTACAACAATTGAGAGTTACACTTTGAATAACAATGGATACTTGCAAAATGATTACTCATGATGTGTTTTAAAAAGGACCAGAACACCCATGTTTTTTTTCTAAACCTCCATGGATGAAATCAAAACGTATCTACATTGCTAGCAGGGGCATGCACTGTGTGAGAAAAATAATTTATATATATATAGAATAATAATAAACTGCAGATATATATTCTTACTTGAGCCACCTCCATGTCCACTCGTTCTTCCTGCACCAAAGGATTGTCCAAGTCCACTATTAATATTCCCAGTCGATGTTCCTTTCCCTGTTCCACTTCCTGTCTTACTTTGGCCTGAGTTATTGCTCCCAAACCCACGCCAACTAAATCAGGAGCTGGAACTACTTTTGCTGGTGGACCCAGAGGATGACCCAGAGGATGACCCAGAGGATGACCCAGAGGATAACCCAGAGGATAACCCAGAGGATAACCCAGAGGATGACCCAGAGGATAACCCAGAGGATGACCCAGAGGATAACCCAGAGGACGAAGAGCTTTTCAGACTTGATGTTGGCTTATTTAAGCCATCATCAAGTCTGCTAGTCAGTGCTGGTTTGTTTGAACCTGAACCACTTGAACTTGAAGTTCCGGTACCAGATGATGCTGGCCTATGGAATGTTGATCCAGGGGAGCTACCTAACCCTGATGAGGAACTTGAAGAACTGGTACCAGATGATACTGGCCTATGTAATATTGATCCAAGGGAGCTACCTGAGCCTGATGAGGAACTTGAAGTTCCGGTACCAGATGATACTGGCCTATGTAATATTGATCCAAGGGAGCTACCTGAGCCTGATGAGGAACTTGAAGAACTGGTACCAGATGATACTGGCCTATGTAATATTGATCCAAGGGAGCTACCTGAGCCTGATGAGGAACTTGAAGAACTGGTACCAGATGATACTGGCCTATGTAATGTTGATCCAAGGGAGCTACCTGACCCTGATGAGGAACTTGAAGAACTGGTACCAGATGATGGCAGCTTATTGAATGTTGATACAGAGGAGCTTCTTGACCCTGATGAAGAGCTTGAGGTGCCTGTCCCAGTCGATACTGGCTTATTAAACCCATAAGATCCAATTCCAACTACCTCTGTCCCATAGGGCGAGCCACCGGAAGGTACATGTAATCCTGTCTGAAATGTAAAAAGAAATATTGATGTTGATATGTTGTTTTTTAGGATATTGCTTTTTCGGTTTTCAAGTATTTTAGTACAAACGCAGACACTTAACAAAACTGAAATAAATATTTGTTCCAGGTTTCACCCTTATGTTTTTTTCTACTTAAATGGAAGACCATTTCCCTCCCACACTTCCTCCTCCCCATACAAAGCTCGATCATTCGCAACAACCTGTCAGGCTGCTTTTATCTAATTAATTTGATGCAAGCCGTTAAGCACTTCAAACAATAACATAGAGATTTGTTAGCAATTTAGTATAGTTCTAAACAACTTTTATGAGGAAATACTGCAGAGATAGAGATTTATGGATAAAAAGACCTAAGGTCATGACATATAAAAAGGGTTTTATAATTAAAGTCAACAACTATGCAATGCATATATAACCTGTATAATATATACCAGTGTGTATACTACATTGTGCAATTAATAAAAAAAATATCCAATGGCATTCTTAATGTATTTAATCTACTGCTGATTACAGCTGGCAGTTAGCTCCCTGATTGTGTCTTACATTTTCACAGGAGGGTTTTACTATTGTTTCTTGTAATGTGGAGAACATATGAAGATTTAAATCTTGATTAATATGACGACTTGTGCTAAAGATAGAATACAAAAGCGAGGCCAGCGTGTGACCCTAAGAGGTTATGCTACTTCTAACACTCCTGAAAAACTCATAACAAGTTCATGTAATCAGCGACGGCACTTTCTCATTCTCACCTTAGTTGAGCATGACATATTGAGCTTCTTATTTTCCTCTTTAAGTTGATCAATCAAATTACTGAGATACTTGACATTGTTGTTCAAGACAACTATAGCTTCATTAAGCCCGATCTTGTCCATTAGGAGTTTCTCCTTGTCCTGATCATGCTTCTTCTGCAGCTTGTTTAAGTTCTGCGTGTGCTCCTCGATAAGACCTGTGCGGTTTGTGCTGCATCTGCGGAAGTCTTCAGACAGTAGAATGTTTTCTGCCTTCAAGTGACTACTCTCAGCCTGGATGATTGACACCTGTTCTCCCACATTATTCAGGTAATGCTGGAACCTTTCCTCCACCTCCATGGACAGCCTGGTGCAATTGGTGCGGATCTGCTCCAGGTGTTCCCTCTGCTTCGGACAGGTGATCTGGAAGGCGATGTGTGAAGGGAAAAGGGAGTCAATCTTCCCCAGAAAAGCCTTGGAGACGTTGGAGATACCACTCAAGGACTGGGAAAAGTCATCTTTGCATTTTTGTTTACAGAATTCCACTTCCATTTTATATGAGGATTTTTCCCTACGCAGACGGATGGCCTCCAAGTTAAAGTTGTCCCTCTCTTTGACAGTCTGGCCCATTTCCCTTTTCAATATGTTAATTGTCTGTGTGAAGTTGGACTCCACAAGTTCGAGCTTGGCCTTTAGCTGTTCAGTCGAATGACCACAGTTACCTTGAAGAGAATCTGCTCAGAAACATAGAAGCAAAAAAGGAAAGAAATAGAAAAGTTATTTTTTTCTCTAAGGGGGAGACTGCAGTACAGCTCAGATGTTTGATGTAATATTCGTTTATTTACTTGTTTGCACTAAAGAAATGTCATACTTACATGTTTGGATTCTGGGACCATACAGACATTGGTTTTTGCAAAGTTTCAATTCCTCAGAGCATTGTTTCTGTTTATAAGAGTGTGGAAAAGACTGTATTTTAGGGATTTGTTTTTAGTTGTGAAATGTAAAGAAACAGCAAAAACTATTGATAATTTACAGTTTAGTCAATAATCAAAATCATAAATTTAACAATGTCATAGACATGCTCAGACTTTTAAACGTATAATGCTTCTTCTCCAATCATTTTAATAAATATATACATTTTACAATCCTATTTGTTGAAAAACAAAAAATACATTTACATTTTGACAGTACTAATAGGTTTAAATACGTTCAGTGTTTGAACCCAGTATGATGCCGTCTAAGCTCTTAAAACATGAAGCACTTTTAATCTAATAACCTTAACTTTACCTGAGCTTTGTTCTAAACCAAGGGTGTCCAAACTACGGCCCGGGGGCCAACTTTGGCCTGTGGTCCGTTTTGAATTGGCCCACAGCAAATTCTAAAAGTATAATGGAATAGGGCCCACAACTGAAACTTGTGCTCGTCTTATATTGTACTTCAATACATATGTAAAAAATATTATACACAGTATTCATGTGTAAATAAGCCAGTCAATTAAATTAAAAAAGCCCAATAACTTGAAATGTACCTTTCCTTTACCCCTTTATTTTAGGCAATCTGAGGCTTCTGTTTTAAGGGATGATTCTGCCAACACTTAACAAAATAAATAAAACCCCATGATGAGCTGTGATATAGGCTGTTTTTTTCATATATTTAATTATCAAGCAAAATGTGCCTACATTTGAATGACTTTGCTAACTTATAACTTAATTTACGCAGCAATATACCAGTGAGTGGCCTAGCCCTTCGTGTATTTTTTCTGTTTGTGGCCCTGGTGAAAAATGTTGGACACCCCTGCACTAAACTCACACACATATAAAATCACCTTTATTTCCATGGCTAGGAGTTTAAATCCAAATAAGATGTCACTTATATAATACATGAAAAAGAAATACTACGTACAGGAATGTACATGTTGGATATAGTCTAAAGACTTGATAGATTTCTCACCTTCTCCTCCTCAGTACGATTGATAAAAAACCACGAGATGTTGGCATGGATGCGGAATTCAGCCAGGTCCCAGTCATTGCGAGCCTTCTCAATCAGGGTGGCGTTGAGCAAATTGGTCAGGTTCTTCCTCTGCCCCTTCAGGAGGACATTCTCTATGGAGAGTCGGCTAAAGCTTTCCTCCAGGTCTTGGATTCGAGACGTGGACGCCGAGTCCTGCGTCTTACCATAGTACAGAAAGAGCACAAGGCTGACAATGATAAGAGACTGAATGAGCGAAGAGAAGAAGAAGACAATGCGCATGTAGTAGCCGCAGCTCTTGCCCTTTGAGCGGTACTGCATCTTCTTCTGGCTCGCGGGGCTGCCCTTGAAGACCGGGGAGTAGCCACTGCTGTACATGATGGCCAAAGAACGGTCTCAAAAAAGTGGTAATGCTTGAGGAATTACTATGAGTGTCCAGCCAAGTTCAATCAAAGTTCACCTCTTAATCAAAGAATAGACAAGTCCCTCCTTAGCAATCAGAGCAAGCAAAATGTATTAATTATTTCAGACCAGCCTGTGGATTTAACAATCCCTCAATTTATGTGCCCCAAATGCACTACAGACGTTTCCTTGCAGCAGTGTTGGTAGCATGAGAGTTTATCAGATTGTGAGTGAGGTGTAAACATGGGTTTGAATTTATAAACTCCTCTAGCCACACACTTCCCATGATGGGAACCTGGCCTCAGTTCCCTCCCTCTTGCTATCTCCCTGCTCCACGGGTTCCCCCTCCCTGTGCAAATGTTATCAGCACACACACAGTTTGCGTTCGTGTACAGTAGGAGCCATCCATCTCACACAGAATGCCAAGAAAAATGTTATTAGTTAAAAACAGTATAAAAACCTGCTTCATGACCATTTTGACAATAAAGTGGACTTAATGTTCAGCAAATTAGTATACCTTTTAAGTCAGAATTTAAAATGCACAACTTAAATTTGTTGTTAATAAATTGATATTGTGATAAACACTTTCTGATTTGTATTGCGAAACTTGACAGGCCATAAAGTCTACACCGGACTAGCTGGGCTAAACTTTTTATGGGATCATGAACATTGTTTTCCGGTGAACAGCAGGCCGGCAAGACAATGGACTATGTTGTTCTTATGACGTTCTTGGGCAGTGGCTCTTTGATGCCCCGAGTCTCAGTCCAACATGATGACGTGGGTAAGCTGCCCTCTGTCTCACAGGACGGACAGACACACACACACACACACACACACACACACACACACACACACACACACACACACACACACACACACACACACACACACACACACACACACACACACACACACACAGAACTAGAAAAGCCTGACACCAACAGCCACAACTTTGTTGATGTTGCCAAGCTGAATGGCTCAGCACTCACTCACTTAATTTAGAAAGAGAGGCTTATTGTATAATTCATACACCTCACTTACACATGTTATCAGTTAGAGTCCTAAAGTAATGGTAGAAAAAGTATTTTATAAGAAAGAGAGGGCAGTCCCTTCAGTTTCACCAATGTCCAGCAGACTGAACACTGTTTTTAGTAATTTACTTTTAAAGCATAAAATAAAACGTATATCAAAATGAAGTAATGAAAAAACGAAACTGAACACTTCAACATTCTGAGTCAAACACCCAGGTGACATCTTGCTGGTCAGGGGTACAAGATTGACACCACTCTCATGTCTGTTCGCTAACACAAAGCTACGGCTAGTTAGCTTAGCTGAGCATAAACTTGAAACGAGGGGGGGAACATCTTTCTTGGCTCTGTCCAAAAGTGGCAATATCTACCAATTAGCACCTCTTAAGCTCACTTATCAACATCTTGCTTCTTTACTTTAACCAGCTACGGGCGAGCGTCATACAGTAGTTTAACGGACAGACATGAGTGGTATCAAACTACTCATCCAACTGTCTGCAAATAAGTAGATGAAGTTATTCTCTTAATATAAATAGAAAGTAACTAAATGTTTTGTTTTTAGATTGTAAAGAGAAATGAGATTGAATGTATTTTTAAAAATCAATACACCTCCGCAACATGGAGTTATCATTGCCTGTCCAACACTTCGAGGTACTTCCAAAAACAAGTCAGTTCCTGGAACGGATATATCGAGTACAGAAAGTGTATCCTGTGCAAAGGGTGGTAGCACTGTTATTCTAATGTGCACATCAACTGTGCTCTACTGCATTTTGAGATGGAATAGGCTTGAAATGTGTGCCCCTCAACCATTACAGACCGATGAAATAGTAAAAAGTTCTATGCATTTAAATTGTGCTAAAGGCTCAGTTACTCAAACTACAAAAATACCCATTTACTTGTTACTTAAACACATTTGGTTGAATGAACCACATGTGGAATAGTAAAACCAAACAGTATATAATAAAAATGAGTAAATACATGAAAAGCATGTTTTCATTTTTTTTTAAATCCAAAATTCTGATTAAATTTATGATTAAAATGTTAATATTTTTGATTAATTTTGACCCTCGGAATAGTCAAGAAACCGTTGTATGTTTACAAAAAGAGAACCATACAATTACCCAGAAACAAGTCCCTATTACTGTTAGCAATGTTAATAAAAGACCACTAATGAACATATTCAACATTTTAATCACGCAAATACATAACCTTTTTTGTGATCAAAATGTATTCAGTTAAATTAAACTATTTATCCAAACGAAATGTTTCAAAACAACCCTTATACTCTGCTCCTGTGTCTGATACGCAGTTATCACAGAAGGTGCAGTGGCCTCTGGTTGTCACAGATTACCACATTTACTGGAACAGGTAGAAAGGGAACACATCTCTATTGTGTTGGCAATGTTTGAAGGATGAAATGTTCTGTTAGACACAAAGCAAACTGAAATGTTTACAGGGATGTTTTCCTGTCAGCTGAAGATCTCTATTGAGATTGTCTGGGCCTGATTTGGCTTCTCTGTGTTGAGTGAGAAGTAGATGTTCTGAAAAGAACTATGTCCCTGAAATTAATATTTCAGCTTGTCATGCACCAAATTCCTGTAATTTACACAGTTACCACGTTATAATTTGTACCTACTTTAAATGGCAACCATTTTCTAACATGTAAACAATATAGTCAGCAAACAGCAAAGTGTGCACCCAAAAAAATAGGTTATAATTAGGGCACGATATCAGATTTTCACTCCACGTTATTGTGGCCAAAATAATTCACGATAACGACATTATCGTGATATCTATAGAAAATCTTAACAAAATAATAATAATAATGCTATCAGTCAAATTCATCTCAAATTCATTGGGTTATTGTGCATGTTGTGTCTGGCGTACAAAAATAACAACAAAAACTGGCATCTTCTTTGTATTTTGGAGCAACTGTTGTCATCAGTGCTTTCAACCTTGGCCTGATTTAGTGATGGCTTCATTCTGACATGCACTAGCCTTGTCTACTTTCCTTTTCTTATCCATTGATTCGAACACCGTTAGCTGACCTGAATCCCTGGCTCTGTGTTGCTTCTTTGACGCTGCGGCTGCCTAACAAATAACCAGGGGAGAGAAAATACTGTTTAGTTCAACGCCATGATAACTAAGCTTTAACACAACTAAGACCGTAATGTAACATTTGTCGTCTCTGGGCTAGCAAACTTCTGCAACTTGCTCTCTGTAGCGTGGCGAAATCTGCAGGGTGACCGACGCAAAGGTGGGTGGACAGGTTGGTAGTATTGCCCTCTTTTGCGCTTACTGTTGCTTGGCACTTCTTGCAGAGTGGGGTCTCTATCTCTAACACCCCGTATACGAAATCCCAAAAACTCCCACACTGGAGTGTCTCGCGCGACAGTAGTAGCCACACAGCACAGCATACACTGCGGTAGTAGCTGCTAGCTAGCTAGTTACCGTGTCTCCTTTTTTCTGTTTTATGGCGGGCTGGCGCAACCAGTGTGAAGGAGCGTTATCGCCACTTACTGGTTGGACCAGATAGTTACTGGCGTTGGATTATTTACGAAATTATCACATGTGTATTATTTACATATCGTCAATATTTTTTTTTTTTTAATATCACGGTTACTGTAAATACCGGTATATTGTGACACCCCTAGTTCCAATAGAAATCCAAAATTGAAAAGGGAGAGAAAGGGTGAACAAGCAATCAGTGCAGGTGGTACATACTTTTTTTAATGATCAGTTAAAAACATGAGAACAACTGCACTGGTTATTTGTATACCAGGAATTAAGGTTGGACAAGTTCATTGAAAAAAAAAGTACTATTCATTAATTCATTCGTATTCTCTGCTTGTGAAGTCAAGTTTTCATGCAGAGGCTCTGTAATCACATTTTTGCTATTTAAAACCCTAATAGGGTTATTTAGGCCATGATAATAATGATAGTAATCATGAAGCTTTTTGACTGGAGCACAGAGTGGGACAGTCTGAATGCAATACTGGAGACACATGCCGCATTAATTGTCATGAAACACTGCCACCAGGTGGGGATAAATATAACCGCAGTCATAGACTGCCTACGCTCCATTTATTAATGAATGAATCTACGTGAATAAAGATTCCAGAAATCAATGCAGTATGAATATATTAGCACATGGGGGATAATATAAGCAGCAGTGTCCTGTATAAATCAAGCTAAAAACTGGTGTTTTACTTATTCATGCACTTTACTATTTAGGTCACTTTATTTGTGTTCAATACTTGACGGGGCTAGTCTAACTGAAGTCATTGCTCCTGAATTGTTAAAACAAGAACAATTCTCCCGGTATAAAAAAAATGTATCTTACAAAGATCTTATCTGGCTAAATATTAACTTTTTATTAATACACTTTTTTACATTGTAGGAATTACTCTTAAGGTTAGTTTATTTGTATAGCAGATTTTAAGACACAAAGGCAATTCATAGGCATGAACACATAATAATTAAAAACAAAACAAACAAAAAAAGACAATTCATAAAAGGGATACAATAATGGTTGCACTCGGGATAGGACGCATTAAAAAACAAGGTTTTTTTTTTTTTTGTCAATGTATTTTTATTGAGGTTTTAAACATAGACATAAACAAGCGCTTGAGACAACACATAAGAAATTGAGACAAAATAACAGCAAATGATCAAATATAGATACACACAATCACACAACAGCACAAACACACAACAAAAAATATATATATATATTAAAAAATATATATATATATTAAAAAATATTTATTTTTTTTAAACAAAAAAAACCAAACATCCAGTGATTACCCAATTACTTCACATCTCAGTCAGAGCCAAGTGGCACCGTCAGCTGTTCTACATAAGAAATAAATGGACTTCATCTAAAAAGATAGGGCTATCTAAGGATTCCCCCAATTCCTCCCCCACAGTGGGAACATCCAGACCTTCAAAAAAAGTGTCCATTACCCCCGGGTCAGTGGGCGGTTCAGATGTATACAAATTGGAATAAAAATCACAAAAACCTTTATTGATATTGTTAGCAGAGCAGCCCGTTACAGCGGCTAGTCGTTGTGAAACTCAACTGTGGGGTGCACCGAACGTGGAGGACAAAGAAAAAGACGAGAGACTCTCTGCTGCTTCTCATGGCACTCACTCTGCTACTCAGCGCAGCTGCATACAAGAAGGCCCTTTATTAACCACGCCCACCACACAGGTGGCTTGTCAGTGTGAATCACAAAGAAAATCACAAATTAAGAATGCCCGTCATTTATGGAAACAAAATAAACAATAATTGAGAGCACCATTCAACAGATATCCGTAGGGTCCGCTAGCAATCCTGACTCAGATACACTTTGATCAATGACCTGAGTAGTGGTAGTATGTCTTAGGCTATAAGCAAAAGCTCTGCTTGGCTTCTCCCCATACTCATAGAATCTATGTTTAGATTTCAACAAAGCCCGCTCTGCCTGACCAGTTGAAAGCATGTCAAATTCAGCCTGGTACATAATTCGCTGTTTATATAGCTCTGTGGTTGGGCTATTAGCATAGACTTTGTCTACATCAGATATGAGTTTTGTGAGCTCTGTTTGTCTCAGCATTCGGGCTTTACGTGTCTGCCCTCTCAAGTACGCCTTAAGGGTCTCCCAAAGCAGAGAAGGAGAGGTCTCATCGTTTACATTGGTTTGTAAAAATATGACAATGTGGGTGCTAACAAAATTTAAAAAAACATCATCTGACAGGAGAAGTGAATTGAGTCTCCATCTGAATCTAGCAGGGTTATTATTAGGGAAGGTCAAAACCAGCATCACAGGGGCATGGTCAGATATGACTACTGTTGTAATTACATGATTTTACCAAGGGCAGTATACGTGAATATGTGTGGTGAACAGGTGAAAAAAAAGAGTATTCCTTCTTTGTAGGGTAAAGGAATCTCCATGGTTCAGACATTGCACAAGACTGTAAAACTTTTGAAACTTTCTATACTTTCTGCTGTTTTGGATTTGGAGACATTACGAGTGGAGGATCTATCTAATAAGGGATTACTTACACAAAATCACCAGCTAGTATTAACTGATGCGTGTCTAAATAGGATAAGGTTGATAGAAAGCTATTCATGAATTTAGAATCATCCCAATTTGGGGCGTAAACACAGGCTAATGTTACAGGTAAACCACAAAGACTACCCACCACAATAACAAAACGTCCATTAGGGTCTGATATAGTTTCAGAAGATATAAATTGTACTGATTTATTAATCAAAATGGCAGCGCCTCTGGCCTTCACCTGAAAAGTAGAGTGATACACCTGTCCTACCCAGCCTCTCTTCAAGCAAATATGTTCAGACCCACGTATATGTGTCTCAGTTAGGAAAGCTATGTCAGTTTATAAAAACTTAAGATGGGAAAGAACCTTGGTGCGTTTAATGGGATGGTTAAGTCCTTTCACATTCCAGTTAGTAAATTGAGTTGACCGACCACTCTCCCTACAGGGCACATTTGAACTAGCCATACTTGGCAACAGACTTGATTGACTGATGAAGCTTTCCAGTAAAGGATATCTGTCACTCCGACAAAGATCACATCCAAAGCAAAAGGCAATCACAGGTGGACGACATAAAATCAGAAAGAAAACATTCAGGAAAGAAAAAAAACCTACCCCCCACCCCCCAGCACTGACTCGAACTAAGTGCATACCCCCACGCAATGTGCTCCACTAACTTGGGTCTCTAACTTCACCATGTCGACCCAAAGCTCAACAAGCAAGCAAAGCAAACACAAAAGAAAAAAGCAGTGCGTAATACCGCGACTGCATTATAGTATTACAAGCAGTATTATAGTGTTTCTCAAACACCGATAACAGGCCTATATCTTAACGTTAGGCTAAACACAACGGGCCAACAAAACTGATAACCAGATCAGTATTATTCAATCAATTAGACTACAGAAGAAAGAAACCCAAAAACCGCCACTGCAAGACATACATTAAATACTACAGGCCAGAATCTCGTAATAATCTAACATTCGAAATGCAAATTATAAGAATAGATAATGGCGTAACAGAAGGTATATCCAGCCAAAACTTTGAAAACAAAAACGACTTGCATACCGTAGCTTTCCCGTTTAAAATGACTGTTCGTAGGCTACTCCAAACAGAGAGAGAAAAAAAAGACCAGCAATCCAAGTCCTTCAATCCTACCGCAATGTCCAATGTTGCAATGTCATTGACAGTGTACTACATAATCGTTTCGGTGGAAGAATGGTCCCCTTTATGAAGGATACAGCCAGTTTGGGATACTTGAAAGATTTTTCCTCACCTCCGAACGTGATGCGCAACGTAGCAGGAAAACGGAGCCCGACTTTTACACCGTTTACGTTTTGAAGGAGCCGCTTTCCTCCGCAAAAGCCGCCCGCTGCTTAGCCACTTCTTGGGCAAAGTCAGGGAAGATGTGAACACGCCTCTCCTTGTAGAAAAACGTCCTCTTCTGGCTTGGTAGACGGAGAATGCGGCCCTTCATGTCCCCATGGTGCACGCGAATTATGAATGGCCTAGGCCTCTCCTTCTTTGGATTTTGGCGCCAGTGTACGATGACCACTATCCAGACGTGTCATGACTGTTGAGCTCCACTCTGTGGAAGACTGTTCAAGATCGTCAATGCACTTGGTGTTCTGTGCATTAGCTGACTGCAAAGAGCTGACGGTGGTTTGCAACTCCAGGCGGATAGAGACTACTTCCTGGCGCAGGGCAGCTTTTTGTGTGTCCATTTTCGTGCCTAACAATTTTATCGCCGTCATAATTTTTTCCACAGAATCAGAAGAGAGCGGCGGCACATCTATGTCAGTCGTAGAGCTAGCACCTTTCTTGCTAGCAGCTGAATTAGCCGAATCAGCCTTCTGCTGTCGACTCTTCATTTTTCCAAAACGGAGAAAGTGTCTTATGCATACCTGCAAACTAGTCACCTTTCGGCGAAATTCGCCGTTTTCAACTCAAAATATGTCATTGACGTGAATCGTGTAGATCCGAAGAGGGTTTTTTTTAGGGGGGGGGGCTGACCGACGAACCATAGACTGTATAACCGACTGTATAATGAGGAAGAAACAAGTTTGCTATCTTCACAATAAATAAAATCTTTGTTCAAATGACTCGCGTTCTACGACCACCGACCAATCATAAGCAAGATAAACCACAGCGCGCGTTTTTTTTACCCATCGGTCCCTCTTGGAGTGGAGTGCTCAGTCGTCAGCGAGTGGTTCTTCTGGACAATTTTCGGGATACCTTACAGATACAAGTTTTGAGGTAAATCTAGTAGCAGCTAATCTGACAAAAACATTGTATGCTGTATCATTTTAACGTTGCTGAAGTAAAATTATTTTAGCCAAATAAAGTGTATTAACATGCTTAAGCTTATCAGCTTGTTAGGTTGCTAGCTAACCTCAGTGAATTGTGTTAAAGTTAGCCTAGCTAGACCAGTTCTACGTCACCTCGTTCAATGCGAAAAGAATGCGTTTGTGAAGGCTGATCTCCACAGCATCCGTCCTGTTACCTGATATTACTGGCGGCTATGTCATTGTGGTCAGATATGAGAGGGATGAAAACGAACATGTAATGAACAAATACACATCCGTGTGTGGTTTAGTGAGTAGCTAGTAGTGGTGCAACGGATCATCATTGATCCGTGATCCGTTCGGATCAATTATTTCGGTTTCGCATTCATCAACTTTTTAGTAGCTACGAAAAGTTTGGAGTTACGAACAAAATCTACAAACGCTGGTGACTGTTTCATTCTGCCCTGTCTCTACCCGACACAGAATGGACGATTAAAGCATATTCCAGTTTGCTTACACTGTTTATTTCAATCTATCACTGGCTCACAACATAGTACTTGCAACTCTGAACAGCTACCGTTCCTAGGTGTCACACTCTAACATGTCCGTGTTGAAACAAACACTAGATAACAATACTATTGTTACATCCTTTTTCTTTTCCTTTTGTAGTGTGATATATTATTCAATAGTCTTACCTCACTAACACCACCTAACTGTAAACCTAAACCATGTCACTTTATTTGTATCTTCTGCTAACAATAAACACATTACCAACTAAAAACGTGTTCCTTATCAATGTTGAAAATAACTCTTCTCCCTGTGACATCTCAAACAATATTGTACAAATAACATTTAACAATGCTTTCCAACATGTCCTCCTTTTTTTTTTTCTTTTAGTATTTTCAGTGTCCTTATACCACAGTTCAGCCTGCATAGTCCTTCAGGTACCCTGGCCTAACAACTGCTCGACCAGATTTGGTAGTTACAGTCTGTTGTGTGTCACCCACGACTCTGTCAGGGGTTGCAACAGTCTCTGGTGTTGTGTGAGTTTCTTCAGTCACTGTGTGGTTCGCCACACTGGGTGCTGTGCCCTGGTCCCGTCTTAGGTGACGTCGATTCCTCCGAAGAACACCTCCAGTGTCCAGCTGTACTGCATAGGACCTGTGGTCCACAGGATTCACCACCGTAGCCTTTCTCCAGACTGTGTGGGGATCAAACGGCTGTATTCTAACACGGTCTCCCCGTTTCAGTATATCCATGTCCTTGGCTGTCCTGTTGAAGTATTTGGCTTGTCTCCTTTGCCTGTCAATCAGTTCTCGTGTTGTTTGTTTTACCTCTGGCTGCAGAAGACTATCCCTTGTTGGTAGTAGGGTTCTGGTTCTCCTACACAGCAGTCTCTGAGCTGGGCTTGTCTTTAGTCCTTCAGTTGGTGTGTTGCGGTGATCCAACATTGACAGGTATGGGTCCTCTCCTGCAGCTTTGGCTTTCCTCATCAGTCGTTTTGCTGTTTTCACAGCAGACTCTGCCTTCCCGTTGCTTTGTGGGTATCCAGGAGATGAAGTTCTGTGCTGAAACTCCCACAGCTGACAGAAACGCTGGAACTCTTGGGAATTGTACTGTGGCCCGTTATCCGAAACAACTACATCTGGAATACCCTGACGGGCAAAGTGAGCCTTCAGCTTCCTTATCACAGTACTTCATTTTGTATCTGGTAAGTAGTCGATTTCCCAAAAGTTGGAATAGTAATCCACTGTAATTAGGTAGTCTTTGTTGTCATAAGTGAACAAATCTGTACCAACCCTGGCCCACGGTCTACTTGGTACCTCATGTGGATGTAATGTCTCTTTTTGTTGTTTTACCTCAACTGATCTGCAAATGTCACATTTTGCTATGAATGTCTTAATATGTTCGTTCATTCCCGGCCAGTAGACACATTCTCTCGCGCGCCTGAGGCATCCTTCCACCCCCAGGTGAGCGGAGTGAATACGGCGGATGATCTCATTGCGGAGTGTGTCCGGGATGACAGCTCTCTCTCCTCTGAAAATGATTTCATCCTAAACGCTCAGTTCCTCTTGGAATGAGTAGTAGTGCATGATGTCCATTGGTGTGTCTTTCTTATTTGGTGGCCATCCCTTTTGAATGGTCTTATTTAGTGTCTGTAGTGTTTTGTCTTCTCGGGTAGCAGAGCGGATTGTGCTTAATCTCTCTTCTGAGATTGGTAGGTAGTCTACCATGTTGATCGTCTCAATCTCCGCTTCCACTGAACCTGTAGTGGAGCTCTCCATCAAGTATGCTCTGCTCAAGGTATCTGCAAGCAACATGTCACGTCCAGGGACATAGTTCACATCTATGTCATATCTCTGAAGCCTGAGCAACATTCTTTGGAGTCTCTTTGGTGCGCTCAACAGCGGCTTCTTGACAATGTTCTCCAACGGCTTATGGTCACTCTGTACTGTCACTTTTCGGCCATAAGTATATTGATGGAATTTTTCCATCCCAAAGACAATAGCCAAACATTCCTTTTCGATTTGGGCATAGCCCCTTTCCGTCTGTGTCAGTGCTCTGCTCCCGAAGGCTACAGGCTCCCCTTTTTGTGTCAGTGCTGCTCCTAGCCCCGTTTCTGATGCGTCACACTGCAATGTCAGTTCCTCTTTTGGGTTGTAGTATTTAAGTACAGGTGCTTTGGCTATCTTGTCCTTTAGCCTGCAGAACGCTTCGTCATGCATCTCTGTCCAATCCCACATATTGTCTCTGTGTGTGAGCTGTCTCAGTATCTCGCAGTCGTCCGATAGGTGTTGATAGAATTTAGAGAGATAATTCACCATGCCAACAAGTCTCTGTACGCCTTTCACGTCTGTTGGTCTCGGCATGTCCCTCACTGCTCGAACCTTATCGGGGTCAATTTTCAGTCCATCGGCTGTCAGCAGGTGTCCGATGTATGGTACCTTCCTGTTTTCTCAGCCTGAACTTGTCTGCGTTCAGTTTTATGTTCTTTTCTCTGCATCTGTTTAGAAACTGTCTCACTTTCGCATCGTGGTCTTTGTTGGCCATCTCTTGTGACCTTCACCTGTGATCAATACATCATCGGCTATGATGTATATGCCCGGCAGCCCCTCCAGCGCTTGTGTCAGCTTCAGCTGGAAAATCTCAGGTGCTGGGCTGATTCCCATAGGCATCCTGAGCCACCGAAATCTGCCAAACGGTGTCGAGAATGTAGTCAGATAGCTCGACTCCTCCTCCAGTTTGACGTGCCAAAACCCATGTTTTACATCACATACTGTAAACACCTTTGCTCTAGAGAGGTCTGGGAGGATGTCATCGATGGTAGGAAGGGGAAAATGGCTGCGCTTCAGTGCCTTGTTGAGTGGTCTGGGGTCGATGCATATCCTAGGCTTCCCATTAGGTTTCTGCACAGTGACCAGACTGCTGATCCACTCCGTGCTTTTCTCCACCGGTGTGATGATCTCTCTCCTTTGAAGATCCTTTAGTTCTTCCTTCAGTGGAGTCATCATGGCAACAGGGACTCGTCGTTTAGGAAGTTTCACTGGCTCCACCCTCTCATCGATCTCAATCCTGTACTCTCCTTCCAGGCAGCCATCACCTGTGAACACATCTCCGAACTCCTTCTTTATTTGTTTGATAGTTAGTTCACACTGAGATGGTTCCTCTTCAGTTACGATGCTGTCTATAGCTAGAATGTTCTCATATTGTACTTTGATCAGTTTCATAGCTTCACTTGTCTTCCTGCCAAGCAGTGGCAGTTTGCAGTCCTCATTCACTACCACAAACTCCAGCCGGTATAGTTTGTGGTTTCTCGGGTTCCTCACCTTCACCTTGCATTTTCCAAGTGGATGCAGCTTGGTTTTGTTGTACATAATCAGCACTTTCTTTGTGCGTTCCATCTGAGTGTCTGGATTCAATAGATTTATGGGGATTACATTACAGGTAGCTCCACAATCTATTTGAAACTTCACAAGCTCTTTGCCTACCCGCATCCCTGCAAAAAGCTGGCTGTTCTTGGCTTTGTCATCTCTGGTCTCATTGCCAGTCTTTGTCAGTATCTCTGTAGTATTGACAGTCATGACGTCCTCATAATCATCACTGTCCTCTTCAGTCACATAGTGTACCTGTTTTCCTCTTTTCCATTTCTCTGTATTGGATTTGCACCTGACTGCAAAGTGATTTTCTTTACCACATTTTTTGCAGCGCTTTCCAAAGGCTGGACATTTGGCCTTGTTCCTTTCATGTGTCTTCCCACAGAACATGCATGACACAGTGTCCATGTTTTTATCTTGCCTTGCTATCTGTTTCACTATGTGTACTTCTTCCACTGTGCTTCCTTCAATGGTTTTGCTATTTTCACGTGACAACTCTGTAGCTCTGCACAACTGTAGACACTTGTCCAATGTCAGCTTTCCCTTTCTGAGTAATCTCTCTCTCAGTCCTGAGTTGTTGTTGCCACATACTATTCTATCACGTATAAGTGAGTCCTTTATGTCTCCAAAGTTACATGTGCTGGCTAACACTCTGAGATCAGTTACATATGTATCAATGTTTTCATCCCGTCCTTGATTTCTCATGAAAAAACGATACCTTTCTACTGTCTCATTTACCTTCGGGTTGCAATGTTCATCAAATTTTCCAATCAGTTCACTGAGTTTCCTCCTGGGAGAAGTCACATCGCTCATCAAAGTTTCACAAAGTTCCCTACCGGTCTCTCCGATCAGGTAGTAGAACAGTTTCACTCTTACATCCTCTGCCGCCTGAGGCATGGAAAGATCCATGTATAGTGTAAACTCCTCCTTCCATGATTTCCAAGCCTTCGCTATGTTGCCGGTGTCCAAACACAATGTCAGTGGAGGTTTCAAACCTTCCATTTTTCACTGCCGACTGACTGGAGCGTCCTCTTCAACTCCCGCGATTTTCTTGTTAGCCGGCCCGCTAACGATAGG
The DNA here is from genome assembly GCF_036324505.1 of Eleginops maclovinus. Classification (NCBI taxonomy): domain Eukaryota; kingdom Metazoa; phylum Chordata; class Actinopteri; order Perciformes; family Eleginopidae; genus Eleginops; species Eleginops maclovinus. The sequence continues at coordinate 10,705,083 of NC_086354.1, forward strand.
TAGTTAGCTGCACCGTAGAAGTCCGTTTTTCTGCTCCGTCCTCTTTAAGTTTCCGCTGCCACCATGTTTCATTCTGCCCTGTCTCTACCCGACAGAATGGACGATTAAAGCATATTCCAGTTTGCTTACACTGTTTATTTCAATCTATCACTGGCTCACAACATAGTACTTGCAACTCTGAACAGCTACTGTTCCTAGGTGTCACACTCTAACATGTCCGTGTTGAAACAAACACTAGATAACAATACTATAGCCTCGTTGCACGGTAACCGTAAATTCTACTTCCGCTGTTACTTGTATGCGCGTCTAAACTTCCGGTCGAACACTTCCGTGTTATGATAGCGTTTGACAGCTGGATACCGGTAACCGGCTTTTACTATTTAGAAGTGTACAATGAGTGTGTTCACAATAAAAGAAAGACGACTGACCTTTCAAAGGGTGGGGACATCGGCACTGCACTGTTGTGTACCTCAGTGTACGAATTCTTCGAGGTACAATAAGCTACTTTCCTTTCATTCATTTCCCGTTGACCCGGCGGTACGGGCCGAGTGGCTGAGGAGAATCCGAAGGGATAATTTCAGTCCGACGAAACATTCAAAGGTCTGCAGTAGGCACTTTAAAAGCACAGATTTTGTCGTGACAGCCGGGGGACTAAGAAAACTCCAAAAGGGATCAGTCCCTGTTCTGTTTTCTTGGAACGGGTTTGAGCTATCGGCACCTAGACCGAGTGTTTGGGAGAGGCGCCCGCGGCCAGATGTGGAGAGTCCCGATGTCTCTGACAACGAGATGGAAATCGCGGCTGTAGCTACTGACCACGACTACTCGGTGTTGCCACAAACGGTGATACGAGCAAGTGACTTGGTTGAGGACAACGAAGCCTTGCGTCGGAGGATTTTGGAGCTGGAACAGCAGATCGAGGGGCTACACCTGCGGCAGAGGTTTGGGTTACATCGTCTGACAGCGTCGGATGACAGCATTCGGTTCTACACCAGATTTGCGTCCTACCAGCATTTCCAGGCATTTTGGAGACTTGTGGAGCCTGCCGTGAACAGCAAAATGGTGAGGATTACCAGCTCGAAAACCGCCTCAAACAGCAGCAGCAGTTCCCCTCAAACGGTAAGTGCAAGTGATAACTTGTCAAAGCAGAGTTGTGGATCTAATATAATGAAATTAGTCATTTTATTACTTAGGCCTATATCAGAAAACCAATGTTAAGTTAATCAATAAACTTAGCCTACTGAAGGTACAATGTTACAAAGGAACAATGTTACTTATTATAGTTACAATGTCAATGTTAAAGACAATGGCAAGTAAATATATACAGTGGTATGCAAAAGTTTGGGCACCCCTCTGAGATTTCATGACAATTTGCTTTTCCTTTATAATAGAAGATCACAGCAACAACATTTGTTTTCCTACAAAGATGTAGACGTTTTAGTGTTTTCCAGACCAAAATTGTTAGGGTAGCATTACATAGTTTTATTATAATAAAATAAAATGCAAAAAATGGGATGTGCAAAAGTTTGGGCACCCTTATAAATAGCATTCATTTCAACACCTGTACGGATTTATAGCTGACAGGTTGCTGCACAAAATTGCTTTGATTAGCTCATTAGACCTTCAATTACAAAGACAGGTGGAACCAATCATGAAAAAGGCTATTTAACATAGGTAATAGCTGGCTGTGCCTGGCCTAGGTTCTTTCTTAGGGAGTGGCAAGATGGGGACCTCAAAACAACTCTCCACTGACCTGAAAGCTAAGATAATCCAACATTATAAATTAGGAGAAGGGTACAAAAAATTATCTGACAGGTTTAAACTGTCTGTCTCCACAGTCAGAAACGTAGTTGTGAAATGGAAGGCCACAGGAACAGTCCGTGTGAAGGAAAGATGTGGTAGGCCGACAAAAATAGGGGAAAGGCACAGGCGAAGGATGGTGAAAATGGTCACAGAGAAGCCACAGACCACCTCCAGAGAACTACAACAACATCTGGCTGCTGATGGTGTAGTTGTTCACCGTTCCACAATCCAGCGTACTTTGCACCAGGAAGAGCTCATTGGAAGGGTGATGTGCAAAAAGCCTTTCCTGAGTGTTAATCACAAGAAGAGTCGCATGAGGTATGCAAAAGCACATCTGGACAAGCCAGAAGCATTTTGGAACAAAATACTGTGGTCAGATGAGACCAAGATTGAGTTATTTGGTCATAACATGAACAGGTATGCATGGCGAAAAAAACACACTGCATTCAATGAAAAGAACTTGTTGCCCACTGTAAAATTTGGTGGAGGATCTATCATGTTATGGGGCTGTGTGGCTAGCACAGGTACTGGAAAACTTGTTAAAGTTGAGGGCCACATGAATTCCTTACAGTACCAGGAGATTCTTGACAAGAATGTTCTAGAGTCAGTCACAAAGTTGAAGCTACGCCGGGGTTGGATTTTTCAGCGGGACAATGATCCTAAGCACCGATCAAAATCCACCAAGGAATTCATGCAGAAGCACAGGTACAATGTTCTGGAATGGCCATCCCAGTCCCCAGACCTTAACATCATTGAAAATGTATGGATTTATTTGAAGAAGGCTGTCCATGCACGGAGGCCAAGAAACCTGACTGAACTGGAGACGTTTTGTGTGGAAGAATGGGCCAAAATACCACCTGCCAGGCTTAAGGGACTTGTCTGTGGCTACAGGAGGCGTCTACAGGCCGTTATTGCAGCAAAAGGAGGCAATACTAAATATTAATGGAATTATTTCTTAGGGGTGCCCAAATTTATGCACATGCCTATTTTTGTTTGAATGCACATAAACATGTTTCTGTTTGACCAATAAAAGTTATTTCACTACTGAGATGTTTCTGTTACCATAAGGTATAACATATGTTAAAATGAAGTTGCTGCTTCAAAAGCTCAGCAAGTGACAAACTGATGCAGTGGTTTTCCTAAGGGGTGCCCAAACTTTTGCATACCACTGTATATTTACATTTTTCAACAGAAACTTCCAGCTGTTGACGAGCTACTGCTCTTCCTGATGTATCTATCAGTGGGTTTTGGGTCAGAATTGGACATGAACAGATGAGTTAAGACCATAGGTTAAGACACTTTTTCTCCCTACTCTGAGGTCGTGAGGCTTATCGTTTTTCCTCATCGACCTGAAACAAACAGCCCTGACGCTCACTCTCCCTGCTGGATCTTTATTTGAAACTGTGGGAATTCAACATCATACATGTTATTTTATACAAAACAATAATCTTATATCTTTCTAACATTGAAAAGTCGAGCAAAGACCACGTTAAATTATAAAAGTAAGTAAAGCTATTACCACAGTAATATCACTATGTAAGCGCTAATGTTAGCTATGTAGCTACAATAATATTGTGCCATAGTTACAACTTACCTTCATAATTGTCGATATAACTGGATAGGTACATTTTGTATCCCTTATCACGTTTGCTCTTCGGTGTAGAACTGCCCATCCGAACAAGTCGGTGGACATCTGAGATGGAAATGTTTGGGAGATCCTGCAGGCATCTAGTGTAGAAACTCGCCATGTTTGACGTTCACCGATATCACACCGGAAGTTTAGAAGCGCATACAGTAACAGCGGAAGTAGAATTTACGGTTACCGTGCAACGAGGCTATTGTTACAGTGACCGTGTGTAGAGTTTGTTTAAAGTGTTCGTAAGCACATATAACAATGACATTATTCATATTGCGCTGTGTTATGTACACAAGACGCAGATGCCTTTGAAACACGCGATCTAAAAACGAAAACATATTTTATATGTAGTAACAATTGTTGGCAATTGGCAGGTTTAAGATCCAGATTAGGTTCATGGTTGTGAATTATCTATGTAAATCGACTCTATAGATTACACGTTCATTCTACATGTTGAATGATGATAGGGTAATACAAATATAGGCTATACATACAATGACAAAACTGCCGTGGGCTATATGTTATCCGTATCCTTTGTTAAAATTAATGTTCAATAGCTCTATGCCAATGGGAACAACAGAACGTGCGCATTACATATGGACCAATGCAACACGTTCATTACGGCCGTGGACCGATAAACACTCAGTAACGTACGCACACCAACCGGCATTTGCGTGTTTAACACCGTGTTTAACGCTGGCGTTACCGCCGCTTAACTTAAATAATGAAGAACTGCTTTTAATTACGACTTGGCCGAGATGTTAATGTGCTATTCATGCGTTTCCCATGAATAGCCTACTACTATAACTCGGAGCGGAGCAGGATATAATGCGCATGCGCGGCGTTGCTAGGCACCGTGTACAAAGCGAGAGTACAGGTCGTTTTGGTCAGAGCTATGAAGAGAATATATGAGTCAATATCACTATAAAGTGCCTTTGGTGTCCTCATCAGAATCACCCAGTCATCATGAAAATGTAGCAGAATAATAAAACTCTGGGGTCTTATTATAAATGGCCAAACATTTACACACATATCAGTACAATGATAAGTCTCTTGAAATGTGCTTTCTTCATTTTACAGCTTTTTGTTTCATTGGATGTACGTGTTTGAGGAAGCTCATACATATGATGGGTCACCTGCTGCCACCAGATGCTGACACAGACCAAGAAATTCTGTGTTTCAATGTTGACCAGGCGCTTCCCAGTTTTCAGCATGGAGAGGATGTTGTCAAGTGGTGGGCCGTTGTCTTCAATACAGGGAAGTACCCTGCACTGTGTCAGGCAGTCAAGGCTGCCCTCTCAATTTTCCATGGTGCCCTGGTTGAGTCTTCCTTCAGTGCCATGGGGACCATCATTGATCAACGTCAATGAAGATCTCCACCCTCAGTGCTGTGCAGACTGTTAAATACACTTTGCAGACCAGGAACCAGACTGGGGTGGAAATGTTCAGAAGGGATGATTTGAAGTTTGGGGAGGTAGATAGGAGGTTGTGTTCTAACATTAGTGCAGCTGGAACTAGGGACAAAGCCCAACGACAGGACAATCAGCTTGTAATCAGAGAAAGGAGGGTTGAGTTTGGCTGCCAGCCATCTACCAGTGCTGCTAGTAATAGGGCAGAGGTGGTGGAGAACGATAGTGTGGCCCTTGAAAGGCTTGTCCAGGCCAAAAGGAGGAAAAAATGAAAATAATATTATGTTGCCAAATTTGGCCAATGGGATTTACTGTTTACCTGTCCTGAATGCTTTTCACATTTAAAATGTTTTTAACTGACCAGTTTATGGGTCAATAAATTTGCCATTTTTACCATAAGAAAATGTTGTCTTTTCAACAGTTTAGTTTGTCACCTTTTTCAGCCCTTTTGCGAGTTTGCAGGTATGCTTATAGACGCATAAAAAAGTGTTTAAATTAAAAGTTGCATGCAGAGCTTCAGGATCTTGCAGCTTTACATAACGAGCGCCAGACCGGAAGTCAAAAAGAAAGGTGTTTAACCTTGATTAACCTTGAAGAACCCAGGGTTGGGGCGGACCTGAGATTTTCTGGCAGCATGTTGTTCCCAATTCATTAAGTGCTTTGTACGTTAAAGTAAGATTTTGTAGGAAATTTTCATTTATTCGAAGCCCAGGAGTCGATTAAAAAGAAACGAAGTGAAGCTCCTCTTATAAGTTTTAAAAGGAGTATTTAATAAAAGGATGCAGCAGTAGGTTTTACAAAAGCTGTCAGTAGTAGTTACTAATCAGTAGTTACTGTCTGGCGGTCCGGAACAAAAGAGAGCTCGACTTCACAATACAAACATTTATAGAACCATCCCTTTCCCTTTACAACTTCGAAATGAGACGTGCTCCGGTCTCGTGCTCTCATTGGTTGGTAGCGGGGGGCTGGATCCTGTTGGCCGCTTGTCACATGGGGTTCTCCGGATTCTTCTATAGGCTGACCTCGTCGGGGGCGGGTCCTCTTATGACGTCACCATCTTGTTAATGTTTTCATTAAGCTCTCACCTACGATATTCTATTATGCAATCCTTCTGAGGTTTATGAGGTATTAAACACGCAACAGTATCATTGCAGCATCAATGAGTGAGAGGTAGAGGCGGTGTGCTTAGTATGTAACTCCACGTGTCCTTCTCCCTCTACTCATATATACAATACAATATTAGCTATATGCTATCTGAGGCTAAAAACAACATCCGGTAGTACTACCGGAATTGGACAAATATGATCCGTCCAGAAACAGTGAATTATCTTTTAATGTTCCGCTCCAAGATATTGATTATTTCCAACAATTTGTTTCAAGTGTAACCTATGTGTTATAGGAAGCCAGTGCAGACTTTTGAGAACAGGGGTGATGTGGTCAGTTCTTCTAGTTTTGGTGAGGACTCTGGCAGCAACGATCGATGAGTTGAAGTTGTGTCATTGATTTTTTACAGAGACCTGTGAAAATACTGTTACATTAATCAAGTCCGCTAAAAATAAAAGGCATGGGCTAGTTTTTCAAGGTCTTATTCTCATGCTTACCAAGAGCAAGATGAGAAACTTGATACCACTGCAGTCAGTTAGCTTAGCACAAAGAAAGAGAAAGAGGGATGGAAAAAGCATGGCTCCCTTTGTCCACAGTAGCGCTGTCATGATTTCAGATTTTCACTACACAATTATCCATCCCAAGAGAATTCACAATAACAATATTATTGGTATGATCTATAGAAGAAAAAGGAATTAAAAACGCACATTTCAAATGAAGCTAAAACTATTATGTCTAAACTATTATTTATCTGAAAAACAGTATAAAATTGTGAAACTTGTTGGCTGTTTTTACATCAACTGTTTGTCGGCTGGGAGCAATACCCTTTAAACTCTCTGCTGGTTGCCTGGTAACTGCTCAATATGTGTTTCCTATCTAACTATCTCTTTAATTGATGCAGATATCTCTGTTTTCCTCTTACTCCAGCATTTCTCACTCCACCCACCTGCCGTATTGTTTCACCTGCCCTCACTGAACAACAAGCCTCCTGATGATAATGTACAATCACACCATGAGGTTTCCCTCTAGAGATGTTTGGCTAATTGGTGAAGGGTCTGGTTACCCGGATCGCAGCCGTGTGCTGTATCAGATGGCGAGCCTGAAGAAAGAAGTCTCTGTTACTGAGAGACACAGAGGGGAAGTGATATATACCTGAGTCCATCACCAGACAGAACAAAGACAAATAAACAATATGGTGCTAAATAGCTGCATGTGCAGAGTTTGTGTTAAGTAGAGAGATCGTGGAAATGCTGTCTTTTGTTGTCTGTGGACTACAACCCGCTGGAGAATTAAAATGATACTGTACGGCTTCAGTGGGGTTAAAAAAATGCAGACGCTCATTTATCAGGACAATGCATGAGGATATCAAAGGCAGAATTGTTCAAATGCATTTCTAAGCAGACACTGTGATGTGCAATCCTCTCAGATCATTTATTCAGGCTCAAATCTTAAAAAGAAAGGCTGGCATTGACCAGTGGCTCCTGTGGTGATGTGATAAGAAAGACTTCAGCATTCGTATCAAAGAAATTCTCCCTCAGTGTATTTATCAGCTTTAAAAAAAAACACTACTCAGCCAAGAAGAAGTACGGGCATTAAGGGGTAAAATAAGGGGGATTTGGGTCATAATGATGTGATGTACAGTGGCTTTCTGCATGCTCCCGTCACCATCAGAGGTGGCTGAAAAGACCGAATGATGAATCTCCGAGAGTTAATCCCCCTCTGCTCAGCCCAGCAGATGTTTTCCCTTGACCTGCACAAAAGGCCTGTGTTTTTGTTTCGAGGCTTGTCCATTCCTCAGAGGTCAGAGGTCACTCTGGTCTCAGGGTGAAGCTGTCACTGCAAGTCTAAACATTTGACAGCCATCAGAGCGTGGTGAAAAACGCAGTCCCCGCGAGAAGGCTGGCTCATGATTACTTTAAGTAAAGACCTACTTTCCATATGCTGATGCGGTTGAGAGCACACACTAACACCCTGAGATTGAATTACAGTGGTTGCTGGGGATGCCTCAGGGAGAGGGCTGGACTAACTTTAGACACTTGGGGTGAGGGGGGTTGTATTTGTTATGGGATGGTCCTCTGTTACAGACCTTAAAGGTTAACTTAAATAGTTGAAATGTTAACTGAATCAATAGCTGAGTAAGTCATGTTTGGGCTTGCCTAGAAAGGCCAAAGGGTGAGGTTTAATTACCTTTATTGTAATCTTCACTTCAAAAGAAGTCTGAGAACTTAAAAGCCAAACTTCACTAAAGAGCATTTTAAATTTGACTGGAAATGTAACTTATAGGAGGTCTAATCATCACTACAAGGTTTATAAAAAAAAAGGTGCATGGCATACAAATAAACTAAACAGAAATGTTTGTGTAGTGTAGTGTGTCTACAATACCCAGAGCCTGCTTCACTTTCAAACATCGACTAATACAAAAATATATTTGTATTTCTAATTGTTTAGGAATGTAGATAAAGTACGTATTAAAAAGTTGTATCCACTTAGATTATACATTTGCTTGTCCATGAACATATGATACATCGGTTTGACGTGTGAAGTTGGAAGTGTTTTAGAATAAAAAAAGGTATGGATTTTATAATCAAAAGAGGCCAAAAAGACCAAAATGCCTATCCAAATGTTATCCATTGAAAAACAGCTGGTTTAAAAGAAAGCTGAAATTATATATTCACTGCAGTATTTCACACCACCAACACAACATCACATAGCCGAATGTTCAAACTCTCTGGCGGGGACACAAAATATGGGCAGTGCACAAAACCACTGATAGAAGTGACTTAGAATTAACGCAAAAAAGGGAAGCCAGAAAGGATTGAGATTAAAATAGCAGAAACCAAACGAAGTCAAGTTAAATTATTATCATCATATTTAGATTCAGATAAGACAAGCCAAGTATATGCCGGACTAGAGATACCCTCAGATTATTAGCAGACACTATTTGTATTTCATACCATTTTGATGGTCACTGGTATAAAACAGTGCAGCGAGGTCATGGAGAATCTTGTGAGGTTACTTACGTTTAATGTGGTTTTATTTCGTTATCAGACGTGAAATAAAATGTATATAGTTTCATTTCAACAGCCATTTATGTCTCGTATGAGTCATTTATTTTAGGGACGATACTACTAATATATGTGTAATTTAACATTTTGTTGGCAGTGTAATCCACTGAGCCAATGTGTTGTCCTATTGGCCAAATTGGGTACTGTCCACAATGTCAGAGTTTTTTGATTTAAGTTACCTGACTATTTCAGAAGTTCGAGAGTTAAAAAAGAAATCCAAGTAGCTATTTTAGCACTATGCTGCTCTGTCTGTTTGCATTATCTGATGGGCTGGCAGTTTGGCAGACTGGTTTTTGCATTCTTGCATTTCTGGATGCCTCGCTGGGAGCAACCACATTCCTGACTGTCAGCTCAAAGGTCTCATCACTCCTGCCCCAAGTGATATCTCTCCGACAGACGGACACACACTGAAGTGGAAATGATGTGCAGCATCTCCTTGAATCTGTCATACATTTCCTTCATATGTGAAATATTCTTTTCAAATTCTATATTAAATGTCAATTACTGGCCTACCTACTTATTTGTGCCTTTTATCTGTCCCTTTGCTTTTGTAACAATGAACATTTCCCCATTGTCGGAAAATAAATGAGCCTTGATTCTGACAGATTGTCAATATTCTTCTGTAATTCAGTCAGGTGAGGCTTCAGGTTTGTCGACATATAAGCAGTGCAGTATCCTGGGGCTAAAATCCACAGGAGCACTGAAGCAGAGTTAAGACAAGATTAGGCAAGCCTGTAGTAGCTGGGTAGCAAATGATCTAAAAGCAGCTGAAATCGACAGATGTAGACTGCATTTTTAGATAGGCTTTTTTTTAAATTGGAAATCCCCTTTTAATCTTTATTATTTATATATTAGTTTATTTGATAGGCTTTACAGATTTGTACTTGTTTATTTTGTAGTTTTATTAGCCCTTTTTAATTGGTTATTATTATAGTTGTATTTATTTATTTTATAGGTTTTAATCTTATGTATTCATTTTGTCTCATGTCTTCCTTTATTTTACAGAGGGATCATTATTTCTTTTTATTATATTTATACCCTTTACCTCTTTGTGTACCTTCAATTGTTTTGTTTTTTATGCTGTCATGTCTGCAAAAAGGACCTGAAGTGAATCTCTTGTTTTTGTTTGTGATGTGTGCCACATTTTTAAAGCACTTTGAGCTGCACCTAGTGTATGAAAAGTGCTTTATTATTATATAAATGTCAAGGTGGACCTTTTTTTTTTTATAGTGAAGACAAAAACAGAGTTAAATAAACAATAATATAAGCAATAAACAGTACAATTCAACTCAAATAGAGAAATTGATTAACAGCTCGGTGGGTATCTGATCTTCTCACACACAGGCACGCACTGTTCTTTACAAGCAGCCTTTATTTGACAAGCCTAATCTTTCCCAACACAAGAAGTGACAATAAGCAGGCACAGCAGCCTAATTAAAGGGACTTTCATTCAAATACACACACACACACACACACACACACACACACACACACACACACACACACACACACACACACACACACACACACACACACACACACACACACACACACACACACACACACACACACACACACACACACACACACACACACACACACACACACTTCTGTTCTCCAGGGGGTAAAGCTGGGTTTAGATTTAGGAATGCTGTAAAAGTGTTTGTGGGGGGAAAAGAATGCCTTTAAAATGTCTGTAAACGCTCTGCAGATAAGACAACAAGTTGCATATAGTGAATGTCTCAGAGGACTTTCATCTCGCCGTATCTACGATTGCCATCCCCCCCAAATCCCGAAGAGCTGCACATTTACAAGCAGATTCATCACTTATCTTTTAAAGCTCTTAACCAGGGCTGCTGTGCGTCCCCCCCCCCCACCCCCACCTCTCCTTTATCTGCATTTGACCCCTGGCTTTTAGTGTGGCAGGGTGTGAAAGTCTGGTTGACCTCTCCGGGTAACCTCGAACACAAATCACTGCGTGCTCTACAAAGCCTACAGACAGAGGGCCTTGAGCAAATGAGCAATGACCACAAAACGATGACCTTTATTTCCAAGACAATAAGCTGTTCTCGAACTCACACATTCGCAAGATCAAAGTGTGTTATTCAAGTGGGAAAGATATATCCTCCCTTTGAGAAATAAAGTTCACCTCTCTACCTCTTTGCACGGCTTCTTAAATCATGTATGGCAATGTGGAAACTTTCACCCTGACATTTGATTGCTTTCTGAAAGACAAAGGGCAGGCAGGAGCTCGGCTTGCTTGTATTTGCAGCAAGGCTTTGGGGTAATCTGGTATTGTCAGGGTGTTTTTTGAGGCCAAGGGGTCATGCTCTCTGCATCTCTGAGGAGAGAGATCCTCCACATCCTTCCTGTGTGTTAGAGTGTGTGTGTGCTGCCCCACACAGCCCACTCTCTTTGCTCTTTGACTCCAATAGCCATATAAGGCAGCCAGCACCATGGAAACCGCAGGGCTTGAATAGCAGTGTCAAATCCCTGGGAGCACACACACATACACACACACACACACACACACACACACAGAGACGGCCCCCTCCCCCTCTGCACACACTCTCCCTCCCTCCCTCGCTCGCTTTGCTTGATCTCTCTCTCAACACACACAAATAGGTTGGATGAAAACAGACAAGGGGAAAGAGGGGCGAGGAAGAAGGGGGAAAAAAATCCAGCCTTTCTCCGGCTGTGGCCATTTTCTTCAATCATAATTTCATTTGTGGACTCTGAAGCCTGGGAGAAAGAGGGGGGGGTGAGCAGCACACGTTTCTTCAACCCCCACCTCCTGTTTTGCCTGAGCCATAGGCAAAGGTTTCACACACACACACGGACGAAAGAGGAGCACACACAAGGCTAGGCCGCAAGTCATTAGTTCTTGGTGGGCAAGCACTGACAAAAGGCTGTGAGAGAGATCCGCATGAGTGCCTGGAGAGCGACCACAGGAACTATGGAGGGCTGAGCACAAGGACGTTCTCCTGCTTTTTTATTTTGTTTTGGGGAAAGAAGCAGCACGGAGGACATTGTCACAACCGAGCAGCCGTGCTACAACAAACAGGGAAGAGACGGATCACTTGTTTGTGTTGAGGATCTATGCTCGTGTATTTAGGAGGTGAGCGCAGTCTGCTGCAGCTGGCCCACGGCCACATGTGAGTGATGTTGTTGTGAGGACATCAACTTGTTTTTGCTTGATGAGGAATGACTTCATTGTGGGTCACAATGCTGCTGCCGCTGAGGGGATTACAGCAGAATAGGAGAGCAGTGTCTGCGATCTCATGCTGGCTGAATGGGAGGAAGATCTAGGGCAAGAAAAAGGATTTAATCTGAAGGAATGAAAGCCACATAAACGTCCAGGTAAGCTTGACATTATTTTTAGAAAGATTCAGAGGCAATCTTTTGGTAGACAGCTGCTTTATGTGGGGAATAACTGGCGCAAGCAGGGATACAATTTGGTGTATGGGGTGCTTTAAGAGGGGTGGTCAAAGCCTCTCCAGGCATGTGCTAAGGCAGCGACACCGAGGTCCTTTTTCAGCCATTACTGTTGCTACAGAGACAGAGCTGGGAGTGCATGTTTGAGAGTGCAGCAGTGTGCTAGAGGAGATTTTCACCCCATGTTATTTGCTCGTAGATCTTTTCAGCCTTTCTTTGCTCTCTTTTAGTGGAATGTGCTCTGTATGTTTGACTCATTGTTTCCTGTGAAAAGGTTCCCTCGCTGAGACCGGTTGACCAGGCAGCTATCGAGGAGGCTACTTTTTAACCATCTTGGGAATCGGTGTAAACAAAAGGACCAAAACAACAGCTGGAGAAAAGAAGACAAGAATAGGGGGAATTGAAATCCTCAGGCATGCAAAACTAAAAGTTGCCACACTGACTGTTTCCAGGTCATAGTGGAGTGGGAGGAGACTGAACCGCTCTTCTTTTTTCTGCCAAACACCCTCCCTCTCAATGCTGTAGCCTATTTTCTTTCTAATTGACATCTGCTTGTTAAGCCTGAGGACTCTTTATTTTCTGCTAATATAAGTTATAATTACCTTAATTAACGAATGAGAGCACAGGCAAGCAGGAAACACTGATTCATTGAGGTGAGGGGAGTAACACACTGGACTTTTTTATATTTATGTTACCTTGACAGCCAGACATCTTGGCTGCCTGTCCCGTTTTCTTCCTCCGTGGTTCGGTAACCAAGCTATGGCCATGGTGAGTGGGGGCTGGGGAGATCCCAACGGGGGCACTAACGGGCTTGGGGACAAGAGCTACCTGAGGGGGGAGGACGAAGACGGCTCTCCGCAGGCGGGAGGAAGCGACATGGAGGCCGCGGACGATGACAAGTCGTGCGTGGTGGACTGCGTGGTGTGCGGGGACAAGTCCAGCGGGAAACACTACGGCGTTTTTACGTGCGAGGGCTGCAAGAGCTTCTTCAAAAGGAGCGTGCGGAGGAACCTCAACTACACTTGCAGGTGAGCGGGGCGTTGTGGGTAGTTTTTGGTTGGTTGGTTTTTGATAGTGTTTTTATTTTTGATAAATGGGTAAAAGGTACAATGTTAGCTAAGAGACCTAAAGATACACAGTCACAATAAATGCATTGTGTTGTTTCCATAAGCAACGTGGCTGTTGTCTTTCTAATGTAGTTGAGTGTTGTGTAGTTGTAAATGCTAACTCTTTATGTATTTCTGGAATTTTTGGTTCTCATTTACATCTGTTCTGTTTTTGAAACAAAATATTCCTGAATGAATTATGCATAAAGCAAATGTATAGTTACACAAAGGAAAACATTAAATAATACAGGCAACCAAAAATATAGCCTGTTACATTTTTAAAGGTGTCTCTATGGCTCTGAAACAACAGATGTTTTATTTCTGTTTGTTAAGGATTTACGTTTTCGATCAAACATGCCAAACATTGTTTGGTTCCATCATCACAAATGGGTCGGATGTTTGCCCTGTATGATAATACATTATATAGAACTTTGGGTCTGATTCAAATCAAGTCTTATTTACTGAATACTTGAGTAAATTGTGGCAGAACTATTCCATAGCTTGCTGCAGTATAATGATTTTTGAAGCATGCTGTACATCAAAACATAAATATAGAGTTTCTGTATGATCTCCAAATTCAGACTTTCATTATTTTTAGTGAGACAAAATGCAGCCTGTGACACTGTTTGCTATAATTGTTAAGAAAAACATTTTTATGCCTGATTTATCTAATTTCCATCTCCAGTCCATGGAAAGGAAAACAGAAAACAATCAACAGGCAGTAAAAACATTCATTCATATTCAACACCACTACATGGTCTCTACAACACTTACAATAATAACATTTATTTATTAGGACTAATTTAAAGGCAATCGTTCAGCGCATTCATTCAGTGCAACTATAAAAGATCAACAAATAAAAAAATGTAGCTCAATGGAAAAAAGTCTGAAAGGCTTTTTCATGCTGGAAGCAAATTCCAATGCTTGCTTTATGGCCGCAAGTTAAAAATCAGATTGTGCAAAGGCGGTCGGACTAAATGAGATGTTGAGTCCACATACAAATCCAGTGCCATGATTATGGTCTTGGCCAAAGGGCTGCAAATCACATTTTCCCAATTAATCTCAGTCTTTTAGTTTTTCTGTCAGTGAATTAATTTAGGTTTATGTTCTACGAAATGACAATTGTAAAAAAATCTACCCTTTATAATTTCGAGGAGCCCATTATGATGATTTCATACTGCTTGTTTTATGTGACCAAATCCCAAAATCAGAACTATAATTTGAAAGATTCTACACAGAAAATGTGGCATTTATTGTAACAATTTACTGATTATCAAAAAAGTAACAGACAGTGTTTTCTGTTAATGGAGTTATTGAGTTCACCACCAATTGTCTCGGCAATACTTTATAGTTGAGTAAATATGTAAAAAGTGTGTTATACACTACAGATGAGAACAGTTGAGATACTGTATGTGGAAGAAGCAATGCTGAATGAAACAGTCATCATGTTTTCTAAGCATAGTCACATCCCCTGAAGCCTTGTGGTAAATCTGATGCAATATTAATGTTTGAGAGCACTTTAAAAAGGAAGTCTTGGTATCATTGCATAGAAAGTTATATCATCGATTGGCATAACCTTTGCAGCAGTAAAGTAAGGATTGATTGCCATCACAGTTTGATCGTTTTTATCCTCTGCATGAAAACCAGTAAAATCAGAAAACCACTTGTTGGGGTGAGAGCAGATCACACAGTCCGACACCTTTATTAAATCAGACTAAATCATTCATTTATGTTGGTAAGCAATAATCAACAAAATCATGTGTTTATCTCCTCAGGTCAAACCGAGAGTGTCAGATTGACCAGCACCACAGGAACCAGTGCCAGTACTGTCGACTGAAGAAATGTTTCCGTGTTGGCATGCGCAAAGAAGGTATCTACCCTGATCAGTAAATTCGCAATCCATTTCGATCCCTTAATAATTGTTTGAGACACTGTGGGACAGCAAGCTGGCAAATACTGAAAGTGAATTAATATAAAAGATGAAAATAATTGATATTCCCTTTACTGAAGAGCATCAGAGAGTCATTCCATTCCAACAATCAGCTGCTTTAAAAAAATTCAATCATAATTAAATTTGCCTTCAACATTATCCTGTTTCTTCTGCTTCAAGGGCTCCATAGTGCAGGGAAAATGCCACACATGACTGTCTAGGCCCTATCATGGCAAAGGGAGCCATGCGTGTCAGCTCAACGCCATGTGCTAAGTGGCTTAATCTAGTGCCTGTGTAAGAGTGACTGAGAGGGATACAGTGCTAAGACACCTGCTTCCCAGAGCCTTAAGCCTCTGGGTGAAGCTGCACAAACCCTCTGCCATGTTGGCTCAATCAGACAGAATCCAATACAGGGATTTCAACTTAAGTGGCCGAGCCCAGATTGGAGTATTGTTCAACATCCTGCCGATGGACACACAAAAACAAATCATGTGGTTTTGACATGGTATGTTCGATTTTAAGAACAATTGTTTTCCCCCCCTAATACTCACAGATCGTAAAACATGCTAATGAGACTCATTATTGCTCCCTACAGAGAGATTGCCTCTGCTTGACCATCCCCACAGAGGGGTCAGAGGTCAGGGTCAGCTACAGAGCATTCCTCAGGCTGGAGTCTGTTTCTCAAGGACAGCTAATCTGAAAAGATGCAACATGAATACATATCCACAAATTAACTTAACTCTATCCAGTATTCTGCCCTGCTGCTATGTTTTAGCAGTAAATCCGTCTGAAGTGATGTTCTTTCCTCATAGGGTGATTTGGAGTGCAGGATCAAATCTGAGTGTATTAAAATGATGGTATGGTTAAAAGTTAATGAAACAGCGTGTTGTAATTCCCCTCCAGAATGAATATTTCAGAGGTTTTTGAATTTGAATAGGGAATTATCTTTTGTCTCGGAGTCTTTGTTTTATTTCCATAGATAACCTTCATTAAACCTGACAACCACAAGAATATGTCTCCTCACTTTCAAGGTTGAGGAGCCATCTAGGCTTGATTGTGCCTCCTTTAACCTTGAAAAATAGCTTTTTAATCGAGTCAAACCTGTCTTCTGATAATCTGAATTTCACCGCTGGTTGAACTCAGTTTTAAGTTTTCTTTCCCTCTGTTTTCTTCTCCAAATCCCCTCCTATTCCTCCCCTTGCCCTTCATCTTTCGTGTCTTTTCCCATTCCCTTTGCTTCCATCTCTTCTCTGTCTTCTCTCTTTGTTTCCTCCCCTCTCCTCCACTCCTCCCCTTTGTACCCCAACTAAACTACAGCAGTTCAACGCGGTCGGATCCCACCTCAGCCGAGCCTCAGCCCCTCCATCACGCCCTTAGGTGGTGCCAGCGGCCTTGGAGGTGGCGACTTCTACAACAACAACAACAACGGAGGAAGTGGCGGAGGTCAGCCGGTGTCGGAGCTCATTTCCCAGCTGCTGCGAGCAGAGCCGTACCCCAGCAGTAGGTTTGGTCACCAGTACAACCAGCAGGCCGGTCCGGATAATGCCATGGGGATCGATAACATCTGTGAACTGGCTGCCAGGCTACTCTTCAGCACCGTGGAGTGGGC
This sequence comes from Eleginops maclovinus, assembly GCF_036324505.1. Classification (NCBI taxonomy): domain Eukaryota; kingdom Metazoa; phylum Chordata; class Actinopteri; order Perciformes; family Eleginopidae; genus Eleginops; species Eleginops maclovinus. The sequence continues at coordinate 10,722,177 of NC_086354.1, forward strand.
CAGGAGCATCCCTTATTTCCCCGAGCTGCCTGTGTCAGATCAGGTTAGCAGATTTAGATTTTAAAGTGTGTTTGGATATGTTGCAGTTATTCCCTGGTTATCAGATGCTTTACTTTGACATGTTTCCATGAGAAACAGGATAGTGTGTCTACATGGAAACATAAATATACAATGAACATAAAAAATGGATGATGACAGTGTAGGTCAATCTGATTAACACACTCACAAATCCACAGGTGGCTTTGCTGAGGCTGAGCTGGAGCGAGCTGTTCATCCTCAACGCAGCCCAGTCGGCCCTGCCACTACACATGGCCCCCTTGTTGGCCGCGGCCGGCTTCCACTCCTCGCCCATGTCTGCGGAGCGCGTAGTGTCCTTCATGGATCAGGTGAGGGTGTTCCAGGACCAGGTGGACAAGCTGAGCCGGCTGCAGGTGGACTCGGCTGAGTACAGCTGCCTTAAGGCCATTGCGCTGTTTTCACCAGGTGATTGATGCTGCTCTTCTGTTATTACTTACAGCTAAACTTGAATAGTAAAGTGATCTTCATTCCATGACAGCAATAACTATACGTCCACCTAATTTGATATGCTTACGAAAATGATTAGACAATGCATAATACTGTATATACTACACACATAAAGATTGATTGATGTTTTTCCATTGTTAATACATATATGTTTATATATGCTGCTGAGTTGATTTGGATTTTGGTTTGTCAAGCAATGAATACAGGGTGTCTTATGTTACTTATCTTAATTTCCAAAATAGTTACAGCACCTCTCTTTACAACTATGGATAGGAACTAAATGCACAGAGTAAGCATCTTGGAAAACTGTAGTTTAAAAAATTAACAATGTCGCATACAGCCTTAATATCTGTGGGGCTGCAGGTTCAAAAATGTCCCAGTTTGGGATAAATAAAGTACTTCTGACATGTGCAACCTCCATATGGGAATTCACCTACAATGGCACCATCTCCTGGCTTTTTAATGAAAACGCACTATGTGCTGCATAATTCAGTGCCACTGCCATCACTGATCATTATGCAGCACATTGCATTTTAAGACTTGTTTTAGTGGCCTCCTTTTAAAACAAATTGCCTTGTGGGTTTGCCTCATCCAAAAGAATTCAAATATTTTGAAAACTAAAATACCCCATCCTTGTATTTCTTTAAAGCTGTGATATAGGTTTTTAATGTCTTGTTTTTATAGGGTAGACATGCTGAGGCACTACATTTTATGTGTTCACATCAGGGGCATTTTATTATTATCTGCTAGGATTTCTCATCACGACTCTTTATGTAACCTGCCCACACTATTAAATAACGGCCTCCTCCTCCCTCCCCCTCAGACGCCTGTGGTCTAACAGACCCAGTCCACGTGGAGTCTCTGCAGGAGAAGGCTCAGGTAGCTCTGACAGAATACGAAAGGATGCAGTACCCCAGTCAGCCTCAACGCTTCGGACGCCTGCTCCTGCGCCTCCCGGCCCTGCGCGCCGTTCCCGCTAGCCTCATCTCACAGCTCTTTTTCATGCGCCTGGTAGGAAAGACCCCCATCGAGACGCTGATTCGTGACATGCAGCTCTCCGGAAGCTCAATCAGCTGGCCGTATGTCCCGGGACAGTAGCCCGCTTACGGAAGAGGTCTCCGCCTGGGATTAGTGACGACAAAGACCCACAGGAAACCTCCTGACTCATCACTATCCATCTGTGTGGTTATCAAACTGCAGTGCCAGCTGGCCGTCATATGACCTGTACTGTAACCACTCTATTCACTCTCATGAAATGATCCCTCTGTCTCCACACGGCCTTTAGTAAAGAGAGGAGCCAGTGCCAGCCAGGATCTGTCTTGTTGCCAGCCCAGTCGCTCTGGTGCCAGGTCTCAGGGCTGTGAACAGCTTTTCATGCTGGGCTCCGATATGGCCACCACGGCCAGTCATGCCACCCCCCACATGCTACAGTGACTAAAGGCACTCCAGTTTCATGTAGAGGGCAGCAGCACCCCGCGACAAACACATCTAGAGGACAAAACGGTCCCGCCGCTGAATTTCAGCAGAACAATTTTCCCCACACTGGGCTCATTTTCCACAGCTCACCCTTTGTGATACATTGACCTTTTTATCCACACTGATAACATTACAATTACATGATTAGAGTGGATCTAATTGAACTGTGGTGAACTGAATATTGGACAAAGAGCGAGCTCGTTTTTGAAGCAAAGCTCTTTTAGCTCAACACTGAGGAGGGAACGGATCATATGGAACCAGAAAGAAAACAAAACCAAGGAAAAATCACCAAAGTCTATCATTTCATCCTCAGAGATGGTTTCCGATTATAATAATTAGTCCACAAAGCAGAGAGAGAGAGATGAATGGACTCTTGTGACTGCCTGACCATCAAGAGGACAATGCATTCAAACTCATTCACAGGGTTCACTGTTGCTGTCATAAAGCTGCAGTAACAGGGGAGCGGACTTATACCTCACTAGACATCAGAATGCTTCAGTCTGATATTTCCTAAACACAAACCTCTGTAAATGTTGTTCACCAGAAACCGCCTTCTTTTTGACAACTGCCTTGTTTTTCATTCTGAATTTGGGGTGAGCAGCATCACAAACATATTTAACAAAACGAAATGATTTGACCGATTGATCATTTAATTGAATTGAATTGGTTTAATCATAGTGAATTCAGCTGTCAAGCAATGTTTGGATCAAGCTTTCTTTGGTTGTTTTGGAGAAATAGCAGGCTGACATCAACTTGGGTTCTTTTAAAACAAACAACTAAAGGTATATTAATTAGTTATAGTTGGTGGTGAGAGTTTATAACCAACACTACTAATAAAAACACCAGTTTATGTCGATCAATTCTGTTTCTGGGGGTAAAGTTCCCTAACAAAATGTGTTGATATGTATATATATATTGAAGCCAACTTTGTCTTTTTGCATGTTGAAATGTTGTTTTGGATCTCTGCTAAGTGGAGACTTGTTTCATTCTTTTACATTATGTAATTCAAGGTTCATTTAAGTATTGCTTTCACTGTTGACTTCTAAATGTTGTTTTTTTTCTATATGTATTTACATGAAAATACCTCTGTCATCTGCTTAGATGTCAAAAAAAGACGCTTATCTTCATGCCATTACAGCTGATATAATAAGAGTGAGTCTATACTGTTGGGAATGATGTGAGACAATACTGTAATGGATGGAAATGTGTTGGAAAAACTGCACTTGGAGGATATTCAATGCCAAAACTTCATGCTTAAGTTAAAAAAAAAAAGACGGGCCCTGATCTGCTGGTCCACTAGGATTTACCTCATGCTGGTATTTCAAGAGGCGGGTTTACATGAGTAAAATATTTGAAAGGAAATCATAATATCACCTCTAAACACAAGGCATTTCAGCAGTTAGTCTTTTCAAACACGAAGTAGAAGGATGTAACTCTGCTTCTTGATCTACCGCCGGGCCTTTCGAAAGTTATTAAGATCATTTTCTTTTACGCAACAACTCACAATACCATGTCATAGAGAAAAAAGGCTAAATATGCTATTAATGTTTTCTTATCTTTGTGTTACTGAGGTCTTACGTTTTTTAAAATTTTGTGTGTGGAAACGTTATTAAAAGAATCAAAAGATGACGATGTGTCTTTTGTTATGTTTTCTTTGTTATGTTGTAATTACATCTGTATGAAGAATGCCAAATAAACACTGCGACATGAACCTTAAATGTAGAAGTGTATTACTGAAAGTTGCTGATGTGTTTAAAGAATTTACTCAATTTCTGCTATTATTTTCATTCAATACATTATTTTTGTATAAAAACTGACACTCATTGCTTCTCATCCTGCAACATTGTGTAACAATTAAATATTGTTAAACTGCTATTCAAATTGTAAATATTACACAAGGTACAACAAATATAAATGTAAACAGTAGCATGTTGTTACAACCACACAGAGGAAAGTCTACCAGTAGCTCTACCCTGACAGTCATCCACCCAGCTGCCAAAGCCACACAGAAGTTGTAAACATTAGGGTCAAAAACACTTGAGGTTCAGTGACTGTAAGCACAGCCATGTTGAGCTGAACTGTTACATTTCAAACAGCAAAGCAGTAAAACTGGAGAAAAAATGAAGGATACAATCCTTGTTTCTGCAGCCTGGTCACACCGTGTCAGTGTTCATCCTCAGCTGTTTGGACAGAATATTACATCACACTAACACAGACCTTGGTCAAAGATTTTCACCAGACGTTTGATGTGGAAAAGTTTCTGCCGAAGCTCTTTGCACTGCCTCTTCTTTGCTTTATAATCTGAAGTCTAAAAGATAAAGAAATAAAAGCAGGCGGATATAAGACAATGAACATAATCATTAGTAGCAATACCAGTAGAACAGTTTTGGTAAATATCCTTATTAACTTTTGAATAAGGATATTCAAAAGACAAATAAATAAATACAATTATCAATATGGCTCTTTTATGTGTGTAATAAAGTACTAATCTAAAAGGAAATGTAATTTAAATGAAAGTCTGTCACTATCGCCAAATAAGGTAGAATTGTTTCCCCCTGCATTCAGTCTTTATGCCAAGCTAAGCTAACGTGATGCTGTTGCTTTATATAAACCATTAAGAGAGGCATTTGTCTTCTCATCTAACTTTCTGCAGCAAAACAAATAAACAATTTTCCAAAATGCCAAAATATTTAACTAATGACTAATTACTTATCATGATACTACAGGTCTAATTCCACTCACCTTTTTGAGTTCTTTGAGTTTGTTATACTCAACTGCCACATCCTGAAAATGGAAAAACATATTATTTCGCTGAAGTTTGTTGTCTCTATAACATTAAGAATATGAGAGAATTTTGAAGCACTGCTCTGCTTTACTGAGCATGATCTTAGGTGTTAAAAGGATGGCTATGACTGTAAATTCTCCTGGAAGTCTGCCCTGAATGTTTGACCCTGATCCTCACTGCTGTTTGATTGTACCTGGTACTTCATGGAGTCCTCGTCCAGGACGTCCAGTTCTCGGCTCAGCTTGTGCATCTGGTCACTGATACCATCCATTTTGGCACAGAGGCTCTTATAGCGGGCCAGGTCTGAGTCAAACTCTGTCTTGTACTGCCGGCGCTGCTCATCTGAAGTAATCTCTGGGTACATTCTGGATTGGGTTAAAAATAGTAAGTTTTGACATGATGATTAAATAAAACTAATATTAAAACAGTGGCAACGGAAAAGTATGCAGTGTTTTTAACATTATTTAATCAAATAACAACAGAGATGCCAATTTTTATAGTATCACAGCATTTTCCTCTGAAATAATGAATACTATTTCAGGGCAGTGCAAATTCTCTCCATTAGTTGATATTAGAATTAATTGGACAGAAGTAAAGCCAGAGGGAAGTAAAAGGTCTTGTGAAATTAGTTTTAAATACTTTAATTTGGGTAAAGGTGTCTCTAAATCTCTAACTCTGAAAATTAGTTGTCTTGCTTCAAGATGCTAACATTTATGTTGATATTCAAAGACGTATAAATTCAGCCTGTTCTGGCTTAAACAACAACTAATAAATTATAAATATAATATTGTTGTTTGTTATTTAAGAAAAAGCATCTGAATGAGCATGCAGAGAATATAGCTCCCCTACTTTGTTTTCAATATTTATAATTCAAATTTTCAAATGGCTTCTGTTTGTGTTTGATGCTTTATTTATGCATAATTTAATGATACGTTGAGCCATGTGTGCGTAGCATCTGCTGTACAAATAAACACATTCTGCCTAAATATCAAATACCCAAGGTCAGCATTATTATCTGGCAGCAGAGTAGTGGCCCACCTGTGGAGGTAATCTGTGTGGTGCCGGTCTAGCTCATTGCCCGTGTCTCCGGTGGTGTAACCAGTTTCATATGTGGACTCCACCATCTCCCGGGCAGCAGGTCTGGGCCCCCGTTCGTTCTTCTGCTTTTCCTCCACGTGATAAGGAGGAGGTTTCCTGAGGCTGTCCGTCTCCTCTGAGGAGCTGCTAGAGCAAACTGTGACCTTGCTGTTCTGGTACACAGGCTCCACACCCCGACGATTACTGTTGTCAGCAGAGAAACTATAGGAAAGCAAGACAGAAGTTTATCAGAAGATTGACTGTGTATTTATTCTTAATGTCACATTCACTATGAAATAATGTTAGATTTACTAAGTATACTTGGGTCTGGACATCCTGTATCTATGACCAAAAACTGTGTATATGGAACGTATATGATAGCTTTTCACAATAGAAGTGTGGTGTAAAAACCAGATGTTTCTCACTTGTTTTAGACCAAAGGACTGGCCAGATTCATTAAGAAATCAAACACTGTTGTTATTGTTTTTTAATAACTGTGCATTTTAAGCTTCAGGGTTGAAATATTTGTATGTGTCCTGTGTTTTGAGCACAGATCGCCCTTTGGTGTCCAGGTATCCCTCACCTGTTGCAGTTATAATTTCCCTCACTGTGGATGCTGACTGTCCCGTTGCCATAGGAGACCACGCTGTTCCCCGCCCTCAGGTCAGGTGCTGCTCTCTCTGACAAAACAACAGTTGGTGCCTGCTGGGTGCTGCGTACCTCTCCAACATGGTTCACCTAAGATGACATTAGGAAACCAAATTCAGTAAACCTTAAATGAATGTCTGGTTTTATTCCACTACAGTGCAGATTGTTAGTCTTTGTAAGACAGATAAATACACTTATTTAGTATTTTGACACAAAATGCCAAATTTAGAATCAGGAAACAAATGAGAAAGTCCACAGGCGGACGTAGATAGAACCTTTTCTGCTCTAAATATTTGACATAGACAGAAAACACTCTTCAAGAGAGGCTGTATCGCTGCGAGACATAAGCATGTCGCCAGATAAATACAAGGACACACACGCATTAAAGCACACATAGTGTCACTCTGAGGTTGAGACAGGAATTAAACCAGTGGAAGAAACATTTCTGCTTTCCGTCTATCTGAATCATCAGGTAAAAACACAACAATGGTAAAACCCTTTAGAGTCACAGTAGTAGGATGGCATTACCAAAAAAAATGGTCCTAAGAAAACATTCTCAAATGATACAGAGAATACCAAACACAACACATGCATTATTCCTCTTGTAATCTACTGTTGTACTGTATGATGCATCATTAATGACTTCTAGTCTTTGACCTAGATCAGCTCCAGTGAGCTGATGCGAATGTCTGGAAAAAGCAGCCTGTGAAACAGATCTCATGAATGTCAAAGGATGATCATATGTGGAAAGAAAGTCCCAGAAAGCTGCAGGGAATGTGTTGTCATGCAAAAGAAAGTCCAAAGAACTGCAACAAGGAAATGAGGAAGAGTTCTGTGTCTCCAAATTATAAAAAATATTCATGATCATTTCCATCACAGATGAGTCGGATGTTCGCATTGTGGAATAACCATTTATAGTAATTTACTTGTGTCTAATCTTACTATATTGTGAAAAATGCCTATCATAATTACATTTTTGTTGGTCAACCAATTATGGATTGATGAATTGTTTCCGCTCCAGACCACAAATTGAGATTTTAAAAGTATTTTAAATATTCAAAAGGTTTCAGATTTACATAAAAAAGCAACAATTCCTAGTGACTAGTGTTTGCACTATGGTTTTTTTACATAATCAAAGATTAATCATTTATCAACTGTAACAAAGTAATTTGTCACTTTGTGTTGAGGAGTTTGTTTTCTCTGCTATACCAAAAAGTCTGATTGATTGAGTTCATGACCACTTTTTTAATTGATAATTTCAGTATCTTTATGTTTTCTTTTTAGTACAAATACCAACTTAAGACAGCTAAGCTACACTCATTTAATCATGTTATATTTAATTAATCATGAAAGTTTGAGTCTTTTATTCAACTTAAGTGGGGGGTTAGTAGGCTAACTTTTTTTAATGAAGTTACCCTACTAACTTTTCACTAAATTGCCAATCTTTTCCAGCTATGCTCGTAAAAAATGTAGCACAAAGCACATGGAAATGACTTCTTAGCCAGGAGTCTAATGTGCAGCAGTCCCTTCTCATACTGAATCATTTAGCGCCACCACACACTGTAGGGATTCACACAGCAACACTGAGGCAACACAACCCGTTTTATACATTATACATGTCAAATACATTATGCCTCCCTGCAAGGCAAGCATCTTCAGTGCAATAGAAGAGTGCATCTTCATGAAGTGACTCACTACATCCTTTGCAGTGATAGGTAGTATGTAGGCCAGGGCCTCGCTGCTAAACTGATTGAGTGTTTTTCTTCTCTTCCATAATGAGTCATGTAGGACATGATACCATCATAGAACACTGCGACTGTAGTAGATTAATCACTGCTAAAAACCACATGAGGCTACCACTGTGAATTACAAACAGCACCGCGTTGACAGGGCTCCACAGCAGCATGAAAACCTGCTAAATGCACTAATGCACTGGGACAGCGGCTCTCAGCCAGCAGGGGGGATATGAGCGGTAGTCGGTTATTTCTGCTTTACACATCGAGAGAAATGACAGCATCACAACAGTTTCACTGTCTGTGAGAGCATAGTTCAAAGAAACTTTGCAAACTGGCATTTTTTATAGAGGAAGTCAAATATATGGGTCAATTTACATATTTGTCCAATGACTAGTGATGTCAGTGAAACAGTGGAAAGAGTCATTCACTCCATGCTCTGACTCAATGTGTGCGTCTACTCTGTACTGTTAAAGCTTGTGTTGCCTTATTTTACATAATGATTTGTGAGTCATGCATGATTGCAATGATTTTATGCAACATAATCCCATTAATTTTGGTTCAACATGATAAAGACATAAGCTGTGGTTTAAAAACTGTATATAGCGCATAGAAAAAAGCTTAACATCGTCACCACAGGCAAAAATAAAAGTAAACTGCCAAATCGCTGCTGGTCTTTTGGGTCCTTTGGTTGGTTCGAATGTTGAATACACTAAAACATAAATGTGATTTATTTGAAAATGTTGTGTGTACTGAATAATAATTATCAATGATTAAGGAAGGGTAAGGAGAATAATTCATTTCCCCAATGGTTGATTATATAGAGAAAAGTGTCTGCATGGTATTGTGTTAAAGAAAATAAAGAGTTAAACGTTTGTATTTTAAAGCAAATATTTGCCAGCTTGAATATATTTTAGCTGCTTTGATCATCAGTCAATTTTTCATAGTATTTCATAGACTGACTGAAAACCACAGTGAGTCATTTACAATGTTCTCTGACTTGTTCAAAAGTCAATCCATAATAAGAGGTGTGATCATGACTGTGTGTGATAAAACTAGCTCAAACAACCTGAAACTTAAAACCTGGTTTTAGCCATGAACATTCTTCTGAATGGTTTGCTTTTACAATCGTATAATGTTGCTTATTGTTCATGTTTATATGGTTCCTGTGCGGCTGTTATCAGTGGGCTGGTTAATGATCAGTCAGAGTGAAACCTGGGAGTGCCGCAGATAAAGGGCAGCGTTCTCTGAGTCAACAGCAGCAGGTTAATGTGAGTTTGTGAAACTGAATGGCAACAAAAACTCAGAGACTTGACGATGTATATATATTGGCCCGGAGGTTTATACTCGCTGGAAACTTGAGAAAAGCAAACATGAGATTCTAAGCTTATTTGCTGTTATTTGGCTGGGGAAAAAACATTGAAATCAATCTAAACCACAAGTCTTTTGTAGATCATTTCATTCTAACCAGCTCATTTACACAACCAAAATCCTCATCCATCCTCTGTAAAAGTATCATTGAGAAATACATCATAAAGCATCTCACCCAGTCCTGCACATCCTGGCCCTCTGAAGACCTGATCCGCGGCGCGTCCCAGTAGATGTTAGCTTTGCCGTGGCGCCAAATCTTGCTGCGGGTCTTGTAGGCGTAGTAAGCAGACAGGGACAGGGCCAACACCACAATCAGACCCAACACAAACGCCACCGCCTGAGGAACGAGAGTAAATCATAGAGCAGGATAAAATACAATAGAAGTCAGTAGAATAATAAATAATAAGCTAACCAACCTCCTCGGGGTCCATGAAGCAGTAGTGGTACAGGTATTGGTTGTACATGGGAAAACCGCCAGGAAAACCGGCCCCGATGCTGCCGCTGATGCTGGGACTGCCCTGGATGGACTGGCACATCATCAGCATGGGATTGTAGAGCATGCTCTGTGAGCTCTGAGACATCGGGTTCACCCCGATCACAAAGATGATGTCGATGATACCCTAAAAGACAAAAGAGAGTTCATTCATAGTAATCATTTAAATATATCCTATATTATTTTTGAATGACTGCGCCAATGAAACATGAAAAACACCTGAAACATATGATGTATTTCTTTTAATCTAGTACTGTAATGTAATCCCCCTCAGCTCCAGAGAGATTCTTGGCACCTTTAAGCTTATTGTTTTTGATTTTCTGGCATGCAAATTCAATTGTTTTAGTACAATCCCACCGTTTTTTAAAAATTTGTTTCCGATAGCAAGTCTGCCGAAAATAAACGCAGTGTACACTTTTGCTCAGTATTTACCAGTTCATAGACATTGTTAACAACTTCCTGATGAACAAATTGGAGTATTTGGCAGCTAAAGATAACAGATATTTAACTCAGGAGCTGGTGGAGACCAAAACAGAACTAAAAGGTGAGGAAATATTAAAGTACAGAAACACAACTCCAAATGCTTCTTTGTATCTGCTGGATGTGTAAAAGACAACAGTGGCTGTTCCCTAACGGCTAATAATACTTTAATTAACAAATTGAATATTTGGTGACTCACTTGAAGCACAGCTAAGATGATATCACAAATGAACATAGTGAGGTAGAACCTGCACCCCCTCATGATCCGTGACCGTGAGAAACTGGCCACCAGGAAGCCCAGTGAGACCAGGAAATTAATGGCTGCCATGGAAATCATTGCTGCCTTGGCAGACTGTGGCGTCATGTAGGAGCTCCCGTAGCCGTAGCTGCCTCCATAATATCCAGACTCCATCCCTGCACCACCCACTGCAGCCCCCACACCGTAGCCCCCATACCCAAATCCATTCATGTCCCACACTAAAGTGGAAGCCACGCAGGCGAAGATGAGGAAACACATGAGGACTGTTGCTCCTTGGAAGGTTTTGACGAAGCCAGGAGGGGAAAACCAGCGGTAGAAGTGTTGAGGCTTCTCCTCCATGTAGTGTGAGTCCGGTGGGACATTGTTGGTGTATGGGATGTACTGGCTCTGTGGGGAGTGGACGCTCCGAGGGGGGTAGAAGCTGTGGGAGTTAGTGCTGTAAGGCGGGCTGTACACAGGAGGGCTATCGTAGTACTGGGGCTCATACATGTTTTTGAGGATATTACTGCAATTTCACCTGGAAGAGAGGAAAAATATGAACTAATTAATTCATGAGGACAATTTCCTTGTAATCACATTACTTGGTCAAATGTGTTTCAGCACAATACAATGATGCATTTAAAAGAAGCTTAAAAGGTGCCTTGATTAGTAAATTGACTCTAAAAGGGACAGTTCATCCCAAAATCAAAGCTATGTATCAATCTAGACTGTTCTGGTGTGATTTGCCAAAGTGTTGTAGTTATCAGCTGTAGAGATGTCTGCCTTCTCTGGAATATATAAAATGGATAGGCAGTCGGCTTGTGGTCTTCAAAGCGGCAAACTTTTTTTTGAAAGTCTACAGATGAATTTATCTACTTAACATAATGCTTGTTGTAAAGATTTCCATGTAGGATCTACTTTAAACGTTTCAGTACAAAAATAATAGTTTGATCATTAAATAGACAGAAAGCAGGCATCTCTACGGCCATTTTGTTTATCTCTCTAACACAGACACGGATAAATCCCTTAAAAAAGAAATGTAATTGCATAAAATTAAATACTCCCAATGCCTGTTCCTCAGTCCTTTCAGCACTTTTTGTTGTGAGCAAGTTTTTAAGCATTTCTTTAGGCCCAGCATGCACCTATCTGCCCTTCAATCACCTCAGCCCATCCCTGAACCCCCTCTCGGATAACGCTGACAAACGCTTCATCACTCCAGAGGAACTCAACCCAACAGGCTTCAATAATTCAGACTGACAGCAGATAAGATGCGGGCAGCTGCAGCCACTGCATGTCACCTGAGTGCACCTGCTCACTGAGAGACAAGCGAATTACAAAACAGGACCAGCCATGTGTGGTACATGTTTTTTGTTTCTTTTGTTGTTTTTAAATCATTGTATGATTAATATTACCATACTGCAATTTGCTAAAAAATACTTCTCAGTTCTAACTTTCTTTCTTTAATGTGTCTCTCTCTGCTCTTAGTTCGTGACGATATGGACTATATAAATACATTAAAACAACTGAGGTTTGTAGTATTTAGTTTATGTCCACTTTCTGTGTAAGATCTAGCTTAATTTCCCAACGGCTTTAAACGTCCATTATCAACGCCTAGAAAAGTTCCTATATTAAGCAGGTCAAAAAAATATTCAGTTTAAAAGGAAATAGACTTCGTAAAAACTTTAACAGCGAAATAATCAGTCACAAAGAGTAAAACCTCTTACCCGGGCACTAAACGTTCTTCAACGTTGCACTTGTCTTGCTCATATGATCTGGCTTCATTCATGTGAGTCTCCTCTCCCACAGCACACTGTCCTCTTTATGCTTCACCGACGATCATAAAACGAGTCATTTCCCATGAAGGATACTTTTACTTCAAATATCCCGTAAATGAAACCTGCGGAGCGGCTGTGTCTCAACAGGAGGACAGATCACCCACTGCTGACCCGCCGGATCCACGTGTCCTCTCACAGATCCCTATAGGCTGCAGCCACCTGCAATTAAACATTGAAGACTGCATGTTAAGTAGCAGAGTCCAGTTCAAGTTATATAAGTATTTGAACACTGACATTACTGTAAATAATAATCACTGTAATAATAATAATAATAATAATAATTAATGTATTATTATTTTTAAAGCTGCATGTTTTTCTGTAGGTGGCCATACACTTGACCATGGTACCTACATTAAAGGCAGCTAATTGATTTGTGGATCAACAAATTACTGCATTAATATTTGATGAAAATGGTTCATCATTTATAATTTTTCATTCATTCATTCATTGATTTTTCTTAGTAAACATATATTACAAATATATCAAAAAATATGTATCTTTGGGTCTGACAGAGAATTTTGACACTTTAGTGATTTGTAGGTGATAGAGAAAAATGATTTGCATAATGAAAATGATTGTTACAGTCAACAGTCTTAAAGACAGTTTTATTCAAGTTTTGTGGAGATACACTGTCCAACATGTTGCTAGGTTATAACCATTTAATCGTTGCCTACAATGATGCTGTTTGTTTTCTGAGAGATCAAACATTTTACCTGTGTCCAAACCACTTAACAGCAGCTGCCTGCAGCAGACATATGACTTTAATGCTGCTGTTCTCAAACATCCGAATATCACTGTCCACACAAAAGAGCAGAGAAGACGAGAAAACATTTTGATAATGTTTTCTTGATCGACACTGCATTGACTCTCACTCTGTATATATACGCAGAAAGAAATCAGTGCACAGCTTTAATTATAATGCGGAAATATGATTTTCCAGCAGAAAGGCCACAGAAATTGTTGTAAAGTGTGTTTACTGAGCGCTCCACCTAATTTAGAACCTTTATTTATTTTGCCTACCTTTAAATATATAGAAATTATAAAGCTGAAGGACAATAAAAATCATGGATTATCTAACACACCTAAGGAAGTAGGCGCAAAACAACGAAGCCAACATAGGTCGTAAGTTGTGGTAAACCAACTGTCAACACAGGGCAAAAGTGAAGCTGTGCACAAAATATAAAATGATTGTGCAAAACAACATACATGTTAGTTACAAAAATCCAACCTTTATGATACTAACTTTACAAGATATTAAAAAAAAAAGAAAAAGTGCAATCATTGGTTTAAACACTGAATTGACATGTTCACAAAACCAAAATAAGACAATACAACATGACATTTACAAACACAATACAAAGGAGTGTACCATTCAGGCCTATAATGTTTTAGCAGTGGTGTAAAAAAAAACAGGTTTCGTATATATATATTCAATGCAATTACAAAACATGAAAAAGAGACAAAGAATTACTGACTAAAAGGTTATTTGTTTGTCTGCTCATTGGGTGCTGAAGACATTTCTCTCTGTTCTTAATTTCGATTCATTTTCCATGGCCTCTTCGTCAAAAATGCGGATTCTGTTTTTAATGTAACTCAATTTAGCTTTTAAATAGTCACAGCGTTCCTTTTTCTCTAGGAAGCCAGGGTCCTGTGAAACACAAATAAAAATAGTTAGTATTTTAATGGCTGCAACCTAAGTTTTTTCTTTAATAACTTTAGTCTCGCCTGAATTATTCTGTAATAGCTGCGGTAAATATTGCATCATGAAACAAAAAAGTTTTCAGTTTCAGGTACAAGCAATATTATTTGCATCAGTTGACAGCTTTAATGAAGAAAAAGAAATAATACCTGGGTGTTTATACTTAGGTAATCATTTTAACAAATATTGGAGTTAAATGTTAGAATTGCCAAATTATTTTTCATTTGTTTTCGAGTGAACAGATTGCAGAGAATGAGAGGACAATCAATCTTTAACTTACACCCTTTTTCTGCTGATACTTCTTCAGAATAGTTTGAATCCTCTGCTGATCCTTTAAAAATAAATAGAAAAAATATGGTTTGCATCACACCATGTAGAAATATATATATATTTAACATGTCTGTACAAAAAGGAGGCCTTATTATGACACTTTTACTCAAATTAGTTAAAGGAATGGTTTATATGATTTATGGAATTGGTTTAGTAAAGGTCGCTCACCTCTTGGCTTTTTCCCTCTCTGAGGAGTCGTGCCATGGTGGCGTCCAGCTCTCTGAACTTGTGCAGGGTGGTGCTGATGTCTCTGTGAAGGTCCTTGTACTCCTGATACTGGTCATTGAAAACCGCTTTGTACTTTTCCCTTTCTTCCACACAGCTTATCTCTGGATACTTTCTATAGGAAAGAAGAAAGCATTCAATTACATTAACAATAGGAAGTATAAATGACTAATAGATACAGAGTTATTTATATAACTCCATAACATGCATAGCTGAAATGTCAACTCACATGATGTAGTCTGCGATGATGTGGACTTTAGAGGTGTATTCAGATGCTGCGTTTCTGTTCACACTGACTGGGTTCTTATAGAGTGCATTTTGGTTGGTATAACCTGTACTCAGAGACTTATCCGTTTCATCCTTGAATGAAATGTGTTTGTTTTTTTGAAGGGTTAATGGGATGGACTGGCGAAACTCCTCCTTGGGCTAAATGTAAGAAAAACAAACAGATCATCATAAAAAATAAAGGATGTAATAAGTCATAAACCAATATGTGCAGGCCTGTGTCATCATTACAACAAGCTCTGCAAGAGTCAAAAAATGTGCACAAATCAAAAGAAGGCTACAGCCAGAGTGAAACATGCCCCCCCCCCCATTCTTTTACTTCTTTAGCTAAGCCTCTAATGTTGCAGTCCCTCAGCTTGGAGATGTTATTATAATCTACACCCTTTTCTACTTACATAACATGGACTTGACGTAGTAATGTTGACCATCTTCAGTTATTTTATCAGAGTAGTGTATACAGTATGTGTATATTTCATGCTGTTATATAACAATCTTCTCAATATAGATACTAAAAATACAGGCAACTGCAACTTTGTTTCTCATAATTCAATATCTATACAATACCGCCATGGATCTTTCTTAATTGTGTTTGCTTGTCATTTTATATTCATCGATAAACACATCCGAAAATTGAACAGGAGAGAACAAGTAGAACAGGAATGTCTAGTTCACTGTTAAATGATCTATATCTGGCACATTTACACAAAGAGACCTGCATGTTCAATAAATTGAGGAAAAACACAGTTTAAAGCTTTCAGACAAATCCTGGCTGACTGCCATCAGAAAAACCTAATAAATCAATAACCACAAATTGGCATGGTTCACTGTAGATTATCTTGAATGACTTTACATTTTATTGGATTTGATTTGCTGCTGTGGTTTTAGGGCTGTTTTGGGCTTATTTGCCAAAAGTAAATAGTATCCCTTACTGTTGTCAACAATAAACAGCGTATTTCTCATGTTTTATATTAAATAAAATTAAGAAATGAAAAAAAATAAAGTCTTGCCAGACTTAAGAGGCAATGATGTTTTCTTGAATCTAAAGTCTCATTAGAGTTGATGACCTGTACCTTGTTGTTAAAGTACTCCCTCTCCCTACGAGCGGCCTCATGTCTCCACATCTTCAGACACACCAGGAAGCTTGCCAGATACAAGGCCATGTTGATGAAGATGAAAGCTGTTCCCGCCATCTGGCCCCCATCCACCCGACACAGATTGGCGATGATGGGGTTAACGCCTATTGTCATGTAGCACAGCCCCCCGCGGTTCAAGTCATTCAGGTAGACAATCCCCGTCGCCATGTAGAGCAGGAACAGCGCCACGTTAATTAGGCCCTCCGTTAGAGGCCACCAGGGGGCGTCAAGGAGGATGGTGCGATAATACATCGTCATTCCCATCACTAAGAGAATGAAGGTTATAATCCAGGAGATTCCAGCTACTGCCAGTATAAAGGGCGTCATGGGGCCTCTGTAGCTGTACCCAGACATGCCTAAACCATTGTTATAAGCACCGTTATAGAGTCCGTAGCTATTGGACCACTCACTGTCTTTCTGGATGTACGCGATTACGCAGGCCAAGACCATGCCTCCAAAAAGGATCTGAAGTCCAGCAAGAAGTCTGAGCAACCCTGGCCAGGATTTTAAATAAGAATACTTCTGGTTGTAGACCTCCAGCTTCTCAGCGTAGTACTCTGCTGGGTGGATACTGGTGAGGAGGGATTCCTCTGGTGGGTCCTGATCGAACAGATCATCAGAAGGGCTCTCCCTTAACAAAGGCTTCTGGGAGTTACAGCTGGAGGTGGGAAGTGAATCACCCCACTTCCTTCGCTCCAGCAGGGGACTCACAGGGGGGCTCACTCTGGTGCCATTAGGAAGGATCTGGATCCTGTTGCTGCTAGCTTCAGAGTCATTAAAATTGTCTCTTTCCTTTGTCCATTTATGCATGATGCCCCCCCATGCCTGAGGGATGAGGGATCTCAGCCTTTCCTTCATGCTCCCTTTTGCTTCCTCCTTCTCTGCATACGGTGCAGTGCTGGATGTGCAGCCTGTGGAGTTATTGTCGCCATCATCTGTGATATTATCTGGTGTGGGTGTGTGAGTCACCCACACAGGCACCGGTGGATCACTAATGGAGTTCCTCTTGCTTGAGGATGAGCCGAACACACTGTCAGGCTCCTGTGTCTTGAATTTCCTGCTCCAGTTCTTCATGCTGCAGGCTGACTGTGTTGATTCATTGAGAAAGAAGTAATCACGAAGCCCTTATCAAGCATGGAGAGGGAGAAACTGTGGGGGGTAAAAAGAGGAATTAATAGTTGTGTATGATAGTCATGAAAGCATACGTATATAATTATACGCTGTAAGATGTATAATTAACACATCTGAGCCTCAGTAGCTCTCATGTTGTGATTTTAACTATACTTTGTCTATCATTGGAAACAAAGCAAAATGACTGGGAATGTGCAAGAGCCGGATGTAAGAACTATACATTTTATATCAATTTTCAGACATGATTGTTGAATTATTTTTTTTTACAACACACAACAAAGGCCTTCCTTACAATTATTTTTTTATCTTTCAAAGGACCTGACCTACCTGTGATTAATTTGAAGTTAATAAGGCAAACTTGTCAGCAAACAGTTGCCTACAGTATACTATTCGCACATTAAGCAGATACGGAGCAACATTAGCATTTATTTAGAGTCTTGTTCAGTACGCCTTGATAATATAATCCCAGTATTCACCCTATTTTTATCACTTTATTTATTTGTGCTTTATACTCCTAACTGTGTCTGGCTTTTGTTTCTGAGCAGGTAGAATCCATTATTCTTTTTTTCTTCTTTTTTTTTTTTTTTACTATTTCTTCACTAAAAACAGCAGCCTGTTGCATTTGGATACAAAGCTGATGACAGCGGTGAGAAAGAGTAAAGCTTCGGTCTTTCCACATAAAATCTGCTTTTAAGTTTATTACTTTGTTTATTTGCTTTCCATTGTCACTGTATGATAATGCAGTGTAAGTAAGACAAAATCACATAATTAACTCTGAATGTCATGGATTACACAACTGAAGCAAGTTTCAAGAGTCTGATGTTGGAGTCAAATTACAAAGAAAATAGCAAAAATGAAATGAAGATTTCTGAAATGCACCTGATGCAACATGGCTAACTTTTATTTTATGTGTAAGGCACGCGGACCAAAACATTTCAAAAACTCTGGCATAGTCCTCTAAACACATAAATCAAATAATTTTGGTCGGTATGAAAGTATGCTTGGCTCTGCTCCAGTAGAACAACTCAGAGAGGGACTGCAACTTTACTAGAGTACAGCAGGCTCAACTAATAACACAGGAGTTTAAGCAGAGCTGTGACTCACAGCATGCTGCTGCATGAGCTCTTAATACACAGCCTCAGTCATGAAACTATCACAAAGTGGGAACACATTAATAACAGAGCATTTTTGCATTCAAGAAAATAAGAAAGGCTGAATAGCAGATAGTTCTCTTACCGGTTTGACTTCAGCTTGTTTCTCTGATCATGCAAGTGGACTTTGAGCTTCTGTTTGTAAAGAAACAGGAACTGATACCTCATGTAAAATGGCCGGTGTGTCCAGTAGGCCCACTCAGATCACCCTCTTCAGTCTCAGGTGACTCACTCCTGGTGTTGGACGCGCAGTAACACACACACACTGGCCGATTGGTCAATGTGTGTGTGTGGTGAACTGAGGGGGAGTAAAAGCTTAAAAATTAACCCTGATCCGCCTGTGTGCTGGTGCTCACTGGCACCACTGGGTTAATCTTTGGGAGTGAGAAACCAAGCGAGAGAGTTTGTTGACATTAATAAAACTGAGGAGAGGAGGAGGTGAGTTAACCTAACATTATGCATGAAACTCCCAACAGGTCCTTCAAAAGGGTCTGGACAGCCATTTTGGCTGCTTCTAAATAAATAAATAAACACTTTATTGGTAAGTCAAAGTTAGAGAAGTTCATAGTCCACGCTTTAATACTGCTAAACCCTAAAGTATTATCACTTAAATGATCAAAACTGTGGCTTTTCCACAAGATTACACTTATTTTTAGAGACAGGCGTGTTTGATGTCAACTCTGTGATATCAATTACATCTCATATCTAAGATCAGTGAAATACTGCTTTATCATTCTTGCATTTAATGAATACTTCATTCTCATCTCAACTGTGTCCTATTGTGTTGTTGCAACAGAGGGAACTGGAGGGTTTGGCACTAGAGGGCAGCAGGATCCTGTGCTTCTCCCTCAGATGCTTTGTAGCTATACCTCACTCTCCCTCACTGAGTTTTTCCTCTTTCTCTCTTTCCCTTTCCTCTGCTGCAGTTAATGTTTCCTAGCTCCCTGTAAACATCACAATCCACACTATATCTTGTGACCTTGTTTCTGTAGTCTCTTGTGAAGATGAGATTAAAAGTGGGTTAATTTAATAAATTCCATCCTGATATTGAACTATTTTAATGGTTGCAAGTGGCAAAGTGCAGGTTGTTATTCTAAAATATCCAGTATTCAGTATTAGGAGAATGTCGCCTTTAGCAATGACTAGATTTCTTGTGACTCCTGCTGTATAATGTGACGTCACACTCGGTAGCAGTTCTTCCCCAGCAGCGTGGATTTCCATGTAGAAAAAGCTTAAGGCAAGGACATCTGTAATGACCCCCCCCCCCTCCATCCTATCCACACACACACACACACACACACACACACACACACACACACACACACACACACACACACACACACACACACACACACACACACACACACACACACACACACACACACACACACACACACACACACACACACACACACACACACACACACACACACACACACACACACACACACACACACACAGCAGTACTCATAGCCAGTAGTACAGTATACACAGATTGCAACCCACTTCTCCAGTGAGTATCCAGTCCCACCAGTGGCTTTGGCCCAGAGCTACCTCATCTGTTGTTGCCGCACACATACTCGACTGCCGGCAGGTGTCTGTTCAGCTGCAAATAATATTTGGAACAATGCCGTAATGTATATAAAGAACAAACTTAACATGTAAAATAGCTAAGCAAAAAAAGGACACAGTGGTGCTGTCCAGTGAAGCATAATATGTTTAACATCTGAAAACATTAATGTTTTTACCTTATCCCCCCCATCTCCCCTCAACAGATGTGCGTAGAACAAGTGATATAAATTCTTAGTGAGTAATACAAATATCAAAGGAATTGCTTGGAATTTCAGGAAATTATTATTTTCTTTCTTGCTGATACTTCAGCTTAGCTTAGTTTAGCTTAGCTTAGTTTAGTTTCGCTTAACTAAGTTTAGTTTAGCTTAGTTTAGTTTAGCTTAGCTTAGCTTAGTTTAGTTTAGCTTAGTTTAGCTTAGCTTAGCAATGACTTGAAACAGGAATAATTCACTGAAGCGCTTCTAGTGTGTTGTTTTGATTGAATATATTTTCACAGCAATCTGGCTTACATTTCATTTCTTTGGATGTGGGGCAACTTTCTGTATTTTATCTTATTTTGTTTATGTGATTATACTTCATTTAGTTTTTACTGTATTTGTTTTATGTTTTTGCCTTTTGTGAAGTAATTTAACTGCCTTGGTATATGAAATGTGCTATACAAATAATCTGTATATTCCATTGACCTACAAGCAATCTTATATTGGTTTCTAAAGGGTCAAAGGTATCGATAAATAGCATTGACTTTAATGCGTCATTAAATGGTGATCCACTGTTTGATCAAGCATACACATGAGGCAGCAGTGAGTGATGTACAGTAAGTATAGGTGCCTGTATGGAGTAAATTAATCTTTATCTCTGATAAAACAGTTCTAGTGAGTGATGTGATCATGGATCTGAGTTTCTAGCCTTGGCTTAAATGATTCTGTCGAGATGAGGACAAATGGGAAGCTGTATGTATACATTATGTGTATGTATCTCAGTGTACACATGCACATACTCACACTCTAAATACATGTGCACTTTTATGCATGAAGTCCTGTCACATGGCTTGAGGGGCCTTCCTTCTTCCAGAGGTAAATGAAGCAGAGAAGCTCTGGCAGCCTCCGAAAGACAAGTTCATTTGTATCAGTTCATTCTGCCTTTAGAGAAAAACCAGCAACAAGATAGCAGGCAGAAAGAGAGAAATGATTGATGCTGAATAAACGACACCCCAAAAAAACAATTGGAAATAATATAATAATAATAATTTTAATAATTTTTATTAATAATAATAATTGGAATAAAAAGCCCTTCACACCCACTTTCAACAACTACAGCATGGTGCTTTAAAAAGGGCCAAAAACCAAGATCGATAGTGTTATTCTATCTGAAAAGTGTATGCCAAACCATGGTAGCTGAAAGTGATAGGGAGGGCATTAAGAATAATGCAGCTGCTAGCTATTAGCTTCCAGGGCAGACATTCAATTCATTATTACTTCCTCTGCTGGCCTCAAGCTGTTCCCGAAGGACCTTTTCACACTCTGGGATGATCCTAAACACCCTGCAAGCCGATTCCCTTCACTCCAACCATCCCCGGTCCGAGGGTCATTTTCAGTCTACCTTCTTGTCTTGTCTCACCGTTGACCAATCATCAGTACCCTCTATGGTGGATCTGTGGTAATGATGCCTCTTTTCTTGCCTTTTACACACAAGAATGAGGAGTAGCTGGATGAATTTACTAGGCTACTTAAGATACAGACATATTACGGAGATAAATAATGGAAAGCACCTGCTTCGGAAAGCCTGGGCAACTATGGCTAAAATGACCTTAATATACCAATGTATAACTTTGCACTGTGAAACTATATTCTGATTTATGATTGCATGTTTAAAATCACACATTGCCATAAATGAAAGGATTAAAACACTATATTTAATGATGTGGTACTCATGTAGGAGGGATGAGGAGCAGAGGAGCTGTGTTTCCTATGCTGCATTTGTTTGGGGTTGTATAGCAACAACTGCAGGGTGACTGACTCTGCCACTCTTGCGGGATATTGTTCTGCTGCCAAGTCCCTCCTGATTTGGCTGTAATTAACCAGGCTGAGCCTTGTTTGTGCATGTGGACAAGAATAGTAGTTGTTATTTGAACATTAATGGCTTTGTGTGTATGTGTGTGTTGTGTACAGCTCATAGTTCACCTTGGAACAGCGCCTCAGCAGCTGTGTGTCCTCTGGAGCGATGTTTATGTCAATACATCCTCCTGTAATCATGTTTTAGGATGTCCCTGACTCACAGTTTTCCAGGAAGAGACAAGTAATGTCTGTATCTGTCAACACATGTGCCAACTCACCTTTCACTGTAACGATTAGCTTTAAGCTGCTGCTGTTTCCCTTTCCTTTGTGTGAAAAAGTTTCAGATCGGAGGTTATGCACGTATACTCTGCCAAAAAGAAGAGAGTGATGGTCATAGCTGAAGAAAGTCTTTAATGATTTGACCTTGGTGTCTCTCCTTGCTAGGACAAAAGTTCACCTGCAAAATGAAGGAACAGCGAACAGTATACAGAGAACATGTGGAACCCATTTGCCATCCATTAAAAGTTGATTTATTCCAGTGCTACTACGTACATTATGCATCATGTGGCAGTGTACACAGAACAATGGTTGGGTTACATTTCTTCACTTTTTGGGGTTTTTATTCAGTAGAAGTGTGTTTTTATTCCTGCTCTATGAGGAAAGCCTACTTTTCAGGATAATTAAAAAGACTCTGGGATGCGTTTATCACTTTGACTCATCTACCATCATCAGAATAACATTATGAATGTCCCTCACTTCACTACAAAATACTGTGCATTTTTTATTTCCTAGTGGAGAAAAATTGGGTCACTATTAGATATTGGAATGGTGTTTTGGCAGGACTTTGTTGTTGACAGGATAAGGAGTGCAGAAGAAAACCAACCTTTACAACAGGGTAAAAAAACTGAACCTGATTGTACCTCCATTAGCAAAAAAAAAAGTGAAATTAATCAGATATAATATTTGTATAATATGTAATTTCCTTTCTAGATGTTTATTCTACTGCATATTTGCAACCTGCTGTGCGGGCTCCCGGCTACCTTCATCCCTGCGGCTCACCATTTGTCCCGTTTACTCGACATCTACAATGAGGTCACATTTACTAGACACCCACTCTTGCTCTTCACAACCCCGCTGGGCAAAAAAAAGAACGTCTGTCAGTAAAAATTAGCTACTATTCTCATCTTTCGCAATTTTTTCCCCAGCTAGTCTTGCCCCGCCTGATGAAGGATGAACTCCTTCACACTTTTACATCTCTTGGGACAACACTCCAGCATCTGTGATCCTTTCTGGTGTAGCTGAATATTACACACTGAGTGCAACATGAAACATGACCTGAGGGTTCCCCTGCTTCTTCCTGTTTAGTTTTTTTTTCTTTCAAACCCCTCAAAGGTATTTGTTGCTGGTCATTTGGGAAGCCTATTTGTGTTTGGGGGGTGACTGAAGTTGTTAATGATGACAGATGACAAATGCAATGATACATCTTCAATGCAATGATAAGGTGGAGACCTGTGACACAAAGGCAGGTAAGGTCAAAATCAAGCAGACAGTCTTTCGTTAGCCATCCTGACTCAATGGATGACACTGACTGAAACAGTCTATGCATAATCTAAACAGAGACTGTTATGGCATAATATATCCTTTTATACTGGGAGGGTGGAGTGTAGCACTGTAAGAGAAGTGGCTGGAGGTGGGGGCAGTAAAGAGTCATGCTTCATCAACTCAAGTTGAAAGGAAAAAAGCTAATATTCATGCTTGATTAAGATCCACTCATAGCAACCTGAATGTGTTCTTAAATGAAGTGCTCTTCGGCCTGTCCAGAGCCTGTTGGAGAATGACCTCGCTTACAGGGTTTAGACATTGCCCCAATTCAAATCATAGCATCTTGGAAATAATTAAGTTCCGGCAAAATATATGATCCTATTTATATATTAGGGGTTTTAAAAGATGCTGTTTTAGTTCCAACATCTTTTTTCGTATGAGAGTTATCTACCATTCAAACTACTTTAGGACAGCATGCTAGCCCGCTAACCCGCTGACTTCCTGATCTGCCTTTTATATGTTCTCTGGAAAAAATAGCTTTAAACATCCTCGATATTTCTCTTCAAAAAGTAACTTACAACTCTAAAAAGCATCATTCACCGTGCCGTTCAAATTTAGAATGTTTTAAATCCTCTATCACAGTCAATTTGTAATAATGTCTTTTAAAAAGACACCACACTGGGGGCCTAATACTGTAATGTTAAAGGAATAGTTTGATAATTTGGAAAATAAGCTTATTCACTTGAGTGCTCAGAGTTAGATGAAATGATTGACAGCACTCCTTCGGTAAATAAGAAGCTACCAACAGCAGTCACTAGGTAATTTTAGAATTAAAACATTTACCATGGCAACCAGCAGAGACTATTTTGTTTCAGTTTTCTGTAGGGATTAAACAACCAAGATCAATGTATTGATTTTAGAAAGAGCTAGGCAAACTGTTCCCCTTGTTTCTAGTCTTGACCCCAAGCTAAGCTTAGCTAAGTTAAGCTAACCAGCTTCTAGCAGTAGCTTCATATTTACACTATTGTATCAATCTTTGCATCAAACACTTGGCTAGAAAATTGATGTATTTCCCAATACTATTACTTTAAATTTGCAGAGGGACCCATTCATCCAAGTTTCTTCAGCACTTTTATTTGTATCCTTTTATAATAGTGATGAATTCTTCACCTCATATTTTAAACAGGGAATGCATTTCAGAATCACATTACTGCAACTCTCTAGCTTCTGCAACTCTTAAAACCCTAGGTATCCTAGTAAAAAAGTTTTAGTAGAAAAAAGGAAAGAAAGGCAACCCAAACAAAATTAAACGTAATAAAAGTCAAAATAAAATCATCAAGCCATCCGAGGAAGAATGTGATCCACTGCCATTTTTTCACATACCCATGCATACCAGTGATGTCTGCCTGTGTGGCCACACATACCGGCAGACCTCAAGCCATGCCATTAACTGAAGACCACAGGAAGCTCTAATTAGTGGTGGTTAGAAAGGTAGTCTACTACATATTTCATCGTTGTGTGTATGAGTGTGCACTATTGAGCTAAAAGTGAACTCTGACAAACACACTCAAAAATATTCACTCAGAATGTCTCCCTTTTGCTTTAGTCTCTGAACTTCATCCTAACCCACGGTGTTAGTAGAAATAGAAATAAAAAAATTCAAACATTTAGAGTTGCTGTGTAATGGAGGCAATGTTATGCATTACGTTAAGACATTTTCTTTAAATTTTTGGAGGAATGTATCTGAAAAAGGAATGCAATGCTGTATTCAGACTGTTAACATCGTAAAAAAGCTCTGAAATTAGTAATTAAATAACCCTCTACTATTTATACATTCAGGCACTGAAAAATCACATGTCAATATGTAACTAAAAAAGATAGTCGCTCTCATTTTCCCTTGGTAAGAACAAGGAAGCTGAAACCTTTAAGTTGGCAACTGTGTAAATTTTCCTACCCAGTAGTAATGCCATATGCATCCCCTTTGCTCTTCTTTTGTGTGACAGTTTCCCCTCCCCCTTAAGTGCATTTTCAAACACTGACCTGAAGCCAGAGCTTTCGAAGCCTTATCTAAAGCTTTCACCCTACATGGGAAAGACACAAGTCTTTTGAAAGGGAAATCCAATGGTTTGTCACAGGACAAACAGATAGACGGACGGATGGGTGGTCGGATGTCCTCCATGGCCTCAGAGGGCCAGTAAGTGAGCCGAGGCTCTCGTCTCCATAGACCAACTTCCCCACTTGTGGTTAAGGACTCTCCGGTGTGATAGCCAGCTCTCACCCCAGCGACCCTGAACTCATTCATTTTTTAACTATACAAGGGCTTTTACAAAAAAGCTAACTTGAACAGCCATACAATGGCTAAAACATAAACCATATCTCTACTTTATCTCGGTTTTTCAGTCATTTTTAAATTTTTTTCTTTCTCTTTTTCTTTTTTTGGATGCATTTGTGTTTTTTCTCGATTGAAGTCTTTGTTTGCTTTTCTTTGTTCTTTTGGAGTAGCTCTGATCCAGTCCTGTGCTGAGTCGCCCAGTCACAGAGGAATTGGTATTTGGATTTGATATGGGGAGGAAGGGGAGAGAAGATGGATGGGCGGGAGAGAATAAGGGCAAGGAACGGGTCAGAGGTCAAGATATGGGTTCATTATCAGTCCAGACATGGACTCGCCAGCGGTTACAGGGACGGCTTTGGATAGGAGTGAGGTGGCGAGTTGGTTTTTGAAAGGTGAGACCCGACGGTTTGTCAAGGTTATCCGCTATCAGAGGATGTGTGTGGTGCTGTGGAGGGAGAGCGCCGCCTTCGGGCGGTGGAAGTCCACGATCGCTCAGAGCGTTCAGAGCGCTCAGAGGCTAGTGAGGCGGGCCGAAAGCGGTGAACAAAGCCATCCAGGAAGTCCTGCTGCTGCTGGGTTATGGCTTGGGAGATGAGGCAGGGCAGCGCCTGCAGGCTGCCCGTCACCGAGTCCAGCTTGTCCTCCAATGTGCCGATGCGCTTGTCCAGCTCCTCACTGCGCTCCTGCAGCTCTGACACCAGGTCATACATCACATTCTGGGTCTAATGAAGGAGAGAAAGTAAATGTGTTTGGTGAGGTGCAGGAACAGGACAGAGACAGAGAGGGGAAGAAGAGGAGCGCCGCGCAAAAGAGGAAGATAAAAACACAACATATTTGACAACTTAATAAACACAGGGAAAGATGCAACACATTTAATGTACACCCCTTTCTCTCCTGAATAAGCTCATATGTTCATTTCTTAAGCACAAAAAAACCTGATAAAATAATGGATTGACTCGTCTCATTCCCAGTAAACAAGTATGTCTTTATTTTGTCTTTTCAGCCATGTCACGTTAAAATTAGGGACGTGACAGCCTACACTTGAAGCACGTTAGTAGCTCAATGTTAGGGTGGCTACTTAGTCTCTCTTTCAAATCTTAAATAAGAGTTGGTGATTGTTGAACCAGAAAAAATACAAAAATGTTAGTTTCATTCAGTTTTATAACGATGGATGAGGTGTTTATTATATTAAGCAGCAAATTAATATACTTTTTGTCAATGGAGTCGGGTGACTTTAAGGAAATTATATTACTTGTATGTTCATCAAATTATAATAATTGCCCAAATGTCTGTTGGTTTAATATTCACTTTAGTGTGTATCACATAGAATCACGCCAGAATTTGATTGTGACCACCCGGGTAATGTTTTCCTCACTGCAACTGGAAGGGGAGCTGACGAATACCTGCGACTGCTAATAATTGCTGATTGTAACCTTTCCCACTGTAGACAAAAGCCAGATGTTAGTGGGTGTTACTGGGTATTTTTCCCAGGGAAAAATGGGCTTGACAGGTTGTGCAGTATGTGGACATTGGCTGGGAAAAAGCCTTTCATGTCTTAAATTACATAAGTAGCCAGTCTAAATATGACTTACTCAGTCTGAAGAGGAAGGAATAATGACAGGAAGCAGTGTGAAGGGTAGCTGTATACTTTCAGCAAGTCAGCATTGATTTTATCTTCCCACCGTTTCCCTACCAGCTTCTCCAATCCATTTATAGCCGGAGAAGGCCTTTAATGCTTTATGTATGCGCTTGACACAAATCATTCATATAATGAAAAGCGTCTCTATTATTTAGGCACTTATTGTTCGACAGTGGATGCAATGGGGCCAGGGTTGGTTAACGTATGTGCTATCTGCATGTTATTATTCTACTCAGACTATGCCAATATTATATGATATCAAAACTATATAAAGCCTATAAATGTGTATTCTTTATCACAAATTAATTTCCATGTGGCATACAATTTAATGGTCCCCAGTTAAGAGTGTGAAGGCCTTTCACAGACAAAGTAAGTGATTTCTGACTTGTGTTTAAGCCAGAAATCAAAGGGTTACTTCACCATAGGGCTTAACAAAGAGTCATTGAGCCATTAAACTACTGTAGGGTGAACAGAGATGGATCTGACCGTTGAGCAGAGTAAGGGCAAGTAAACACACATTAAAGGAGTTGGCCTTAGAACCTTCTAAAATACACACTGGAGTGCAAATGCCATTCACATCAAATGAGGCTGCAGTCAGGCACCTCCCTTTGAACCCCCTCTCTGCTCTGGTGGGTCAGCTGATGCCTCTACAGTAAAACAGAAGCTACCCCGGCTGCATTCAACCTCCTACAGACACATACTGACCACAGTGTTGGGTTAGGATCATGATTCTCAAACTCCTCAAACAGCCAGAAGATAGATTTTTGGGCAAGACGAATTTTACAGCCTACGACGAGTGCATTTTATTATAAAATGTGTATATTTACAGGGACTGTTGCAAAAACTAAGGAGCTTACCAACTTTAGATTTTCAAACAAAAAGAGGTTTGCAAAAAATGAAACGCAATTAAAGATTTGTGGAGTTATATTTCAGTCTTTTTTTTTTTTTTTTTGTCCAAGAGATACTGATTTGAAACCGTTGCTACGAAAAGTTATGGCATTTCCTGTTTCTGCCAGAGAGAGGGGAGTTTGTTTCAAAGCCTGCCTCTGTATTTACACCCTCCATCTGGTAGAAGGGAGCCTTGTTTAGCAGCAAAATATCTCTGTTGGCATTTAACAGCTCAGTTTGTGGTCAGAAAAGGCACTCAGACAGCGTACACTTAAACTGTTAAGAGGTTTTTATAGTAAGCCTTTCTTTTAGGTGGCTAAAATATGTTTTGCTGCTGCCCCCGAGCACTGCTGAGCTTCAATGCTATAACTCTAGTCTGCTTCTCTAAACTGGGGGCATGCCATTAAGTGCAGGGCAGATTGTTCACTTGGTTAAACACACTCTTTTTGTATAAAAGTAGTCATGTAATTACTGACTAAACTAAACTAAAAATATTGATTCTAGCCACTTAAAAAAGTTACATCCAAAGGCAGACTTACCTTTGCGAGGTCCACCAAGGTGTTGGCCTGATCATTGAGTTTCCGCTGCTCCATCTTCACACTGCGCAGTCTTGTAAAGGCAAAGGGAGGTGGGAACAGGAAGAAGAGGGAAGAAGGAGGTGGAGAAAGGAGAAAGAGGAGGATGCAAAGAAAAGGAGTTGTGGGGAATAACGGAATAGATAGTAGAGAGAGACAGATTGTTTGGGGGGGATGAGGGGAAGAGAGGGCCAGTAGGGAAGAGGAAGGAGGAACACATTTTTTATCAGGCGTGCTCTCTGGATGATGACATTGAAAATAGAGAGGATTGCCTGCATGCATCTTAAATATATGTACTTCACTGTATTTATACATATATAAAGATATGTATATATATACACAAGCATTCCTGGTCTTGGTCAATGCAATACCAACCAAAACATGCAAAATTACGGAAGCATACTACACTGACTTGATAAAAAAGATAAAGACCACCAAGTTAATCGGTTTAACAAGGTACACATTTTCATCTTAAACTTTTAAATATTGAGAAATGATCCAGTTATCAATAAAAACCTTTAATTTAAATCACAAAGGTAAACTACCATTGGAAAACATGATGGATTATTCTTTTGTTAGCAAGAATGAAATATGCTTCCATACAAGAAAATCCCAAAATCAGTTGGAAATCAAAACATTCTCATCTTTTTCACCCAAAAGTAAGACATTGAAAAAGGAAAAAGATGACATGCCCCTTGTCAGTGCTACACACAGCTCAGTGGTAGGACTTCATATATACACACTGGTCATTCAGTAAGCGTGCAGTGACTGTGAGTGACTTTGTGCACAATGAAATGCCAGTCTCTCGGTGTGTGTTTGTGTACATGGGTTGATGTGTGTATGTGTGTCGATGCCACACATAAAAGATGGAGCTGGCAAAAAACAAAACTCTCTAATGACACTGCTTAATATACGCCAACATTGACATTTCAAATAACTTGTGGAGTGATACATCGGACATGTTTTGTGATGCTTTCTACATTGTGTCTCTTTATCTCTAATCAAATACATTACGGCCCCATAAGAACTGTTAGCGCTGATGCGGATAATGTGTCATTGTTAGCGGTGGCATCACACAGCCATCATTTGGACGTGAGTGAGGAAGAATTTCCCTGTTCGGCAAATTATGAGACAGGATGACATTCAAGGGCATTTATTCATGTGCAAATCAGTATTTCAGAGCAGAGTGACACTGCTCGCTAAGGGCTCTATCTCTGTGGGAAGCCGTTTCAGCTTGTGTGTGTTTGTTTGCTGCACTTTGTTTTCTCTCATGGATGTCGAGGAATAGGGGCTAAAAGTTAAAAGCACTGCTTATCAGTGTAATGCATTAAGAGTACAATTTGATTCCATAAAACAACAACCTATGTGGTGTGCCTCGTCTTTTTGTGCTGTATCATCAATGTCTTGAAAACCTTGGCATTTTATGTCAAATAAGAAAGGAAAGTTAAAGGGGCCCTATTATGCTAATTTTGTCTTCATTTTAGTATTTTTTGTCTCTACTGTGACATGTTTACATGCTTTAATGTTCAAAAAGCTCTTTATTTTTTCGTCCTGCCTGCACCTTTTTTCACCCCCTGTCTCAAGCCAGAACCCAGTTTGCTCTGATTGGTTACCTTAGAGATATCCAACACCTTAATCTATCACGTAAAATGTGTTGGAGCGTTAGCCAATAGCTATGTCACTAAATCCAGGAAGTAGACAAAGGAGTCCAATCGAGGCGTTTCAAGCAGGGGGGAGTGTGTAGGAGAGAAACTCCCTCTGGAGGGAACTTTGGGATTTTAACCTATGCAGACCATTTACATGCACACAAACCTATATAACACACTATAGGAAAGGGCCTCACTATTATTATTAAATCAGCAAACATAAGAACCTAACTCAAAACGATGTTATATGACAGGGTGTGATTTTGTCAGTGTGTTCATGTTCATGTCACCACAAAACCATCAGTTGTGTAGGATGAGTTCTGTTGATGCAGGTTAATATAGCCTCCAGAGCAGCTATATTAATCATGGGCAACATTGTACAGTACACCGTAGATGATTATGAACCGCTGACCAACAAAGCTCCAAGCTCATTCTGTGCAAGATGTTTCTTTCTTTCACACGTTCTCTCCAGACAATCCTCCACTATCGACACCGGTGGCAAAATGTTGATGCTTTTTTTTCATTCCATTCAAAAGGGAAGATGGGAGGGAGAGGGAAGTAAATGGAACACTAAAGTAAAGAAAAAAAACTAAAACAATTCAGCATCTTTTTCTTTTTTTTGGTAGCAAATGCTTTTCTTCATGCATGTCAAACGCAAACATGGAGAGAGGAGGAGGATGTTGAGGAAACAGTAGGAGGAGGATACATAGAAGACTCAACTTACTTCTGAGCTCTGCAGTGATAGAGCAAAACAAAGACAGAACACAGTACAGAGTTTTAACCCCACGACATTCACGAAACGAGTGAAACCATTACACTTCTCACTGTAAGCACAGGGTAAAAGGGGGTTGGAGGGAGAGGGAGACGGGGAGGGGGATAGGAAGGACCATTACACTAGATTGCAGTGTGTGGATTGGTGTGTAAGAGTTAACATGTGTGTGAGCAACACAATCAAAGGAAATTGTACGCTAATATTGTTATCAGCTATGACTACAGCTCACAGGTTTATAAGCAACACAACTATTAATAACACAGTGTAAATGTTATCTTCCACAAATCACATCTTAAGAACTATTGTTCACTGAAATACTGTAGTCTTTTGGGGCATGCTGAGTGATTCCCCTCGGTCGCTCTTGGTGAAAAATTGATATTACTGTCAAACATTTTACAACACATTAGATTACACAAAGCAAATGCAGAGCAGGACTTACTGGTGAATGGCTTGGAGAAACTTGCGCTGGTGTTTCCGCACCTTGGCGTGATCTATCTTCTTGACCAACTTTGTGTGTTTGTAGATGAGCCATGTTTCCCTGAGTACATTGGCAGCTGTGTTCTTTACCTGAGGAGCAATGTTGAGAAAGACATACGATGTACAGTAGCTCCATGTTTAGAAATTCAGATTTGAAACTCAGGAATACATAATAAATAGTAAGAAATAGCTCAACTTAAACCTGAGTTAAAAGCTATGTATTTATTACAAATTAACCAGAGTTACAAGGAATACAAATCTAGGAGAAGAAACATCAACATAAAACTACAGGGTAAATAGTAATAAAAGGTTATTAAACTGCTCCTATTCAGGAGGGATTTGACCTTTAAAAAAATGTGACAGTTGATGTTCCTTAATTAGAACTTTACATTTTTACTATGTTAGACATTAAGATTAGTATCAACACAGGAGATTTGAATTGTATAAGGAGGATAAAGTGTATACCAGGGGTCCCTATACAGGGGGTCAGCACCCTAAAGGGATCTCAAGATAAATACAAAAAGTCACAGGATAATTAGCAGAATAAGAGACGGAAAAAAAGTCTACTTTTTTTCAACCTTCAGAATTGTTTATTTTCTTTTGTATTTTGACAGTGTTTTTAATTTGACCTCTGAAAAGGGTTTGAAAAACTTTACTTCTGTAGAACTCTGCGTCTGGTGTGTGGATCTAAATATACATGCCTGCAGATCTAATTTTAGTCTAGCTTTTTAGTCCTCTAAAATACATTGACAGTCCTAAATTAAATGGAAAAAACCCATCATTATTTAACCCAAATAACTTGAATGCAGTGGCATGCTGTGACTCACTCGTTTGCAGAGTTGTGTGTCCATCATGAAGTTGTGGACGTGTTTCTCAGCCTTGGTCAGCTCCAGCTTCCTGGCTACCACTGCAACCACCAGTGCAGTGCAACCAGCTCCCTGTTGCACAAAGACACATACAAACAAACACAGCAACATTGTGTTTGTGAGCTTTTTAAAATGTATCTTCACTACATTGATAAAGAAAAGAAATTACCAATTAGGAAACATGACAAAGCAGTCATTAAAGGTATTTAACAATGAAGTTACATTTGGTAATGTGCTTAAATCTCTACTGAAACACAAGCTTAAAGAACAGTGAAACTGAGCTTTTGTTTTTATTTAAGCCACTGTTTGAGTTGGCAAAAAAACTCACAATAACTTTGTTGTTATAACATTTTTGGACAGAAATTGATGGTATTCAGCAGGACAAAATATATCTGATGTAAAATAGGCTGTCTAAAAATAATTGTACTTTGTAATAAAAACAAGTATGCAGGTGATTGTAAATCACTCAAGCTACAGTACTACTTAATCATATTTGATCTTCCAATATTTATCAACTCAACTCAATATTTGAGTATTTCTGCACAGGTAGACTTATTTAGTTATCTCAAAGTTGTGTTGCTTGTGCAGTAAACTAAAATAAATGAAACGTTGCCTTTAAATGTATTACGCCAACAGATTACACATAACTGTATATGGTTAGTTGCAAGCAATAATATTGAATTTAAATAAAAAATATTACATTCAACTTAATATTACTGCTTTTTACTAACCTAATACAGAGTGTGGCTTGCAGTCAGTTATCAAATGTTCCTGTGAGAGTGTTGGATATTTATGTCTGAAGAAGAGAGGAACCTACCATAATCCCTGTAAGCAGACACACACCTTTCCCACAGTACGTGTGTGGTACCATGTCACCGTAGCCGATGGAGAGGAAGGTAATCGAGATGAGCCACATGGCTCCCAGGAAGTTACTGGTCACTTCCTGTTTGTCATGATACCTGAAGTGATGAAGATAAGCAGAATCGGGATACAAAAAGTTAATAAAACCACACACAGTTTCTTGAAAGTGAGCATGCTGGAGAATGATGTGGTGCTGTGTGAACCAAACAGGGATGGTGGGTGGAGGGGGTGAAGATTGAGAAAGAGGTTGAGGAGGAGGTCAAAAAATCCTGGTGCAAGGTGTTACACCTGTTTTGTAAAAGCCTAGAGTTTAAAAAATGTCCATTCTGTGTAAAAAAAAAAAAAAAAAAAGAGGAAATGAGATCCAATGGATTTGCAGGATATTTCTTTGAGTAATTAAGAAATTTGAAAAGAGAAACATGTTTGATGGGTAAAAAACTTAAACTGACAGTTTGGGCAAACAAAGAAAAAGTTTGTTGAGAGAGCATGTTTCATTTTCAGTGTCTGTCAATTTGAAAATAATAACCATTTGCTGAGAGGAATGATATGAAGGAGCATTCAAAAATGAGTTTGAGGCCAAATCACTTACTCTTGTCGTACATTTGCATAGAAATGACAATTTTAGACAACATCTTTCAGATGACAAAGAGACGGGCCATGTCGCTGTGAGTGACTGGATAAAGAGCACCGCAGGTCAGACGGGATTTGAATGTGACAACTCAACAAATGTAATGTCAGAGCAACCAAAAATGCACATAGAGCTGCATTAAATCAAACCAACAATTGGCTTATTGGTCACGGTTTGCTGCAAATCTCCCTCCAAAGAGTTTACACTGCCCGAAAAAAAAGGTTTAACAATGCAAATCATCACTTCAAACATGTTGTTTGCTGAAAATAGCTGACAGCGATGCTTGAATTGTCAGTCCAAAGGCCCACAGTGCATATGCAAAGATATTTCTGTAGAATAAACACACACTGTATAAAGCTGGATTGATGATTACAGTCCCATACCTTTTGCAGCAAGACAAAAGTCCATCTGGCTCATCCACCCCTCATTCAACTCGTCTAATTATTCCCAATGGGCTGTCTAGGAGGAGATTACATAAGATTTAATTTTTGAGTTAAAATCAAATCTTCATTAAACACTTTAAGACAACATCTCGCCACCATCCTTCTGACAGGACAACTGAGATGGAGTCTAATTTCTTGGGATTTTGTTGAAGCTTTTCTAAAGGAGATTCTGATAGAGCCAATCATGAATTGCTAACATCAAACTACCCAGCGGTGTATCAGCATGTGGACTCAAAATGGCCGGAACCATCACCTCTAATTAGAGATTGGAGTACTTTACGCTGAGTTCCTTAGGTTTTCTTTTCCAAACGAAGACAAATGCCAGATCCTCTTTCTCCTCCAAGACATCCTATTGTTAGCACATATCAAATATGAACTAATCATGCCTTCTGTAGGTTTTTTAACTCCCTCTATCACAGGTGTCTTTTCATGCTCAAAGTCAGGAAAACAAACAATGTGTGAGCATCTTTTCTCCCCTCCAAAATGACAAAAAGTGTGCGGTTTGTGGGATTCAAGCTTCCTAAATGACATGCAGAGAAGCAGTCTGTGCAATACCATGCAGGAATAAAAAAGATGTCTGCATCCTGCATGCTTCAAAACCAGTATATTG
Organism: Eleginops maclovinus; assembly: GCF_036324505.1. Lineage (NCBI taxonomy): Eukaryota > Metazoa > Chordata > Actinopteri > Perciformes > Eleginopidae > Eleginops > Eleginops maclovinus. The sequence goes on from NC_086354.1 coordinate 10,757,697, forward strand.
AGAGCAGGGGAGGGAAAAACATAGGGTCCACTTAGAGATAGAAAAACAACCTCTGACAAATACTGCAGTATCACCGGGTGGAGGGGATTGTACTGCTTTGTGAACAGGGGTTCATTTGTAAACAGTGGTGTCGGATCAGATGAGTAACAAGGGAAGAAGCTCATTGAATTTGACACCCCTGTCTCTTTTACCTGCATCCCAACACTTCGCCAGCTGCCCTTTGATAGCTGCCAGGGGGCTAAACTTGATCAGCTAGCTAAATATTGTAATTACAAGTGACTAGTATGTTAATTTCATTCATCTTGTCATCAAGGGAAGCAGAGAGTGAGTCATGTCTTAGAGGCTAGCAGGAACGTGCCATATAGTAGTTAACAATGCATTATAGTGCATTATATTTTCTCTGTTGTGAATATACCTACATAAATAAGCTTTGACTAAAAAGCAGAAGGCATCGTTTTAGATTTTTTAAAGCAATACAACTTTTTTTGTTTAGACTGTAGGGTTTCATAATTGTGGAAATACATTTCCAACGCGCATATCTCAATTATTCTCGACTCAGGAAAAACAAGAGCAGAAACAGCCGTAAGCGAAGAGAGACAGAGGCTGAATAGGGAGCTGATCGATAGCGTTTTAAGGCTCTCAATATACTGTGTCAAGTTTTGGAATAGCATGGAGAAGAGCTGGCACCACTTTCAACCTGTTCTAGGACAAGAGGTATATCGTGTCTATAGCAGACAGTTTTATCCCCCACTGGTAAATTCTCCCTGACAGACACTCTGCAGCGAAAGCATTAAACCAAAATCACTTACTCAAATATTTCAGAGATGATGTTGTTTATCCACTACTGTACATAAAATAATGTGATTTACTTCCGAATGAGCTAGGAAACTTTGCGTCTGTGGTGGGTTAGAGGAGGGAGTAGCGCAAGGTTCACATGACATGAGAGAAACCTATCAAACTACAAGGGGCCACAATAATAACAAAACTCTCATCCATGTCTTCAAAGTATCACCAATGTATCAACTAGTCTCTCACTCAGTGTTGCTGTGCACTTATATATGATTTTAAATTCATTTAACCGCCATTGTGTGACGATGAGCTCATGATGCATAGTTCTGAGAAAATACAGGGGCCAAAGTCAATCAAACACAACCTCTGAACAAACACTGATGATGGATCAAATGAGAAAAACACACATTCACACCTTTGAAAGGAATATTTGACTTAAAAACTAACTAAATAAATATGTTTCACCCTCAATGCTTTCATTCAAAGGGATAACCTTAAAGGTTAAAATGTCATTTTGGTGTTGTTTTTTTATATTGTTCTGGAGTACTTCACATACATCCGACTGTGAGACTGTCATGACACACTGCCTTAATATGAGAAGAGAAGAAGAGTTTGAGGTGTCACAAATTAAAATGTCCCTTCCCTAAAATAAACATCTGTTAGAGAGACCAATATGCAAAACCGGATTCTACTGTATATCTATGTTTAAAACTTCCTTTACAACAGCATGCCCTCTTTTCTTCGGTCTCTACTTTCCTCTGCCAGTCGTCTGCCACAGCAAAGAAAACAACTTCAACGTTCGAAGGCCGCTGCTTAACATTCCTCAGCTATCGCCTGAGTACAATAACAGCACTTCACCTCTTCTCCTTGCATTTTGGTTTCACATCAACAAAAACAAATTAAAACAATTTTTCAATGAGTGCAAGTCTTGTTGAAATAAATCAATTTGAGCGCTGCCTGAGATTACTCGGGGACAAATATGTTGGGATGCTCCTCGGGGAGTGTTTTAGTAAACATGAGCAGATTAAACGTAAAGTGATGATGACCTAATTAAAAAACTGCAAAACCTAACGGTAATTTTACAGCGCAGCCAATATGCAAAGCAAAAAAAAACAAGCAAGCAGCAGCAAAATCAAAGCAAACTGTAGTGATGTTATGATAAATGCATTTTAAAGTTTTCAAGTAAAAGAAAAAGCCCAACTTAGTAAAACTAAACTAAGTCAATAGAAGTTTCAGCAAAATATATTGTTGTTAATGTTTAAACTGCAGAACATACAAAGCTTGGGATTTTAGCATAAGTTCTGATGGCAATGTCTGTCTGTCTATCTTTTAAAATACATCTTCTTGAAGGGATTCACACTTTTATTGTGCAGGCATTCAGGATCCCCAGAGAAGTAATCTTAATAACTTTGCTGATGTTCCAACTGTTCCTTTAGTGCCACTATGGTTTTAATGAGAATGCCTGGGCAACTGTTGGAGGGATTGCCATGAAATTTAGAACACAAATTGATGTAATGCATATGATGAATCGCTATAACTTTGGTAACTTTGTTTCTAGCAACTTCATCCAGTCAAATCACTTTGGATTTACTTAAAGGTCCTCTATTATGCAAAATGCACTTTTTGCTGTCTTTTATACATAAATATGTGTCCCCGGTGTGTAAGGAGACTCACAAAGTGTCAGAAAATACAACCCTCTCTCTTTTCCTCCTTACCCACATCTCTAAAAACGGGGGTACAAACGAGCTGATCCAGATTTGCTTCGGTTATGACGTCATTTCGGAAATGTGGGCTGGCTTTACATGAATGCTTGGCAACGTCCAAAACGCATGAAACAACCCATCCCATCGTCCGCAATATACAGTCGCGAGCTGAATCCCCTCGAGCAGCTCTGTGTGTCTGTGTATTCAGCAGGATGTCTGCAGGAGGGACTTAGAGTTGTTGTATATATGATACATAAAATGTCACTGTTCTAACGTTTAGCGAGTTCCTCCATTAGAAACTTCTCTCTTCAGAGAGAGATCATGCATGCCCTCCAAAGGGGCGTGGCCAGCTTCACCTCAGTTTAGCTCATATTTAAAGCTACAGTCACAGAATCAGCACTTCAGGAACAGGGCTGAATTAGAGGGGGATGAGGCATGCTACAATGCGTGATCTGTTTGGTATTTTGAGCAAAACACTTCACAGACATGTTTTGTATAGATATTGCCCTATAATATATTGTTGAAATATAGCATAATAGGAGACCTTTAATATCCACAAAACCAAGGACAGTCCCAATAATTTGTATTTACTGCTCGTTAGCAAATGTCAGCATGTTAAACTAAGAGGGTCAACATGGTTAACATTATACCTGCCAAACATTAGCATTATCATTGTCACTTTTAGCATGCAGACTTTAGCATTTAGCTCAAAGCACCACTTTGTGAAGTATTCCAGGTTTTACACACATTTGAACTCTTTCTGTGTTGGCTGTAAAGTACAGTGGGGCAAAAAAGTATTTAGTCAGCCACCAATTGTGCAAGTTCTCCCATTTAAAAAGATGAGAGATGCCTGTAATTTTTATCATAGGTATACCTCAACTATGAGAGACAAAATGAGAAAAAAAATCCCGAAAATCACATCGTAGGATTTTTAATGAATGAATTGGTAAATTCCTTGGTAAAATAAGTATTTGGTCACCTACAAACAAGCAAGATTTCTGGCTCTCACAGACCTGTAACTTCTTCTTTAAGAGGCTCCTCTGTCCTCCACTCGTTACCTGTATTAATGGCACCTTTTTGAACTCGTTATCAGTATAAAAGACACCTGTCCACAACCTCAAACAGTCATACTCCAAACTCCACTATGGCCAAGACCAAAGAGCTGTCAAAGGAGACCAGAGACAAAATTGTAGACCTGCACCAGGCTGGGAAAACTGAATCTGCAATAGGTAAGCAGCTTGGTGTGAAGAAATCAACTGTGGGAGCAATTATTAGAAAATGGAAGACATACAAGACCACTGCTAATCTCCCTCGATCTGGGGCTCCACGCAAGATCTCACCCCGTGGGGTCAAAATGATCACAAGAACGGTGAGCAAAAATCCCAGAACCACACGGGGGGACCTAGTGAATGACCTGCAGAGAGCTGGGACCAAAGTAACAGAGGCTACCATCAGTAACACACTACGCCGCCAGGGACTTAAATCCTGCAGTTCCAGACTTGTCCCCCTGCTTAAGCCAGTACATGTCCAGGCCCGTCTGAAGTTTGCTAGAGGGCATTTGGATGATCCAGAAGAGGATTGGGAGAATGTCATATGGTCAGATGAAACCAAAATAGAACTTTTTGGTAAAAACTCAACTCATCGTGTTTGGAGGAGAAAGAATGCAGAGTTGCATCCAAAAAACACCATACCTACTGTGAAGCATGGGGGACCAGGACGACTGATCCGTGTAAAGGAAAGAATGAATGGGGCCATGTATCGTGAGATTTTGAGTGAAAACCTCCTTCCATCAGCAAGGGCACTGAAGATGAAGCATGGCTGGGTCTTTCAGCATGACAATGATCCCAAACACACCGCCAGGGCAACGAAGGAGTGGCTTCGTAAGAAGCATTTCAAGGTCCTGGAGTGGCCTAGCCAGTCTCCAGATCTCAACCCCATAGAAAATCTTTGGAGGGAGTTGAAAGTCCGTGTTGCCCAGCGACAGCCCCAAAACATCACTGCTTTAGAGGAGATCTGCATGGAGGAATGGGCCAAAATACCAGCAACAGTGTGTGAAAACCTTGTGAAGACTTACAGAAAACGTTTGACCTCTGTCATTGCCAACAAAGGGTATATAACAAAGTATTGAGATGAACTTTTGTTATTGACCAAATACTTATTTTCCACAATAATTTGAAAATAAATTCTTTAAAAATCCTACAATGTGATTTCCTGGATTTTTTTTTCTCATTTTGTCTCTCATAGTTGAGGTATACCTATGATACAAATTACAGGCCTCTCTCATCTTTTTAAATGGGAGAACTTGCACAATTGGTGGCTGACTAAATACTTTTTTGCCCCACTGTATATAGTAAAGTGGTCCTATTACGCTCATTTTCATGGTTCATATTGGTATTTTGTATATCTAATGTGACATGTTTCCATACTTTAATGTGCAATAAGTGCTTTATTTGTCTGATAGTGCCTGTACTTCAGCATCTCTTTTCAAACCAACTCAGTCCGAGCCCAGTCTGCTCTGATTGGTTAGCTTGCCATCTCTGTTGTGATTGGTCAGCCACTTGGAGATGTCCCGCCCCTTGGCTATCAAATACAAAGTGTTGGAGCGCTGGCCAATAGAAACAAGAGTTACAAAGTGTAGTCATTATATTACGGAAGTAAACAAAGGAGTCCAATGGAGGCGTTTCAGGCAGGGGAGAGTGTGTGGGAGAGAAACTCCCTCTGGCCGGGAACTTTGGGATTTTAGTCTTAGAAGAACATTCACATGCGAAAAAACCTATATAACATACTACAGGTAAGGGAATATCCCCAAAAGCATAATAGGGCCCCTTTAACTAAACTGTGAGAAAGGTTTTCATTGTACTATATGTAAAGTCTCATTCCATTCTCTTCAATTGAAACATATATAGAACACAGTTAGCAGCCTTCCTCCTCTGCTGGCTTTGTGCCCAAGTATAAATCTGGTTACAAAATTCTTAAACCCACTCGAGAAGTCAAGGGTCTAAATATCACAATTACCCCTCATCAGGTAATCAAACATGGACAAGTGGAGGTCTGATGGTGTGTTGCACTTTAGCCAAATAACATAAAATACAAACCAAGGCTTGCTGTGTCGCAGAAACTAGACTTCAGCTTGTGATTAAGATAAACTTAATTAGTCTTTGTGCCCTATATTAGTCGCGGAGAATGAAATGATTCTGTTGCACCAACAGCAATACCATTGCACTCTAACAATAAATTATACATAATGCATTGCTGTTAACCAATTAAATCGTGAATCCAAAAGTAAAGACCTGCTTGGATTAGCTGACTTGCAGATTTCTCAGCGAGGCAGGCTTCAGGCCTCTGTTGCCAGAAATGATCAAGCATATGAGATTGTGAATCTCATCCATTTTAAAGATGCTGGATAATAACTTTGTGAGTGTCTGATACACTGATATAACTAGTGAGATTTCTTGCAAGTCATCCTCTTATTAACTAAAAAGGTACTTGTTCGTGAGACAAAATGTGTCTTTCTTGGCCCATGTTACAACCATTCCACCAAAGTTTCATGAAAACCAATAGTTTGGCCGTAATCTTGATGACAAAAAAAACAAACCCAACAAAAAAAACCCCGCATTGACAGAGGTAATCATGAAGTAAAAGACAGAAACATAAGCCTGAGTTTCTAACCTTGTGAACTTTCTCTACTAAGCTAAGCACAAGTCAGGCCTTTTTTGTGCATCTTAACCTTAAGGGCCACTAGATGGGAAGCTCTGTTCACAATCCCTTAATCTTGCAAATGCTGGAAGGTGGTTATGTCTCTGGAGTTACAAGATAGGGAGTGTCCTATTACAAATGTTTCAACGAATTAGGGTGGAGACACAAAATCTCAAGAGAGTTTTGGTATCCCAGTCCCTGTAAATAAGTTCACAGCAGTCCTCCTGTAATCTTTATTAAACTGGAACTTTGCTCCTAGTGTTTAACTTTACTTTGCTGCAAACCCTGTGTGTGTAACCTTCAGGGGACACAGCGAGCTTTGAAACACCACCACCACTCCACCTCCAACTGAAATACAGCTCAGTGTTTTCTTTCATGTCCAGTCTTCCCAATGCGCTCAGCAAAATACCTAATTGGCTGAGCTTCTGCCCACAACACAGAGTTTTGCTTGAAGGTAGGCTTGCTCATATAACACAAGAGATTGACTCTTCACGCATTCAGGCAGCACACAAAAAAAATAATCACATTTTGAAGTTGTTATTCTTTTATATTATGTAGTAATGTCATTTCTAGATGTTGGCTCTCCTTTGTTGAGAGACGTGGATATCCCTGAGAGAAACTTGTTCTATAACTCACAAAACATGTCCGAGTAGAGATCAGTGAATACGTACTGATGAGTGCTATGTACATTATAAATACCACGTACTTTACGTACCTACATTTTTGCTCAAACTGTGTTGGAAAAATATACAGGAAACGACACAACGTTTCACAATGTCAGAACAACAATTTAAAGGTAACAACTAGTTGAGTGAAATAGCTTAACCACTTAGTCTATCGTAAAGTTGTTGTATATATATATATATATATATATATATATATATATATATATATAAATAATGGCACTGTTCTAGCGGTAAACACTGAAGAAAGAACATGTCAAGCTATATGCTGTATCAGAAACAATGTGCGACGTGTTTTGGGAGTAATATGATCTGTGTTTACAGTAGCAAGCATTGCTAACACTTAGAGCTAACGCTGTACTGGAAGAAATATATGTGTAAAGAAGCCAGACATCCTTGTGGTAAACCGGCGAGAGAGAAACTATCGAGCGCCATACTGTTTCAGAAATAATGCTTGATGTGGTTTGGAACATAATATGGCGTTACATCACAGCAGCGTTTAGCTGAGTTTCTGCCAGTAGACACCCTCGTCTTCGCAGAGATCACCGATTGCAAGTGGACGCTCGAAAGGGGCGTGGCCAGCAGCAGCTCATTTTCATTTAAAGCTACAGACCCAGAATCAACACTTCAGGAACAGGGCTGAAATAGAGGGGTATGAGGCATGCTACAATGGGTGATCTGTTTGGTATTTTAAGATAAACACTTCAGAGACAAGTTTTGTATAGATATGGCCATATAATATATTGTTCAAATATAGTACGGGACCTTTAATAAATCTTATTTAAGCGTTATCGTAGCTCTATTATAAACATATTTGAGTCTATGAATCTAAAATTACATACAAGTAACATCTGAGGGACTTTTAACTTTAAGCTACTACGACCTGTCTCTGAACAAAGAACAGCACTGCCTCGGCTCGTGATCAGATCGTATCTCAGGTGATTATAACTTCCACATTCTCTGTTATGCAGACATGCTTTGTATATGACTTTGCCATAGGCTGCAATCAATACTATGCCTGCTGAGCGTGCATAGTTTAAAAGAAATTATCAGATCAAATCATCAAACCATAGAGAATCCACCTGTCCTTGAGGTTGCAAACAATTTGCATAAAATCCATCCGGCCTTGTGGAAGACATTTCATTTAAAACATAATCTAGAAAATGAGTTAGACTAAGGGATAGCGGTTTTCGACATGGCAAACTGTACAGACCGCTCACTTTCTGATCCGAGGGGGCCACTGTTGACTGTCTGTCAGATCAATTCCAGCATTTTGAGGAATAAATGCTTTAAAATAAAAGATATATTTCAAAGTTGATAAAGCTTGATTACAGTTTGTTGCCATGCATTTGGTTGCATTCTTAATTATAACTAAGTAAACACACTAAAATGAACAGCATGTTATTCTAAAATGTGGGTCAGTGCGGTTGCACTTGTAGCCTTGAAACTGTAAATATGTGAAATTGGCCTGAATATTTCATGTAAACCTGTGGTTGGTGTGACAAAGTTCAAGTTGCAGCGGTGTGCGTTTCTCTGGTTAGACATTTCGGACGGTCTGTTCTTGGCTGCCGGAGTTTGTGTCTTGTGGCTAAGCGATGACACAATCTGGATGTCAAACCTGGGCTGTAGGTGTAGCTGACCAGTAACTCAAGCCTGATAATCCAGTGCTGCACTCTGAGGGAAAGTCAGCTAAACTTTCCAAGAGCTTGCCTAGGGGTCCTCACTGGAGAAAGCGAGGTGAGAAACAGCAGTCTCACAACACCTCCAAATGGAGTTTTGTTTCAGATAACAGAGTTAGACTAGGAGAGGAAGAGAATTAGATAACAGTTAAAGAGAAAAAAAAGGTGTGTTAGACCGAGGAGGCAGGCATGGCATGCATGCAAGTGTGTAACTGAGTTCTGGCTGGATTAGGCCCACTTGTTATGGATAAGGGAAGGCAAAGGGATGGGGAATCAGTAGTAGGGAGAGATGGGCAAAAATTGCAAAGCATGCTACGTTAGATGGGTACAGTAGGAGATCTGCAAAGGATCAGTCAGGAGTTAGAGAGAGGGAGGGAGCTTTATGGTAGCAAGGGAGAAGCCAAAAGAGCTTAGTTAAGGAGCTTAGTTAAGGTAGGTTAGCTCTGAAGATGGGCTGTATCAATAAAGAACGGAAAGCGGGCCAGTGACCAGCGTTACATCCATCTACTGTAACATTAGCATCCCTCCAAACTCCACCCTGCCTCCATCCCTGTCTGTCCCCTTGCTTATGTGTCTTTCATTCCCCCCATCTAGGCTTTTTCCAGGTAGACTCCGTGCTTGTCCAATCTCATACCGTACTGCCCTGTGATTGGCTCAGGGCATGTTCAATGTGTGACAGTGTAATGGCGCATTTAACAGAAGATACAAAAGTCACACACAGCACTGGGAAACAAGCGCCTTTTTTTTTGCTCTCCACTTTTTAGTTGATATGATGGGATTGATAAGTAAACATGAAAACGTTCTGCTGTTTCAATGTTTACCAGAGAAAGGGACGAAGGGGGATGAGGACATTTGGTTTTAACGGGTGTAAACAAAAACTGGAAACACTGCATTCACCACAGAACACAACCCTCCTACAAGGTCTATATTTACTATAGAAACCAATGCCTTTACCTGCCTACCTCTGAGCTGCGTACAGTACTGGTATATAGTTGCCAATGAAAGCTGTTATAGATAGTAAGACGCAGCCCAGACCAAGATGACAATTCCTAGTACACGAAATGACTTGATATTTGTCCTCTCCATATCTTTGGCTAAATTAGACAGATGTCCTCGCCTTTAGAGTAACATTTTTAGGGCAGAAGCAACAGAAGTCTGTGGAAAAACCATTAGAACACTTTTCAATTATTTTGTGAAGGGAGACACATAATGGGATGGTAATGTGTGAACACAAAGAATAGAAAGGCTTTTGCTCCTCGACAAATCGTTGGAGTCGCTGCTATAAAAGACTTTTTTTGAAATACGGATCTATAACAATTGCATAAGGAGAATAAATGTGAGAGACAAATTGCCCTCTGGCAGAGTCATGAAGGTGACTTGAAGGAGCTGCTCCATTTAGCACGAATGTCCTCCTCCTCCTCCTCCACCTCATTCTCCTCCAGCCAGCCTAACCCACGTTAGTTAGCAAAGAGACGCTTGCTTCAAAGTGCTGCTCACACCGTTGATCTCTGCTGTTTCCTTAGCAGAAGGATGGTGCCACTTTCATGCCAACTAGAGGGTCTGCCTAATCCTCCTTTGCCACACTGAGTTTGGAAAGGATAATCGCTTAATTGTTTTAGAGGGGCTGCCCCTTCTTCCCACTACCCAACCCCACCCTCCAACCCCACTCAGGGCAGCAGTGGCGCCAGCTCGGTGCAAAATGATTAGTGTTTTTTTTTTTATCCATGGCTAAAGAACGAGGACTCACATGGTATCCCTATGGAGCAGCATAGTGGGGAAATAGAAAGTACAACAAAACATTATACAAACACACACACACGCCACACACACCTCCATGAGCATGCTCGCACCCATCCATAGTTACACAAAAATCCACCCATCTGAACACAGTTATTCTGAAATCAAAAGCAAAGGGTTGACGGCATGCACTGCTCATGTCTCCCAGAACATGTGTGAAAATTGTAAATGTTAGAGATTCTGCGTTACGTTTAGAAGACAGGTTAGGTCCAGGTTTCCAAATTGATCCCAGCAATATGTTAGATACTGGATTATTACATGTTGTTATTTACTGAGTAGTTCAGATGGAATTCCTGTCTTTTACTATTGCATTTATATGAAACAGATGGGAAAGCTAACTTTGGTTTATCTTAAAGAATGGTAACAGCAAGACTGGCTAGCGAAATCTTCTTCAGACTCACCGATTTACACATTGGTAAAAGCGTTATTCGCTTTTGCCAAACCATTTACAGACTGGGACCAGTTTTTGAGGTCTGGGTGGGTTCACGTCTTTGTGATAAGCTAAGCGGCTGCTTTCAGCTACATTTACCATACGTACATAAGAGTGGCATCCATTTTCTTGTGTTACTTTCTATAGGAATGCTAATAAGCATCTTCCCCTAAAATATCAAACTTCTGTTTATCTTTGAGGTTGGCAATAACAAAGAGTCTTGTTACCTGCTGAGCTGGACTCTATAGTGACATGGCTATTACGACAAAACTGAACAGTGTGATGTTTTGCACGTGTGCCAACATTATGTTGAGGTGATGCCAGTTCCACCTCACTGTGTTCCAGAGGAGCAGGGTTAAAGGTCAGCTGCTCTTTTCTCTGTGAGCTTTAAAGCCACTGACCAACAGCCTGAGGTGCTGAGGGTCCGAGAGGATCCAGGAATGGGGGTGCGAGGGGAGGTTAGTGAAAGGTGTTAACACGGCAGGGAGTTAAGAGGAGAGGTAGAGGAGGAGGGGGGGGGTACTTAGTAAAAGCAGGCTAGGAAGGCTGCTGGAGGATGCTGATGGTCTGGCAGCACATGTGCAGTGTCATATTGGGCCTGACTGAACTGTTGCTATAGATCTTCCATGCTCCACCAATCCTACTTAAGTCCCCCTTCCACTCCAACTACGCACAAATGACTTTGAAACATCAAAGCTAGCATTAATGTCTCATTTCCCTACGCAAATGCTAAATGAGAAAGGAAAAAAAAAACCCTTTCACTTCTCCCTGCCTCTTTCGCTTTCACTGAGAATCGCTGCCGCCCCCTTGAGATGAAGCACGATGCGCAGTTTTGGGGAGAAAAACGGGTTGGGGGATCCTGGGGGCTGCTCTGCATTACCAAAACAAACCATTCAGCAAACAAACAATTAGACGCTCATGAATTATGGACAAGCCATCTAAAATAGCTATAGCGTGGGGAGTCGTGGAGCAATTGCTGAGCTAATGAAACGTATGTTGGGTGTTTTTAAACAGTAGTGGAGCAGTATATAGTACGGCTTCATGTGTACAATATTCATATTTTATCCATTCCGATTATTCCCCTTAATTCTTTCTACCGGTGCAGCTGAGTTACAGAAAACAACGCAACACTGAGAAGCCTGGGACAAACCAGATACGAGAGTGGAGAAGGAAAGGGGTCTAGTAATCCACAACGCGTGAATGAGCATCAGCCATTTTGTTTTTCAATCTGACCCCAGCAACATCCATTATTTACAACCCTGTGTTTACCTCTCACAGACGCGCACAGTCCATGCAGCAATGATCCAGGAGGATATACTGAACACCAGCAGAACAGTTCCCGGACAGATGGTCATGAGAGTCTTCATGACGAAGCGTGTGTTGAAGTTGATCTTGTTGAGGGCGCCGATGCTGCGAGACGAAGCGTCCGTGAACAGCTTGCTGTGGAGCAACATGACCCTGCCTATCAGGTAGAGTCTCAGGAACATGGGGATGGAGAGGATGATGTCCACGTCAGCATTGATCTCCGACGGTGTGTAGGTGAAGGCCAGCCGCGCCTTCCAGGTGAAGACGTAATGGCCCGGGATGGGATGGATGGCACACACCAGCAGCTCCAGCACGATGAAGAAGATCCGCTCATACGTCATGGCTATCCTCCAATCGTCCGCACCATTGTCGACCATAAACAGCTTTAAAGAAAAACAGACAAGCATCAATGAGTTTTAAGTCTTTCCTTACCATTTTCCATTGGGTGGACGGATGCCACTCTGATCAAGCAGGACAATAATAATAAACAAAATGAACTGATATGCAATAGAAATCTGCAAAAGTCAACTTCATATTAAAAATAAATGTGGTACCACAATGTTGTTATTCTGTTCTATCAAATACTTGTGTGTACTTTCCTTTTGTGTATCATTATTTGTATTTTGATAACTGCATTGAATTTCTTTCAAGCATGATAACAATTGTATTTCAATATTTTTACCAGGGCCCAATTGCCAAATATGAAAGCCTCATAAACATCATCTTCCCTAAGCTGCTGAAAAGCTGCTGGTTTCATTACATTTTTTTAAAATAATAACAAAAATGTTGTTATTAATGTAGACTCACCTGGATTTCCCGGGCATGGTACATTATTATAAGACCAAGCAATATAACAGTGGAAAGGCTGATAAGGCATTTCAGTGCAAATGAGTATGAAGATTCCTGTGGTGAGATAAAAAAGACAAGAAAAAAGATTTCAGATATTGAGTTGTTAAGGGAACACAATAAACACATACAACCAGATCTTAAATAAGATATACATAACAAGATGAACTTCTGAAAAGATTATCATTTCATTAACCAATGATTGTTAAGTCCTTTGATAGTCCTTGGCAACAAGGTGAAATGAGGTAGTAGAGAAAAAACAGATTGGATTTACTCATATTCATAATTCAAAATAAATACATTTTTATGTTGGCTTTGATGAGTAGCACAAAGGTCCAAATATAAACACTTTCCTTCACATAAATCCATGGAAGTACACACACACACAAACACACACCCACACACCCACCTTATTAACTCAAACGTGTAACAGTGCAGATAACAGGGTTTTACACACAAACAGGGCAGTCAGGGTGTTGCTTAACAATGCAGCTGCAGGTGTAGGTGCAGCCTGATATTATCTATGGATGCTGTTCCACACCATCTAAACTACCAATTAATCAAAGCCCAGCACTTACAGGGGGACTTTCCACTTAATGGTAAGTGCAGAAAAGGCAAGGCTAGCATTAGCAGGGGGGGAACCACAGAGAGCGATGCTGGTGATAAATAGGCCAGCTAGAGACTAGCGCTGCTGTGTTGTGTTGTGTGAACACCGGGGCCATAGATCTAGGAAATGAGAACCTGCAACACTCAAGTCCTCCCCATGTTGGTAAAATGCCATTTGACAAATCAATTTAACAGCAAGGGTGAAAAAATGTGGCCTGCAGAAGGCTAATGATTGTAGGGCTGCTATTATAATAACAACGGCAACGACAAATGACAAGAACAACAAGTGGAAATATCTTTCATAAACGTCAGTGGGATGAAAGTGAGAGCTACCCAACATTACTCAATCCTTCGGTGGTCCATATTACAGAATGTATTTTTAGCTACCAGCTAGATTGCTTTGGCCCTCAGGTCGACGACATGTTCTCAAGACGTTGTAATGCCTGAAATTGTTTTGAGAGATCCCTCGTGAAATAACATTGAGTAAAACAATTAATCCACCTGCCAGAGGTTCAAGGACTTTTCAGTCCCAGTGCTCACTGCCTCTTTCCCAGTGCTCACTTCCTCTTTCCCTCCTTCTGGTCCCAGAAAGCCTCAGCTGAGCCTCAGGTGTCTGCTGCGTGACGCGCCGTGAGACGGAATAATGACCACCCTACCGGCCTATGTGTGTGTGTTTATGGGAAGGGCTGCGACTGTACCACTCAAAGGCGGAAGGTCACTTCCATTTCAGCTGCGCTCATCTTGATGAATGGACTGAACCCCACACAGTAATAGTCATAGACAGACCCATTGACTTCCTTAAGACCCCATTAATCATCCTATAGATTACCACAGTGTTTTACTAGTTCCTACACACACACACACACACACACACACACACACACACACACACACACACACACACACACACACACACACACACACACACACACACACACACACACACACACACACACACACACACACACACACACACACACACACACACACACACACACACACACACACACACACACACACACACACACACACACACACACACACACACACACACTTTAGTTAATTGATAAACCTACTGTACATTACCTATCTAGAACCACGTTTATGTCTAGTAGTAGAAGGTAAACTGATAAGAATACCAATCAGACAAAGAACAAAGTTAGCATCTAGCAGTTAGGAAGTCAAAGTTAGCATCCAGCCAGCGAACACACAAGGTTAGCCATTAACTTTTGCATACAGAATAGCATATAGCAAGCTAAAGACCAACACAAAATTGTCATTAGTTGGTGAAGACTGAAACAGAGATAAAACCAGACAAACCCGGAAGAACTCGGACAACAAAGTCCCAAAATTTCCTTAAAATATTAATAAAAGTGAAGAATACTATACACTTCCACCACAACTCATGAAAATAGGACCTGTATTTCTGTTTGCAAACAACTAAACTGAAAACACTCTTGGCAGTAGTAAATATTGGATTTATATTTGTCAGGTTACCAGAAGAATGTCTCAGAATGAATGCTATTTTTTAAGGTGATAATAAACAACTTTATAATGCTTTACGACTGTTGTGATGTTGTTCTTGTAGGATTTGGACACCAAGTAATCAGTTAAAGTGGGCGACGGTATGGAATTGATTGAGGGTGCTTTGAGGTTGTATTAAATGGCCTGAAAACATGCAATACCACCTATAAAGTTATTGTGTTCTTTTTTAACTCGTATACAGATAGTTATATTAACACGGTTTTATTTTCCCCTGCGACAAAGACACCTGTCCTGTGACCTACAATAACCTGCAGCGCACTGCACTATAGGTTAGCTCCTCAGTAAACAGCGTTGTAAATATTGTAGTAGAAGCTGAGTGCACTGAGAGAACGTTACTCTTACCAAAATACCCTGACACAGCAGAAGTGATTGGCTGATACAGAGAGACAACAGCAGGTCAAGTGGTGGTGACCAGGTCAAAGCAACCCTGACACCACCATGCCCTGCTGAGGTCCTTCTTCAAGAGTCGCATGTTACTAGCGTGTGCAGCGTCCTCTCCACTCTGATCTGTTAAAAGTAAAACTTGCATTTATTCCTATTGACCTTCCTCTTTATCTTTTATTGACTTTATCTATTTTAGTCTGCGCAGAAACCTCCATATATCTATCTCCTCTTCATCCCCGTTTCTCAGCTATGCCCCTCTCCATCTCCTTCTCCTGCTGTGAGCTCATGATTTTCAGATGCTGTCTTCACAGGGAACCACAGAGAGCCACAATGGCACCAGTAATGAAACCAATTCTTTGGCTAGACTGCGATCTGATATCAATAATGAAAAAGTGGATATTTAGGAAAAAATAAAAACTTGGAAAAAAGCAGTCGAATAGTTGAGAAATTAATCAAAAGAATTGATTTTATCCAATCAATAGACTGTTAGTCATAGATCACATGACACCCCTTTGATTTGAATTTGACAAATATTCCATCACCTTTGTTAGACATCGCTTGTCAGTGTCTGTGCTAATAATCACTCTTCATGAATGTGACAGCTGCCAACCCCACACAAATCAAAAAGCAACAATAGCAGTGACAACACACAAAGCTCCCACTCATGCATCACACGCACGCACCACCCACCTTAGTGTAAACCCCCCATGACAGCTCCGTCTCCGTCACCATGACGACAATCCCAAACATCCCGAAGATGAGTGCGTAGTCGCTGAGCCGCTTCCGCTTCTCAAACAGTGCCCTCCGGTGGCCGAGCTTGTAGCCGATGTCCCTGTTCTTCTTCTGCGGTGCCCTGCCTCCGCCACGCACGCTGCCCTCCCTGACCAAGCTCTCGTTGGACGCCTTGCTGGGGTCTTCGCCGCCGTTGCCCTTGGACACCACCACCTCCAGGCCAGAGCTGTGCAGTGTCTGCAAGGGCTGCGTCTCCGAGTCGAGCTCCGCAAGGTTGCGGCGCGACGAGGACGCCAGGCTGCCCACTAGTGGTCTCACCACTCCGCCATTGTACTTGCAGGTGTTCATGGCTATCTGAGGGAGTCGGCCGCTGCTCTCGGAGAGGGAGGGCTTGGATCCAGCATGGCTCAGCTTCTTCTGCTCAGTAGTGGCCTGTGAACAGGAAGAAGAGAGGTAAAAACAATACTATCACAACAGAAAAGGTGTAAAAACTGAAGTAGGTTGAAGAGACACACAGGTTCAGACTTTAAATAGAGCATTGATGTGGGAGTTACTTCATGGAGAGGGCACACTGAGGGAAGGATCTTGCAAAACAATTTTGGTTATAAAAGCAGACAGATTTAGTGCTCAGCAAGACATGCGGCCAAAACATACAGTACGGACCAAAATATACTTAAATAACCTACTCTTCTTTCTTGACAAACACATACTGAGAGCTGATAACATCTACAGTTTAAGAAAAAACAAAACAAGAAGCACACTTTAACGGTTGAACTATAACAGTTCAGAACTCCCTTTAATTGAAACTATGTTTCCGGCCTTTCCTTCAAGAAAATGGCATCAGCATTGGATGTCTCAAAAACAAATCAATAATGAATGGACTGTGATGTATAAATATAACCATATAACCAATAGTGGACCATACAAAGTGCAGAAAATTGAATCTTTGCACTGCACAAATTTAGATATGAATGATTAATGCTCGGCGTGACCCTGTTTCCTATCAGAGAAACACTCTCCCTCTGCAGAGAGTAGAAGCGGGATGCCCAAAAGAGAACGAAGAAATGTGGTCCTTCTTAAATCAGGCGTACAAGGGACCAAATGTGACATTCCCACTTTTTTTTAAAGGCAAACAAGGAAACCCATTTCCTCTGAAACTCACTGAGTGTACTGTACAAAGTGTGTGTTGAGGTTAAGGTTAACTCAGGGGCAAGTTTAGAATATGAGTCACTTATGGGTATATTCGCAAATATGTTCAACCAATAAATAGAATATTGTGCATACAATGTATATTTCTTTTAGCGAGACAGGAGAACATGTTTTAAACTTTTAAGAAACGTTTGTAACTTCTTTATCACCTGCACAAAATGTTCCTATTTCCCCGACCCACACTCCTCTCGTCGTGCATTGAGTCGTCTATCGTGTCTGCTCTTTCCAGTAGATAGGAGGGAGTTTCTTTCCTAGTTACGCAGAGAAAAAACGTTCAATCCATGCAGAGGCTGTAGTGCAGTCACCCCAGAAGCATCTATCCGCCTGTCTATCCCCTGCCCTTCAGAGACTCGGGCAGATTATCATAATGGGTTATGAAAACTTCACATGGAACAGTGCTTTTTCCGAAACAAGTCGGGGTGTGTGATAGCACTGCTGGACCTTTTTATTAGCCTTGACAAAGCATGGCTAATGCCTTTAAATGTGCTGGTGGGAATAAAGAAGGGCGGCCCTAATGGAAATTTACTAACTCCAGCCCTGTGATGCTATCGCCTTGCGCATATTGTGGCTCCATGAGAACAGGACTAAAGGTTAAGGATTAGTGCAGCCCATAGTGTTTTTAATCCCCTTTTCTGTATTAAATTGCTTTTTAATCTGCGCCATTAGGACCCCTCTACACTTTTGAAGACTGTGCAGTAAGTGAACTTTAGGTTTGAATGACAGGAAATACTGTAGAAATAGATGCTGATATGGCAAAAGTGGTCGAGCAGCTGTGGTGTATTTAAGGATACAAATAGAACAGGGAATGCTGAATTTGAAGTATGATTAAATTATATTAAATTGAATTAACAGCAAGGTCCTAAAGACTTCAATTGGATTAAAGGTCTGATTTTTTTCATGTAGTAAAATGTGGAGCCTTGTATTTTGCAATTGAATGCAGCATCAAGGATACGAATCCCCACTAATTTAATAACTTCACTGACACAAAAAACTACCCAAGTTTTCAAGCACCCTGGATTTTTTTTTCAGAATCAGGAAAGCACAAAACTATGACAACTCAATCGAATATAAATATCACTTAAACGCAGCGGTGGGATAGGAAATGTGTGGATTGAACTCAACCGGTGTGAGCGATCAAACAGTAGAGGTCATTTTCGCCGGCTATTTTAATACGTTTTGTTAAATATTTATAGGTCTTCACCAGCGCGTAAATAGCTTCATTTTTTTCTTGCATCAAGCTCTACAGAGGATCTGCCTGCCAGTGTTTTGAATGTGTTTCATCTCCCGTCTTACTTAAACTGAGCAACTACAAAACATCACTTTTCCTTTTTGAGTGTCACAACATAATGTCATTCATTGTCAAAAGAGAATTTCCTGCTTTTGTGTAGGAAATAGATCACTCTGAAGCTCCTGCTTTGAGCTCTGAGTATTTTTAGACTCAGTCAAACTTTCAAAGTGGCTCTGAGATGTTTGAAATGGAAATTCGGATGCTGGACTATGATATCTGAGAAAAAGGTTGTTCATGTTTGTAGAAAACACTACTTTAGTGAATTTATAGGACATTATTATTATTATCTTACTGTTTTTCTTACTATATTGTCTTAACACAATATTGGAGTATTGTTCTTCAGTATCTTATTCAATTTTACAACCACCAATAGTTTGATTAAAAGTCAACTTGTTCTACCACCACCACAGTTTATGAGACCCCAGTGAGCATTGTTTGTTTATATTGGTTCAAGTTGTGGATTCATAGAGCAGACTAAACTCTGAACTGTGAGTAAGGATGACTGTACAATAAATGATAAACTCTTCGATGTGTTTCCTTCCTCCCTAGACTGGACAAACACACCACTCCCTGCATGGGCTCTCATCGATTTAGCTTGGGATTTCAAACTGAACGCACATGATTAAAGTGCTTGATAAATTATTTTAATACATAAAAAGAATGTAAAAGTATTCTGAAAAGTTAGGGCTTCTCAAAAGTTATGGATCCTCAATTTAGAGTAGGGCAATGGCAACAAGTATAAAAAAACGGGGAAATAAGTTATTGAGCTAGGGACCATAAAACCCTGGAGACACAGATAGGCCTCTGGAAATTAAACTGGCCTTTTCACAAAGATAATTAATCTCCCTTTCAACACATTGCTATATATTGTGAACTGACACTCAAAATGTAGCCTTAATTTGGTTTCCAATGACCAATTACATGACGATAGATCAGAGTGAAAAGGCCATGTTGTGACAGCAAGGAGCCTGGGGCGTAAAAGGAGAACGTCCCAGGAAGTGTTGCTCCAATAACGTAAATGAACAGGATTGATGATGGACACCAAGAGAGCAGGGCTGCTGTTACATCTTCAGCTTTGGTTACCTGTCTCTGGTGATCATCAGTCACTGAATCAGGTCAGGTCTGACCCAAATATGGGCAGCCATCCCATCTGCCATTTTACACATCAGGGAGATATTAGGAGAGAGAATGAGACAACTAGGAGAGAGAATATCTGCACAGGCACACTGTGGGAGTAAGATGTATAGCTGACGTCTTCCTCGGTAAGAATAAAGAGTCCTTCACACACTTTGCAGCAGGAGTCCTCACATCACGTTCCAAAACCTCAAAGCACCCTCAATCAATTCCATACCGTCGCCCACTTATCCAGCTACCAGAGCTCCGTCACTTTTCCCATTCCGCCTGCAAACCGGCTAAACTGTGCGGTTAAAAAGGGCACAACAGGCCAGCATTGCCCTTGTCGTCCCCCGATGTGCCCGCAGCGGAGACGCGGGGAGGCTGCTTGTCCAGCCGACCGACGGCTCAATTTCATTCTGAATGGCACGCAGCATCCCGGCTCTATGAAATGGAGCCTCATAATCAAATTGAAAAGCCTCAGTGCAGAACAGTTTAAATGAAGGCAACTCTGTGCCTCGCTTCTCTCCCTCTCTCTGTCCCTCTCTCCAGCCAGCTCAAATCTAATTTAGTGTCATGTGGGGAATCTGTGCTGCAGTGGTTAAGGAATATATACCCTTAAAATGGCATTGTGCATTTAGAAATTGTAAAAAAATGCCTGCAATTCTGCATGTTTTTTTGGAGATGTGGGTAACAGTCTGTTTAATTATGTGTGTGTTGTACTTGGGTGGGTGGGTGTGCATGTGTGTGCTAGTTTAACAATCAGAGCCTCAGCCAGGCACCAGATTAGGTCGGATATTGACGCAGACAGTGTGCAACAATGAAAACCAGCGCAAGGGAGGAATTGTTTGAGAAGATCCAAGTGCATGCAAGTGTGTAAAATCAGCGAACAGCATATGGATCCTGACAAGGCTGACATGAAAGGAGGAACACGAAAGAGAACGAGGAAGAGAGTTGAGAGACGAATAAGGCAGAAATTAAGGAAACATGAAAGATGGCGAGGATGAGGGAGAAAGAGATAAATGAAAGAGAGAAGACAGCTCCCTGTGTGTGTCTCTGACAGCCCCCCGAGTGATTGAGAGCTGCAGGCTACATTCTCCAGTTTGTCCCTGCACACTAGACGCTGTCACATTTCTTTGACAGGCCAGCAGGAAGCAGGGCTCCTCCGTCCTTTCCTGACCAGCATGTGGATCATTACCCAGCGCAGGAAAATCCTCTATCGCAGCTCTCTGTGTGCTGCATTAATGAAACTAAACACAATATATATTTAATGTGATCTTGTGAGGGCAAACTTAGGTTCAAAAATGAAAAGCATAGGTGTACATTTCATGTCTCGGGATAACGCAATGAATTAAAACGTGTCATCTTTATCAGTGTCTAAGTAGAAATGCTATTTCCTAGCAGTAGTAGAAAGGGTGAGTCTTATCATACTACACTTCATGTTCTTATATCTCTGTAGGGATGTCTGCTGTTAAATAATGGCTGGTCCTGCTCTTCGGCAGGATAAGTCGGAGCTATTGTAAGTGTTTCAGGAAGACACGACAGTCCCAGATATTGAAGAGGGGGCCGACGTTCAAAGAGTTTTCACAGAATATTCTCGCGACTTCACGTGAACGGTACAATCGGCAAGCGTGTGGACAACGGCTTGATATACACCGAGACACTGCAACGTGTGTTGAAGCATAATGAAAAGCACGCTGCCAAGTGTGTTTTTCACTCATACATTTATTCAAACACTTCAAGTCCCACATCTACTCATGTATGATCATGCATATTGTTCATGTTCAGTGTGTAACATCAGAACGACAGACCAACGCGATCACTTGACAATTAAGTTTGGCTTATCACATCAACCAAAGGTCACATCCACAGGTACTCTCGGTGTATTTAAAAATGTTGTAGATCTAAATCAGCCGCAAACACCCATACTACAACTTTAGGTTAATTTAATACTGATAGCATGACATGAGGTTTGTTCTTGTCTATAATTCGGGATTAATGTTACAGTAGGGCTGTCACGCTCTATATGACATTCAAATACAGCTCATAATGAAATATTGGACTTGTAAGAAAGTCTTTGAACTCAAGATTTCCAATATACAAGACCAACGAGCTAAGTCTTGGACTCCAGCAGGAATTTCACCGAGTTTAATGTCCCTCAGACACTTTGTACGGCTGGTTTCTATCAGTATGCGAGGCTAGTATACCTAAACTCATGACAACAAACTATAGGAGAAGGAATAGAAGACATTCTAGATCCAATACAAATTGTGCAAGGCAAGGCTGTTTATTTAAGTCTGTAATATGTCTGTATTCTTAAATGAAGACTCAAGCTTATCACTGAAGTTAAGGTTACAGAGGCCAAGTAAAAGAACGTGAAAACATAACAGTATAGTTAAGATTCAGGCTGCATGTGTTGTGTTTAATCAATTTAAAAACAGTTAGTTTTTTTCGGAACAACCGACAATCCTATAATAAATAAAATCATTTTCTGGATTGATGCCACAACTGAACTTTGGTTAAAGGAACAGTAATCGAATACATCATTTTGTATCTGGCCTGAACCTGTTTCTATATGTTTTTTGTAATACTAACTTGATGCCGAATAATGATGTCTATCTTTGGTAGGATAAACCTGAAAACACATGTAACAAAGGACACAAACCCCAGTGTGATGTGTCAAAGTCTTGTGCATTCAACCTATGATTCTTTGTATTAGGATGGTCAAGAAAGAATTTGAACTGAAGTGTGAGGAGGATTTGTTGCAGGTGGAAGGGTCTTTTTTTTAAAGTTATTTTTTGGGGGCTTTTTGCATTTATTCGGATAGGACAGTGGAGAGTGACAGGAAAGTGGGAAAGAGAGTCGGGGTGGGATCTGGGTCGAACCTGGGTCGCCGGCGTACGGTGCAGGTTACTATCACTGGCTATATTGGTATCCCATGAGGCAAGACCCAACGCAACTATAGGTAAAAGGCAACAATAAAAATCCATACCCAATAGATTATGGCGATACAATAAACATTTAAGTAGAAAAATCAAGCTCAGAACTGCAATAACCTTTACTGAGGCAAATAACTAGACTTGAAAATATAAGACAATAGCACTAAGTCTCAACAGAAACAAGATGAGATTATTTTACTGTTAGTTCAGTGATGGCATCCTTTGCAACTGTGAGTCATCGGAAACATGATGTGGCCATAATTAGCTTGTTTTTTGTGTAATTTGAAATGATAAAAATATACAAGCATGAGAGATAGTGAGAACAATATTACTCACATTAGATTCTGAAAGAACAAAATAATGCATGCAGGGTGGCTTCTTTAGGCTTATTGGATATCAAAGGAAATGTTTAATTTATTTGTAACAATCACCGTCTGCTGAATTCACTGCACACACAACATGAAGCGCACAATGATGGTAGCTTGATAACAGATTTATTTATTAGCCTCTAGCAGAGCTTTGCCTCCCTCACTCTCTCCCTTTTTTTTGCCCTCATCTAGGAGATTAACAACAAAAAAATGTGGCAAAAACAAGTAAAAACCCCCATGGAGAAAAGGGACATAGGTACATGCCTGTGGGAATTTGTTATTGTTAGGACTAATAAGGCGCTGTGTTCAACAGAGACACAAAGCTTTTATAATTAGGACCCGACAAGGTTACTCCATCTGAACCTGTGTGAGTGTGCGTCTCATAAACTAGGTCCTGGGTAGATTGGGGTTAGAACTGATGGGGGGGTTACTTTCCCTGTGGGACACCCACTGCCTCATTAGCAATGATTTTAATTTCCAGCAAATTAAAAGGAGGAGGGTTGTTGGAAACTTGATTTGTAGATCGGGGCCACAATCGTTGAACTGATCGTGGTAACCAACCATCTTAAATACACGACAGGAAATCATCACGTACAAATATAACTGAACCATTTGACAAATACTAAATTAAATGGTTAAGGATGTCCTGTTTAAGGGGAGGCAGCTCTGAGAGCTCCTCTTAATCGAGGTCATACTTCAGCCGCATTTGAACACACTCAAATATTATAGATAGATTTTAAGATTTATCCTGAATAACACTCAGAGTATCTGACTTTGAAATTACTTATAATAATCATAAAGAAAGACAAAAACTACTCATTACATCCAATAAATTCCTCCGCAAAAGGCAAACTACACAAAGATGGACTTGCATTAATGTCTTACCATCCTTGTTGGACTGTTCTTGTGCTTTTTTTAAGCTGCAACCATATTATTAAAATGTGGTCATAAAATGAGCAAAGATACAGCTCTCACTAATGCAGAATATCTTGGAAACTAGTAAATGTCACTTAGCCAATGATAGTTTCCCACAGAAATACGTTTGACTTGGAAAATGGCCAGCTGGGCCACTAAAAGCCCAGGATGTTTGTTTGCACTCATAAGTGTTAAAAACCACTCATAAATGACCCAACAGCCGAAGAGACAGCAGCCTGTTTGCATGAGAGAGTAAACCAGATATAACTCAGGTGTGTGAACATGATCAGTGTCTAGATGTTAAGCTAAAATAAAGTAGCAAGAAAACAACTCTTGTTTAATTTATCTAAATGTATTATTATTGGTTTTGTCAAAAACTCTTTGCAGTCTGTTTATTGGATTCCTACAATTACGAGAAGTTACCTTTGGATTACTGAAATCTTTGCTTTACTACGCTGATTTTATATTTTGTTTAATGCCTGATTTATAGCTCTTTTGTTCATTTTAATGTGATGAAAATATGAGAAAAAATGGCAACTCTTAAATCTAAAGAACAAAAGGCTGGTGAGAATCTTTGGTACAAAGGAAGAAGAACACAGAATTCAATATAAAAAAACATTTTCAACTGTCCCTTACTTTTATTTCAGGATAGATGGGTGACAGCACAATACAAAGTCTCACATGTTCTCAGTGTTTATGTTGATGTGTAAATGCGTCCATAAAACCCAATCCTTGAGGTTTGACATTGTACATGGAAATGGAAAGTATCAGCTCTCTAAAGTGTCCTCTTTATTTTAGCTAATCAACAGTATTGCCCTATATTGCTCCCATTACGACTGACTGCTTGATTGATGCCGAGTTTGTGCAGATAACCCCCTTATAAAGACACAGAGCCATTCCTTGAAATATTCCCGCATTCCTTTCAACCACTGAATCTTTTTTAAACATTCAAATTTCTGTGTAAAATTCATCTTTCTCTCTCACATATGTAATTTCCTCATTTCATTACAATAGCATACGACAATTATTTAGTGAATCCATTTTGGTGGAAATTAAATGGGTTCATTTCAATCAGAAGTTGCAGAAACAAGGAATAACCAAGCTTGCTTTTTTAAATGTTTAAATAAATATAATTAATAAATTCTATTTTATTATTTTATTCATAGATTTGTACACGTTTCATAATAAGAAGTGACTGACAACCTGCAGTCAAAAGAGGAGGTAGGTCATTCTTATTTTAAGGGCATTGGGGAAAAATCTTATGAAATTTGTTTTGGTTTTGCATGCATTAAAAATTAAGAAATTAGAAGCACTTTTATTCCAAAGACCTAAAGAAATATTCAAATGCACACAGAACCCCCTGAAGGTATATTCAACATATTTGAGCTTCCACCATTTCAAAAAGGTAAAGTAAAAATGACGAGAGCTAATACTTGTGACATTTAAGTGACAAGAAATGGCAGTTTAGTGTCATTTTAAAAAGGTAAAAAATGGGTGAATTCAGAACGGTTGAAGTATCGCACTTAATTTAGTTGTGTTTTTATGATGCTGCCTTACATTCAAAGCTTTTCAATAAACGGTGTCAAATTAAAAATGTATGTATCTCCTTGTGCGGTTTGTACATTTGACAAATTTCAACAAAGGTAAAAACAGTTTTTTGAGATGGACAGATGGATGGATGCTTGGACATTAATGTCACTGAAGCCCTCCATTGTAATTCACATTATGCAGTTACCGTCTCACCATTATGGTAGAGTCTATAACATGACTGTGTTTCAGAACATAGTGTTTGTAGTTAGTGATTGCATGTGGAAAAGGGCAGATTGGTGTTAAGGAAAATCAAGCATTGTGTTACATTATGATTTTGTGTGAGAAGAACTATGATTTACGCCCTAAATGGCCTCTCACACCAATACCCTCACCACTTATCAGAACGACCAACAATGCAGGCGGTAAGGAAGAGGACACACATACACACACGCACAAACCAAACCAAACCACAAAAGCTTGAAATATAGCTCAGTTTATGTGGACACAGAGGACTAAACCATCTTCATTAGGTGACTGGTCCCTTGGTGGCCATTTGACATCCCAACAGGACCACAGGGCCATATATTCCTCACAGGGATTATCACCTTTAAGTGCCCCATAACCAACTCCACTATCCCATGATTTTAACCTCTCATCAAACGGCATTCACTATTGTGGGCTCCAACAACAGTATCAATGTATAAATGCCACAGCCTGACAAGTTGTGTTTCCATTGCGGGGTGATTGTAAGTCATTTGAAAACGAGCCCTCAGTAAATTCAGGCCGAGGCACTTTGGAGAGAGAAGCCAGGCCAACCTATAGCACAGGACAGATCGATAGCGCAACAAACTCGGTAAAGATTGACTGGAGAGTTGCCTGGAAACGTCCTGTTTGAGATTTATGACGCGAGGAGGACACGAGCCAATAGGAGAAGCGAGAGGAAGTGAGAGCGAGAGGAAGTGAGAGTGATGGGGAATTCTCTTACTCTTTTTTTTGCCTTTCAGGGTCAAATTGAATCCTCAGAGAGAATATATAAATGTTAAATATCATTCAATAACATAAATAGGTTTTTCCTTGCAACTCCGTGCAGCTTTCAGTGACAAACGCCAATGAAGAAAAGTAAAATCTCAAACCGGGTTAATCTGAAAAAACATTCTGTTCATTCCCCGTATTCTAGTTATCTCCCATTTTAATTTCAAAGATGAGACTTTCCCGTTGAGAAAACAGGAAGAAAGTGATATCTCACGAAGCAGACAGTATATGTTTGACATTCCAATGGGAAAATTACTGAAACAGTGACGAGATGAAATTAGAAGATATCAGGTTTCACTGCTTCCCCACACTAACAGAGAACCCTTACCATATGTCACCCGGCTGCAGCATGCTCTGACTGGTGCAGCCATCTCCCATAGAAGAGAGCTAATTGAATATCCTTATCTGGCTCTGAACCCCCATTTTCTCTGCTGAACCGAGACACAGGCCAGTTGGAAAAGCAGCACATTTGTATTCACCCTCAGACACAAGTGTAGACCACATACACACATATTGATTCATTGTATTATGCTGCAGCACAGATAATTGTGTTTTTAATAAAGAGGAACATCATTACTAGACCCCCACAAGGTACTGTACTACAGACAAAACTGGCTTTCTTACATGCTACTCTCTACTCTCACATGATAAAAGTTCCCCGGAATGTGCTAACAGCCTCCAGCTGTGATTTTTTTTTTGGTTATGAAATTAAGTGAAGCAGTTTTATAATGCCCCCTGGGCCCTTTAGTGTAAATTGATTCTATTTTAAAAAGCCTTTTTTTTCATGCAGTCTGACAGAAGGAGAAGAAGAAGAGGTGGCTGGGGAACGAGAATGGACTCACAGAAAGAGAAGGGAATAGATGGAAGCCGGCTTTGTTGGTGAAAGGGTTAAAGAGAAAATGGCAAAAAGGGAAAAGTGTGCAGACCCATGGCCCATTAAAAGGGTTAACAGTCGGAGGGAGGCCGATAATGGAGGCTCGAGCAGCTGTATAAAGCGCACAGGGAGGCGAACACCATAGAAACGGCTAGCATAAACTGGATGAAAACAGAGGGAGCGTGAGGGAGGGAGGTGAAACATTTCTCAGCATCTGACCAACCAGCAATACACTAAGCATTCAGATATTGTTGCAAAAATCAATGTTTTTCTAATGCACTGCAAACACATGTTCACACCTTTTACTGCATACAGTATGGTGCGTTCACCCGCTTTGTCAACACGACTACAGATGCATAATTAAGCATGGAGCTCCGACGGTGTGACTCTAACAGTGCAGCAGCGATACAGCAGAGGATTCATGAAGGAGAAGCTCTTCCACATGACTAGAAGCTGCAATAGAGTTAATGTGACCTTTACCATCTGAAGACTGAGGAATCCACATATATACTAAAAGCTATCCTTTAACTTATTTGCTCCTTTACACACAACCACAGGTACAAAACATACCTCCATGGAACAGCCCACATCTAGTAGTCAACCTCAGAAAACCCTCAACAGATCACAATGTTGCCGTACATCCATAATGAGGGTTTTATATTCACAAGCTAGGTGATTTGAGGTAACGATGATGGAGGAGGGGAGGGGGAAAGCTGCGGGAAAGCAGCTCCATTCAACTTGTCTTGTGTTTCTATTTGTGAAGCTTGTGTGCTGGAGAAGAGCCACTATGCTGCTGACAGCAAAGCACACACATATGCACACAGTATTTGTTTAAATCACACTTGTAGTACACATACATACATACACAGAGGTGCCCCTGATTAGAGGTTGAATTCCCTAAGCAGTGTGTTTTGTTTGTATAAAGGTAACAAATTGTGCACACATTTTCTATAAACAGCTAAAGGCAGAGTAAGTCTGAGTAGATGCGGATCAGCTGAGGCTTTTTGTTCCTCAATGAATATTTATCAGTGGCCAGAGGAGGCTGTGATTGAGTTTTACAGGGGAATGGTTGTGTATCATGTGCTGTAAATTAAGTAGTACTGCAGCTCAGGGGATCAGCAGTCAAAATCTGACCTGAGGGCATAAAGACCTGATGAGAAGGAGGAGGGGAGTAAAAACTGAGAGCGCACAGGCACAGCAGGGAACTCATCACAAACACACACACACACATATTCGTAGGCCAGCCTGCTGCAAAAAGGAAACCATACACTATGTATACATGGTGCTTTCAATGGCAGGAGCCGCTTTCTGAACATGCATTGTTAAAGGGGAGGCTGCAAACGGAGCGTTAGTGGATTGTGTGAGCAAAGTATGATGAAATCACACATCTCTCACATCTCGTTTCTGCACTCTGCACTCCCACCAAACAGTGTTTAACAAACATTTGAAAACAGCCAGCAGGCAATATTGAAATGACTCAATGAGCTCGCACGTCGGCAATATCATAAGATATGTACAGGAATGTGTGTGCACATACACATCTGCACCTTCACAACCACGCATGAAGCCATTGTTGTACCAGTCTGTCCAGCATTGTAATGAATGACAAATATCTGCTTACAGCTGCATTAATCACACTCACATAGTCTTTTGTGTTGTGATCATGCCCCTAACTGCAGGAACAGCCTCAGATCAATAACCTAATTAGCCATAAAGCATATGCATTGGAGGTGATACATTATATGCCTGGCATCCCTTGGCTGACGTCTCACAGGAATTACCATATAAATGAACTGCGGTCATTTATTAAGCAAAGAGTCATGTTGGAGACTTGGCTTGCTATGGAGTAGCAAAAAAAAAAAAAAAGAAATTGTGAGTTACAACACACATTAGAAAAAGGAAACATCATGAGGGGTTGAACAGTCAGGTTACAAATTGCATTGACTGCTGGCAGAGCGAAAACATCTGCCATGCTGCGACTCTACCCGCGGAGTAAGTAAGCAACGAGGTTCAGGGCGACTGAGGAAACCCCCAACATGCTTTCTTTCCACTCTTTGTATTCAACTGGACTGCAAGTAATTCAATACACCTCTTGTGCAAGCTCACTCACATGAAACACAAAGCGAATGAACTAGAGCAAGTGGAGCCCTTTTTGAACACCACTTACAGTAATATCTGTGTGTGTGGGTCCTGTGTGTTTGTGTGTGTGTGACATCGACATATGTGTCTATTTGCGTACTGCGCGTGCTGAAAAGCAGGTGTGTAATGAAACGTGAATCCAAAAAGATGAATCTTGCTCTGCAAATGATTCCTTGACCAAACTCAATAACCCCCACTACAGACGGTTACAACAATACCAGGCTGATCTCTCCATAGCAACACACATGGTAACACAAATCTATTTCAGAGCAGGAGCGCAGCGTAGCACTTAAACGCAGTGGACAAAAAAAATAGGGAAAACAGCGATCAATTATTAAAAGAGCTTCATGTTCATACTTACAGCCTGTGTGTTGCCAGCTGCAGCCGAAACTAAGAGGCTCCTACGGCTCACACCTACCTCTCCTTGCACAATGGTGAGCGTTATCAGCGATCTACAGCAGTGCCGCTCCTTCGTCATATACAGAGGATGTGATCTAGGATCTGCCCCTTGTTTGACATTTAATTGTTCAGTGAGTTGTGTTTACATTCAAGGTGTTGGCTGCACTCTCAGACTCGAGCACAGACAAGCAGTGGAAACATGGACGACTAATGAGAGAAAAACAAACGCGGGGCCCTGTAACAACAGCGGAGAGATGACCGATAGAAAGTTTAAATCAACATAATGTTTCCCCTGGCATAAGCTCGCTGGTAAATCACAAGGCTGAAAGCAGATCTGTCGACATCAATTGTTCCGAGGCCCGAGCCTTCAGCTTTACATCAGTGTTACTGCGAAGCCAACATAAACACACAGCTGATAAGATTACTGTTTAAAAGAGGGCCGGCAGCACAATTACCTCAGCATTTTCCTTAATTTAGACAAGAGGGGAAAACACATAAGTGTTCTGGTATTTACTTGAAATAAATTGCCTTAGTTATTGGAAAATCTGAACAGTGAGAAGCAAAAACTGGAAATACTGACACTTCAATGGAGAAAAAACAGAACATAGTCAAAAAAGAATTGCCAAACAACCAAACCATTCCCTTTCCACAGCTCTACACACATACACACACACAACCACCAGTAAACATGACCCCAGTAAATCCTCCAGACAGCGTCAAAGAGACACTAAGTTGGTTGCAAGTGCCACTTTGATACACCCTCTGTTGACCTTTCCCAGATCATATAGGGTGATTATACACGTGTTGCACTGACGTTTGGCAGGATCTGCACAAAAAGCTTTACAGTAAAAGCTTTCCTCCTCTTTTGAGCTGCTGTTCTGCAGTGACACATACAACCTTATGTTCTCCTGAAAGGTGGGCTGGCACTCGCCACACACACACACACACACACACACACACACACACACACACACACACACACACACACACACACACACACACACACACACACACACACACACACACACACACACACACACACACACACACACACACACACACACACACACACACACACACACACACACACACACACACACACACACACACACACACACACACACACACACACACACACACACACACACACACACACACACACACACACACACACACACACAATCTGATTTCCTCATTTCACATGTAACCATAGATAAGGCTTGCATGATAATTAGTAAATGGTGAACATGCAGCACAGATACACAGTTTGTGAGGATTTGTTGTTTTTGCCTTGTCGTATGGGAAACTAAGTCCATTATTTTTGGCTCTTGGATCAAATTATAAAAACTATTCAAAGAAATTCTAATTTGGCTTGGAAAAATGTACAGATTTTATTTACAATTAAAAAACCAAAACTATTAATCCATCAGTACAGAAATTAACTGGCATATATTGAAGGTGGATTTTTAGATGCAATTAGACAATTAGTAGCAACAGTAGTTACAAATAATCAACAGAAAAAACGATAATGACAAATGTCCCCCTGAAACCCCTTACCCCCCTACGACCTAGTACTTCCCCTGCATTTTTTTTATGTCCTCTCGATGTGTTTATTGATTAAAACAAATGCTACTGCAGAATTATTAAGTAAAATCCCATTTGGTAAATTATCCTTATTCTGATTGTCGAATAAGCTACATAAATATATATACACATGATACAAAATACAAGCAAGCAACAAAAGGACGTGCAATTCCATTCTAGTAGTATATTTTCTGGTCTTGTTGTTTCAATACTTGCAGGCATTTGAATTATTTTAGGAAAACCGCTTTATTTTGGGCCCCAAAACGCACTAAATCTGACCACCTGTTAAGTGGTTAACCACAAGCTCCCGCTTAAGGAGACATCGTCTATCCTCTAAATTCTGCCTTGTTAAACGAAAGCAAATCCACATCCTGTGTTTATGTACAACACTGTCACTGCAGGAGATATCACCATAGCAGTAAGTGGAAGGCATTAGAGTACTTACACAGCCTATCACAAAAGAAGCAGCAATGCACCTTTCAAAGCACAATGTTATTGAGGCAGGACACAATATCGTACTACCTGCCGTCGGTTCAGTGGGCTGGGTATCCAGTTTCAGGGTGTGCTGCGGGATACTGTAATCGAATACACTTTATCGGGCTTGTTCTGTCACAAGTGTTTTGTTCAAGGGATTTCAAATGGGGGCGGGGGCACGGGCTGTCTCATTGAGGGCGAGTCAATAAGATGTAACCACGATCTCACGAATATCCGTGAATAGATAAGCGTGTCTGGCCGTATCAAAATACTTGGCATGGTCAGATCTGAGCAAGCTAAAAAGGTTTGATACTTAAGAGTC
Organism: Eleginops maclovinus; assembly: GCF_036324505.1. Taxonomy (NCBI): domain Eukaryota; kingdom Metazoa; phylum Chordata; class Actinopteri; order Perciformes; family Eleginopidae; genus Eleginops; species Eleginops maclovinus. Next base: position 10,790,078 of record NC_086354.1, read on the forward strand.
TGTCCTGGGAGTACTTATAAGATTTGTTTTTTCTGATTTGCAGTTGAAATTGGATTATGTAATAGTTGTGTAATAAATAACCGTCTTGTTTACAGTGGGAATTACGTGCTTGAAAGCTGCAAAGCAGATGAGATAATTGAAACACTTTTGCTATAACAGCATTTTGATTTTTTGCATCTATTAGCTATAACTTCTTCATAATGTTGTCATGATTGGTATCCTGCTGCATACTGACAATTCTTTGATTTATTTGTGACCAAGGCTATCAGACACAGACAGAATCAGTTTAGAAAACACAAAAGAAATCTCCCAGTATCATAATCAGAATGGATTTAAGAGACATAACGGCCCTGTAGCTTGTTAAAATCCCAGCTGTTTTAAACAGTAATGAGTTTTCACTGGGTCTATTATACCACTTACCAAAGACTTTTACTGACGTTTTACTCTATAATTAGTACAATATGGGATTTATTCTCCAGCATTTGGTATAATGAAGTTACAACATCCTTAAATTCGTAACAGATAACATTTTACTGGGGAAAATGAATGGATATCAGGCTTTTTTTTGTTTATTTGTGATTAAAATTATGGCATTCGTGATACAGTGCACACAGCAGATTATTAAAATGAAGCTTTAGCATGTTTAGTTCTATGACATTAAAACAAGAAGTGGTTCCTGTTTTCTCAAGGAGAACAAATATTCATAACTCACCAATTCATTTCTAGGGTTTAGCTTTCCGATGCGCAAAAACCCTGTGATTTTAACTTGGAAAAAGGATGGTTGCAACTTCAAGAAAAAAGTTGACTTTCCCTTCAGTCATTTCAGCATTCTGCTGATGCTCCAAAATTGAGTCAAGTTCAGAAAAGTCATGTCAAGGTGGTTCGATGTACCACCTTTTGCTACTGGAGCCAGCTAAGCCCCTGAAAACAACAGCAGCATTTTAAGAAGTAATATGGTGTTGTTATTTAGATTTTGCACCCTCATCAGTGCCACCCGTTGTTTTCCCTTTCCTATCCTGCAATATAACAACTCCACATCAAGTGCAACTTGAGGAAATGCTGGGGGAGGACCAACAAAAACAATGGTGGGGACTAATCTGGTAAAATGTTTATATTTCTGTTGGTCAATCAAGATCAATTATTAGCCATGTTGGAGTAACCACATTCTTCAGGGAAGATTACTTGGTGGCATGTAGAAAAAAAAGGTAGCTAAGTTTTTAGCAGCTAGAATCAACAACAATTTACTTCAACATCTTCCAGTTAGACTTTTTTTTATATTGCTCTCTGGAAGGGCCGAAACACTTTGTTCTTCAGCTCTGAGCAGCCAGAGAGGACATTGAACGCTTGTATTTATCGACAACATATTGAAAAAATGTAGATGAAAATGGTTTTTCCATTTTGAGTTTTCTTATGTCACAGTGAGAATTGATGGATAGCAACCTTCGAACTGCCAGATAATCCACATGATAACTAGAAATAGATTTTTCTCCATTTTAATTATAATACTTTAAACTTTTAGTAGTATTATTAATCATACATACTGACACCCAATTACCCACTTGTGACTGCACTTTTATAAAACCTATAATTTGAATTACTGCAGGAACATTTTGTCTTCCAATTATCATCTGTTTTGTTATTATTATTTCACATTCTTGTACTCCATTATTTTCTTGCTATCATTTTTTTAGCCTGATGCCTTAACTTGAATTATTTATTTTACTGCATATATTGCAGTGTTGAACTGTTACATAGCTCATACTCCTTTATTTAAAGTGAGTTTTAAAGTGTGTTAAACACTGCCTTGCTAGGAGCTGCTGACACTGGCAGATACAGGCCTACATGATAAAGCTAACGCTGTGTGTGGAAGTCAGAATACTGAAATTCCCCTGCTCAGAACCCCCTCGGTTCTGTGGAAACAACACACGCTTTGTTTCTAATTCAGCTGCTTGGGAGCATCATTATTTTTCAGTGGGTTACCCAAAACAACACTGCAACATGGAACAGGTGTGTGTGCGCGTGTGTGTGCCTTCGCGATGCCGTTTGCATGCGCGTGCTTGTGTGACCAAATGAAACAAATACCAGGTTAGATAAGATGTGCATCACGTATAAGGTTACATGAGCGGTAGTTAACATCGGTGGTTTTTGGAAAAGCTACCTAACACTGAATGACGATTCAAATACCTCCCCCCCTTACATACATACACATAACACGCGCGTGCACACCGTACACATTGGCGAATGTTCTGTATCAAAATCATATGACAGGCGTGGTCATTGAATAAACACGTTGAGGCCAGTTTGTTTTTGTCATAAGAGGCTAAAAAGCTCCGATATGAATGGAGATGAATGTGAAAAAAAATCTACCTTATGGAGGTCGATGCGGATCCGCTCCTCTCCTTTATGCGGGCTCTCTGGCCACAGGTGATAGCTGGAGCCGTAGTTGGGGCTGTCTTTGCTGCTGTTGCTGCCAGTCGCAGACGAGTTCCCCGCGTACGCCTGTTGTGTTACCGGGGGGGTGACGCGGGAGTCGTGGCTGTGAGGCTGCGCCTGGTCGCCTGGCGCGGTGATCCTCCCAGACTTATTGCGGTCTTGTTCACAGTGCTGCGGACGCTGGGGACAGAGCCCCAGTGCGCCTTGCTGCTGCTGCCGCTGCCGTTGCTGCTGCTGCTGCTGCTGCTGCTGCTGCTGCTGCTCTTGCTGTTGCAGCAGTGGAGCCTGGTGAGTCCTACATAGCTCTCCTGAGCCGCTGGCGCAGTAGTTGATAGGCAAGCTGCTCCCCACCAGTAGCTGTTGCTGCGCTCGTAATTGGGGGATCTGTTGCTGCTGCAGGTCCGGAGTCTGAGACTCGAATGCTCTCCTGTTAGCCTCGGTTGACTCACATACATTTAAAGAGCGCCCTTTCTGCGAGTTTGCACGGCTTCCTTCAGGGGAGGGGTCCCTCTGTTGGAGTCTTAAATGACTGTGCTGTTGATACTGTTGCTGTTGCTGCTGCTGCTGTTGCTGCAACAACTGCCTGTGGTCTCGGTGCCCTCCTGCTCCTCCTCCTCCCCTGCAGCGGTCCACGATGCTTGCCTGTTGGTAATTATTGGCACTCCTTTGGATACGATCCCCCCTTTTAGATTCCCGGGAAAAGGAGGAGGACGACGACGTTGGTGGCGGTGGTAGTTTAGGCGGCGGAAAAGGTGGGGAGGGCTGCGGTGGGAGAGGATCGGCAGGATGGTGATGATTTTGAGAAAGGCTCGCCTCCTGCTCGGAAAAACTGCAGTGGCAGCTGGGAAAAACAGGCTGCTTCTCCGAATGCGACGGCGGCTGCTGCTGCTGCTGCTGAGAGCCGGCCGGGGCCCAGGGATCCTGCTGCAGGTGCGCTGGCTGCCCGGTGCTGGGTTCACTGGTTCGGTGTGAAGGTCGCTGGGCGGTGTCGTAGCTCGTCAGAGGTAGAGGGTCGCCACTGTGCACAGGTCTCCGGGAGGGCTGGCTCAGACAGGGGAGCTCCTGGAGGCTCTGGCGATGAGCGGCGGTGGTCGAAGTGCGATCTCGGTGGTGAGAAGAGGGCGGGGGCGGCAGGCTGAAAACAGGAGCGAGTGGGTCTGGGCTCGGTTTGCTGCTTGCTTGCTTTTCGTCGGGGATTTGGTGCTGATGGACAGCTCCCGCGTAACGATGCCGCATCCCCTTGATCGCCGCGTCTCGCTGTGGTTGCTCCTTTGCCGTGCAGCGCTCCGACACCCGTTCATTGCGATCAGTCCCAGCAGAATAGAACAGACTTGTATCATTGGTAGGTTTGACCAAGACCTGCCTTAAAACGTCACCGTACAGCCAAAACACCGCCTTCGCCTGAATATCGGTCCATTGCTTGCTATGCGCACAGGTTTCAGAGGATCGATCACTCCTTAAGGCTGTAAGGATATTACAAGAATGGGATTATTGAGATGTAGAAAGGTGTTTAAATTTCGCTCACATGGTCGATCATTGTAATCCACTGTGGAACCAATAGATCGACTTAGTCAATGTTACCATAACCACCCTGCATTATAAGAAATCACTTTTCCTGCTACGTCACCTAAACACATCCACAGGCCTGTCAAACATTTTTCTTAGATAAACCCTGAACGTCACTTTGGTTTATGATCAGCTCCATAAGTGATTCTCATGTAGTGTGATCTAAATGAAGTGTTTTGCAAAAATCATGCGAGAGAATAAACACACTCTTGGTGTCTTTAAATGAAACTAATTTCCACTTGTTGGCCCACAGACAGGCACCAAACTGTAACGATTACCTCATGTCATACAGCGCAAACCCTGCAGTGTGTGTGTGTGTGTGTGTGTGTGTGTGTGTGTGTGTGTGTGTGTGTGTGTGTGTGTGTGTGTGTGTGTGTGTGTGTGTGTGTGTGTGTGTGTGTCGTGTGTGTGTGTTTATAATTTAGCGATAATATGCTACCTTGTTTTGTATTACCAGGCAGTAATATGAAGATATATTCGGCATGCAGAGCCTGCATCATGCTGTGTGTGAGCCGCTGCTGTTGCATGCTGTCAGAATAACATGGTGAAGGCTTCACTGTCACAGCGGAGAGGAAGCCGGCTAGATGGAGACAGAGAGGGAGAGAGAGCGCAAAAGAGAGAAAGAGCGAAGCGCAGACACTGCTGTCCTTAGTACTGAAGGACTTAGAACGACCATCACGAAAATAGCTTCTGTCGTTGAGTCAAGTTGCCAGAGAATGGGCACATGTCCAGCAAACGTCTGCCAGAAATTCATCTCAGCTGACATTAGAACTTTGATAACCTAGAAATTGGATTAAAAGATACATTCAGTGTTTTTTTTTTGTGTCTTTTTTTATATTAAAACAATACAAAAATGCCCATACGTAGATTGAAAAAGTAATGGTGGCTACTCGTATTCCTTCTGTCCATACTGGCCATGTGGAGGACGAAAATCCACATCCCCCCTTTGTGTTTCCTTGTTCCTACTAAAAAACTACTAACTAAAATAATGACTGCCCCCTCTTCATCGATAAGTTAAGTATTTGGCTATTTTGGTCTTAGAAAACAAAGAATTCTACTGCTGATTATTTTTATTGCTTTAGATAAATTACTTATTTTTTACAAGAAAGTTGAGCACGCCTTCTGGTAAACTAAAGAGAAGAGTCGTTTTTCTTTAGTTACAGTTAAGCTATAAGTTTAAAAAATCATCATAATTCAGTGAGACTCAGTGCTGAAGCTGCTCAAATTTTGTTGCTTCAGCTGAACTTGAAAAATCAGCCCCGTCAGTTTACTTTCTGTCAGTAAGTGAACTTTTTGACCACCATTAAAACACAGAGTTGCAGACTCAGCTGTGAACTGAACTGAGGGGGGTTTGCTCCATAGTGTTGAGCTTGGACTGTGCAACTTCTAGTGTGGGAGCTTTCAAAACTATATCCATATTCAAAACCAGTTGAAAATCTTCTAGTCTAACACTTTTTTCTATAGACTTTGTCCCCTGTCTCTTGCAGTGGTCACTTTACAGATTTCTGGATACAAATACTGATTATAAATGTACACCTAGACATTGGTTTATTGTTGTAGGATAAACTGTTATGTCTTTGTTTCTTTCACGCTCCATAGCATTAGGTAAGTAATTGAAAATTTGAGCAGACCATTTTAGTGTGAGAGAGAGAGAAGTTGAGGTTGAGCCAAAAAGACAGAAGAGAGAGCCAACTTTGACATCATACATTAGCCATTCTTAATAAGTAATCATCCTTTCCTTAAAGCTGGTTCAGCCATTTGGAGTTTTGATGAGCCTCAAGACTGCAGCGGCGGCACACTTTGCCTAACCACTGGAAGAAAGCTGAGGTACACTCTGTTTTATAGCTGCGTGAAGTACTGCGGGAATTTGGAGCGGCGCTCTGGCCAGCAGGGCTGCAATGGAAACCTGATCATTTTCATTAAGTAATTGGTCGCTGTGACCTGTGTGAGTTCCTTGGCAAGATGGAGTTTCATTTGCTGGTTTGGGAAGCAATGTTACTGCTTCCACATGAATAATTAAATCAAACTTTACAACTCTAGGACACACACAAACACTCATTCACCAACGGGCTTTGAACAGCAGTGCCCACAGTTTCTTTGCACTCCCTCCCCCTCACAACCCTAACGACGCTGCAATATTTCATTTGAACAGCTTCTTTCTAGCAAAAGCTGCCATTAGAATTTAGTGCCACTTGGATTCGTACCACGAAGCTGTCAAACTCAGCCATGTCAAAGCATATTGGGCGTCTCTGCCATGTTGGCTCCTTTAGGGAGAAGCAGCGGAAGATCTGTGACACTAAAATGGTAGAGGAGGAAACATGGAGGAGGCCACTGGCTGCAGCACGTAACATAGGAAGTAGATAAGAAGCCTGTAATTACAGAGAAAGAGAAAAACCAACCACAGCGAAGCAGGGAGATGTGTAAGTATGTGTGTGTTTGTGCGAGTAGGAGCGAGACACACTGATAGTGTATGCTGTGTGTGTGTTTGTGTGTGTGTGTGTGTGTGTGTAAGAGAAAGAAACCGGACCGAGTGGGAGAGAAATCTAAAAAGAGCAAGTGCACCAACACAGAATAGATCAAAAGAGTTCAATTGAAAAGAAGAGGAAGGTAGAACACATTTTTGCATGGAGGTGAACCAAAAATAATTACACACAGGTACAAAGATTAGCCCATTATCTTAACGCACAATCATCTACGTTAAAAGATAAGTCACATGTGCTTTCATAATCACTGTTCTTCCAGATATTTGGGTTTGCCTAAGTGAAATGTCATTGTATTTGGCATCTAGACTGTATATTGGCTTTTAATTAATATTAATCTTACCAGTGACAGAAAACATTCCATCTGCTACTAAGACTGTCTTTATAACCCCCAGAATGGCATGCAGAATTGAGGACATAAGTTTATGCTCTTCTATTAATACATTTAAAATCCATGTTTGTTCGCTCGTATTAGATTACAGTGATTACAGTTGTGTACATTTCCCATATCCTGTTGAAATAACTCATATGACTGTTACTTCCTCCACAGAGAATTTATTTTTAGAAAGAAATGTCTCTTAATAATTTAATGTAGAGGACCGCTGTGATGTTGTTATTTCAAGTTTTTAGTTAACAAAGTCCTGTTCTACGGTTTCCAAAATTAGGATCTAAAGATAGACTGTGACATATGTTGTACATTTTTTAAAACCCTCTGAGATCTTTGGCTCTATTAACAAAAATGAGTATGCTAAAACTAATGATACTGTACTTTTGTTCTGCCACTATATTTACAAAACATTAACAGGATAATTCTTGCGGCACTGCAACCAACACCTGTCCTGAAGAGACAGACATATGATATAAAGCGAGACAAAGAAGAAGAACAAAATGCGGCGAAGAGTTTTTCAAAGAAAGCCACAGCTTTACTCTTCCCTTTAGGGCAAAGTGTGTCACATACTAGCCGAGTGTAAGGCAGCCATCTTGAATTAGTCTGTCAATTCTCTGCATGTCATGGCTATGGCTGTCATCTCACTCAACTATGACTAACTGGAGTGATGCCTCAAGGATGGAGAGTTGGTGCTGCTGGGGTGACAGCAAGCCTTGATACAGTGTCATGACCGGTGAATAATGTGACACGTATTCAGCTGGACAGATGCGGCTGGCCTGTGTAAACACTGATATGCTCTGCACATGATGAACAACGGGTGATCCTGGAGACAAGAGACAAGTCGTGACTCAACGGCCGCGGCGTTTTCGAACACTCGCTGCAGAGTGAGACGATACCAAGGGCCTGAGACGGAGCGTCTGGCATTGTTATCTCTGACAACTAAAATCATTAGGTAGATTTGATCCGGCTACCTGGATGACTTAACAGTTTTTCCATAATTTGGGAAGAGGTTTTTAGCGTGGAGGCCATAGTTAAATATGAGCTGACATGTTTGCATCCCAAAGTCCCGTAAATGAGCAGAAAGGGCCTACACAGGGCAGAGAATTTTGATAAAGTGTTTTCTATTAACCCCACAAGCATACCCAAGGTACAGGGAGTGATAAAGTGTCCCATGCAGGCAGCAGCTGTAATGCATGAGCTTGCCAGGTGACTTCAGAGATGAGATCCCATTGAGGAAATAAGGCTACTCAAGAAGCATCTTGGGTAATCCTGACAAGCTTAGAGGAGCAGAGGGGTGAGTGTTCTCATCCATCTCAGAGGATGAACAAGAGGGCAATTAGCCACACAAAACAACCTGCACTACACACACACACACACACACACCACCAACACCACCTTTTTATGGTCGTTTCCTCTTTGCCATGCTTAACAAAAGACCATCAATGCTCAGCTCTACTAATTTACAGCAATTTTAGATGTACTCTTGTTTTTAATTGCTGAGGTTATTAAAGACATCCGTTTGAAAGTGGCAATTATTTTTATAAATATTTACAGAGAATACAGCTGTAGCTTAAACTAAATCCTTCATATAGACAGTTACGGCAAGATTTAAAGCTTTCTCAAAGACCTGTTTTTCATTTGGCAGCTTCCACTTTCAGAGCTTACCTCTCATTTGTGGCTATGCGAGACGTTATCTCACTAGCGTTTAAACATTAAACGTCATATCTTTTCCTACCTCTAATCAAGGTCTGGCAGTGTTAATGCAGCAGTGACACAGCGGTATTGAGTTCTGTCTGCTGCTTGTACACAACGTCTTTTTGGCTTACACAACAACACACACCTGTCTTGTTTTCTCTATTGTGGCCTTGGCAGAAGCATTGGAGCCATAACCTGTGTTCCCAAAGCACAATGATGTCACTGCATTAAATGGAGCAGATGATGACGAGAGGAAGCGGCGAGGACAAAGAGAAATAGTAAAAAGGAACGGCAAGGTTATGAAGCCTGTTGTGTGTGAGGTAAATGCCGGTTTTGGTTTAATCATGCAAACGTGTGTGTTCAAAACATGTGCCTCAGGGTGTGTGTGTGTGTGTGTGTGTGTGTTCATCACATGTGAACACAAGTGCATACCTAGGTGGGCGGATGGGTCCGGCGTTTGACAAGAGAGACTCAGTTTGCCCAGTTGTAAAATATGGTGATGAGAGATAAAGAGAGGAGAAAGCTCATCACTAATGCAAAGGTTCAAAGACTCGGGCCTCGTCTCATGATCAGAGCCGCAACAAACACAAAGAAGGTGACCAACTGACCCCCTCATAGTTACCACCAGCAGGCAGAGGTGGACTGTACACTCTTCTATGGACAGCCTTGAGAAACATCCCTTAGAAAACAGTTTCCAGAAGACTACACACTTTAACGTGATCACACACATCTGCACAAGGACAAAAAATTACAGTTAAAATACTGCACCCAAAGGAAACCCTTCATCAGACTAATCTAATGCAGGGGAAATCCCTTCATATTCCACACTGCACAGCAGTAACGCAGACATTTCTGATTCCTAAAGGTGTAGCTGGGTCAGATAAGAAAATTCACACCTGCAAAAAAACGGATAAAAAATAAAGTCATGCACTAGTGCTGTTGGGGGTGAAAATGTAAATGAGGTGGGCTATAAAAAGATTATTAACTACAGATGTTAGAGCCTGCAATTTGCAATTTCCTTTTGCAATCTTTCCACACCTCTCTTTTCTAACTAATACTGATAGAAAAGAAAATTAAGTGAAAGGGAAGGACATACCTTTTATCTGATGGAGGTGGCACGTGCAAGCTCTCTCCTTGCAGAAGACACACCAACGTTGATTACAAATGACAGCAAGTAAATCAATAGTCCCCTGCTAAGAATAGGGGATCTCCCAGTCATTGCAGTCTGCTGTCGCTTGTAGCATGGAATAACGGGGAATACACGCTCTTATTCTTACAAGCACATGCTCTGCTTATTGTTACAGCTATTGGCTGCTGCCTCTCCTTTCCTCTGTTTTTTTTCCACATCTCCGGCAGCTGTTTTTGATTAAAACAGTGCTATCTGAGTCCTTTTTATTTTTGTTTTATTTGAGTCCGCCGTAAAAAAGAAACCTCATTCCTACCTTTGTGTCATGAAATTAATTATAAGAGGGGCGTTTAATATGATTTACAAGAGATCAATAACGTTTTTTTATCAATTGAAGACGATAAAATAACATCTGACACGGAGTGGGTCTCCCGGACAGAAAAATAATAATTCAACAGAAGCACTGGAGGGGGTTTATGACCTTGTGTGTGCTGACATCCCCCCACCACCACCACTCCTCCACCACCACCACCACCACCACCACCACCCCTCCTCCTCCTCCTCCTCCTCCTCCTCCTCCTCCTCCTCCTCCTCCTCCTCCTCCTCCTCCTCCTCCTCCTCCTCCTCCTCCTCCTCCTCCCTCTGAATTGATGCGGGGATTCCTGATGCTATTTTTAGCCTCTTGGTCGTGGAGAGCAGTACGTGGGTGGAGGAGAGAAAGAGAAAAGAAGCAGGAGGAGGAGAAAGAGGAGCAGGGGTGGGGGGTGAAGAGGAGGGAGAAATGAAAGAGGAGAAGAGAAAAAAGAAGAAGAGAAGGAGGAGAGGATTTTTTATGGGGGGGGGGGGTTCCCATGCGGACTGCAGCAGTATCAACACAAAGATCCCGCTGTGAAGGCTTTGAATCGTGACCAGGCAGCCAGGAAAAACAGAAAAGGGAGCGCCGTGTCATTTTCTCCACACAGGACGGTACTGCTTTCTTTGATTTACAGTGATTTCTCTTTACAGCAGTCTTAAAATACACAGCTCTTTGAAAACGGTGGAGAGGAATGATGCAGAATCATGGAGGATAATTGTATTATGGAAAATAAAGGGGGTATGAGGCTGCTGATCAGTGTTCAGTAATAAAACTATAGTAATAAACCTGTAATGGCATTTTGAATTATATTAAACCGTATTTTCACAGCTATTATTGCTAATGCAGGCCTATATGTCATTGCTCTTTATCATTTAAATGCCTGATTTACGACTGGTTACTTACACAACCATTTGCTGTGAGAGCGTTTAAGCTAAATTATTTGTTAAAGGTCGTATAATTAAATGTAAACAGGCGTTAGACATTCCTGATGGTGGTTTACACATGTTTCTGCCCAATAAATTTACAGTGTCAAAGATTATTCTGGATTTAAAGAAGCTTTTATGTTAAATTTTTCTAACCATTAACAACCTAAACACATATTTCTCTACAACATGCACCTAATTCAAATTAAGTCGTACAATACGTCGCACAGCCAAAAATCTGGAGGAAAGTAAAGGGACGCTTGGCATATGGGGAGAGGTTTTATTATTTATCACCAGCAGACTATTTTTAGCCTGTGCTGCCGTGTTGGCGATGAGGGTTTCCGGGCACATTGATGGCAGGTTTCCCCGTCACCCGCAGGTCACACAGCGGGGAGAGATCCAGGCATACCGCGGAAAGAAAGATTTTTAAAAATCCAGGCATTAGAGAGGTCTCCTCCAGCTGGTTGCATTATTCACTCACGCACTTAATCAGAGGAGTATAATTGCTGAGAAAAACACGAGCAGCCAAACTGCCGCAGAGGGGGCGTACACTGTATAGTGGTCCGTGTGATGAAGACAACTGAAATGATAACGGTAATTCCTACAAAACCTCAAATCTAAATCATGTTTGAAGCTGTAGGCCGGCCGACGAAAATAACTCTTGATATGGCTAAACAATAAATACGAACAGGATATTACTGTGAACAAAAATGTAGCCACTCGTGCGACTCGTCCACAATCTAATGTTTCAGATGTTGTTTAATTAGTTTTAAAAAAAACTTCAAAACATCTGCAGGCAGGTTTTCCTTTTACTGCTTGTTGTCTGGCATTTTAAGTAGACTTTGAAAATATAAACTAATACAATGTTTTTTTGTGGATATGATATAAAGGCACACGATAAGGGACATATATCAGTTTCATTATTATTTACACAATTGCTTAGCTTCATTGCTTTGAATCTTAAAGGCTTTAAAAGCAAACAGTGATGTAGCAACCTTCCCTGGATATAAACAGACATGTTGCTGCATTTCTACAAAAATAATTAGCCCCAACTTCTAAAGATGAACAACATCCAGGAACAAGCGGTGATCAGATTCTCACCACAGAGAATATAGGCCAACAGTGGTGTGAAGAACATAGCTTAAAGTACACATAATGGTGCTTGATCTGCTCTTAAGTAAAATAATAGAGAGAAGAACCAAGAGCAAGAGAGCAATAAAACCAAAGACATGAAGTGAAAAGATGAAAATTGAGAATAATCGAGGACTCTGAGGTAGTGAATTATAAAAAAAATATGGGGTTGTCTGATTGAGTGGGAGCTGAGGAGGGAGGGGAGGGAGACAGAGTGCATTACAAAATGATTGGAGGGGAGCGATAGAAAGAGCGTAGTGGATGAGGGTAAACTCAGATGTTCTGGATGATAATGCTGCCTTGTGTCCTAATGAAAAAAACCCAGATGCTATCTCACGGCTGGAAAATGCTAGCCCTTTTCTCTCCCCCCCTTTCTGTACATGGTGAGAAGCCACTTTGTCTCTTTAAGAAGGGCCCTAACTGGCTAAACAAAGCCGGGGATTAGCTTTAGCTTCTCCTTACAGCCAAAGTGTCCTCCAGGGGTAAAGAGGCCGGTCCCTGCAGCCTGTTCTCCATCTACTCTGCATGGATTCCCTCCACCCTGCCTCCTCATATCCATCAACCTTTCTGTGTGTGTGTGTGTGTGTGTGTGTGTCAACTCGCCTGTCAGTCTTTGTCTGGCCAGCTGTTTGTCCAGTCTGTGTATTATTTATATTCCATGTGTATGTTTGTGTATCTTCCCTGACAGCCTCCCTCTCATGTCGTCCTGTTTGTTGACGCTCTGTGTTTGACTTTCCCCATTTTGCAGGACGACTCTGCTCGCTGCGTGCCGATCCACCCGTCTGCTGCACTGCCTCAAAAAATAAAATATAAAAGTTCATTCTCAGCCCCGCCCAAAATGAAACGTTACTTTGTTATTCTCGATACGACCTTTCTGCTATAAGTCTTACTGCTGTAAATGTGTTGGCTAACTTAAAACAGAGCTAAGGGAAACACCGAACAATGACACAGTTCTAATTAAGGAATTAAAGCTGCTTAGGTTTAATTTGTAACATGGTCTGTGCATCAGAGAATTTATCTCCTTACCTTGAATGGGCTGTTTCAGGATGCAGCTCTAATTCACAGCTGACGTCATTTTCATAATCTTTAAGTATGGTTCAACAGCTATCAGCTATTAAGCAGCATTGTTTTAACCTTCAAGGGACACAGTGGCATTTCAAATCTAGCTCTATTGTATTTTTTTCACCAAGCCCTTACGGCTAAGGATTATTTTTAGCAGAAAACCACCCTGGAGATTCACTGTCACCACTGGGATTTTATCTCTTAATGTTAATGCGTGCATACAAGGAAAAACACATTTGGTCAAAGTTGAGTGACAACCTGAATCTGACTTTCACGTTTGTTTTACTACTTAACAAATTGAAGTGCATCGATTATTATAAAGTATTTTAATAGCTGGGATGCCGGCATTTTAGGGTGGCAATAATGACTAGAGATAGAATAATCTGCCTAAAAGAGCATAATATGAAACCACTACTTTTTGATGTTACGCCACACGGAAAACTAGATTTTTTCTAAACTACACTTCTTCAGTAGGTTAGAATATGCAGCATTTTGAGCTAAATCACAAAGTTGTTTCATCATTGCACAGTTCCTGTACATTTCTTGTGTTAATCAGTATCTCCGTCAGTTAAGGGGCTGTGTTTTGAGCTGGATGCTGTTTGTTGGTGATTGGCCAGACAGATGTGCTCACCATCCATCAGCCCACAACATCCTCCATGTGCCGCTAACGGTCTATTTCCCCGTGGTGCTGCCTCTCTTTAAAATGTGTCATTTTATTGTTCTGATTTCTCTCTCTTCTCTGGGGAGTGGAATATGATTTCACAGAACATTAAGTGGATGGGATCTAAGGGAATAGTGTGGGGACTGGGGACGCTGGTGGTGGAGAGTGGCGGTGATCTGGCCTAATTAAGCCCTCTCCCCATCTCCCTCCTCCTCCTCCTCCTCCTTCACTCCCACCCACGAGCCCACCCCTCTGTGCTTTTTGATAGGTCGTTGACTTTCACCGGAGTGTGAAGGGCAAAAGGAGGACTCCTCAAAATCGTAATCCGGCTGACTTTGGGAGAAAACGGATTAGTCCAGCAGTAGCATGAGCAGCGATGCAAAGGCTTCAGCATCTTGAGTCTGTTTAACCCATAATGTCATATATAAAGAAACAAATAGACATCTTAAGGCATCAGCGTGGTGGAGGCTTATTCCTTCATGATGTTTATTTATTGAAATTATATCCGGCGATAAAACCACAAATCAAAGCCATGCATTTCCTCCAACCACCTTCCATACCGTAAAGTAGCCTGCTGTTGGTTTATGATGCTCTCCTTGTTGGCTATACAGCCGGGGTTTACATATATTCTCACAAAGGCATGACCTCATGTTTTCTTAATGGCTCCGACCCAAGTATCATTGCACGGGTGAGTGGCGCCAGGTGGGTCTGAACCAACCTCGTTTTCGCTTTGGCTTGCACAATTATTACCCAATCCTCTCCTGTCATTAAAAAAGTGTAGGATCCATAGGTTTAAGATGGAATGGAAGACCGCCAGAGATCACTCAGCGACGAAGACCCCAAATACAAAAACACATGCTATAAAATGCACCATTCAAATGACGGATGACTGTGAGTGTTGGCGTCACCAGCATGGATGTACCGGAGAGGCAAAGGGAGAGTAAGGGAGGGAGTCCTGGAGCCACAACACATGCCCCCTCTTGCACATCGGGCAGGGCTCGGGCAAGCGTAGGGTGATTGATAGCGGTGCCAAGACAACATCTCGTCAGGGGCCCGCTGCACAACGGTGCCTTCCAGAGCAATGATGGACGAGCCCGTAGACGCTACATAAAAATCTAACCCAGCATATATAACACATTCCCAGCTCCCTTTCTTAACCTGTAATGTATAGTGATAGAAATTTGTTTCGCAGTCCATTGCCACGGACAGTGATGGATGCCAAAAAGAAAGAGAGGCAAAGAGGAGAGCGGGGAGGAGCGGGGATTCAGCTGTGTGTGTGTGTGTGTGTGTGTGTGTGTGTGTGTGTGTGTGTGTGTGTGTGTGTGTGTGTGTGTGTGTGTGTGTGTGTGTGTGTGTGTGAGTGTGTGAGTGTGTGTGTGCAGACACACTGTGGGAATCAGGAGAAATCTGTGCTGTTGAATGTAATGCAGCCGGACTTTCTGTTTATGGCCCCTATACATCCACAGGAAAACATACTGTACGTATAGAGACTAGGAGAAATGCATTGATGCTATTTAGAAATAGTCAAGTGGTGACGTCCTCAGTGTGAACAACTGTTTACCATATTTGAGAACCCTTAGCTACAGTGCACACGTGCTGTTACATGACCCATCATCACATGTCTCACTCTCCCGCTTTCACACAAAGACACAATTTATATCGAAATAGTGGTAAATTATTGGAAAACAATTTTTTTACACAAGAAAATGAATTATAAAGTAGTTATACATTTGCATTTAAATTGCAGTTAAAACTCATTTGTAATGAAATGATTAAAATTCAAATTAAAAGTAATAATGTTGTGCTAACTGGAAACATGTTCACTTATTTCTAGTATTCATTAGAATCTTAGTAAAATCATTTAAACAAGTTTAGTATACATATATTTATAGATGATTTAACGTGTGATAACCAACCCCTGAAAAAGTCTATATGTGTTCTCATGGCGCACAGAGGAGTCCATGTGTGTACTGTTTATGCTTTGTTAATTTAAACTCAAATACCTGCACAAAAACAACCTCCTCGGTACATTGCTAGACTATCAAATTGACATGTCGTCACGAATCTCCCAGTAGCTGATGAATATTAGATGGGAGAGGATAATACCTTGACAGAGGAGGCCTCCCCCCACCACGGCAAGAGGCTGCACACTCAGCAGTGAAGCGCTGCCCGCTGAGACCAACCTGCTGAAATATTCCCTTGCAGTTGTGAGAGGGACTCTGTATAATCGTGGGTGGATTTCATGCTACTCCGAATGGGAGAGTAAGTGCGCCCATGTGCGAGTCCATGTTTGTGCATTTGTTTGGCAGGGAGAAAGTGAGAGGAATGACGAAGAGAGCTATTCATCTCCATCCATCTCCATAAACCTCCAATTGGATTTTACAGCAGTTGCCTCCTCATCATGAACTGCAATGGATTGTATTCAAAAGCCCCGGCTGTAAGACGAGTATTTCAAGGCTTACATTTATTTATTTATTTTTAACTGTACGTGTTAGAATGACAAGGAGGGGAGAAAAGCTGTGCGTTAGAGATTTTGTCTATACATACGGATGTGTGGACTTGGAATACAATCCATGCATGTGCTAGACTGTCTGCACACATGCAGCTGTGCATATGAAGATGAATATTTGATATATATAGATATGGAGTTATTTGGTATATATGTCAAAGGACAGTTTTTCTCGAGGTTGCCCAATGGATTTTAGTCAAATATTTTCCACACACACACACACACACACACACACACACACACACACACACACACACACACACACACACACACACACACACACACACACACACACACACACACACACACACACACACACACACACACACACACACACACACACACACACACACACACACACACACACACACACACACACACACACACACACACACACACACACACACACACACACACACACACACACACACACACACAAGGTTTGATCATAAAATAAAGGTTTGTTAAAGTTGTGTTGCCCGTATTTGGCATTCCAATCATTTTCAAACACACAAAATGCTGATTCTTTAATCTATAACTCGAACACTTAATGTGGAAATTCCTTTACATATATAGTCAAAAGAAAAACAGATTGGGCCTTTAAGAGAAGAGTTAAAGATTGAGGTTGTTTTGACAATGTTCCCATTACGTCAAGTCAGTCCTTTTTTTAGAAACTGACTAAAGCTCTTGCTGGAGATTTGAATAAGCAGAGTGGAAGAACTGAAAAAAAAACATGGATTGAAACAGAATCCACATCCACCATTTTATTTATTTAAAATTGTGTGGTTAAATTTTTATTTGTTTACATCGTAGCTTTAATTTATTTCAAGATCAGAAGGAGCTGGACATGAGCAATTGATGCTGGCACATTACAATGCCGATTCATTCTATATGACTGACATGCTCTGGATAGAAATGTTTGATACAACCCCTACTGTTTGCAGCTATATCCAGGCATAATGCATGACATACCATACACATGAAAACACTATAGACCGATGAGTTTCCTCCGCCCCAGAGAGAAGCGTGACCATCAGGCAACATCACTTTTGACATTAAATCTAAGCTGTAATGAAGCCCTACTGGAGGAATGGTTTACCACTTTTGGCTTTTTTTGTTCCCAAGAGTTAGATGATAACACTCATGTCTGTATGATAAATACAAGCTAACGGTTATTTAAGCTTAGCATAGCATGAAGACTAAAAACCAGCAAAATAGCCAGCCTTGCTCTGACCAAAAGGTACGATAAATAATTAAGGGAGTTCTTATTTTAACAGTTTGGCATTTAACGGCCTGTAAAATAAAAAAAACGTTTTCACCTTTCATATAGTCTTAGTACGTAAAGGAAAATTAAAGTTATATACAGCAATCAGGGCTAACTGACTGATTAAAAACATTGATAAAAACACTGAAATACAGCGACTATGACAATGTTTGCGCTAGACAATCAGGTAAATATTTCAACAAGCAACAGTGAGCTTGTGAGATGAAAAACTTGAGGTGTGTGCTGTTGTTTTTAGTTGAGTTTTAATGTAAACACTTTAAGAACTGCAAACCCGTACCAACACTACACTACATTATACAAGTACAGTCTCAAAGTTTCTGAAGAAAGGCAAGACCGTAAAAAGTGACATCATCAAGCGGTGATTTTATAAGCTTCTCCACACACTGCTGGAGGAACACCCTTGTGGTTACATTGTGAGTTTGTTCTGGGTCTTCTTACTTCTCTAGTTTTCAGCCTTTGGAGAGCTGTAGCACACTTGGGGAAACTGCTAGATATGGTTTGCTCCTTTATTTAAACTAAAAAACATTTTGCAACAGATTCATTCGAGTGTTCTTGTTTTCTCGGCTTAGATTACTTTTTTGGTTAGCTGAGGTTTTCTTACATAAGTACATTTTGTGTCTTTACTGTTCTGGTCCACCATCACCTCTCTCATAAGTATTGTATACAGCAGACACAACACAGTTTTTTGCAAGCCAGCAAAAGAAAATAAAGCAGAAAAATAAATTGGCGTTTAGGAGAAATTTAGAAAAAACTAATAAACAAAATTGTTTGTCTGATAGGAAAGTGCCTGAAGATATATTTTGCTCAGAAATGGCCAGAATTTAATCCATTACAATAAAGGTACCCCAAATTTAAACATACTCACAGTGTTAACAAGGGCCAGGTATGTAGTGGTGTGTGTTTTCCCACTTATAATGAATCCCAATTTTACCCTTATGTGGGCCATATTTTAAGGCGATACTGATTCAGTCAGCGACTTTATTGACAGTTTTCAGCTTAAAGACTTTAAAAAAAAATGTTTTCTTCTGTGTACTGAAACAATACATAGCCATCATCACTGTAATAAAACATTCGATGACCGTCCCCTTTAGTACCGTTAAACATCTAGCAATAAAAAGTATTAATAATTCACACACATCTGTAACACTGCCTCACAGAAAGGGGAATAGCCCAGCAAGTTTTTTTTATTTCTGTGACATAGAAGATCTCCCCTATTCAAACGGCACTGTCAGGCCTCAATTGTAAATAGAAAAGATTGGCGCAACCTAATTAGCATATCGAAGGATCTACCCAACAGATGGCCTTGGATTATATTCAAAGCTTGGCTCAAGTTAGTGCGATGGAAATGTCTGACACAGGAACTGCCTCTGTGTGCTCATGGCTACTAGATACATGTTATAATCATGAATAAGCACTTACCCGATCTCCAGGAAGGGTTTGGACACCCTCCAGCAGAGACAAACTAACTTTTTACTTTAAGTAGTTTTGTATGTCGTTACTAAGGATGATTCAAGACTGAATTAGTTTTTGTACTGTACTTTGATCAAATTCAGGCATTTTGAATTACTTCTTGCCGATGTAATGAATCTCTGATATCCTATCCTAATGTCGGCGATGGCTGAGCAAGCAGCCAGAAACATTACCAGTCTAAATCCTGTAAAGCCTTAAAGCTGGTGACAGGGCCACCAGTGGGTCAGTGGTACAGTAGCTGCCGGAAAATGCATTAGCTGATAAGATGAACTACCTTGTGTAATAGTACTAAAACAGTATAGGCTAAGAAGCACCACCCGCCTCGAAGGGTTACATTAACCTGGGGAGCGAACCTGAGAGCAAACGTGATAATGTCCCAGTTCAAACAGCTTCACTGCAGCTGTGTGATGAAGACACAAAGTCTTATGTCTGCATATCACGACATTAACATGTACATTGCTTTACTTGTTACTTAACAGCAAAAGTAATCAGTTACATTACTCGTTACCAGTGGTGTAATTAAGTACTAAGTACTGTACTTAAGTACTACTTTGAGGTATTTTTGATTTACCTAAGTATTTTCATATTTTGCTAGTTTTTACTTCTACTCCACTACAACTCAGAGGTAAATGGTGTACTTTTACTCCACTACATTTATTTAATACCTTTAGTTACTTTACAGATTTGGAATAATGAAGTGAAATATAATAAACACTTATATCAGACTTTAGTTATACCTGGAGTAAATCCACAAGCTACCCTGCAATATTCAAAGCCATTAAAACTAGCTGCACCCTTACCAGCTTTGATAAACACATTAATGATCAATAATTATAATCAAAACATATTCAGATATATATCATATATCTTTAATGGACCAATCTGCACAATCACTAATCACTTACTATGTTAGTAAGGTAGCTACAGTAGCTATCATTAGCATGCCAGGTAAGACACCACACAAAACATAAGTAAGACTCTACTGGAAATATCTGCCAAACCAGTAAAAAAGCTGACATTCCAAAATGTTATGTAATTATTGGATTTCTCTTAAAGAGTGTTATAGTACTCATCACTGGAGAAGTAATCACAATTCTGTTACTGCCCAACACTTTGTTATTTGGCTTACAGCCGGAGCCTTTTTCAGTGTAAATGGTGCTAAATGAATGTCTTCGGTTAAAGTGCAGGACATTTGTTGTAAGGAGTGATATGGCAGCTCCCCAACATTTGTAAGTGCATCAGCAATTTAAGATTAAGTTAATTTCATAAAACAGTGAATTGTTGCTTTAAGTCAGAGTGGTTCATTTTCATATGAATAGATCATCCAAGAGATTCTTAAAGCAGGTCTTACTGTATTCTGTAGTGTAGTGGAGACAGGATGTGGGAGTGAATCTGAGAGACCCTGAATTTGACCCAATGTCTTACTTGCTGAATTAATGAAAAAGACATGAAACTGAAAGAAAGACGGAAGTCCGATACTTCAAACTCATTGACATGCACATTAACATGGAGTTGGCCAGACCACAAACATCACCTTGTCTAACGCTGGAGGAGAAATACACAAGCTGATGGAGCTCCTGCATTGAGTATTGATGAGTAGGACTGGATAGGATGACAAAGTGAAACCAGAGACCCTTCTCATGGTGAGGCGGGGAGGGAGGCGGCGGCAGTGGTGGCTGAGGTGGTGTGATTTAGCATTTCAACATTATCACTTAACAAGAAAGCCCTGGCACTCGGCCCCGGTGTCGGCCTGAGGAGAGCAGGAAAGGAAGGAATGGAAAGAGGGAAAGAGTGGACCAAAACAAAAGAGATGTCCAGTGCTCCCGGTCAGCCTCACCTCTCTTACTCACAAGAGAGCCAAAAAAGGAAGACAGAATGAGACAGAGAGAAATGAAAGAAGAGAAAATGGAGAAAGAGGGAGGGAGAGTGCTCTCCCACTTGAAAGTTAATTATGCATGGCAGGGCAGCTGGAGCAAAAAGAGAGGAAGAGAGATGGATGGAGAGGGAAAGCCATGCGGACCCACCTACGCACAGGGATCCGGGGCAGGTGGAGAGGAGGGGGGGTAGGGAGGGCAACGAAGATAAAAATGAGTAAAAGGTGGGTGGGGGGGGTTCTGTCACTCTTGAGGGGGGTGGCGGGAGGTTAAAGTTGAAAATACACAAGAGGGCCCATTGTGTCGACTGAGCTGCAGGTGATTATTCTGAATGGCTAATCTGGTCTGATCAAGGGACGACAACAGAGGCGGCTGGCCCATAGGGGGCGCTGGGGCTCTGCCCCACCAGCTGTTGTGTGTGTGCCTACATGCAATTTAAATCATTTAAACAACATTTCCACCAACTAACATTCATTAAACAGTGAATTTCCACTGACAGACAGTGTATCATTCTCTCATGGGGCGATCGGCAAAGTGCCCCTGACCGGCAGCTAAACAGCCAATCCGGTTATGGTTGCTAGGGGGAAATTATGAATAATTGGCCTATCAACGTCGCCAAATTTAACGCCGGTGGGGCGCTGGAAATTTAGCCCCAACTGCTACGTAAAATGCGTGAAGGTTTAGGATTGCTGTAGCTACATAAGGAGCCAGCGATAGTTTTTTTTCGTAGTGCGACTCCCAGACTCTGTCCTACGCTACGTGGGGAAAAAATACGCGCGACGACGCTTTGTTGTTTCTCTCAGGCTGTGACATGCAATGACAACTGTATGGCACTGATGCTGTTTTCTCCAAGTAAATGCATTTTTCCTTGAGAGAGGGTATTAAAATAATCTGTTTATGTAAAAAATTTTGAAAATAACTTGGTTCTAAATTCTTTGTATGTTACATTTTAATAGGAAAGTTCTGTTTCATTCTCTCTTCTCAACCCACACTCACTCATTCACTCACTCACTGTTGATTTGTATAGATTCAGCTGAAATCATACCCTTGTTGTTAAATCCCTTGATTGTATTGTATAGTATTTGATAGCATAAAGTCTAATATAGCTGTAAATTGTTACTTTTTCTGTGAAGCTGGAAACTGTGAAATTAAATTATTATTGTGGAACTGTAGTCATTTTCCGACTGTTCATTTGAATGCTTATGCTAGATTAGGCAGGGAAATCTGTTGGCACACTAGCCCCACCAAGATTTTTTTTCACCAGCCGCCACTGGACGACAAATAAACATTGTTACGCATTTTAATCCATCCTCACATTACATCAATCATTTATCAAGGTTTAGGGTTAGCAAGCTATTACAGCACAAATGGACAAAAAAGATCAAAAGGAGGAAAATAGGGATAGAAAATATATTATTATTTATACAATACATGACAGTCTTGAAATGTTATTTTATGTGGTACAGAGTGCAAGTGTGTGCCACTGAAGAGATCTGCCTTAAGACTAAGTCAGAACAGATTTTACAACAGCTAAAGTTAGGTCAACAAAGCCCAAGGAACTCTAACATATTACTTTATACAGTAAGTAAGAAAATCCAGGGAATAAACTGACACAAGAAGCTGCATGGTTGACCAAATACTCACTGTCTTTAAAAGTGCTGACCTTTAAGCGGAAGGAGAGACTCTATGACAGAGCGGGCTATTATACTAGCCAAGATATATACCCAATTTAACTCAACCCTGACCTGCCAGAAGAGAACTAAAACCAATACAGCGTTCCCCATTGTGTCAACTTTGCTAACAACAACGACAGGAAGACGCTGCAGGAGCTAGACATAGTTACGATGTCACCATGCACCGCCTTTTGCGAACAAACACATTAAGCTCTTTTGTTTGAAGTGAAAACAAGATTTTTAGACAGAATGTGATACAACTAACTATTAAAAAATGTATGTAAGAAATAGAAGACAACTAAATTGTGTCCCTACCCTTTCTTTCTTTCGCCCCTGACAGGTTCAGGTGTACCGTGCTTAATGGCACATTTACCGCAGAGGGGGCCAAACCCCGAAACCATTAAGCCCCTGTTTTCATTAATGGACCCACTCACTGGAAGTGGCCAAGAGGCTGTGTTTCAATTTCTTAAAAAGCCACCTCACTGTACCAAGATACTGTAACTGCCTCCTCTGAGCTTAGGTATCCCACTGACTCACAGAGAATGTGCTACATACATACACACAGAACATGCGCACACACACATACACCTCCACTTGCCAGGAAACACTTTTCTGTCTTCATCACACACCCTGATGGGGTGGAGAACTGGAAGTTACACAAGCAGCTTAGCTCTGATTAGGTGAAGTGTATTGAATGGACTGCTCATGTTTTAACAGCAGCCCCCCACCCCCCGAGATGAAGCCTGATGATAACAGTGACAGGAATATCGAAGCAGGCAAGACATGGAGTGTGTGTTTCTATGTGAATGTTTTAATGCAACACTTCTGTATCTGAAGACAGTTGTTAATTTGTGAGATATTTTAAATACATGTTTTAATACTGTGATATATATATTTTTTTAAAGCAACAGATAGCTATAAAAGCCTCCACTACAACGTCCCCCAGGTACGATCCTCGTCCATGTCGTTCAATTGTACAGCACTGAAACAGAGTACCCCTACTCTGGAGTATTTTGTCAAGATTGCATCAACGGCCTAGTCACACATGAGTGTGTGGAGGGATGAGACGGGTGGGGGGGGGGGGGGAGAGTGATGGACGGAGAAAAAGAGGGAGCAATTGGGAGCAGCTGTGAAAGAGCGGCTGGAGTAATCGTTTTTTTCCTGGGCCGGCCTACTGCTGTCTCGTTTTTCTCCAGGTGAAGTGACATCACGTCACAGTTATCTTTCTTACCTACTCACACACTTTCTACATGTTTGTTGATCTCCTAGTTACAGTATGCATGTGTGGTAAATTATGTGCACAGATATGGAAAGCCAGCTGAGTCTTGGTGTGTTTACTCCAATCCGCCGCAACACCACAAGACACCCATGACTTCAAGCATCAGAGTAAGAGCCGCGCTGCATGGGTGGACGTGAAATAATTGAATCACGTTTGAATGCCAGGTGAAGTGGCATCACATCACAGTTATGGTCAGGGCAGATCTAGGGTTACCTCAAGGGAGCGTTAACAGTAGATTAAGAAAGGGAAAGGGAACACAGACTCTGACAATATGGATTGTTTGTTCAAAGATTTTGTAGTAACTCTACATTGTATTTTTATACATCTGAAACAGCATTGGAAATGTCTGATGGAAAGCAACTGGAAATAAATATTATATAAATTGTCTTGTATCAGAAAAAGAAAATAAAAAGTTGGCACTAGGTAGGGTTTAAATGTAAAGCTACGGTTCTGTCTGAGTATCTTAATGCAAAACAAACAATGGATTCCCAATAATTCAGCATGCATAGCTATCGCATTGGTCTTTGAGTCGCAGCAGCACAGAGCGTCACATTATCTGTGCTGCGTGGTGGCATTCAGCTCTGCTCTGCAGAAAACTCGCCTGCAGACAGTTAAGCGGCTGCTGCTGCCACACTGCCCTCTACCAGCTCAGCTCTATTAGTTCAGCTTCACCACCTCCCAGTGGCCCCAAGGTTGTGACAAAGTGGTAGTTAATGTCTCTGTATGTGTGTGTGTTTGCTGCATGTGCTGCTATTCTTTCACTGGACAGATTAAGTGGATATAATGACATGCATATGAAAAACCGTATAGGGCGAGAAACTAATTAAGGAAGTTGAGGTAATAATTGGCTTTGGTTCACAGGCCACCCACTATGGGAATCTGGGGACGTTTAAGTCGTAGAAGACTGAAACTGAATATTGACACTAAATACTCATGGCCCAATAGAAAACAATTTACAATATTTTAATGAAGAACACTGAAAAGTAATAATAGCCTTGATGCATCTATGAAATAATAGAGGAAAAAATAGCTCAATACCTCTGAGGGGCACCATACTGTATGTTGCATACAGATTAATGTAGAATGAAATACTAACCGCATAATCAGATGAGGAAGGTATTTACAACATGGCTATCAAAAAAGGGTTGACTGTAGAAAAATATGAATCTGCATTTTATCAAGTAATAAAGCCATTTAGATGTATTACTTTACTACCATTTTCCCCTCTTTATGAGCAATGTCTCGTAGTAACCTTTATGACCAATATCTCGTAGTAACGATGCTGATATTGGAGCAATACCCTTAGGCATGCAGTTGGTTGATGAAATCAGAGACAACAAGAAAGCTGTTGTGGAGGCTCTGTTTTCCTCTCCCCGGTCCCCTGGGAGCAGCGTCTGATCACACAATGCTCCTGAAGCTGTCACTGCTGGTCAGAGCGCCTAAATGTTGTCAAGCAGAGATAAAGACAGACTTCTGCATCGCTGTAGAAGATGGTGGATAATGTGGAAGAGACAACCAAGTTGCAAAGGACGATGTTTGGAGGGGGGTTATTAGGAATTGATTGAAGACTTATGCCTTGAATGTTAAGTGTTCATCCGTGAAGGTGCTCTTTATAAGCTTTTCTGAGCAGGACCACATACATTCAATTGATAGTGCTTAATGGAGTTCTAATGGCCCCATGATGTGTTCACTTCAGATTAATGTGAAGCCCTGAAGGCTTTGAGCAGGCCTGTAAAACCAAGATTTTATGTGAAGGCTTTCTATGTGATAAAAGGCAAATGTGTCCTCACCAAAGAATGACACAATGCCATCATGTGAACATGAGGTATAAAATATGTTGCCTTATGTTTCTAAACTGCATGTTGCAGGGGAGGAGGAAGAACAGAGTTGTTTTCCTGTAATACAAACATGGATGCAAAGAGAACTAGTAGTTCACATTTAGATTTCGGAAAAGTGCATCAACCGCCTGTGCATACAGCTGATAATCAATTACAAATACACAACCAACTTCTTCAGTATCCCAAGGATCTCCCAGAAA
Source organism: Eleginops maclovinus (assembly GCF_036324505.1). NCBI lineage: Eukaryota > Metazoa > Chordata > Actinopteri > Perciformes > Eleginopidae > Eleginops > Eleginops maclovinus. Next base: position 10,816,026 of record NC_086354.1, read on the forward strand.
AGAGGTCAAAACTGACCGACAATAACAAACACAGCAGCTGGTTCAACAAGCAATATTTAGCGACATTAATTAACTTGACATTTCCCATCATCAACAACAGAATAAAACGTCACCAAAGCATAACCACATAAATGTATAGGTCAATTTAACAATATAGACCACAAACAGCAAAAGATGTGAGCAAAAAATAATAATAGGGCAGTTGTTTTTCCGTGTTTAAATTAGTTTGATGCACTCACCTGTCTGAACTGAGGCCCTCCACATTCGGATCCTGCTTAATCTTCTCAACTAGCCCTTATCCTCAAAAGTCCATTCTCCCTGTCCCACAGCTCCTCAAGTTTGCAAACATTTACAGTTTTTTATTTCACTTTAATCCTCACACACCCCAAGTCCACCTGTGAACGTAGAAATATCTGCTGCAGGTTTAACAACACACACGTTAGCACTTAGCATGTTAACTACCTCCATTATGCACCTGTAAATGACGCAGGAGAGAGGGTGTGTTTCATTCTGGTGGACTCGCGTCCTCACCGGGTGGTGCAATAAATTCGTTTTTTTTATCAAGGCGCAACATATTTTAAGGAGCGCTGCCCTCGTGCGGCGAAAACACCTGCAGTTTATACTCTGCTGCAGCTGCGGATTGATTTCCTTTCTTTCGTTTAATTTTCACAGTTTATCAAGACTGTTCTGTATTTTTTTTGTTTCTAATTTACTCCATTTCGTCTTTGTTTTTGAAAACTTAGAAAACGCTTTATAAATATAATTTATTATTATTATATTGTTGTTGTTGTTGTTGTTGTTGTTGTTGTTGTTATAAACATTACTCTGTAGTGTTTACTACAAGGGATGGTACTTCAAAGAATCACAGTGATACCTAGCAGAGTTTTAGACTGCCTTTTCCTGGCAGACACAAAAACACAGGTGCAGACTTAATAACAGTCATTTTGTCTTTGTTTGTATCAGATGTGTCCACTAACCTGTCATTAAGAACAGGTTGTGTTTTTATTGACAGGTTATGCAATTATTGTGCAATCAAACACCAATTTTGAGATGCATAATTGTGCAAACACTCACACGTTTTAAATAACAGAAGTAGCTCAAATAAAGCTTTCACAAAACCATCACCCTTTATGACTGGTGCAAACGATGAAAACAAAATGTTGTAAAAGTTTAATGCCAAGCTGTTGCATTTGAAATGTTATGTTTGACAAATAAACACATGGTGGAACTACTCTATGTGATTTAATGCGGTGAATAAATGTTATTTTTCACATGAGCGAAGAGACTGATAATGCACACACAAAAATGAAAAAGTCAGTCACTTTTACCTTTGCTCCCACACCCAAAATACTACATGCACAAAAATATGGGCCCCACATGGGTTACCTGGTCTTGCACACCCACATCCACACACAAGTACAGTATGTCCTAAAATGGACACTGGCAAAGCATGATCTCATGAATACACACACATTTACCAAATATAGCATCTTCAGCCTTGACACTTTTAATGTTGAAAAAAAAACCACTAAGAGCCATTTCATTTACATGCAAATTGTCACCCACCGGTTCAACACACACACTCTCCTGAATATGTGTTTTGTGTACTTTTATTCCTGCATCTGTGTGAGCTGTGTAGCAGCTCTACTGGCCCTCTGTGAATGTGCTTTTCTGTCCTGCTGCTTTTCCTGCTCACTGGAACTTGAGACAAAGAGATGGAAAGGTAGAAAAAAGATAGCGGCTCTGATTTCATTTTCCATATTCGGTTTAGCAGCTTTTCTTTTCAGCTGACAAAACAGCCGCAAACAGGAGCCCATCAAAGGCTCCATGCCGCCTGGTGTTTGTCATCTCCTGTTGGCACTGAGTAATGATGGGCTGAGGCCTAGAAGTGTCCTCTGATCAGATTTCTCCTCTTGTCACAAGAAGATAAAGGATCACTTGAGGTGATTGAGCATTTTAAAATAATGAGCTTTGAGAGACTGATCATTACAGCAGGAGGGGAAACGTGGCAGTAATGACTGAACTTGATACTGTTACATTGAAACAAGCTGTAACACCCCCTGAGTTGGCAGAAGGAACCAATTCCTCACTAGATTCAGCTGTGATCGGTAAGTGCTGCTGTCAGAAGAAAGAAAAACAGTGCAGGAAGTTCATTGTTTGAAATCAAATATCTCTGCCACTCTCTACTGGTTAACCTCAAGCACTGCATTACATCTCTGCACTCTATGAAAAAGTGTGTACATTTAAGTATTTAGGATTTCTATTGTTTATTTATTTTATCATAACTTCAGAAAATGATTGAATTGGTCTCATTATTTGGAGTATAAGTATTTTCTTAAAATAACTTCTATTTTAAACACAATTACAAGCTGTATTTTGTAATTATTAATTGTTTGTTGTTCAACACTTGATTACCGTTGGTTCTTTTTTTTTTCTTTATAAATTGCAATTTTTTGGAAATGTTTAGCTCTCTATACCAGAAATTGAATAACCAGAAATTGAAAATGTACCAAAAGAACCATCTTTATTTTTCCTATACCTAGAGACACATAGTTATTTACAGGAAACTCATTGATAGATCCATTTTCATAATGAATCAATCTGACACATTTTTATTGCTCTTAATAATGATGTTACTTGATGTCATTTTATGAAATGCATCATCACAATTTGCTCAATGTCACAATCTTAAAAAGTGGTTTATACTATGTATATCTATTAAATCTATATATTTATAAAGGCAGAATCTATTCCATAGCCAGCAGTTTGCTAGATGAAGCCAATAGTTATAAACCTAATGAAAGTGTGGTATTCTCAAGTATCTGCAATTAAAAACTTCCCTTGCAAACTAAATTATCTGCTTACAGCCTGATCTAAATGTATTATTCATCTTTTGGTGCTTTGTCTGATGACTCTGGAAATAAAACCAATTACACAAAAACCAATTGTACACATAACGCAATCCCTCCCTTCCCCAAATAAAACCAATTAACCAATCAGTCACTGTAAGCTGATTTCATTTGCTATTAGGCGTCATTTAGTGAGGGCTGCAGTAAAGAGTGGCAGATAATCAGCACCACATTTGATTATCCATTGAGGGAATTATTCACTCCTCGATGTGAGGAACTGGCCTCTTTACAGAGATTATTTCTGTTATTATTGAGCTGAATGGCTCAGCCAAAGGCCTCAATCCGATTTAGCACTATGGAGACAGCACCATGGGGTTGTGAACGGCACTGACACTGACATTTAATTGCATTTAGGGTGTGCATGTTCCCCCATGTGTCTAAACTTACAAACTAGTTTAATCGACCAATTTCTCATTTCAATGTTAATTTTTCTGCAGGTTTAATTATTTTCATCAAATAGCATCAGTGTTACTTAGTGTTGACTGGTGTGTTTCTGGTTAGTTTAATCAATCAAGATGTGCAAGTGTTGACTGATATCATCCAAAGAGTATAATTGACTGATGACAGAAGAAAAAGCCTTTAAGGGGACATATACTCTTTTTCAGGAGTCTATTTATATTTGGGCCTCTACTGTGACATGTTTACATGCTTTAATGTTCCAAAAAGGCTTTATTTTTCTCAATAGATAATAAAAAAGGCCTTTGATGTAGATACTTCGAGACACCAGGTGGCAAAATGTTGACCTGGCATGGATATTTTTGCTAAGCATTTAATTAGACAAAATGGGGAATTACAGAAATCAAATGAAGCCTCATAAATATTCATCAAACGCTTTATTACAGTTTAAGCAAATACACTTATTCTAAAATGATACAGAGAATAAATTAAATCAACACAAAATAAACACTTCAAACACAGAACAGTGATTGTATCTTTTGCCCTGCATTATGGCATCGTAAATCATTTATGAAATATGACTTCCTTTCTATAATAAAGGTTGTGTAGTATTTTTTAGGATGCTACATCATTGTTGATATGTTGATATTGGGCAACTCTGTTGAGGTTCCTTTAAACATTGCAGTACAGATCAGAACATTTTAAGACAAGATTTTATGATTTAGAAGTTACTGAATTTAGCAAAACTGGATCAACTCTCTCATGCTGCAGCCCTTCTCACAGCAAATGTCAGATATTTTTCCGACAGCCCGCCTAACTCGAGGGGACAGGCGGTACCAGTGAGGAGCCAAGGTGAACACTTCCTTCTCCCCATCAGACTCTGGCAATGTGCGGACCGTCTCAGTAGCCTTCTGCTCCTCTGCAGAGTCATCCTGGTCCCCTGTGTAGAGGAATAAAAAAGAAAGACATCTGGAATTAAGAGAGAGCCCCCGAAATGTGTAGTTTTGTGCTTAAAAATGTCTTGTCAAACTCAAAAACAAACATATACATTGGTTTGGACGTTAACTCAAACAAGAGATGTTGCCTGAACAGTGAATAAAAATATTGTGCATCATATAGTGCTTGATAAGAGGTCAGACGTTCAAAAAGTAAAATAAGAACATTAGTGATCCCATGTTTAGTTCTCAAATCTTTCTTTAAGTGTTAAATATCTTGTAACTACTACAGTATAGAATGTTTAACCAGGAATGGCTGCCACATATCGAACCGTTGTTTAAATATTTAATAAAAAAACACTTACAGGTGTATTGCTGCTTCTCCAGCTGTACGTACGGGATGCTTCTCCTCAGCCGAGAGTTACCACAGTGCGACACAGCCAGACGAATCAGGTCTCTCCCACACATCTGAATCCTCTCATCTGCCTGTACCACACACACAGTGGCAGCCACTAGCACCACCATCAGAGACAACAAACACTTAGCAGAAGGCATTGTAAGACTGTTTCAGCTCCTAGGATGGTCAGCGGAGAAAGGAACCAAATGGACTGGTGGATGAGAGGTGAAGATGGGATGTGCCTTGAGCAGGAAAGATGCAGGCCGGTGACTTATGAGAAGAACTTGAGGGGGCTTTTATAGTCAATGTGGTTAAAAAAAATGCTGAGGCTACAGAGTCTTACAAAAAATGTATTCAGCCTTGGTGAAGGAAAAGCATGTCCTGATCTACTGCTTAGCCAGAGAATGATGCAAAGTCTCCTCAAGGCTGAAAGTCTCATTGAGATGAAAAACCTGGTCTGACAGGGTCAATCTGAAAAACATCGTGGTATCAGACAGAGAGGCCTGAAAAATGTGCAAACTATTTTGGCCTTTGAGACTCTTTGGAACCCAACACAGGTCTTAGTTTGGTCATTTGTTAAGAAATGTAAAGAGGAAAAACAAGATAGCTAATAAACCCTGTGCTTATAGACCCTAATATTGTTTTAGGGTTTTTCATTTAATTTCATTTATTTCCCCACTCTTTTCATGTTCATAGCATTTACTTGTTTTAATTTGGGAATTCTAAAAAGTCAAAATGTATGTTATTGTGTTGCCTTTCCACCTTATCTTGACATATCTTGAGGGATGGAGCTAATTGGAACAGAGAGCGAAGGGCAAGGAGATGTCAAGGATATCGACTATTTACACACATGGTCTCCCCAGGCCGTACTGTGGTTGCATAATCATGACGGAGATGAGTGTTTTCCAACATTGATGAAAAATATGAAAGGTGGCACTTGAACATCTTAAATTTAATTCTGGCTTTGTTTGAAATTATACCTCTAATTCCCCTCAATGGTAAGCAGTGTTTGGTTTATAGATAGCAGGATAGGGAATTGAAAATAACAATCACTACCCGGCCAAAAAAAAGGTCACCACCTGGATTTTAACCAAGCAAATAGGTAAGAGCCTCCCATTGGATAATTACTGCATGGGTGATTATGTTTCAGCTGGCAACAAGTTATTTAATCCTAACTGATGCAGTGAGTAGCTTCTCATTTGTTAAACAGTAATATCGAAAGACATATCCTGTGGTTGTGAAAAAGATGTTAATCTGTTTCAGAGGGGTCAAATTATTGGCATGCATCAAGCAGAGAAAACATCTAAGGAGATTGCTGAATTGGTCAGATGAGACCAAAATCATGATCTTTGGCATCAACTCGACATGTCGTGTTTGGAGGAAGAGAAATGCTGACTATTACTCCAAGAACACCATCCCCAGCATCAAGCATGGAGGTGGAAACATTGTGCTTTGGGGGGGTTTCTCTGCTAAGGGGACAGAGCGATTCATCGCATCGAGGGGAGGATGGAGGAGGCCATGTATCATAAAATATTGGCTGATAACCTCCTTCCCTCAGCCAGGACACTGAAAATGGGACATGGATAGGTCTTCCAGCACGACAATGACCCAAAACATACGGCCAAGGCAACTAAGGAGTGGCTACAGAATAAGCCCATTAATGTGATGGAGGGGCCTAGCCAGTCTCCGGACCTTCATCCCATAGAAAATCTGTGGAGGCAGCTGAAGCTTCCAGTTGCCAAGCATCTGCAGAGAGGAGAGGACCAAAATCCCTCCTGAGATGTGAGCAAACCTGGTGACCAACTACAAGAAACATCGGACCTCTGTGCTGTCCAACAAGGCTTTCTCCACCAAGAACTAAGGCATGTTTTGCAAGGGGATTAAATACTTGTTTCCCCCAATTAAATGTAAATTAATTTATATATTTCTTTTTAATGTACATTTCTAGATTATTTTGTTTTATATTCTGTCTCTCACTGTTAAAATAAACCTAACAAAAAAATGACAGACTGTTCAAGTCTTTGTAAGTGGGTAAACTAACTAAATTAGCGGGGGATCAAATACTTATTTCCTCCCCTGTATATATATACAAACAGATCATGCACTGTAGCATGCCATAAACCCTGCTGTTTCAGCCATGTTTCCAAAGAGCTGATTCTGCATCTGTAGCTTTAAATGAACTCCCACTCCCCAAGCCCCCCTACAAAGTTTTTGGTTTGTAAAAACACAATGGTGCTTTAGAAGGAGATCCAGGTGATAAGGTTGGTGGGTTTTACCTTGGTTGGTTAAAGGCTAATGGTTGCACAACCCAAATCAGGATCAGGACAACTGGAACTTTCCGAATCTCCTAACACAGACGGGTCACATAAAAAGGTGGGTTTTGCATAATAGCTAACCTTTAAAAAGTCACGCATACTGCTCTAAGTTCATCCAAAGTTATATCCTTGTGTTTGAGGTATAGTCACACGTTTTGTGGAAGAGTTGTTGATCTTCATCTCTTCTCCAACATTGGGTTTGCTCACTTATCTGTCTGTTCATCTTTCCTTTGCCTGATGTCCCTCATCTGTTCCTGTCCTTCCAGTCCTGGCTGAGCCGGAGGAAACAGACAGAATCTCTTGGTACTCTTGAATTTTAATTGATGCTGACGACACTACTAAACCACTGGCATCTTTCCCATTACCTTATCCTGTAATACTATTATACCATCCTCCCACAGACAAAAGTGCCAAGTGTCTGTTAACAGCAATGGAAGTTTGTCTAAAGCGAATGTGGATGTTCCTGATTATAGTTGAGATAATACAAAGGCTAACACAAGATGGAGTGCTCTTTCTATTTTTTTTTATATCTAATAATTCCTGGGTTTTCATGTGTTCCAGCTTGTTGTTGCAAATTGTGAAAAAAGGGAGGTAATAGCTTGATTGATCTGATGTTTTTTACATAATCTAATTGAATTTACATAAACTTTTCAATAAATATGCAGAAATGGTGTTCCAAATGGGAGAAGTCGGGGGCTTACTTCACAGGGCTCTGATTTTTGTAAATCAAATGCAACCAGTGCATGTGCTGGGTGTTTTGCCATGAGTAGATGAACCTCTTCAGTTAAAAGGTGTGTTAATCTACATAAACAACTTTTTAAGACTAAACTATAATCGTGGTCTATTGCATTTGAAGAATAATCAAGACAACATGTATAATGTGCTTCATAGCTCTCTGGTCTTCAGAGAACTGCTGCCCAGGACTGGAATCTCATTAACGGTCTTAGCCAAGCACAGTCGGTAGGTCACAGCTTGACTGCAGGACAGGGTCATGCTTGATGCTCACATCTCCGGTCAAGAACAGAGAGTTCAGTTCTCCCTCCCTGTTGTGATCAAGCTAAATAATGACATGTTGAATTACTTTTATAATTGATTATGCCCACGTAACCTGTAACTAGCCAAAACAGTAGTTTTTCCTTCCTTATCAAATGTAACTTCCATCCTCCCTAAAAGGAACTCATAATGTGTCGGTATACACATGCAGAATCTGCAGATAACAGGACAAGATTTGGGAATTTGAAGTGTTCTGGTTTCCGCTTGCAGTCCAAATTGCATTGATCCAAGAAGTTTTAGCAGGCTGCTTGAATGTTTGGAAACAGTCTGTTTAAAGAGCGCAAGAAGAGAAATGCATTGATTCAAATGCAATCTTGGAACCCATCAGATATTGTCTGATACGATTTAGCTTATTATTTGTTAGTTTAGTTGTAATTTGTATAAATTGTTATAAACCCTCAAAGTATAAACCCTCGAAGTATGGGCCATTACCCCATCCTGAACCGAGATTTGAGCACACCTGATCAGATTATCTGTGCCATCAAAATAGCACAGCACATGACTCCGTCCGCTGTCTGACCGGGCAGGAGGCCTAAGCACAAATCCTAGTAATCCTTGACATAGAAAAACTACACTCATGCACGTGTTTGCTCCTGTGATAGACCCTGTTGCACCTCTCCTCCCCACACATTCTCAAGAACAATAAAGAGAAATAAATGCTTTATTTGTCCATAATATCATGATGATGCATTCACAGAAATCTGTGAGGTTTTATTGCTTATACATTTTTTATTTTCTTAGTCTAAAAAAAGTAGAAGGCAATGACTACAATGTTAAAACTGGCTGGTATTTAAATCAAGGCTATACTGCAGTTGAGTGGAAGATCAAGAATGTCAAAAGACTATATCTGTTTAAAATAGACAATGTATAGAACTTCATGTTACATTGATTAAAGTATGACATTGCTTCTTAATAATGTTATTCCTTGAACTCCACCTTGTATCCACCATCTATTTCAGTTAAGCTGGAATTAGTAGCAGCCGAGTGCTATTCCTGGAAACCGAAAACAAGCTGTCCAGCAGGAGCATCTTGTCCATTTGACATGGAGTCATCGGCCATAGCGTGCAAACAGTACCTACTGCAAAGCTGAAGCTTAAAGCTTATCTCAACTTGCCGCTGCCTCCATTTCCCCCTCCCCTTGTTTGTCTTAAATGACGTAGGCTGTAAATTGGAGGCAGACGCTGTCTCACGATTTCCCCACTCATTGGTGATAAGGCCTTTAAGAATGTGCAAGGTTTAAACTATTGGGCAGCTAAATCCTCGCTCTCTTGGATAGTATGCCTTCCACTGGGCCGATAGTGAATGTCATCGTCAGACTCCGCCTGCTGGGGTTCAAAGCAGCTGTCAAACTTGCGCCTCAGACGTTTCTTAAGCTGGAAGGAGCGCTCTGTGTTTGAAAATGTGTATTCTTGTTCCTTCAGTTTAGCGTAATAGTCTGAGAACTTGTTGAACAGGATGGAGATGGGCATGCCGTTGAGGATGATACCAAAAGAGATGCATCCAAATGCCACACAGCGGCCAAGATAGGAAATAGGTACCACATCCCCATAGCCCACAGTAGAGATGCTCACCTGTAGGAAAAGAGTAAAGTGAGTCAGTATACATGCAGCACTATTTCAAATAAGAAAAAGAAAGAGGAAAGGGCAGGATCCCCATGCTCAATACTCCTGTGCTTCTGTTTGGATTGTTTGGGAAATTATACCTTAAGACCTTTAGATCATGTTGGAAAATTGTTATATTGGGATTTTCCTTATTTCCCCCAGAGAGCAAATGCTCATCTTCATTGTGCCTTTCAGTCTATAATAAAAGACCATTTGGCCATGGAGAGTCGAACAATTAAAATGTTTCTTGTACTGAATAGTTGATGTGTTGCTAAGATGAGAGTGAAAAGGATCAAATAAACATCCACAAATTGTCTTCAACAATTTCCGTCTCTCGAATGCGATCACTGTGTCTAGCTACAAACAACACGCATCACACCGTATTAGAGGGGATTAGACACATATCAGTAACAGCTGCCACTAGATGAATAAAATCCAAATGACCCTAAATGACGTGCAGGAAACAGAGAACCAGACGGATAAAAAAATAGACCAGTAAACTAAAATAAAGCAACCAACGTGTAGGGAAGTTATTATGTTTTAGCAGAACACAACACAACACAACATTGTTCAAAGAAATGTTATTATTTAATTAAATTAACAAAGTGAAATTAATTTTTAATTCAATTAAAGTAACCATTAAAAATCAAGCTATAAATGAAATCCAAAGTATTGATGGAGCCTTTGAATATGTATTCCTGCACATTAGCATAGATCAGATAGTTTTTTAGCTAAATATATTGCTTCCTATACTCTATGGTCATTTGCCAGATGAACGTATCTGACAGAATTCTACTAGAATTGTAAAAGAAACCGGAATCTTTTGCAATTTCTTTGGTAGTCAGAATGTCTTTTGTCCTATATTCGGTCTACACCATTACCACTCTTTCCAATAATTAAGGCAATAGTTTGACATTTAGGAAAAATTGTTCTTGCCATGAGTTAGATGAGAAGATTGGAGTTACCATTGCAGTTGGTCCGATATTCGTAGTGTTTAGTACTTTTTGTTGTTCCATAAAAAAATAATAGTGATTCACGTGCTAACTGGTACCATATAAATATGTTGTTTCATGACCTGTCTGCCAAGGTCAAGGAAAAGGATAAGAAAGGGGAAGAATAACTGACACTATTTGGATCTAGCTAAGGTTGTATGAAAGTCACCAAAAAGGCACCACAAACAAAAACAGAGTCCTACCTCATTCTGGTCATGAAAATAAACCCAAAACAGAGCTTTGGAAGAATTGGATGCTGAAGTTTTTTCTACTCACCGCTGCCCACCACCAGGCATCTGGTATGCTGCTGAATGGTGTTCCAGGCTGATCAATCTCCACCGAGTGCATCAGAGCAGAGAAGGTGAAGATGCCCATGGCAATGAACAGAAACAGGCAGCACACCTACATAGTGACAGAAAAGTACATTTCAACAGCAGTGCCAAATCATGTTTGGAGATTAATTCATAAATTTAAGACAACCAGTAAGTCACATGACAAGTTTAAGCTTATAATGACCCACTTACAGTTCTGATCATATGAAGCTGTATTATGTTGCTGTAGGGACTTGATAGCTAAATGATGAAGATGCAACATTAGCACCTGCTGTTGCCTTTGTTATGGTCTCTGCACATTCTTGAGGGAAATATCCGTTTCAGCTGCTGAATACACCACTTCGTTTACTAGCTAGCAGTTAACTTTGTCTGTTGGCAGTTAAGAGATTGGCAGAAGTCCTAAGCTGAACACTTTGGTAAGTGAGCAGTGAGACTAAGACAGTCAAGTTGCAGGGTTGAAAACGAAAACAAAGAGCTGAAAGACACTGGAGTGGGTAAATATTCTGTGTCAGGCTCATTACTATCATTGTAAATAAATGATTATAGCCTTAACTCTAGCTCGAATGTGAATTAGCTTGGATCCATGTATTTATTTGTGCATGTCCCCTGCATTTTGTCTTGTGTGATACTCCTCCATACCTGCTCAGAGCACTGTCGGATGGTAAAACCAAAAGCCCTCATGCCTGTGGAGTGACGAGCAAGCTTCAAAATACGAAAGATGCGCATCAACTTGACCACTTTGAGCACCTTGCTGACTTTGCTGACCCTCGCCATGGCCTTCAAATCCTCTTTTGCACCAACGTCTTCTGAGTCCATCACAAATGTCTCAAAAATGATCTGGAGGAAGTAGGGCATTACAGCGACCACGTCAACAAAGTTCAGAGCACTCTTCAGAAAATGCTTGATGTTGGATGTGGTGAGTAACCGTAAGAAGTACTCCAAGGTGAAAAAAAGGATGGAAGATATCTCTACCCACTCCATGTAGGTTTTGCCTCCAAGTTTGTACTGCCTGAGTTCGTTTACTGTGTTCATTGTCATGGCAACAATGGAGATGAGCACAAAGAGACTGGAAAATACAGCAAACGCTTTTGCTGACAGTGAGGAGTAAGGATTCTCCATCAAGTCCCAGAGGATCTTTCTTAAGCATCCGAGAAACATCGTCTTGTATACCGCGCCATCTTGGTGAGGCTTAATCTCATCAATCAACTCCTGGTTCACCTTCAGCTGGTCTCTGATGTCGTCTACTTTCTCCTCAAACAGAATGCGGCAGCACCTGAGAAGAACAAAATGTATTGTCTATTTTGAAGAGAAACATACGCTTAAATTACACAAAAAGCAACAGACCAAGCTCTACTTTACAAATAGTAAATATTGAGTACATACCTTGGAGTGTCCTTCAGTTTTAACCCCCAGAATGACATCTCTTCTTCAAAGTTGACAGGACAGAGACTATCCATCACCCACAGGACATTACTGCAATAGAAGTGGAAGATGTAGTGGAAAAACATGGGGTCCCTGTCAAAAAAGAACTCGTTGTTCTGAACATTGTAATCGTCACAGAGCGTCAGACGTTTGACCGGATCTTTACAGAGGGCAAGGACTCCAATCCTGGTTTTTGGGTGTTTGAGGACCAAATGCGTCGGAATGTGAAATACCTTCCCACCTATGTTAAGGTTGACAATATTTGATTTTCTAGGATTTTTGTTCCCAGATTTGTCCTGATTTTTTGCTGTATTTTTTTCCTCAGGTGTAGCAAGGTTGTCCATAGATGTCCATGGTTTTATTGAGCTGTCCTGTGAAAAGGGGAACTCACATTCCTGGTCTTCAATGCTCTGTGAGAAACTCACTTCCCGTTTTACGGTCGCAAAAAGACTCGAGCGACGCTTTTTCAGCACTTTCATCTTGGGCTTTATACCCTCCATTGTGACAGATCCTCAGAAAACAAAACAAACAAACAAACAAACAACGGTTTTGTGGTAATCAAGTCAGTGAAAAACAATAACTATTCAATGACATCACCATTAAAGCTTAATATTGTCCTCTTCAGGTTGAAATAAATGTGAAGAAACAGCGACCGTGCTTGTCTCTCAGTATCCAAGAAGATCAACAGCATGAGTGAGGGATTCAGCCTCTTTACTGATTCTCTAATCCTATTGCTGTTCTTTCTGTCCAAACGCAAGTTAAAAATACTGTTCACAAGGATTAGTGTTCTGATTTAAGGCTTTGAGTTCTGAGAGAGGCAGAGAGAGTGCTGTGATCACAGTGTTGCAAAGCTAACAATGCTATGAAGAGGATTTAGCACAGGGAATTCATATTAATGCTGCAGTTAAATTACATATAATTATATAGCTATATTATACTGTACAGCTACAAATAACAGTCAAAATAAGCTTGAGTTTGTATTTATTCACTGAATAAATAAAGTGTAGAAATGTTTCACTTTTCTGTTTATGTTAGAAAATATGTTTTTGTATTAAATAATATAATTCCTGTTTGGCATCGGTGCATTCATTTTAAATGGACATCATCTTTACTTTCTCAGAACATAGTCAAAGTTATGTCACACAAATTACAGTACAAAGAATAAAACTATGATTAGGTTTTACTATGCACTATAATAATAATAATAATAATAATAATAATAATAATAATAATAATAATAATAATAATAATAATAATAATAATAATAATAATAATAATAATAATAATAATAATGAGAACATGATTAAAAAATAAATAGGTGTATTTATTTTATGCCTCAATTGAGAACTGGAAAATATTTGTATTCTCTCAAAAAAATAAAAATAAACAACAGGCAGTAAATAACAATGATATGAATATATGTTAAAAGTAGGGTTGACCTTATAGAGACATTCCACATTAAAGTTTAAAATCAAAAGTTTAAACGAATGGAAAAGAGATTACAATACAAGGATGAATGGTATAGCCCTGGAATACACCCATGAATGTTTGTGAATGGTGTCGGCCATTCACCGGAAAAGGAAGTCACTATCTTAATTACTATTTCAATTAATAAATAAGACTATCCTGTGTTATTTATGAATTAAATTAGATCTATATCTGTTTTGATTTGATAACACTTGAAAGAAAATTGCGACGTAAAAAAAAAATAATAATAACATTTACTATATCTCACTGCCGCGCACCACGTGACGTCCTTTCCGGTCTAACCTGACAACATGGACGCCAGCCGCGTGCAGCCGATCAAGCTCGCCAGAGTAAGAAAATACATAATATGGTGAAAATAATCAGATCCAAACGGATAGAGCGCTACAGTAACTATAAATGTCACATACGGTCAAGAATATTGAAGCTAAAACTACTTTGGACCATTGTTTAGCGGACGGCACAGCGGAGCTCATGCCTCCATCATGGAGGCCCGTCCATGCTACAGCCTGCCCGCTAGTTCACTGTTAGCCTGTTGTAGACTGTTAGTGACTCTTTCCAGTTCACACCAGAAAACACGCTTACTTTAACATACCATAGCGTCATTATAACGTAAATGTTTTTTCGTTTTTTAACAGGTCACCAAGGTGCTCGGAAGAACTGGTTCCCAGGGACAATGTACACAGGTATGCTAACAGTTAGCGATTTACTCACGTTATACAGGGCTTCTCTTTGATCCCTTCCCTGGTTGAGTTTACCAAATAGCTCAAATATATTTTGAAAGCACAGTACATCCCGAACAATTTTATTTCACCTGGGTGCAAGACAACTTTATTGCATTCTTCAAATCTATGTAAAAGCAGAGGTGGAAAAAGTACTCAGGACTTGTACTTAAGTAAAAGTATTAGTACAAGAGTGTAGGAATACTTTGTAACAAGTAAAACTCATGCCATCAAATGTTGCTCAAGTAGAAAAGTATTTGCGTCAAAATATACTTTTAAGTACCAAAAGTACCCATTATTTAAATGGTAAAGTGCTATCATTTGTTTTGATTATGAACATTTATACATTGGAGTGTTAACGCTGGTAAAGGTGCACCTAGTTTTAATCAACTTGTATACCTTAGTGTGTGAATTTTACTCCAGGTGTAACTAAAGTCTTAGGGGTTAATTATATATCACATCATTAATCAAAATCTTGAAGTAACTTAAGGTATTAAATAAATGTGGAAGAGTAAAAGTATGTTGCATACTCCAATTTCCCCTCAGGGATCAATATAGTACTTATCATTATGATGCACTATTACATTTTAACATTCAACAGGTTATTGTACATTTAGAAAAATGTTCATATACAGATAATTTGTAGAACACTCATTCTTACTAGGATTTACCTGTTGCATCCTTTTCTAATCGTAATCGTGTCTCTTCTGAACACACAGGTCCGTGTTGAGTTCATGGACGACAGCAACCGCTCCATCATCAGGAACGTGAAGGGCCCCGTCAGAGAGGGAGATGTGCTGACACTCCTGGAGTCTGAAAGAGAAGCCAGGAGGCTGCGATAGGTGAGAGGAAATAAACCCAGTCAAGCCTGTTAGAGCGTTCACCAATACATCACGCTAACTTTTTGCATTGGAAAACTATTTTATAAACATTGGTTTAGGCTACCCTTTGAAATGGGCACAGGTATCATTAAACACAATAGTGTATGAAATACTTGTCTGGGAAAAGAATAGCTTGCATAAGTGGTCTTTAAAAAATCTTAATTTGTGACTATCAGTGTTTCATGTGTTAGATTAAAAGGTTTTCCTATGTCATGTCCTCTGTATGCATGTCGGACCACATGCTATTAAACCCTCTTCTACTGTCAAATATAAAAACACTAGTCTCTTTTTTTATGACTGTAGAATTTAATGTAGAGCTCTTTGACACTCGGAAACACTAAGCTTCTCAAATGGAGGATTACGGCAGTGTTATGTAACATTCATATTTATCTTAGTAACCCTCAGACCTAGTGATGCATGGTTCTACCACTCGTATTGTAAGCTTGTCATGAGGACTGCACTTGGTTTACTCTTCATGGACTAATTTCTTCCTGAATAACCAGGCGAGTGAAGGAGAGAGGTGGCTGAGTATAATACGTAGCACGTAGTGAATGTTTATTCACAAATTACAAATGAGATTTAGCAATCTGTTACCTGAACTATGGACCCTGCTGTGTTGCACAGAAAATTGTTGTTTTTCTTTTGCTGGTTGGGGTTAATCTGGTCAGTTTTTGGGGTGGTGTTTGAATTTTTTCTTTTTCTCTTTACAGTGCCCCCTGAAGCTGTGAGATGAGTCCAGTACAGCGAGGCAGAAGACTGTTGGTCTCACTTGACATGGCATACATTATCACTTGTTCAGATGCTATGAAATAAATCTGGTTATTAAGATGACAGTTGGTGTTCAGTGTTTACTGTGTAGTAAATAAAAACAGTTTTCTTAAATATTATGACATTGTTTTCCCATGGTTGTGTTCAAGCTGTAGGCATGTTACACTCCAGTGTGTAAACTACCTGCAGAAAGATCATTCATTCTGAAGTTATAAAAGTGCCACATTTACATCAGTGACATCTTCCTATTTTACTTCAATAAATGTACCTGCATGGTACAAAAATAGTTTTAATGTCACCATTGTAAGAAAAAAAAATGAGCTTGTGTTACTTCATGAAGTTATATTTTGTAGTATAATATTAATACTTGGTGGTCCATTGCTTTAGTTTGAAATATTTGTGCTTCAGTATTTATATTTAATGAAAATGTAAATTTTTACTGCATTTTTGAGTTAACTATAATTCGTTTTTAAGGTACTATCACTTTGCATATTTAGATCATATAAAATGACTATAATTCAATTTCCCTCAGGATAAATAAAGCTTCTTGAATCTAATTGAAGGATTGGCTACTGCAGTAGAGTGATAAATGATAGCCCCACATTTACTAGCTACATGATTACATATTAATGCATTAACAGTTGTAATCCACTCAACCTAAAAGTATGAGTTTGAATCCTCATTGGTTTTGTTTTATTTTCCGAGTAATACCACTACTTGTACCTAAGTTGAAGATCCATATGCATGTTTCTCCAATGCGCATGATAAAGTTTTCTTACCAGCATGGGAAGCCTAGATTTTTTTTACGTGACCCATTTTAAAAGCAGTCAGTGGTAAAGCCCATCTGCTGCAGTGTACTGAGATTGTCTGATAATATTCTTGCAGATTTTTCAAGGATGCTTTATTTGGTTCACTCGGCCTTTAATGGAAAAAATGACATTTTTTTATAGTTCAGGTTATGCAGATCACATTCTGTCCAACAGAGGGCAGCATCCCTCCTAGTTGTTTTTGGAGTTTATATTTTTTTCACAGATCTGAAAACAAATGCAGGTTTCCTTCCCATAGAATCTTGTCTTGAAGGATGAGTTGCTCTAAAACAAGCCTCTTGGCAAACTGCCCGCTTTCCCTGTTCTTAGCTTGTTCTACACTTGTCGATAATAACAAGTGCAATAACTGAACGAAAATCTCAGCTGATGCCAGTTAGAGCTGCTTTCCACCCTTGTTACTAGGTGTGAAAACACTTTGTCTGAAACCACTTATCTGTTGGCTGCACGGATTCATGGCGTCAAGGCATATTCTCACGCATGCAGATTGTTATTTCAAGGTGTTGATTATAACCAAGCTGTATCAAAGCTTATGTAATGTGAATCAAGGGAAGTCAATGTGCAGAAATCTTTCCTGCATTGTATGAAAACATTCTGGTGATTGAGTACAGATTTTTATACTGGCAATCCTAGTCGGTTTTGACATTTTATTGAGATATTTCAAAATGATTCCCACCCTTTTCATGCTGTTTTATATTCCTATGTCTTCTGGATCAACTTTTGCTTCTTACTCTTCGATGTATGAAGCCAGATCTTTTAAAATATAAGCAAATGCTCATGCTAGTGCTAATAGGTAAGCTAATAAAGATACATATGTGATGCTGATTATTCTCATCTATGACTGCTTTAAAACAACTTAAAGCCCATTATTTTTTACACTGCATGATCTTGAATAAATGTATATAACCTCACATTTTTATATATTAAAGATTTTGGTTGACAGGTTTGCCTTTACTGCAAGAAGGTATTTGAGTGACTCCAGTTTAATGTTTATGAAGGAGTCAGGTGTTTGAACAGGAAAACACTGCTTGATTTATGTGTTGGGCTTTGGCTGCAGAATGTATTCTGTAGGTTAAATGACCTTATACTTTCCATCTCAGTTTGACCTACTTTGCACAGAGCTTTGAATGGCGGTAGTGGGGAAAACAGACTTCATTTTAACTCTCAAATGAACACTGTGTGATGTGAAAGCAGTTGTCAGGCACAGCGGTACCATACCGCTTTGATATGTATATAAAGAGTGCATGGATTTGGCGTTTCATATCGGTCAAATAAATATTACACTCACCATATTAAAAACACACTAAGAATATTTTCAGTTTTGTTTACACTACACAGCTTTTTGCAGCTGCTTGTTTTTCTTATGGCTTTGGCACGCAAACAGTGTGACCTTTAGACAAGTTAATACGCACAGTAAATAAAAACCGACAGACATGTAAAACTGTTATTAGCTTCTATTGTCACTAGTTTGAAAATGCATTGGATACTTTTTACCAAGGTAGTTCCAAATCCCTTATACTGTATATTCCACTGGAATGGAAAGGAGAGGTGCTGAAAAACGACTTTCAAATCATTGTGGTTTTGATTGTCATAGTCATCGGCACATCCATGCTGAATGAAACATTTGTTTCCTTTCTTTTTTTGTCACTGTGCAGATTATTTACTATCATAGAAATACATGTAGCTATGGTAACAGTATTGCAGCTGCTTCTTGAGGCTATTCAACTCCCAGTAATTACTGTGGCACTTGCCAGGAGAGCATCAACAATGTTGTGAAACTAGAGACAGTTCTGCAATTGGATCAGATCAGCAGCAAGGCTAAATTCGAGTGCTAAGTGGGTGCGATGGAGGAGGGGGGGGGAGAACAACTTCTGCCACCCTTCCTCAGACCAGGGACCACACCCATCTTCAACAAACTCTCATTTGATCTCGATCTACAAAAAAATGGGCCAGAGACCATCACTGTGATGAAACGCATAATCAGAGACAGAAATATAAAACCTGGCACAGTACTCAAAACCGGGTAAAAACAAAACCAGCATTGTGACCAATTCATTGTTGGCAACTTTTCTTTAAGTTAAAGTTAGTCATGCAAAACCAAGAATAGCATGCTGGCACTTGAAGTCGAGACACGTTATACGTAAGAGTGAGACAGATAAACAACATATTATTTTTACATATCTAATCAAAAGTATCTGGGTAAACAGAATTTTTGTTACAGAAATCTGCCCAAATACATTCATCTACAGCAAAGGGAACCTCCAGTGCCCCACGTGAACACAAACAAGTGAACAACGTGCCCATGCAGCACCCTGAAAACGGATAAACAGGTCCCACAGCTTCAGTCTGACTAATGTTCACAAAGCAACAAAGCGTTACCTGCTTTATTCTCTAAATGCACTTTGACCTACAAATAAAAAGTAATGAGAAAGTTTTATTCCTGGAAGGGGATTCCCAGTTTGTTATTCGGCAGGCTTCATAGTCAACAACAGCTCTGGGCTTGACAAACAACTCAGAGTCACCTTTCATCCCCTGTCAACAAAATTCCACACCTCTCCATCTCCCTGCTTCACCCACCCATATAGACCTACGGGTGGTATTTGTTTACCATCTCTCCTCTTTCTGCTTTTTATCCCTGAAGCAGAGGCAAACCAGGTGGGAAACATCTTCCCCAGTGTCACTCACAGATTATCTGCATGCCAAGGTCAGACTCAGCTCTGACAAATCAGCAGCAGTGGACATGTGTGTCTGCAGGCACTGTCTGGGATCTACACCATTGTGGCAAACACGCAAACATCAATCAGAACAAGGACGTTGTGCCTCGAGGTTTAGTTGCTGCTATTACAACCGCATTAGTATTAATGGGTGTTTACTGCTTTCCAGAATTAAACGTTACGGCATGTAATTGACTATATAATCCTGGAAATTACGCAACAATGTAGCTCCAGAGTTCATTTCGGACATTAAACTGAGACACAGCTAATATCTAAATCTCAAAATCTTTCTTCTATGATCTATAAAGAGATTGAGAAATTCACAAATTTGTTTTTTGTTTAAGGTCACATCATTGTTAATATGCCTTCCCTGAATGACCTGCAGTAGTAAAAGCTGGGATGTAATCCATTTTAAAGTGCTGAGAGTTTTACATTTCTGCATGTGTTAGTTTAGTTACTTTTAGTTTTTTGTTTATGTTGCTTATACATTCTTAATGACAAATATATTTCCTGAATTTACATTTTTTTAAGTAAAAGAACTAAAGTAATATTAGCAAAATGTACTTAAAGGATTAGAATATATGCTTTCATGCAATTGTCAAATAAATGCAGTGCAGTAAAAAAAAAAAAGAAGCACAATATTCACAGAGGATGAATAAAGATGAAGTCAAGTAAAGGAACTTGGCAGGAGGCAGTGGCTTTGTCTCTCCCATGGTGGTTAACAGGATGTGAGAAGCAGGGAGGTCATGGAGCGTCCTGGGGGGAGAAGAGGCCTCTGATTTACACACTGAACCTGGCCATGAACTGGGTCACGGCGAGCAAATTTACGAATGGGGCCCATAGGATGCAGGAGACATAATCATCCCAGAGGTTACTAGAAGACATTCCCTGCCTCTCTGTTTCTGTCCGTGTCTTTTTCCCAAGCATCTCCATACACTCGGAACTTTAGTACACCCAGCGTCTCTACCCCTAATCCTTTCCTGCCATTAATTGCTTTGGGTAAGGCTGCTCTTGTCAGGCTCTAGGAGGGCAAGCCAGGGTTTTACCACCCGCAGAAAGCTTTTGAGAGCTTTAGAAAGAATAAAAACCCTAAAATGAAAGATTGTTGTTAGCACGAGGAAGGTCCTACAGAAACAATAAATCAATAAACCCAAAAGAGTTAAATGACAACTCCGAGGATGAAAAACAAGCCAAACACAGCTTGGACTTTCTTGATTTACTTTTATGTAAGCAAAAGTTCAAAAGGGGGAGACTCCAGTGTGTGAAGGTCATGAAAACAAGCCATTCATTTATTATTAGAAGGCTCCATCCCCTGCAATGCATGTGACTTGACAAAATACATTTCGTACAATTCCCTGCATAACAATGTCCCAGCACAAACAGCAGGTGCAAAGACAGACAGAAAAAAAATCAGGCTGAAACACAGGTTCTGATGTTAATAATAAGGCCTGTTGTGGCAGGTTACAGAAATACGTGTTGTGTAGCCCTGTAGCCACACGTCTTCAAGTAAACAAATCACTGTGGACTCTGTCCCCTGATTGACATTAATACTGGCACAATGTACTGGCTGCAGTAACAGTCAGGTATTGTTCCACAGGTTCCACAAGTGCTTCTGAAGCGCTGAGGGAAAAAAATATGTTATCAGGCTTGTTTTATGTTCATTATAGATAAGAGCTGTGATTTTAATGCTGCTTCAGGTTCAACTCTACCTGAGAGGATGAACTACTAGCTTGCAGTTTTCGGGTAGGAGAGGAATTCTCTTTAAGGAATAGTCCAACGTTTTGGAATGCAGGATTGAGTCTTAAAACACCAACATTTTTGCACTTCTGATAATCCTCCCTTCAAAGTCAACTGGTGTATTAAATCGCTTTTTAAAAAAAAATAAAGTCAGTTTTCACAACAATCTTTAGAGATGTTCACCTTTTGTATAATCATCAGACAACTGTCGTACGTTTTAAAGCTTTGCAGTGACACTACTGAGGTTGTTAGAGATGTTAAACTCATCTACTCAGTAGAGGGCCAGTTGAAGCCATCAAACAGAGGTGTAGTTTGTTTATAACCCTATGTTAGCTTTTTACTTCTGGCAATTTCATCCAGGCTTCAAAAACATATATGTTAATTTGTTGAAATGATCTAAATGATCAAAAATGTGTGAGTATCATACACTTTTGTTTGCCACAGAGCTTAATTAGTTAAATAATCCAATTTGTTTAAGGTGGTAACTACCTAATTGGACTTTGTGTTTTGTAACACCAGCATGGGAAGCAAACATGTTATTAAGTAGGATTTAGAAGTGCTAGCAGGTGGGTTTGATGGCCTTTGGACCCAGCCTAGCTGTTTCCATCCTCAATGCTAAGCTATGCTTACTGCCTGCAGCTTTATATTCACAGAACAGACAAAATACCAAAATCAAATGAAATATAGGCAAGAAAAAATAATTCCTAATATGTTGAAGTTTTCAACAGTGAGTCAGTTAACTGTCAGAGTAGGTGTTGAAAAATTAATTATAAACATCAGCAAGTCTTCAACTCTGCCAACACAGTCATTTTAAGTCTGCAACACATACTCATCTTACTTGAACAACTCAAAATGGTTATCTGGGTTAAAGGTTGTGTCATGTTCTGTCTTTTGTTCCCCTACCTAGTGTTCAGGTTTGTTTTCACAAACAAAGGGAGGGACGGTTTGTGTCAATTTGAATACAAGCACCATATTATGAAGTACGCCAGCAAATACAATGTTCTAAAATCTGAAACCTCTCACAGCAGAGTTGAGTTTCAGTTGCTTTCACTCTGCTTTTATATAATGATCCGGGAGTAATTTGACTCTTTAGTTGAAATTGTACATCCGAAGAAAATGCAGCTGTTGAGACACTTGATGAGAGTTTATGCAGGAAGCCTAGCTGGGTCAATATTTAACAGGAACCAACTTGACATTTTGACGAGTTTTAACCAAAATATTTATACATAATCTTTCCTTGCAAGGTTACTTTAACTTGCTATAAAAGTTTGCATTGATCTGTAAATCATGCCAGTGTTTAGATATTAACTCAGTGAGTCAGTGGGACAAATATTGGACATGATTTTTGTTGTGACTGCTCGGAAATGAGTTTGCTGCCAACATACCTCTAGTTGGCAACTAAGCATTTTTACCTTGGGTACAAAGAATGTTTCATATTAAATGTAGGCAACACAAATAACAAAATAACACAAAATACAACAACTGGTATTTATAGTTGGACTGAACCGGCTTCACATGCTAAAGTAATAATAAGAAGTAACGCAATCCCAATTCTGCTGAGTCATCTCACTGAATAGGTTTATCTGGCCTGCTGAATCTTGCGGCCAGTATTGTGAAAACACAAACCTGAAAGCACTTTGAGGCAATTCAATTTCAATTAGGATTCAGGATTTAAGATTAACATGGATCAGGGCAGTCATTAGAGACTCAGCTAAGAACAGATGGTCAGAGGTCATTAATTCAATGTGACATCTGATAATGTCTCGCTAAAAAAAAAAACTCTCCTTCACTCGAAAACCCTGTGGAAACAGTTCCAAACCACAATAAAATATTTACTTCAGGAAACTCATCTCACAACTGCTTTCGAAATGAAACTGATAAAAAATAAACCACTCAAGAAAATAACGCCTGCAGGTTATGAGTCAGGTAACCTAGTTTTTTTATATTCACTTACATTGAAACTGTCTAGCATTTCTCTCTCTAAATGTGACAAAATGTAACAATAAATATAACAGCAACTTTAGTCTAACCACCATAAAATACAAAATATGATTCAATAGGTAGTTTCGGATCAGTGGTCACACTTACTCTTCTCTGCGCTACTGCTGAACACCGGAGCCCCCCAGGGCTGTGTGCTCAGCCCCCTCATGTACATACTGTACACCCACGACTGCAGCCCTCGACATGAAGAGAACTCTGTTGGATTGCTGGATTTCAAACAACGATGAGACTTTATACTGTATAGCGAGGACATCAACAATCATGCAGAGTAGTGCTCGTAGAATACCTTACTTGTCAATGTCAGTAAACCAAGGATGGATCGTTGATAAAAAAATAATAATCCAAAATCAATAGAGTAGAGCAAATGGATTTGTAAAAGTTTCTGGCACTTAGCATCACCAACAACCTAACATGAGCATTTCATGTCACCATCTTTATGAATAAAGTTTGAAATAGGCATGTCATTTCTAAGAAATCTTAATATGGTAATTAGAGCTGCCAAGAACATAATTGATACCAATCTACCAAGTGATTGGGGACAAGAGGTGCCTGAGAAAAGCCAAAAGGATAATAAAGAACAAAAAATGGTTTAGTTTTTCTTATAGGAAAAATTGACTCTGCATTTCATTGTACAGCGCTGTTTTCCACAATGACAAAAAACCTTTCCTCATATTTTACCCAATTCGAGAGGATCCAGCACAATTTGGCCAACACTGACTGTATTTTTCACTAAAGCACTTTCAGGGGGTGGTTAGTTTACACTTCCTTTAGAACAGAAATAAAAGACACAAGTGTATGGTTTCTGCAGAAATGTTACAGCTTAAGAGTGCACAGCTGCAGTGGCGCAATTATAGTTCAGAACCCCTACTGTTCTGGAAGAACACTTTGTAACTCAAGCCCTCTTTCCCCTTTCTTCTCCAAACCACCAGCTGCTTAGCTCTTGACACTGAGAGGCTGTCTGCCAGTTAGAAGCATTTTTCCCAGAACAGGCCACATTCACAGTCAAATCCCTCTTCAGTTCAAGGGGCCCCTCAATCCGACCACCTCTACTCCTGTTGATTAAAATTAATTGGGCAATGAATAAGTATCCTTGTGATCAGAAATCTACACCCATTGTCCTTCAGTGCTGCCTGTTCCATGGTAAACACAGTAGGAGTATTTTTAATGTTCCCTGAGGCCAATTAGTTCATGGGATTCAGACTCGATAACAGGGATTTCACACAACCAAAGAGCTAATCTTTGGGAAAAAAATAGTCCTCAGAAACTCTGGGGAGACTAAAGAGCTACTGTTTATTACATCTGGGGCTTTGGGTCCATGAAATGTAAAAGATGGGTTGTTGAGAGCTCGTTTAGCACCCACAGCGGCCTCATTTGAGCAGAATCCCCAGACAATGTAAATATGCATTTCAGTTATTTACAGCTCCTGCATTTAGCATGGAATTCATCCTTGACCTTGGCAACTTGTTTTCGTTCTCCATGGATTTCTTACTAAGAAAATGTTAGCATATACAGCTGCAGGGTTCCTCTTTATCTACATTAATACGACATTTGATTGTGTTGTGCCAAACAGAATGCAGTATTTAATATTGTATATACACTGTTTAAGGAAAAACATTTCTCAGAAGTATGCGTATTCATTTTCTTGCAGAGTTAGATAAGACGACCAATAGCCCCGTCACATCTGCGTGTTATCTAGGCATAATGCCTGGACATGTGAAACAGCAGCCAGTCAGCTAAAACATCAGTTTTGTATTAAGTAAACAAATAGAACTTTCAAAAGAGTGGCGCTGGAATCAGTCCTAAAACCCGGGAACTAGTTTGCATTTTACCACTTCTGGTTCCATTGTCTTACAGTCAACAGTTTTTTTTAATGTGTTTGTGATTAGAAATCTGAAATAAAGTCAGTGGTTTATACAAGATTAAGAGATTTTGATGTGTTGTTCCACAACATAAAATTGATCAGTAAATATGTATATACCTCGCTCCTGAATGTTCTAAGCTTTTATGTTGCCGTTTACTAACAAGTGACTAACTAGGACTAGCAAATGTCATCAAGAAGAACACCAGTCTATCTTTAGCTTAGCGATATTGACATGCAGCCATGCAACTATGATGTAGTTCGTTTATAGCCTAAGCCTAAGCCTAAGCTTATCATCACCTGGTCCTAGCTGCCCAAGTATATTTTCAAAACAGGGAACTTCTTCTTTAAACAACAGTTGTAGTTCTTCTGTATAGTCTATTCTGCCATCTCCTTTGTTTGTGCCCTGCATGACTGACGCTCAGTAAGTATTGACAAATCAAGGTTAAGCAGAAATGACAACATCTTGCCTTGCAATCTGTCTCCCAACTGCCCTGATTTTAAACCTAAGATGATTTTCTTGGAGCATTGCCTTTTTTGAAATGTATTGCCACAGTTTGCCTGAGGATCAAGTTTAGTAGTGTTTGCATTAGGTTATAGGCAACATTTCTTTGCTCAGAAAAAATGTAAACCAGTATAGATTTCAAGCACCATAAAAAAAACTGACAGCAAACACAGCTGCTGAGGTCAACCACAGTCTATATGTATTTACATTAACCAAATTGGGATATGTGGACATTCTGTACTTTTCTGCTTCCTGCCAGCTGGGATACTCATTTAGTCCATGAACAGTGAAAGTACAGCAGGAGCAGCATGTGCAGTATTTGGGTCGTCCATCAGATAGAGTAAAAGTACCTCATGGCAAACAAATACTGAACCAGTCAAGCGCAAGCCATAATGACAACACATTCATCTGTATCACGTTTCATGTCTGTGCATGCGTAAGCTCAGCATGATATGAAAGGAATGTAAAAGGAGATGACTGTGTGCACTGTAACTGGGTGTATCTAAGCATGCAAGAAAGATACATGCATGAATGAACCGTGAGTACGTGTTGATTAAGGTCTTTGGTCAGCTGCACAAACAGGGCACTGGAGCCTTACATAACTTGCATAATATCACTATGGTTTTGACCTCAAAGAGAAGAAATTGCTTTATGGAAACTTTACAGGATGCTAATCACATGTCAATGTTTCAAGTATTTGCGTCCTAAAAAGGCACAAGTCAAACATTTGTGTGGGAACTGAGGAAGTCTCCAGACACTGGTGCAAAATGTTCGAGGACCACATTGCACTGCAATAACCCTGTACAATAATTCCCCTCTGGCTGGCAGAAAACTCACTGCTCCGTAGCCTCTTGTGAACTGGACTTAACATGCACTCCTTCACCTTGTACATTTACATTATACTGATTTACATAATTGCCTTTTTGTACATTTGTATATGTCTCATTTTCATTCATTCATGTATTTCGCTGCTGCAACGAAAACATTTCCCAGTTTGGGATAAATAAAGTATTTCTGATTCTGATTCTGATGCTGGATTCCTCTCAGGAAATCTTTCACATCCTCTCCCTGCCTGGGCCTGTTGGCTATGAACTAAACTAGAGGTAAACGAATCGCACCTCATCTCTCGGGACTGCTGCTGAAGTAAAAATGCAGGTTTTTCATTTGCTTCGGTGTCATGTCACTTTTAACATTCAGCTCCAGGGGCAAGAATAGCAGAACAATCACCAAAGGGGCCCCAGTGATGAAATGGTCAGGGGTCAAGAATGAACAAAGAGAAATGATATGCTCTCACTTCGCACCACTGGGAGGCAGTAGCGTGTTTTACCTGACTGGTTGGTGTATGAATCAGGACATCTGTATCTATATTTTCTGATCGTATTCCCTTTTTTTGGAAGAAGAACGCAAAGTGAAGTCTCTCGGTTATGTCTCTCAAAAATATAAAATGTTGTGGTACAAAACTGAGTTGGTTGTTTGTTTCCAGATACAAAGATCTGAAATACTAAACATATCCATAAATCCCTTAAGTCATCACTTTCTCTGTGAAATTGATGAAACAGTGACACTGCTATGCTAGCAGGAAACAGGCACAGGTGTAATTTATAATCCATTCTGGCTGCATTCCTTTTAGGTTTACCAGCTTCAGGGTCGGACTCACTGACATAAAAAATCTAGGAACATGAGCTACTCTCTATTAAAGCTATAAAACTAGAAAAGTCAGTCTTAACTTGTTATGACATCAATTATAGAGTCTGCACCTCTATTGACTATGATTAGAAAGGTTATCTCGTTTTGTTTTTTAATACCAAAATTAGCTTTATTCTATCGTAGTGTCCTCAGAAAATGTCCATATATATTTAAAACATTCCCACTCATGTTTTCAGAGTCATCTATAATACATTTTCGATCGAATCAGAAATTATACAAATACATATTTCAGTTTAAGCTCTCTTTGGGAGAGAATTACTCATGTTCACTCATATTTTTGAACTGTATTAGACCATGGGAATAACAACAATGTATTAAAAAAAATGGGTGTAGTTCCCTTTTATTGAAACAAAGACAAAGCCTTTACACCTGTGCTTTTCATGCTATGAAATTCGAAAGGCATGCGTATAAATCAAAGAAAAGTTCTGAGTTAAAATACTGTACATTCCTGACCGTTCCAATTCGAAACATAAATCTTACAAATCCTATATTGGTTTTTATAACTTATTTCTTCTTCCATTATGCTTATGATACCCCTTCAAAGCAGCGTCCTCTGTGTCCCACCCTGAAGCCCCTATAGATTTGCCTATCCAATCCATCCTGACTAATTTCTCTACTCAATCACAAGGCAGTCATGAGCTCCAACCACTAACCCTGAACCTTGGCGATTGTGCTGTCAGCTAAAAAGGTCACTGCTTCTCTGATACTCATGAATATCTCATGATCTCAGAAATTAGGAACATACATGTAGGGTAGATGACATTTGGCGGACTCCCAATCTGATGATGTAACAATATTAAGCCTAGCATTTTTTCATAATTTTCATCTTCAGTTTTTCTCTTCAACTTCGGACAAAATATTTATTGAAGGTTTTAGTTCATAGGAATAAAATCAGATATGTATTTCTGGCATACACAGGCGGGGAAAAGATCAGTGACTATAACACCACAAAAACACATAAAATAGTCCCAAATGGAAAAGATCACATATCCCAATCGATCCATGGGAACCAGAAGCTTTTTTTTTGTACTTCTTCTCTTCTTTTTTTTCTTCCTGCCTCCATCCCCTTGTACTACGTCTGGGGGCTGCACTGGGATTTACAGATGTTCTGTGTTTGGAATCTGGGTAAAAGGTCAGCAAGCCGGCTAGAGATGGGAGTGGCCATTTTGTGAAATTAAATAACCAGCTGTTGGGAGGTGTGGTGGATCCGGTGATGATCAGTAACATATGACTCTGACAACGTGGTTTAAGAGTGTGAATTAGAGGATATGGTGAAGACAGATCACTGTGAGCCCATTATTATAGACATAATTCCCAAAAAGTCCTGTTTAATTAATCCATTTGCTACTCTGTCCTCAAGTGAATATATTGTCTACTTCCACTACAGTGTGACCTGTCATTGCTTTTTCTTGTTCATATTCATCTGTAATACTGATACAATCCGAATGACTTGCCTATTTGCAGTCTACTTTTGCCACAACTTCTTCCTCAACTGACACAAGAGTCACAATGGTTTCAATGCTGACTATATGTTATTTCATTATGGGGAAATTCTGTCTTTAAGGTGATGGGAACAAACATGAGTCATACCACATTTACAGTATGTTCACAATACCAAGCAACACCTACCTCCCATAAACACTACTCTATACTTCATCAGGCTATGCTACAACCAGCTCCTTGGATGATACATAGATGTAATACATCAGAATCAATCAGCACAGAAATCCAAAAACGAAGGCATGCTGCTCTTCTTAACACACAAGTCTTAAAAGAATGCAAGAAAGACATGTGCGTTCCACAATTGTGTACTAGACTTACCAAAGTGAGATGTTGCGACTCTGCTGCAAACAGATTATTTCAACCACTTAGCCTTTCCTTCTACCTAATACTTTAGCAAATAAAGAGTGATAATCCTGCTGTATTGGATCGTACCGTTTGAACAAACAAAAGCTTATCTGTTTGTATATAGGATCGGTTGAATTACAAAACACCTATTTTTAACTGAAACACAGCAGGACTAGTTTATCCTATTTGAAGGCCCTCTTTGCCAAGGCTTTACGTTTGTTACATTCCATTGGCATAAGAAAGGAGCCTTTAATTCCTCAGCACTGAGTTTCCCCTCTCATCATTGTCAGCAGTCTCCCAGTTACCTTTCACCTACTTAGTCTGGGCTGCAGACAGGAGAGGGTTAAAGCAGCTCCTTCTTTGTGGTCTGGCCCTTGATCACGCACACCTCCCGACTGGGTTGTAAAAAGAAAAAAACGACTGCCCCACAATCTGGGCATTCTGTCTGCTGTGAACTTTCCCCTAATTCTCACAGTCCTCACTGCTTCCAAAATGTAGATATTTGCTGAAGAGCAGCTAAGGCCAAATTTCATGCCTGTTAACTCCTGACATGCACCACAGTGTCTCTAACCTCATCCATTACTCACATTATCTCAAAACGCTAGAGGAAAAAGAAATAGTGATATAAAAACACTGAAATGTGTTATTAAAGGATGATCTAATATCAGTAAAATAACATATGGACATATGCTTCTTAAAGATTACCGGGATTTCCGAGAAGGTTTATGATTGTAATCAGGATAATAAAGTTTAAGAACAATTCATAATTTAGGAAATGCTTCTCTTACATGACAGACAGTCAGAAAGCAATATATGTTTGTCTTGGCATTATATATATCTCAAGAAACTCCGCAATTCCCCTTCCCGTAATTGCCTTGATTTTTTCTCAGTCTTGGGAGGATAACACGCACAGTCTGCAATGACATTTCCCTTTTTTAGTTTCATAATTAGTCCATTTATTTTTGACATTTAATTTCAGGCTTATTCACTTTGAATTGTTTTACCTTATATTCCCAAATGTACAGCAAAAGGTTGCAAGATTTCTGCAGCTGCATCAGAGATGTTTTTGACAGGCAATCTGTTGAGTTATCACCAACAGGCACACCCTCTATTATATGAGCCTAATGGGGATTCGGGTATCACTGTTGACAGATTTCAGGGTGTTACTGTGTCCCGATAAAACAGATTAGGTCATGTTTTCAGAAACAATTCACATATTACTAATGTAAATTCAGAAGTAAAAATATTACATTTGTTTCACTGCTGGCAATTAGTTTCCTCCAGTAGATAAATCTGTCTCCAGTGCAGAGATGAAAGCAAATCTTTTTGTTATATTATTTTCCTCCTCCGCCTCTGACATGAATAGTTAACAGAGAGGCGGAGGAGGGACAGAAACCTGAGAGTAACAGCACCCCTCCCTCTCCTCGGCTGGCCAATGGCAGGCAGCTTACAGCTTAGAGTTGAGGGCTGTGAAACTATATAAACTGTTCACGCTGTGATCGCTCTGCCAGCCGACTGAGCTCTCAAATCCAACAACAAAAAAAAACACAGAGCAGGACACTGCACTCTTCTGCAACAGGACAAAATATTCAATGCAAGATTACAACAATTGGAAAACAGCAACAATGAAGACAACACTAGCAACTCTGACTCTCTGCCTGGTGGTGCTCATGGCCACAGGTTTCCCCATGGAGAAGAAAGGGGGATCATCCTCCGGCAGTGCCGCCAAGGAGAAGCGTGTACAGTACGCAGCGTGGGATGATGTGAATGTCATCGCTCATGGCCTGCTGCAGCTGGGCCAGGGGCTGAAAGAGCATGTGGACAAAACTAAAGTCCAGATGAGGGACATTTCTACCAAGCTGAAGGTGTTCAATCGCACAGTGACCGAGCTCGGGAAGGAAAGCCAGAAGCTGCGAGTGGAGGGGGAGGCCCTGAAGGCTCGAGCCCATGGACTGGAGGACAGAGAGGGCCAGCTGCTCAATGTCACGGCCGAGCTGAGGGAGAAGGCGGAGGAGATGCAACAGGAGAGGAGGGCCATGAGCGAGAGGATGACCCGGCTGGAGGAGAGTGTGGACAGCATGCTGCAGGGAGACGCTGTGCAGCCTGACTCCAGCGCCAGGGCCAAGAACAGCAGTGATGCTCGCAACATCCAGGTGAGAATGCAACCTTTTCTCTCTTTCTGGTGAAGCATGGGAGTTATAGATAGTTTGAGAGGAAAATTAGGTTTTCTACTGTATTCAAAACATGTTTCATATTCTTATTACTTCAAACTAAAGTCCCATTAAGAGTATAGAATGTTGCTTCACTGCAGTATATAGTAAAAGGGACTCAAGTTAGTGGATGTACAGTATGCATGGGCCAATGGCTTTTATGGGGGGGGGGGCTTTTCCCCCTGAGCTCAAAGGCACTAAATCAAAAAGCACAAAGGGCAAGCAGTGGGTGGTGGGTGTAGTGGAGTGGAGGGGAGGGGGTTGCTTAACAAGCCTGCTTGGTATTGAGAAAGACCGTGCAGTACGTGCAGGGAAACACTTAAGCCTGCCAGACAAAGGGATCTGCACGCATCAGCAGCAAGAATGTGTGAATAATGATTCACAGCTGGATGATTTTACAACCTGTAGAGTATTCGGCCATATGACACAGTTGAAGGGGCTTATGCGAGTTGCTCTTTCTCTGCAATTCTCAGCTTACAATGAAGTATGTGAACCTGAAAGGTTTCATAGTGGGATGAAAAATCCCGCGCAATGAGTGAGTTACATAACCACAGCGCGGCCGGTTAGAAAGGAAAAAGGCTTTTCATTGAAGAGAGGAAATGTATATGGGGTCTGTGTCTCTGGCTTGTCAATGAAACCCTGCACACTGCATGTTTGTTGTGTTCATTCTGGTTACTTTTGCGGTTGTGAAGGTCAATGCCACATTGAATGCACAAGCACTCTGTAATAGAGATGACAAAATGCTGAAAATGTGGTTCTTTTCTGTCGTTTTTCTCGCAGCTGATGCTGGAGGGTCAAAACAAACGCATTGATGATCTGATGGAGCGGATCAGGCTCCAGCAGGAGAAGCTCGACAAGCAGAATGTGCGCATCAGGACACTGCAGAGTCAGGTGACGAAGCGTTACCAATAACACTTACATCAGAATAATCTTTGAGAAGTGTCTTTCTTATTTTATTTTATTTTCTGCAATAACATCATTGGTTTGTAATTTCTTCAGGTTCAACAGAACCGTCAGAGAACTTCCCTGCAGAGCAGCCAGAATGACATGCAAAGCAGTGTTGCCGAGCAAAGCGACTCACCAGTCGGTAAGTAAAGCCAGAAAGCGCCCAAAATCCTCTCCTTACACCTTCTTAAGCCGACCGGGCCAAATGTGGCACACCATCTGTTTAGTAAGGTCAGAAAGAAGCTTAAAATCACTAGCAATTAAAGTCAAGGAATCTAATCAATTTAGGACACGCTTCTCTACCCAGCGTGACGCCATCAATATAAACCGTTGGACTTCTTCCAGCAGCTGTGCTTTTTAGTTGGAGAAATCATAATTACTGTACTTTAATGTATTTAAGTATACAATTTAGGCATCCAACTTTTCCATATTCTGAACTTAAGTATATATCTAATTTTTCTTTAGTTTAATAGCAACATTTAAAACTTGTTTAAATCATCAGCATTTAAAGTGCTTGCCGAAAGAAAATTAGAGTTGTCAGCATGAGGTTCAGTTAATACTGTGGCTTACAGTAATTGTAAAAGGCAGTAAATGATGTCCTCAGTGTGAAGCCACGCCAAGCAGCTGCTGCTCACACACCAGCAGTAATAATGAATGCTTTTATCCAGACTGTACCTGGCTGAATACACTCAAACTGGGACACACTTTCAGGTTTCTTTCCCAACACACACTGGTCAAACTTAAGGTCTGTTTAGCATTTAAAGAGGACAAAAGGAATGACGAGGGGAAATGCTGAAAAGAAGAAAATCTTTACATGATAGATGGTAGATTTTAATTCATAAAGATGAATAAAATGGAGTAAATTAGAAATACATTGAACCTCTGTTTCTGATGACCGTGGATGAGAAGTAGGGGAAAGGTGAACATTGCTGAGGCAACAATTGAGACTAGTCAGCCAGAATAAATCACAATACACCTCAGAGCTCTGACATCAGCAGGATTTGAGGAATGAGGAAAGAAGGAACACGTTTATTTGGCAAGGTTTCAACTGGGGGAAAGTTTGTTGGTCTCTGAGAGTGTTCATTCAGGGTCACACAGTTTAACAGGATTACCCATACTGTTCATTTCTGTCCTGTGGGGGTGGGAGGTGGATGAGGGGAACCTAGAAGGCTTTGTACAAATCTAGCATGCAATGTTGCTCGGATTACAGCCCTTGAGCCTGAGTCAAGAAAAAAAAGGAGGGAAAATAGGAAAACGTGCTCTATATTTATCTGTGAACTTTGTACAGATATCCTGCAGTTTTTAAAGACCCTCGTCTCCTCCCCTTTTTTTTAGGATGTCCCGTCTTTTTGTGTAAAACCAACATTTGTACATCCCTCAAGAATGAGCAACCTTTCCCCTAGATCTGTCAGGGAGTCAGACATCCCTCCTCCTCCCCCATCCCCAAACACAAGCCACCCACCTCCATCTCTCTCCCATTGTAATGAGGAAGAAGTGTGCCAAAGTTCAGGAGAACCCCTGACCCTGAGGCACACTACAGCCACAACCAGCCACCAAGGGTTCATGCCTCTAGAGGAAAGGTCATCACACACTAATGAGGTTCTGTGGTCAGCTGGTGTCCTCACATTGACACAATACACAGGCCAATACCAAACAATAATAAATCAAGCCATTTTTACATTTTATTGGTAATTACTTCACATTTTTGATGTGTGAAGATAACAAATAGCATCATATGATGATGTCATGCATGTGATGCAAGTGATGGGATATTTGTCCCGTGCCTCATTAGGCATATTACAGCTTAAATTGGCTCTAGAGTCCCGTCCCCTGCTTGATGTTACTGCCTTCCCCAACATAACCTATCCCCCCACCCACCCCCCTCTGATCACTCTCTGTGCATGCACCAGCCATGCACTACTACGTCACCGCCTGGCTGTTTCGCACGTGAGGGGGGTGTGACGATCCCAAGAGGAAGGGGGGGAACATTGACATGGAGAGGGGGGTTGTGGAATGTAATAGGTAGTAGTGAGTGAAATTCAATAGCCCAGTAGGCCAAGCAGCTGTAAAGAGGGAGGTCCGCTTGGGAACTGGGAGAAAGGTCATATTCAAAATCACATTTTCTCACTTGAAGCTAGGTCGAAGGCTTTATCAGGTAAACATTTATAACTTAAGATAAGCCCACTCGGATCGATAATCGTATTTGCAGTCTGTCCGCTCATGCCGTGCAGAGAAACACGTCCCCAAGAGGATTCCCAAGTGTAAATGGGACTACTTATCAATGCTGGGTTAAGTAAACAAGCTCAGATTTCAGCCACAGTTTGGCAGCTGCCCAGAGAACCTCCATTACATTAACAGAGTTCAAGGGATTCGATTGAGCAACACGTGTGCACATATTCAGGTTGTTAAACCTTGAAATGACGATGATGATGAGCAGATTTTCTCAACCTCTGTTTTTTTACACTTTTTTCTAGAGATGGCATCAGACTGTCATGAGCTGTTCCTGAGAGGAGAGACCACCAGTGGGATGTACACCATCCAGCCAATCAATGCAGAGCCCTTTAAAGTCTTCTGCGAGATGACAACCGGTAAGTGGATGGTTTTCTCCCATTTTGGCTCTTTGTGTCCTAATCAGTTTGGTTTTTTTCTATGTCGTTCTGGTTGAAACAACATTTTCTGATCAAACCGTTTCTGTCTTTCTCTCTAGATGGCGGATGGACAGTGATCCAAAGGCGCCAAGATGGCTCAGTTGACTTTGACCAGCAATGGCAGGCATACGAGAAGGGCTTTGGCAGCCTGAATGGTAAATGCTCTTTTGACTTTGATCTCACTCTCACTAACCTAACATGTGCTAGCCAGCCCAGCCATGGTCAGATTAGTTCAAACAGAATTACTGTCATTTACAACCACTGCATTAGAGGGCAAGATCTGTCCCCAAAAAGCATCTTAACGCTGATAAGCTTAAAATGGATCAAAAGCCAACAGAAGTCAACAAAGTAGCAGGAGTCAATGTCCCCACATAGTAGTTTTCTCACCATTTATATTTGTTCTTTTATAGGAGAGTTCTGGATGGGGCTAGAAAAGATCCACTCCATTTCTCAAGGTGGTGACTACATCCTCAACATCAAGCTCTCTGACTGGAGTGGCGACTCAGAAGATGTGCGCCTCCCCTTTCATCTGGGTGGAGAGGAAACCAAGTACTCGCTCAAGATTGAGAAGGCTGAAGCTTTCAGCCCCTTGGAGACTTCCCTGGGGACTGACGCCACCTCCGGCCTGCCTTTTTCCACCAGCGACCAAGATAACGACCTGAAAAACGACATCAACTGCGCCAAGCACCTCTCTGGTAAGAAAATCACAATGATTAATAACTCTATATGTTTTTTCCCAGTTTCAAAAATCAGGATAGCTCTTAAAGGCAGCCCCTGACATCCTGTTGTCCTTTGTCATGCTAGGTGGCTGGTGGTTCAGTAACTGCGGTCGCTCCAATCTGAACGGCAAATACTTCCAGAGTCCTCCTCCCAAACAGCGGCACCAGAGGAAGCAGAGCATCTTCTGGAAGACCTGGAGGGGCCGCTACTACCCACTGAAGTCCAGCAGTATGATGATCGCCCCTGCTGCGATTGCCAATAAGTTATAAAGAATATAAAGAGACAGATTAAAGTTGCATTTAAAAGAAGGGGGCAGAAAGAAGTAGATGTTAAACTATTCTTTCTTTTCTTGATGTCTGGTTGATGAGGTAGAAACAACATTTTCCCTGGTTGTCTCTCTGCAAGGAAGACCTTACATCAATGCCAAGGCCCTCAAAAATAAAAGCAAAAATAACTCACATTAAATGAGTTCCAGGTTTCCCCTGCTCTGTTCTCTGAGAGAAGGAAAGATTCCCCCCCTGCACCCAGAGCCACAGATGGAAAAGAGACACAAACTAAATGTGCAGTGGAAAGTTTTTCATATGTTGAACCACTGCAGTGGGTTCCTTCTATTTGGCATCAAGCAGGGGCCCCTAGTCAAGAGAACATTGCAGGGCGAGTCCCGGCACATCCACTGTGCTGTGAGCCACTGATGATTTGCAGCAAGTAGAGACACATCGGCAGACATGAGGTGTTAACTATAAATGTGGGCTGTTGAGATTGAATGTGGTTTTGTAGCAGGTAAACAGAACTGTCTGCTCAAAAACTGATTTGTAAAGGATGCATGTAGGGGTGAAATGGAGGCTGATTAAGCAAGAGTTTCAAGCCCAATGGTGCGGACCAAATAATGACCAAATTAAAACAAAGACTTGTTTTTTGCATGAGCATGATGACATTTGTTTTCAAAAGCATTATGTAAAGTTATAAATCACTGTAAACTAGGATAATGATGCAGAAACTTTGTTAAGACTGATGTTCGTGGGGCACTGAAAACCATTCCAGCCTTTTGAACGACATATTTTCCATTTGCAATTGTGGAAAAAATTAAGCATGTTCTTTACTGACATTTTTCCTTGGTGATTTTGACGATGTTAGGTCATATTGACCAATTTAAAAAAGAGAGGCATGGATTTGTACATAGGGTATGAAGG
Organism: Eleginops maclovinus; assembly: GCF_036324505.1. Classification (NCBI taxonomy): domain Eukaryota; kingdom Metazoa; phylum Chordata; class Actinopteri; order Perciformes; family Eleginopidae; genus Eleginops; species Eleginops maclovinus. The sequence goes on from NC_086354.1 coordinate 10,853,141, forward strand.
AATGTCTTCTGTCTTTTCAGAATATAACTGTAACTGATTTATTCTGACATTATCTGTTGTCCTCATGACTACAGTGATTGTTCTTGTAGATGTTCCCTTTCCTTATTTAAATGCAAAAGAATCCATATATATAAATATATATTTCTGGTGCTGTCTGTCTGTAATTTATATTTTCTCTGTCGTGTTTACCAGATGTACAGTTGTTTTTTAAGAGGCTTAACCATTTTGGGGCCATAATGAGCTAATAAAATTTCTCTAAACTATTATTGCTTTGTCTGTGTATTATGTGACCTTTATCTACAAGTATCCACAAGTTTGCAACACAACTTAGGGTAGTATACGAGCATGAACAGTCAACTGACAACAGAACTAATACAAAAGTTTAAAAATATCAGAAACACACATGCAATATCGTATTTCTAAAAACATGGAAACAACATTGTGAATTTTTCATAGATTGTTATTTTTGAAAAATGAAGATTTGTCTTGATTTCTCCAATATATTCTAAATGTATTTACATTTTAGATTTGAAAAAAATAACCCTCTCGGTTAAACAGAACATGATATTTTTAGTAACCAAAGATTGAAAAATAGACTTTCTTAGGAAATCCCCTGCAGGTTTAAACACATACAGTATAACTTAATCATTGCATTAAGCAATGATTAAGTTCCACATTACGTGGAAGCAAACTTCAGGAGCTTCAGTGTGTCGGCTTTAATTTTTCACTGTAAAACTTCCTGCTTACTGTCAAGGTGCTTCATCCCTACTGATCTTCCGAGCACTGACAGTGGCTCAAGATCATCCCCAGAAACAGCTGATCTGATGCAGTGTGCTCTGAACTGACCTCAGCGTGCAGTTGATCGGTGTAGAAGCCGGTCAAAGTCAAGGCCTGGCTGCCACGCAATACGTTATTTAGAGACACAGGGACAGACTTGTTACCTGCAGTGAAACATAAAGAGTAGTTTACTTTGTCTACAAACCTTTTGTCAAAATGATTGTTTTCTGACTCATGGTCAAGGTAGTTCCTTGTAAGAGATTATTTTCTTGTCTCGTCAACTGATTTTGATCAACTCATAATTTAATTGATAATAGGTGGAGCCAAGACAGTGGATGAACTAACCATTTTGCACTTATATTAAGAGTGCAACTTTAAATGTAGTCACTTTAAGATGCAATTCCCCTCTTTTTGTGTTTATGAATTGTATCGTATAGTGATTGTTATTTTTATCTTGTTTGGCAGTGCCTAAGACACATTAGCAGTACATTTAATAGACAATAAGTGTTTTACATATGTTGCGTTCAATAATTTTCATTCGCATTTTAGCTGAGGGTAAAAGATGACATTATTGAACATTAAATATGACCTGCAGCTTGTCTTAGCATAAAGTCGACATTGGGAACAGTTATCAAGGGAAGCTAGCCTGACTCGGTCCAAAAGTTTAAAAAATAAATGCCAACCAGATACCTTTAAAGCTAAATATTTGGAAGGGGAAAGTTAATTGTTCAGGTACTTCGTAGCTTGTAGCTTGGCGTAACCAGTCCAGCACTGCTCTCAACGTTAGTTACATAACTCAGTAACCCCCATAAACAGACGTTTTACACTTGTTTGTGTTAAACAAGCTACATAAATGTAGCGAGCTTGATAAGTGCTGGATGTTGTAACTTTCGGAAAGAGTTAACGTTACTCTAAACTAAGCTAACTTGCTTTTTTGCTGTTGCTTCATATTCAACCACACTCAACTGAGCGTCAATGTTTACAGCTAATGCTTCATTTGTCTAACTGTTCCTGCTAGTTTCAAGAGGTCCTCATACCTTATCACCTGCTTGAAGATGGTTCACGCCGAGGCCAAGCTGCAGGCCTTTGTGCTGAGGTGATTTAAAAACTGCCTCCCATCTGATCTGTGTGGTTATAAGATCAAGGTTAGGCATCACTCACATGTGAGAGGAGTACCCTATTATTGAAAGGTTTCTATAGCAACTACCCTATCTGCAAAATGAAGGAGGCAAGAGGGTCGTTAAGCAGCTGCTGCTTTACTAGAGCAAGGTGCTTGAAAACCCATGATGTTGCAGCAGTGGTGGCGCTTTAGGAAAGAGAGGAGGCATATAATTGTAGGTGTCTAATTATGGGTTATAGGAAGAGAAACATAACAAAACACAGTTTATACGTTGCATTTCCTAAAAACATTGCCTGGTTGCATCCTGCAAACCATGAAGCAGAACAACACAGGAGCCACCGAGCATGTGATTGATTCATACATTTATTCATTATCATGTACAAATTGTATTCCGGTGGTACAAAGCTGTTGTAAGACTCCAGTGCTCACCCTCCTGTTGTCTTTATTGCAGTAAAAAAAGGAAATACCAGCATGATCAAGAGTCAAGAGGTACTTTGGCAAATATAAATTATGTGTTAAGAAGGCAAGCAGACATCTCGAGCAATGTAATGTAAGGGGAGAGAGCGACGCAAAAATATCAATGTGCGGCCAGCTCATGTCAGCACTGGTTTTAAAAAAAAAAGAATAAAAATCCATAAAATATTTTTATTTTAAAACACACTTAAAATAGGTGGATAGAGGAAGAGTCTCGCTTTTACTTCGTTACACAAACTGCAAGGTTCGGACTCACAGTATGTATGGATATTGCAATTCTACGTGTGTGCTTGTGAGTGTTCGAAGAGACAAACTGTATTTCACATTACGTTTAGTGTGTGAGCTCATGTCTGCGTGTATAGTTTTCATTTTTTATCTGTGAACTGTAACCCCGTTCCTACCACTGACTCAAGTGAATAAAACAAGTGGAGCGGGGAGGGGGGGGACAACAATATAACATTTGGCAGAAACCCATCATGGTTACAGAGATGACGACGTAGGTGAGCGATGAGTCAATGTGACGCAGCCTGCCAATGCTTCTCCATGTGTCCTTGTCGATGTTCAGCTTTCAGGGTGAGACACCGCATCTCCGTGCTCGTAAACCATACCCCAGACTGTACACAGAGTGTGAGGGGGGGGGGGCGACAGAGTAAGCAACAGAACAAGAGACTGAGAGAGCAAAAGAGGGAAGTATAGTGAGGTGACAAGTTCACAGGAGAGAGTGTTTGGCTGCAGAGTGTCCGAGTGTCTCTTGATGACATGGTGTACACGTGGAGACTAGGGTTGGCGCGGAGAGGTCAGAGAGAGAAGAGATTGGGGGGGGGGGACTAGATTTCACTTCTCCCTTGTTGTCTCATTTCAGAGGTATTGTTGTAGAAAGTGCAGCAGCATTATCTCGTAGTGCTCTCCAGACTCAGGGCAGCGAATACTGTGTCGCTCGTTGGGGTAAACCTGGAGAAATCAAACAGGGCGACAAAGTTAGAGCTGCTACAAAGGATCATTTTGTTTTTTTCTAAATTATTTAATTGGTCTAAAAAATCTCAAAAAAATACTGAATGTCTATTGTAGTTTTCTAAGTCAGAGGTGGGTGTTTTTTTTTTTACAAAAACCCCAAAAGGTATTCAGTTTAATATAATAAAAAAAGTTTTTTCAGAAACAATTTTCTGACATTTTTGCATGAAAGTTATTTGAACATAGCTATTTTTCTGGTGATCAGCTGGCTGTAAACCAAACTGCAGACTATCATGTAAAATCGGCTTTGAAAAATATCTTCTTCACATACAGTATAATCCCGACTTCATTCATTGTTTTTTACTACTGTAAAACATTTTAGTATTCTAAGCCAAAATACAAAGAATTCTTCACACGGTTTTCTACATTTCATAGCGTAAACTCATATATTTATGATAAAGGTATATATCAATTATGTCCGGAGAAATGTCATTGTACCTTCCAAACTATGAGTGAGTGGGTGAAATATAGCTTGTAATGCTAACCTGAAGCTGATAGGGCTTCCCAGCACGGATTATCTGTGACACTAGGAAATTGGTATGGAAAAAGTGCACATTCTCATCTAGAAATCCATGGAGAATCAGCAAACGGTTTGGCCTGTAATGACAAGGATTACATGGTTACAATATGCTACGCTTCCATACAATGGAAGAAATAAAACACATGTTGCCCCCCCCCTTCCTTTTTGATTTAAAACAGGAAAAGCCTTCATGGGTTGTAAGAAATGTATAGAAAGCTGAAATGCTGCAGCTGCACACGGGTTTGACTTCAGCATTCAGAGGCAGTGCTCCAACACGCTGTTTGTTGGGCCCTCAGGGTTCTTCAGTTCCTAAAACAGAGCCTACTGGCACTGCAAATCCTAATTTAGCCTCCCCAGATTTGAATAACATCTGTTATAAAAGGTTTTTCATTTCCAAGTAGCAATGGAAAGAACATTTCACCAACGTGTACATGCCTGACACATTCTCTTTAAATCACTGCTTTCCGTTCAAATGGTTCACAATTCTGAAGTCACATTTTAGGTTAAAGATCAGAATGAGACCAAAGACACATTTCTGTTGAATGAATGGCATCTCCTGTGTGTGTATGATAGGACTTCGATGGGATTATTAATAAATATGAAGCCAGACTTGACAGGAAATACGAAGTACCCCTGCAGTGATGATGAAGCATATACAAATATCAATGTAATTACTCGGAACATGCACTTTGGTTAAATTATCTGAAATATTGAGGATTGTGTTTAGTGTCTATACTGACTCGCTGGGCAGCTTGTCCACGTGCAGGGCCACAGAGCCTTCCTCGTAGCCCTGCTGGTTGTTCTCAGGCACATCCATGTAGCGCTCTGTGTAGCCTGTGTCGTACGCCATCCACACAGTCACTGGGGCACCTGCAATAGCCAACTGGGAGGGAAACACAATGCAGTCAATAATGTTAAATAGTGATACAAAAATATAGTATTATACTGGGAAAAAGGAGTGATTTTGACAGAAGAGAGCAAAACAAAACAAGGTACAGGAGAGGCTAAGACTTCCTGTATAACTATTCTTTGTGTACTCTGATGGATATACATTTTTAAGTTAAATAAAGACTTATCTTTCAATCCCTCTAGCACAGGGATAGCTGTGCAGATACCCTGACTGAATGAAGGCTTTAAACCAACACATTGTACAACATAGACACCATGTGGATGGAAGATGTAACTACATCACAAGCTCAGTTTAGAGATCAAACTTCATTTTGTTTCAAGTGCATTACATAGTGATTTAAACTATCCCTATTTTATGCTTTATTTTTCCCTTCTCCACAGCAGAGAATGGTAGCTAACAGGAAGAGTGTGTTCGGTTAAAGGGTTAAAGACAGGCTGAAGGACTAACCTTGAAGACATTGGGTCGCTGTATGAGCCCCATGAGAGAGAGGAAACCGCCGTAGGACCAGCCGTGAATGGCTACACGGCTCAGATCCACAAAGTTAAACTTCTCCGCCACGTACTGCAGCCCCTCCACCTGGTCCTCAATCTCCACCTGACCCTGGAAACACAAAAGAACAATTGGAATATTATTTAAAGTGGAAATGATGCTTTCTTTCAATCATGTTAGGTTAAAATAAAATGTCCTTCTAAATGTATTAATGCATCTGTTATTAACTCACCATTTTGTTCTTCAGTGCTCCTTCAAATTCAAGCCCCCTCTGACAGGAACCCCTCCCATCAATGACGACCACAGCATAGCCCAAAGAGGCCAGTGTGTTCAGACGGAGGTACTTCATCCCCTTGAAGGAGTTGTTCACCAGCTGAACCTGAAAACACACACGCACACACACACACACACACACACACACACACACACACACACACACACACACACACACACACACACACACACACACACACACACACACACACACACACACACACACACACACACACACACACACAAACACACACATTATCCTAGTGTTTTTTAATAAACCAAAGCAAACAGTGTTTTATATATTGTGAACCCATCATAGATCGAGATTAAACTGAATGTATCCACAAACCTGTGGACCTCCATACACGAACAGAACAGTCGGGTGTTTCCTGCCTGGCTGCATGTTGTGGGGCTTGTATACCATCCCATACAGCTGGAAGCCTGACTTTCCTGCAAAGTCAAAAATCTCTGGCGGATTGTAATCTCCCGGGCAACCTGGAAGACACATGAGCCAATATGATTAGCTTAGCATGATATAAAACGATCAGGGATTGTGGGGCACTAGAGAAAGTAATTGGCCTGCAAAGCTATACACTAAAGCACTCCAGTTGTTTCACAAGTCCAGATGAGAGTATTTATTGTATTAGAAAAAGCACAAATTCACAAGAGCAATTTCTAATGCAAAAATAAGCCACAGAGGACAGAGGGACATTAACTGTGTTGTTCAAATAATGTAAATTGTGATTTACTATAATTCATTTATGGTTGGATTGTAGGAAGTTACAATCTGTGCATCTCTTCTTATACTCTGGAGCCAACAAGGAACTATGTCATCACACCGTCGTTGGCAGTGACTCTGTGAACCCTACACTTCTCTTTTTATTTTGCCTCCTCACTCTTTTTTAGAATCGTAACCGACAATGAACCCTGGCACAAATCGCTCATGATGACGAAAGTGTTTGTGCAACATATTATCGGGTTGCCGTCAGGATTGTTTGGAGGACAACGCGTGGATCGAAAGGACTGTCCTTGATCTGATTAAACAAACCTCAACTTTCCCCTACAGACTGAGCTCTATTGATTATTCCAAACATAAAATCCGGACAGTCGAGCAACCTTCAAACTCAGCCCAACTGCTCACTAGGCTCAAACTAAGCAGGCCCAGTAATGTTCAAACTCTGCTTACTGAATGAATCAGAAAACAAGCGTGTGGTTCTCGGGGACATCACATCCTGTTTACCTGGTGACTCCATCATGCTGGCCCAGAACTCAGGTACCATGTGAAGTGGGTCGCCTTCTGAGCTGCTCAGTTTGTAGACGTGAACACACGGAGGCGTGCTCACGTTACTGTAGTGACTGACGAAAAAGTCAAAGTTCTGTGAAAGCAAGAGAGAAAATAATAAATATAAAGAAATGTGTAAAGAATATAACGGACAAGGGACAGACGGGCTCAGGGAGGAGAGGATGACATTGCAATGCTACACTACATCCTGCAAGGATCAGTGTTTAAAAGCTCAACATGAGCTAAACACTGCTGACAGCCGGGGAACCTGTATCCCATATAATACTGCAGACTGTTCAAACAATCCTTGGCTTTGACAGCTTTCCTCCGGTTTAAAGGTGATTTAACTTGCATCTTTCTTACGGGAAAATGGTCTCTGTTATCTGCCTTAAACCATTCCATATCTTCCCTTTGATTTTCCATTATCCGAGTAATCTTTCAGCTATAACTCACAAGTTGGGGTTTAGTTCTATAAGACTTTGCACATACTTCTAAAATTCACACTGACATAAAGAACACACCACTCATATAGGAATTATACAATCATTTTTCACACATTTGGCCATGTGAAGAACAAACGAATGGTTTACCTGGCTAACAGAGCAGCTATGAGAGAAGCCGGGCTTGGTTAGTCGAACCACGTCTCCAGGTGAGTCGTAGCTGACCACGTACAGGTGGTGCTCCAGAGGAGTGTCTCTGGTGCCCTGGAAGTACACCAGCTTCGATGCTTCGTTCACCCAGATCTACCAAATCAGAAACATTAAGGTCAATTAGAGCCATGAGACTGTGAAGTAGTGGAGGCACCGAAATATCTTTACATCAAATAAACTCTGGATTACTTAAATGTTAATGGCAGTTATGTTTAGCACACTGGGTTTGAATATCATTTGTGAAAGGTTACACGAGATAACACTGTTTGTTTCAGATCCTCATTTGATGAATGCAGCAGCATTTTTTTGACTTTCTTTAGACAGGGTCCACCAATTTTATGACAAGGCAGTACAGAAACCCTGAGCAGAGTCTTTCGTCTGATTACTTGAGTTATATTTTTTAGGGAGTCTCATAAAAAAACGCAAATAAGAATGCACTACAGTCAATAAATATGTTTTTTTTAAAGGAGGGAAAGAAGCAATAAAGGCCTGTTGCAGGTATAACAGCCTTAAAAGACGTGTAGGCTCAAGATCATCATAAGACTATTATTATTAGAATCATTATACACTTTAAACACTTGTACAATCTAAATATTCAACACGGATGGACTCACCTTGGAACCATGTCTGGCCAGCACTTCCCACTCTCCACTGGTCAATGTAACCTCCTCCTTGATTGCACATTTGAAGTCTCCTGCAGCAAACAGACAACAGAAACCACATGCTCATGACATACCGAGCACTCTGACGTAAATTAGTTGATATGATTATTTCAAATAAATGCAGAAACATCGCTGATGACTTACCCTCTACATGTTGGTATCCCTCCGTCCAATGGTAGCAGCCCGGTTGTAACAGGGAAGTGATATTATACAGGTGGCTGAATCCCGTTTTGGATTCGTTTACCCAAATGAAACTAAACTCATCTTCTGTCGTTTGAATAAAGGGATAGAATATATCATGAACCTGTGGGGAAAAAGGACAATCAGTTCTCATTAGAAACAGGACATTTGTTTTAAGGGAACCAAAGAGAGCGCCATGTGGAAAGACTTACGTTAATCCAGACGTCTGTGGTCTCCTCGTAGATTATGTATGGCTGTGTGTTACTGGGCACGGCCTCCAGACTCTCCTGCCTCTGAGCTGGGTCATCTGTGACCGGGATGAAGAGCGCTGGAGGCAGCAGGACCAGCTGCAGCTTTCTCTGACTGCGGTCCAGAAGCACTGCCCAGCCACTAGGGGGGACACAGAGCGGACAGAAGGTTGCATTATGCAGCAAACTGCTTTAGTAGAAACAAGACATCGTAAAAGGATCCATCTTGTCCATTCACACAACAATTGTAACGCTAAAAAAAACCAATATTATCTGACAGTAACACTCACTATTTGCCGTCACTCGTCCATCCTACTCTGGCGATGTATTCCGTCCCAGGAAACAAGGAGGTGAAGGGGACGACCAGTTCTTTATCTTGCGTGCTCAAGATCTGTAAAATAGCACCATAAAAACACACAAGGATTACTAATTGTCCTTTAGGAGTAGAAACAACTAAACAATAAAAGGGGGTGATAGACTCACTCTTCCTTGCTGGTCTGTCTTGATTCTGCCAGTTTAAGGGTAGCCTGGGGATTTTTGCTACCTGTAAATAAAGGGACATAGGGAATAGGGAAAATGTAAGATGGTAGAAATAGAATGTACCAAGCTTGTGTGCTTGCATGCGTGTGTGTGTAAAGTAAGGCCGGCACTGTGTTACACTGACCTGTACGAGGATATCTGTATGCGTCTGCTTTCCGCTCTTCTAGTGCTGGAGATGGAACATGAATAATCTCTACCTCTGTCTCATCCACCTCTTCATACAGCAGGTACACTGTTTTACCTCCACTAGGGTCTGATGGGGAGAAAAGGGATCAAATTAAGGCAAATACATACAGTAATTATTGTACGTATGCAAATAAAAAAATAACTTATCTTAACGATAAAGGTAAAAACTACATAGTTTTAATAAATATTGGCTAAAAGGCGTAGCAATTACCTTCCACTGCTGAGGGACTCCACCAGTAGCCGGTGAATCGGTCAAACTCTTCTTGAATGACAAACGTTGCTACACCTGCAGACTTCGGGTCCTCCTTAACATTATCCAAACCTTGGGGAAAAAAATAGAAAAAAAAGGTACATTAATGTAGTGTTATTAGTAGCAATTATTGAATGTTGAGCACTTTTATCTTAAACATAAGATAAATGAAGGCGTCTTAATGGTGTTTTCTTCTCAAGTTGCATAAGATGAATGTAAATAAAACGGAAAACTGAAATCATCTTATATCAAAATTAAAACAATCTTTTTAAATTCCCAGCTCTATATTCAGTGCAAGATGATGATTCTGAATGTGAAGCTGCTTACTGACCTTTGTGGCAGTAAGTGAGTCTCCTTTCCTCTCCAGTCTTAATGTGGGCTATCCACAGGTCGTTGTTGTTGATGAAGGCTATGAAGTCGGGGTCTCCGGGGCAGATCTTGGGGTCCATGCGGGTCCCTGAGCACTGGGTCTTGATCTCCACAGGCTTTACAGGAGCAGACTGCTAAAACCAACACACACAATCTTAGTCCGAGGCAAACAAGAGTGACTTTAATTGTTTAAAAAAAGAAGGAGAGTTTTACAGCCAATAAAATGGTACAGTGAGGAAATTGAGGTTCCATCAGCAAGCATTCTTAAAGCTCAGCTGTCTCCTGTTGTCTGCTCAAATGTACAACCATCTGATCTATTTCTATAACTTTGAATCCAACACAGTCTAATATGTACCGGCGGCACAAATGGTGGTTACAAATCTGAGAAACACCACAAGACAGGTGTATAGCCCATTTAAGTAGCTTATTAGAGTTACTTACGGCACAACAGGGAGAAACAAACACAACGCAAAGAAGGTCACATTATAAGAGTCACTCAAAACAATATTGATTCAAACCAAATGCTTACAGTGGCCCACTAACAGTACCAACAGTGACAGAAGATGAACATATAGAACCAAAAGAGGGTGTGTTATTTATTTGTGGTTACATCATATTTCATATTGCTTGTTACTGTCTACTGAACAGCGATGACAAAAACTGCAGTGTACTCACAATAAAGCAATTGCTGCCTCCATCCTGACAGTAGAAGAGGCTGTTGCTGGCCTGAAAGAGGAACAGGCCAGTCTCGGCGTGGTAGTCATAGGAAGTGATGCCAAAGGCTCCGAGACGCTTTCGCTCTCTCAGCAGCTCCTCCTCTCGGGAGTAGGCCCCCTGGTGCGGTGTAGCCTTAGAGAAGAGGAATAATCAGATGCACAGTATTAGATGTTTGTTTTCTAGAAATTTGCTAGGTTTATACTTTACATTTTAGTGCGTGCTCACATAGACAGTTTCATTACCGTGATATTTACGGTATCACAGTAATAAAACTGTGATACCCCCACCCAAATAACCATACAATGGTAGTACAGTGCAAACATTCTCTCATAGTTTATACTACTAGTGCAGCGCCTGTTCAAAACCTGCCTGTTCAACCTGGACGATAGCTTGGACTGCTGAATAACTGCTCTTTCCTCTTCTAGAGAAACAATAATGCAAACAACTACACACTCAACACTTCTCTGTCTTAAGTTAATACATCTGCCATGACATAGTTGCATCACCTAGCAGAAAATACACATCATGTGGTTGCAAAAGCTCTCATCAGCAGAGAGCGAACTGTACCCAGCATGCCACCTGGCAGAGTAACAGTTAAAAAGGAAAGCCTCTCGACACAAATGTGAACATAACACACTTCAAGTAAATATGTCCCTTCTAGAGTTGCACTCGACACTGCACTTCCTTGGTTACTCAGTAATACACCTGCCAGGTCAATCAGATAAACGGTTTTCGAGAAAATGTAAGGACACACAGACATATTTAATTCATGTTTGATGAGAGTGTTGCTTAATTTTCTCAAATGTTGCTGACCATATCCTTTGTTTTCAAAAAACAGTGATACTTTCAGGGGCTGCTTTAAAGTGAAACTAAGAAAGGGTACATTCACTGCTCAAAAGAACAAACTGTGACACATTTCCCGCTGTGCTGTTTGGTGCTAGCCCTGCATGAACAGGAAGAGACAGGGAAATCACCTGAAAGTGATCCAGCATCTGTTTCCATGACAACACTAAGAGGGCCTCTTTCCGGATCTTCTTGGGGATTTCTGAGTAGAGTAATGAATTCTCTCTGCTTCCGTAAGGCATTCCTGGTAAGCACAAAGAAAAGACACAAAAGGAAATTTGAACAACAACAAACAAAGCATTTGCTCACAGGAAAAACAGAAATTTGACGGAGTAATTGTTTAATATGACCATGAGGCAATCATATCCTCCTGACAATAGCAGGAAAACATGACTAAGAACTATTGTTAGCAGTAGTTTAAAGAAGTACGATCATTTTAGTGGTTACACATCTATCGTCTTACCGAGGTAGTACAACCGGTGGGAGAGGGGCCCATTCTCATCCTTCTTCTGCACAAACTGGAAGTCATGAGGAGCCTTGTTGGCGACCATGCCAGAATATTTTCTGCTACAGTGGATAATGTCACGGAGGCCCTCCCAAGAGTGTTTCTCCACGTAAAACTGAGATGGGACGTCCTCCATCTCCACCACCTCTGTGCTGTCCGAAAGGCCTTCCACAGCCGTCATGCTCACGGTCACACAGCTGGATGATGTCATTGGAAATAAATAGTAAGACATACTTCATGTATGCATTCATTTAATGGCATTGTTGAAAATGTGTATTCCTCCACCCTCCTAAGCATAAAAGCAATTAAAGGAGCTATAAAATGAACATACCTTTTCCAGATACCCGCTTTATTGTCACAAAGTTTAACCTTCTTGATTCTATGCATTCACCGGTCAACACACCTCACTCCGATTCCGTGAACCTGTGAACAAAATACAACATAAAGATTATTCAAAATTAGAAAATTAACAAATAGGTGAATAGGGGCACAGCCTCATATTGGGGTGTAGATGACGTGTATCATCATGATATCTTTGGATTACAATACATGTTTTCTTATACCACAAAGTCTGCCTCGATACATTTTCATTTAGATTACACTCACTGGCCTGTGATCAATATCGATGATGACATGTATCCCTTTAAAAAGGAACCAATATGATTTGACAATTGTATTACTATTGTGCCATGGGATTTTCTAAATGAAAGCTTCTCCTAAATATTATAATTTTTAGTGATATTTTGCTTTTGTATCAATGTAGGTCACTGATAGTGAGAATACATCATCTTAGAAATTGTTGATAATAGAATCGATATATATCTAGATCGATGCATCATTTCACCCCTACTCATAATGAAAGCTTGTTTTTAAAATATACTATTCTATGTGTTAGTCTCCTTTTTGAAATCTTAGACATTCATTGTTAGAGGAAAGTTATACTGATGTATCTGTTACACCAGTTTCAGACTAGAACACAATATGGAGGAAAACATAACACATTCAATAAGACTTTCAAGTGTATTGCCAGTGCTACACACAATTAAGTATCACACTTCCTGTTAAATCGCTCATGTGTTGGATGTATATTTCTCAAACCCTGCCTTAGGCAAAGGACAAATAAGCTACACATGATATCCCACATTCCTTCTTTATCCCTACGTGTTGGGTCAGGGACTGGTATGACATAAACAGCAACGGTAAATTCACGCAACCTAAATAACTGAAGTGCCATTCTCAGTGTTGTAACCTATTGAAGTACATTTCCTCAAGTATTTTACTTAAGTATGATTTTGGGGTACTTGTACTTTTTTATTTTATGCTACTTTAAACTTCAACTCCATTTTAAAAGCCAACATTGTATTCTTTACTCCACTACATTTATCTGACAAAATTATTTACCCGTTACAGAATCTGATTAATTGCTAACAAAAAAAACGAGATAAACTATAGTTATATGTAAGATATTTAGCAATAGTATAAAAAAATTATACAAATGAGCTCCACCCTAACCAGCTGTGGTGAACACATGAATGCATCAATGATCATAATCCAGTCATTTATAATATGTGCTACAACGCAAATGGGTACTTTTACTTTTGGTCTTTGAACTTACATTCTATGCTAATACTTTAGATTTAGTACGATTTTTAATGCATGACTTTTACTTGTAACAGAGTATTTTTACACGGTCGTAGTTGTCATTTTACTTCAGGAAAATATCTGAACACCTCTCCTACCTCTGGCCCTTTCTTATCTGAGTGTGAGGAAGTTGTGGCAAGCTAGTATGAAGCTGTGGTAGGGCACTTTAAATCTGCGCGTAAGAAACAGAGCTCACAACAAATACAACAACCAGCAAAATACCTCAGCTTGAGTCAACAACTAAAGAGTCAATTCAACAAAGACCAGTATCAAAGGTTAAACTGTCACCTGGCTCCTACAGGAAATAACTGATGGAGGACTATTTATAAATGAATTAACCAACATGTAGATCTGTTAAAGTGACTGTAAAATAATCATATTACAGCCTACTGTTTATATTCTGCTTGATTCCTCCACTGAGAACATTCATCTTTGACCTAACATGCCTCAGTATTATTAGGTAAAATGTGTTAAAATGGAATGAATTACACTTCAACTTGTACCGTTATATGGAAAGGCCCTCTGCAGCTCAGCGGGTCACTTCATTGTATATGGTCCTTTTAACTATAGGAGTAGGAGAAATACGTTGGGTTTATCAGTAAAACACCGGTAACGTTACCGTTAATGTGAACAGTTAGCTAGCCTACAATAGAGCTTTGTTCTCGGATTTCAACTCACTCACACTCGGAATAACACCGGCATATTCATATGATAACATTTTAAACGGGGCTGACGTAAGTCACAGTTGGCAGTGAACGATGAGACCCTACGTTGTACGAAGTGTTAATTAACAAACCGTGTCGATGTTTATAAAAATCTCACTTAGCTTCATTTTGACATGACAGATCTCTTCTGTCATTTCGCTTTGAAGCTAACTACCGTTAGCTAGCTACCTAGCTAGAAGCTAGCGAGTCGCTACCTAGCGGTTTGCTGGTTTTCTGTAAAAACAGACGTTAAGTCCACCGTCCGTACAAAACAAAGGGAAATAAAGTAGAATACTTACCAAACTGGTCACTGTTTCTTTAACCAAATTATTGATGTTATTAGCTTGGTGACAATAAACAGATTGTGCAACTGCTAAAGGTTGTATCCATGGCCCAAAACGGCCACACAAAATGTAGCTGGCTCTCAGATCGGAAGGAAGAGGAACCTTAGCCTGCTGGAGTTAGTGCAGCCCGGAACCCTTCCAGGGCCACACCGCCGCTCTGAGGACGCGTCAGAGATGGTCAGTCACGCGCGGCTTGTGTAAAGACAACTCAATATCCAGATATAACTATTTATAACAATTTAGTCGTAACCTTCAAATGCAGCTCAAAATATGTAATTTTCTGGCAAATATTTGACATTTATAACTTACCATATTTTATGTTAAGATAAACACTGAAAATAACATGACGGTGTGCCCATCACTTCACCAATGAATACAATGTTTGATATGCTGTGCTGCATCTGTAACATGCTTGAGATTATAATTTTCTTTATACAACATTTTAGTCTTGATGTCCCATGGTGAATGAAATCCTTTTGTCTTTCAGGTTCACCCTACTCATCACAACTTTGACATCCACAACAGTGCAAAACCCTTTCTATTCTTTCAGATACCTGGAAGCAATCCATAGTTTATAACAGCAAACCAAGGTTATTTTAAGATATGCTTGAGCAAAAAAAAAAAAAAGGGAGCACAAACACATTTTTTGGAGCAACCACTTTTTGTTTTTATTTGTACAAAGAATACAGCATTTCTACTTCAGTGGGATGAACCGAGAAGAGTGTGTAGCTCCAATACCGGGGCGACCGTGCTTGACTGGCTTGTAGGTGATGGAGAACTCGCCCAGGTAGTGTCCGCACATCTCAGGCTGTGAAGAGGAGGAACATATTAGCAACAACATAAATGCAGGTGCATTTATAGCTGCAAGAACAGTAATGGTGTAGTTGCTAATCATAATCTGATGTATGACAAAGTAAACAAAAAAATATATTAAATTAGGCAGCTCTTTAGAAAAGTAATGTAAATATAACTTGTTAGTACTTTTGACAAAAATATCTTCTTGAAGTCAGTTAGTTGCAAACACTACTATGCTATTGTGATTCTCTTTCTGTAGGAAATGTTTTTATCTGCAGTATTTTTGTGTAACATCCTATTCTAATAACAACTTTGATGTTGACTCTAGAATAGTGTATGTTGGAATGAATTACACTGCCATTCTTTGGTCAAGTTATTAGGCTTGTCATGTATTCTGCAGTGTGGCATGCTCATTTCCAGAAGTCAGTTTTGAGAACCATTTCAACTTGACATGTGAAGTGATGATTATGTGATGCATCGATTTCCAACATGTATACTTTTATCTTTAGAACTTTTGCCATTTTAAGAAATTTGTCAACCACCTTTTACATAAGGATGTTACTATCCTGTCATATGTTCCTAATATTAAATATCATACTGCTGCTCAGCAAAAGATTCTAACTACCAAGATAAACATGTCCACAACTCCCATTACCTGCCTACTGTCCTGACATTACTTAATGGGTGATAATGGCTCTGTAGACAAGGCGTAGACCCACATTTAGATGGCATTAGGACAACCCGCTTTAAAGTCAGACCAATTGTAAGTTTTGGTGCTTTGACATCTGACAGCCTACTGTAGATAAAAAAACAATAGACGCCTACTTAATATTCTGTATTTGAATTGTATTCACGCCCACAATATTCTACATTCCCTACTGAAGTCAAACTTTGATAGAACCTACAAATGACATTCTTTTGCAGGAATCAGGCCAAGGCAAAGAATAGCAAGTCCATGAAATGTAAGGTCCCAGATTTTACACGTTCTTCATCCCACCAGACCAATGGCCCCCTCACCTTGATTTCAACCTGGTTGAAAGTCTTGCCGTTGTACACTCCAACCATGGACCCGACCATCTCAGGCAGGATGACCATGTCTCGCAGGTGAGTCTTCACCACCTCTGGTTTCTCCATTGGGGGAGCATCCTTCTTTGCCTTGCGCAGGCGCTTCAGGAGGGACTGCTGCTTGCGGCGCAGGCCACGGTTCATCCTTCTCCTGGGACGGGCACAGTACAGCTGCATCAGCTGCTCACTGCACACAGAAAGAGGACAATGTGGTCATTGAGGCATCCTGCCATCTTTCAAATATTAGTTTTTTGACATACAGTTTGACAGTGTTATATAAAGATAAAGGATCGCATTCACTTTAGATGGAGCGTCTGAAACTGATCAAATGCATCTTCTTTTCAATGTAATGATTGTTGAGCTCTAGGTCGGCAGATCAGCATAACAGTTTCTAAATCAGAAATGTCTCCTTAGAGACAACCAAGCACCCTTTAAGTGGCTCAGCGAGGATTTGATCATTAGCTATAAAGCTATGCTTTATCACTATTTGGCAAAGCAGAATGTAAGTTTATAAGATAATGTGACTAAGAAAAGGTGGTACAGTGTCTCCAGCTGAACATCTGCATCAGCTGTTTCTACAATACTTACTAGGACATGTCCAGGAGCTGGTCCAGGTCCACACCTCTGTAGGTGAACTTCCTGAAGGTACGCTTCTTCTTGATCTCGGTTTCCGCCTGGAAAAGAGACAGCATCCAAGCTAAGTATGTGTTTTGAACAGTCAAAGTATTGCACAAATCCCTTGAATAAAAAATGAATATATTTAAACTGATATGCGTATTCTGAACCTTCGCTCGGACAAACAATGAAACTAAAAATAGTCTCATATAAACTATGGATACAGACAACGTTGAACCACCCTGTTAGCTTAGTCGAGCTAATACGTTGCATTTAAATACACATTTATCTAGCATTGGAGGTATAAATATTCTTCGGAATGGTGAGTGAAAGGTTGTTACTGTCGGGTGCCATGGTCAGCTATCATAAACAGTGACTTTAGAGCTCAGATGCATATAGATTGTAGTTTTACAGGATTCACAATCCGTTGAACACCTACCATCTTGCCTGAAGTTCAGTGAGGAAAGAGCGAGCAGAAGTCTCGTTAGGCCTGATATCGCGCGATTTGAGGCAAACATCCGGTGGTGTCTTCCGGCTGTATTTCCCCCCCTGTGAACAACAGGTGGTGCTGCTGTGCAATAACTCTGCACAGTGTCCACTTTCTTAACAATGTCTCTTTTAGAGTGTTAGATATCTTATTACAAGGACAGAATACAGATAGAAAAACCATAAAACAGAAAAAAAAGAATAAGAGGATGATAAGTGCAATGTAACTCAAGTACTAAAGATACACTTTTATTTAACCTACAAATTTGAGGCACACAAACTTTACTTTAATTTTTTTCAATTGATGCTACTATTTTCCTACAATTCCAACACAGAAAATGTTGTCAGTAGTTTATAGAATACAATAAACAATTTTGCAGTGGTCTCTTAATTTTTTCAAGAGCTCTACATACAGGGTTTCCTCACTTCCTCTATTTGTATGTAGCTCTGGTTTGACTTTTGCAAAGGTTTTCAGATATCCTGACTACTTCCACCTTAATACCAAGACATTTATTTTGTTTTAATCAATCCTTTAAAATCTTTTGTAAGTTACTTTCATAAGGAAGTATTATACAGTAGTGCGCAGTAGTAATACTGCAACTTGTGTACTACTGCACCAAAAGCTTGTGTTTCATTATGATTGCTTTAAGTCATCATATCTGGTTAACTGCTTTGTCATATTGTCATTTTTGTGTAAGCATGCATGTACATTTTTCTTGGGTATGGATACATATAAATATACACTTTTGTTTTATTGTATTGCTTGTAATGCAACAACAGGATTGCTTTTGAATGTTGTTGAGATTAAAAATGAGATAAATGTTTCCATGCAGAAACTGACTGTTTGTGCATGACCTTATCTAGCAAAGACATAAACAACCCTAAACTACAGCAGAGTGAATTTATCTCATCCTAGGCGCCAGACAATGCAACTATTTTTACAAACGGAATCAACACATGATAATGAATACACATCTTTATTACACCATGTTCACAAAAACATACTTCTCAATACAAAAGGAAAGAAACGATGCACATACCAAATGATATTCAGAGTCAAGGTACAAAACAACCCCCCCATTCAAATATGCATAAATAATAATGAAATGATCAAATATAGTCTTTTTTTCAACCCTTAAACTTTACTGACACAAAAGAATCCAGTATTTTTGCTTGGAATGTAAAAAACCTCACTGTGTTATTGTATCCACTTCCCCTCCATGTTTCATCCAGAGAAAACAAGCTTTTCTCCAGTAGGACTGGTTATGCAAACAAAGGAAATATTTCCTTCACTAATAAAAACAACAATAAAGAAAAGGGACATGAATGAGAGAAATTACACTTTATGAAAGCTAAGACTATTTTGTTCTTAAAAAGCTTTTTGTTCCCTTGTTGGTCTCGGCAACCAGACATTTTCACTTCCGTCCGTCAAATAACAATACCAGGGGAAAGACGATACTGAAGTACAAACACATTAACATTCACAGGAATCATGGTTCTTTATACAGGAGATGGAATGTTACATATTAACACAGGCATGGGTGTTTGATCAAAACATGTTTTACATACTTTAAAAAAGGTTGAAACAACTCTAATATTTCTGAGTTGCCCTTACAAAAGCTTGGAATCTCCCTTAATTTAATCAATAACTCAGCCAAAAACACTGAGAAGAAATAGAGTAGGGCTTTGGCACATAAAAAAAATCCCTGGGATAGAAAACTAGCCAAGCCAAAGAGATTGGCTTTTGTGGTCACTTTAAATACAAAAATCACAGAATTACAGCTCAACATGATATGTGTAACATTGGTTTCTTGCACAAATAGGGGACTTTTTTTTTTCATACAATACTAAAAAGGATCTGACCAAAAAAGAAGGTGCAACATCCTGTGAGACTTGAGGGTTTACGCCTCCTCTGGACAATCTCTTTTCTTCCTTCTTTACTTCCATCCTAGTAATCTGTCCCTTCTTCTTGGTACACCGGCTCTTCTTCCTGGTAACCTTGGTATCCCTCATCTTGGAAATCTGGGATGAATTCACGCGCGCCAACGGCTCCGTTTTGCTCGTCCGGGACCTCTCCGGCTTTAGGACAGTACTTGGCGTTATAGATCTGTCGGCCCAGGCCAAAGTTCTGGCCGCTCTGGTTGGCGCCCTGGCTGTAGCCCATCTGCAGGGACATAGTGCTGTTGTCACACTTGTCCGTGCCCAGCTTCTGGTCGTAGATGGCACGCCGTGTCCCCGGAGCCGTCATCCCAGCCTGCAGTGGAGACAGGGGACAAAGAAAATAAGAATGTCATTAGATTTTTTTTTTAATGATGCATATGGTTTTCTTTCAGCAGATAATAATTTGACCATTTATGCTAATATCACATTTTAGTTTTTCAAAAGAAGTTCATAATCTGTATTTTTTAAATGCACCTTTGTGAGACTGCTGATTTAATATTTCATAGTTATCTATTCTTTAAAATATTTTAAAAAAAATAATTCTTACTCTTTTAAATGTGATTTTTTTTATTTCTAGTTAAGTACACCACAACATTTAAAATACATTTTAAAAAAACATACTTTGGCTTTTATAAAGCACCTTGCCTAACAAAATCAGATATTAATGAGTGAACATAATCTGTCAAAACAGAAAGTTCAATGTTTTCATTACAAAAATAAAACTAGTGCTTATGTCTTCTTATTCTGCAAATAAAAAAACATGACAAAAAAGGGCCTGCCAGACTTCCCCTTTAAAAAAAGTGTTCCGTATAAAAACATCTATTAAGGATACATTTACATTTTTACCCAAATACAGGAAAATGATTTGGCTTTTTATTAATCGGCGCTAATATATTAATCGAGATGATACATAATATCAGGGTGTGATGAAGCCAACATTTAGTGACTATTTTTATTTATTTAAAGGAGTGTCAGTTTTCCCTGCTGAAGAGAATCCAGGACAAGAATAAACATGACACTAGTTCACAGCAGAGGGAGAGCATCGGACATGTGATGCCCCGAGGCTTATTTCCAATGGCGTGCTATAATAAAGGTTTCGTGAGAGGTTGGAAACGTGTTGCAGTACCTGGCTCGCTCCCTTGTTGGTTCCCATCTGCAGGCTGATGGTTGTGTTGTCCATGGGGGGCTGGATCTGAACTTTGGGGTCATACAGGTGCCTCCGGGTGCCATACGCGTTCATACCTGCTTGACTGGCACATTTGTTTGTCCCCATCTGAAAGACAGAAGCACCACAGTAAATATTTGTAAGACTTTCTGCACTGATGCAATAACACAGCGGTTTAATGTTGCAAAATATCAACAAGGATGTGAGTGATGTTTATCGCATCATGACACTACACAAACATTTCCAGTTTCAGTCAGATATGACACTCAGAACTCAGCGGAGATGTAAACAGTGGGTAGCACTCATTTCTACCTGACATTCCTTGTCAACGGTGACACTGACTAAACAGAGGCTTAAGAAGCAGAGAGAACAATGAGCAGCATTTATACTGAGGTATGCCAAGCCTGGCATGGGATCATGACATAGCTGGTGATAAAATGGTTTCGACAGACTGAACTCAGCAGTCGGGGCACTCAGCTCTGTCGATACAGGCCAAAGATATCAAACCATGGAGTTATATTTCTTCAACTTAAATATTATAGTTGTATTGGCATCTGGGAGTGTTTTATCTCGGCACATTTGATTATTTCGTCTGCCACAGCCTTGACTATGACTCTCAAAACTGTACCAACATAAAGATAAGAAAGTGCAGACTGATTTGAAATAAGGACGAATTGAGAAGTCTAAATATAGAGATATGATAGGTATGGAGACTTAGGATTTGTTTTCATGGTAAATCGTCTTGTTTGCGCGGTACAAGATAGGTTCAGATCTAAATGTGAGCTGAAAAAAATAAGCATACCTGTAGTCCGATGACACACTGTCCTGCCTTCATCTTCTCATCATCAAACATCCTCTCCTGCTTGTCGGCGTACTTCACCCCGATGTCCACGGTTGAATGGCAGCCCTTGGTCTTGGCCTGGGAGAAAAACAGCAGTTATTAGCTGTGATTATTCACCTTGATAAAAAAAATCGAACTATTCTATGAAATCTTTACTCCCACCACTTGTTTCAGGTTCTGGTGACTCACCATGCTAGCCAGAGCGAGCAGCGTTGACTGGACCTGCGTCATGTTGCCGTTCTCAAACAGGTCATTGGCCTCGAAGATATCATGAGGCTTCAAGCCAAACGCTGTCGTAGCTTTGGTGAAGTTTGTCAGGTTCTCCAGCTAAAAAACAACAAATAAAAACAAAATCAACAATGAATGAAGGAGTGGCGATAAAGTCCGTTGTCATTTACAATTCTTAATGATATGAATCCGTCCTGTAATTGTGAAAAACGGTTTACTATTCAGCCGTAGTTGAATGAGGGAGTATGTTAACTGTCAGTATTAGAAACCAGTTTCAGGAACAGCTCTAAGCAGCAAAAGAAGCGGTCACTGCCCTCGTACAAATATCCCTGTGATCTAGCGTGAGTCAATGTACTGACGTCCTCACACTCAATAGAAAACACTTTAAAAAGGGGAAAATAAAACAGCCTCAAAGAAGAGCTACCAAAAGCCATTCATTCTGCCGCACCCTTCATTGGTTAAAAAGTGTGTGTCATCCTCGCTCACCTGATGCCAGTTCAGCGCTGACTGGTTGATCTTTTTCACAGAGCCTGGGCTGAGTTTGTTTATAAGGCTGGAAGAGGAAAAAAGGCAATTATTAAAGTGTTTCAAAAAGCACTGTACGTGATAAAAACAGGAAATCTGGAATCTTCTCTTACGTGCACAAAATGACTCCATTCTTCAGGCCTTTCTGGAAGTCGGGCCCGATGGTACAGCCGGTTTGGTCTTCGATCCAGACCCTCAGCTCCTCCTCTTTCTGAACGTCGTACTTCTGTACGATCTGGTTGGGCAGAGAGGTCAAAGGTCACGTGCCAGACTAATAATAGCCAGTAGAAGATTCGTTAAACAGTCAATGCAGTCATAGAGTGTGACTCCTGCTTTGTTGCCAGGTGAAAAATCTGTCCCCAGTGACCTCACACACACCACCTAAATTTAAACTGAAATACAAAGATAACTGTTGTCCTGAAAACCTGATCATGACTGCATTGATATGGTTTACCGGCCAGCCCTGATTTTCTCTTTGCCTCAGTGTAGTATGCTTCTCAACAGAGGAGGGTTTTGTCTTTCTTTTAAGACCTCATATATAAAAGCTAACACTGACAGACCACACACACACACACACACACACACACTTTGGTAAACTGCTAAAATCTCCACTGAAAGACAGGAAGGCAGTGGCTGAGAGTGAGAAGGGGGGGTTAGGGCTTCAGGGCACAATGATTGACTTTCTTGCGAGGGCGTCACACTGAGGTGTTTGCTTTATTTACAGGCTGTTTTTTTATTATTATTTGATGACAGAGGTGCAAGAAAGCTGGCTCCGAGAGAGGCCATACAGGAAGAGCATTATGACCACGTTATCAAGAGTGAAGTCTGAAAAAAGCAAAAACAAAGAAAGTTAGAGACTTCCTCCAGCAAAGGAGAAGGTGTTGACTTGGTGCGTGCAAACCAAACAACCAGCTAACAATCTCGCTTTGTCCCAAGGGCAAGGAGAAGCTGAACCGCAGAGTTAAAGCTAGACGCAGGCCGCAATCCGCTCACAGCTGGTTGTACTCTTGAGGAATGTCTGTCTTTTAATTACATTTCCTTCATTCAGTTTTCCCCATATTTAAGTTTTTTTTTTTAAACTAGCCGTTTTAATTGACCAAAAAGTCCTAGAGATGTAATTTACAAAGACAAGATGAACACAAGGAATTTACACCATAGTGGTTAAAGAAAAGAGCTGACTGAAGCAGAGCTGAGTGTGGAGCCAATGAATGAATTAACTATTGCTTATTGCAGCCGGTCTGAGTCTTTAACTCATGATTTTATACTTCTATAAAGTTTTAACAAAGAGGGACGAGGAAGTGTGTAAATCCTCAAATGCCTCACATTTCACGGAGGAGGATACGTCACCGATAGCAGGAAATACCACTCATGTCAGCATCTATTTTGACGCCCCCCCCAAAACCACCCTCCCCTTCAAGGACATCACTGTAGACAGAGGAACTCTACGTGTTTTCTTTATGTTCGGCATATGTTGTTCTTTAGAATTTGGAGGAGGGGACATGACCTATTCTCTACCATACAAGGGCACAGCCGAGGAATGCAAAATAATAGAGAAAAAAAGAGCTGAAGGTGAGTTACTGGTTGGCATGCAAGCAAAACATGTATCTCCATCTCTAAGGGGATTAACTGCAAGTCATCCTTCCCTTTTAGTAAGAAAGGACATTATTGCAAAGATTAAGATTAAGACAGTCATGCTATTAAAGGGGAATAAACAGAGTCACAAAACGGGACAGTCACTCAAAAAGGGAAGTATGCTGTTAGTTTGATACACAATACCGTTGTCAGGAAAGAAATCTCCAGCATCAGCTCTGGTATTTTAAGTGGATCCGGGTGTGCATGCTGGTCTAAATAAACAAGGTGCTTTCCCCATCAAGGACACACTCCAGAAGTTCAAAATGACCAGAGAGGTCACTTTAGTTTTTGTGTCACAAGAACTCAATTTGCAGGATAAAAAAACGCATCTTTCTGCACTGACATCTTTTTAAAGTGTTATCAAGAGAACCAGCACGACATTTTACCACAGCGGGGAAGTAGGAAACTGTTTTTTGCGGTTAAAAAAAGAAGCAATTAAAAAGATGCAGCAGGGACGTGCAATAAAAAGGATGAATGACATTCAAGCCGGGACAGGGAGATGAATTACAATCTCTGTTAATGCAGGTCACAACGCCGGGCAACAAGCTGCACGGGGCATAGAAAATGCTGGAAACAGGGTAAACTATTTTTTGCCACAACGACACACTTCTTGGCCAAAGAGGGCAACGCCCATAATCTGGTTTTTGATTTGTCAAGTGCATGGGGGAATAAATCTATATTCTGCTATTCAATATAGCAAATTCAAAGTTGATATACACTTTGCAAGGTGTACCCATTAAGTTTTAAGAAAACGATAGTAAGTGAATCCTGTAAAACACTTTAACGTCTCTTGAGACATCGTTTTAACATCCACCTTCAAATACCTGACCTGAGCACACTTATCAAAATGGAGGCCAGGTGATACTCGCGAGAATCACTAAGAAGAACAGTTTAAGACAACTTTCTTTATATAATATGATGTAAAACATTTGTACACATACCTTGTTTTTGATTTCCGCTGATAATCCGAAGGCTGGACCCTTGTTAAAAGACATTGTCAAAGAGTTGTATTTTTTCTTTTGGGGTAAAAACAAATAGACAACTACTTGAGGATAAACACTGCGCTGAATAATCTTCGACTTTGTCTTCCAATGAGACCTCGCAGTGAACTAAATACTTCCTTTCTCTTCTGCCGCCGCCAATTACAGCGCTCCCACGGTCACTACCAAAGATTGTCGATCCGAGAGTCAAGATAGTTCCCTGCCAACAGTTCAAGGAGACAAAACAAGCGCGCGAAAAAGTATTTTCTGTTTTGGATGTGTGTAAGACCTCTCTAACAAATACACAATACAAATTCAACATTTAATTGTTTGCTACCATTGATAGCAGTATAAGGCTTTTTTTCCCATGGGAATTGATTTTTTTTTTAAATCTCTCAAAAAGGCTGTTGATAAGTGCCCATAGTGTTACCTTTGTGTTTTGATGTTTCCAGTCTCTTCATTTTCCCTGTATCAATTAGGGTTTTTTAGCCACTTGGGCAGGTGACTTCATACATTACAAAACATATGCATGAAAGATACTTTTAGCGGTGTATTTCAGACACAATATGTATATATTGGATATTTTTCCCCAAGGAAACGTATAAATAGGAAAAAGTCTTCAGCATATATCCCCCTGATTTTTATATATTCGTACCAACCAACCTTTGTTACAAGAGAATCCTTTGAATTTTTTTTTTACATCAACATATTTAGCTTTTAATACACATAAGCATACTACGTAATAAATAGTACCAAATAGGCCTGTGCTGACTCGAGGGATGTCATTTTATAGTAATACCATAATAAAAACGTTGTACGCCTATAAAAAATACAATTAAAAAAAGGACCTACTCATCCCTAGTTTTTGTACATTTCAGCAATAACGGAAGTACGCACAAATAACTCCTCTTGTTTTTCCTGTATACTCTTTGGTTATATGCTTCGTTAATCGATCCTTGACTCCACCTTTCCCCTTCTTTTCCTTAGATCGCGATTGACATCAAAAACTCCTTATATGGAAGGAAACTTCCCAAATTCCTGAATAGTGGGAGTGATCCAGCGGTCCCACCCTGCATACCAGACGTGCAGCGGACTAGACCCACTGTCGCACTTTTTTGACTCACCGTCGAAAAGAAAAAAAAGTTTTGAGGAACTTAAATTTAGCACAATGAGCTACTGCGGTGACGTAATGTCGGTGTAGTAGTGCTTAAGAGATGCAGCTACCATTCACACCCGGGGATTTCAATCTGCATGTATGAAGTACAACAGCTGCAGTGTACTTGGCAGCATTGCTTCCTTTTTTTTTTTTTTTACATATTAATGGTAGTGTGTGTACTTTAACTGGACTGAGATTTTAAGTTTTTTTTCTTTCTATTCTTTCAGTTCCTCATAGGAACTGATCTGCACCACGTGTCTTATAAACGAAAGTAATAATTTACCAATGGAAACGAACTTGGAAAATGCATTTCCAACTTAAAACTTAAAAAGTGGTACCAGGAGTGCACAAATATTCGTTCTGTTAAAAAAGTGTTACATTTCAACCTGAATGTAATCAATATTCAGATAAAGTAGATAACAGCCTAACATTGATTGTTCGTCTTACATAAACCCATTAATTTAAATTGTCAGGTAATAAAGAAAGACACTTGAATATCCACTGGGACAAATACCAAGTTGTTTTCCAAGACCAGTCATAATGTAGTTATGAACAATAGAGTTTTTGGTAAAGATTAAGCTATTGAAAATGACATTGGCAAAAGACAACGATATCATCCTTAAAAGACCATGGATGTACCGTGGTGGTGGGCTTTACATTACCAGAGCTGAACGGTTAGGCAATTCATTGTTCGAAAGCCAATGAATAAACAAATATCTGCATAATAAATCTTAAAGTACTTTTTTTAAAGATAGTTGTAGCTGTTGATATTTGGAATAAACATTTTATATTTGTGGCTGATTTACAAAGTACATAGAAGACATATTGACAAAACAAACAATCCAGTTAGTTAGGAAAATCATCAGCACACGAATACTTAATGAAATGTAATCAATCAATCACAGCATCATTCTGATTGCATGGAATTTTGCAACTTCAGCCTGACGTAAACCCGTCCTACTCAACAGATTCTAACAAGACAATGGCATGTAACGTTTTGGAAAGTAATCATGACGTGAGCCCAGGTGTGTATCCTCAGCCTCTGGTCATAAATACAGCCGTTTTTATGGCCGGTGATCACATCATACATGTGTAAAGAGGACTGAATCACAGTCTAAGAGCAAAGAGAGATGGGAAGGGGAGGCATTACTCATCCTGAAGTCTGTGGTGAAATAACGTCAGCTCACACAGTCACGGCATGGAGTGACGTAGCTATCAATCGAACATGTAGTGGCCCATGTGCAACAACTGTTAAGGCTAATCAAATGAACTTTTCCACACACAAGGGTATTTCTTTACTGTTCATGTTGACAATTCTCAGCTTCCACTGATGGAGGACAAAACTAAAGATTGTCAATATTTTATTTTTGGTACTTGAAAAACGAAAGTGTAATTAATGAATTCCCACTGAAAAACACGCAAAAATCCCACACTGGCAAGACAAATGAGCCAAATGGACAAAGTGCACCCCCACATGGAGGAAGTGTGCAAGTACAACAAATTCGAGCATAACGCAACTTCCGACAGTGAAGCTCAAAACAAAAAGCAGAAGTATAAAGAGCACAGAGTGGCCATTTAAGGTTTCAACAGGGCAAAATATTCAAAGTGGTTGAACACCAAGGCACTGTAAAAGACCCACGAGGCAGTCGACTGAGCTGAAGATTTAGATCATTTTATTTTTCAAACAATTGAGATGTTAGACACTGAACAAATAAAGATGCCCCCGTCAAAACTCCAGAAAACAGATTCTTATCAACCAGTTGTAGCACTTTTCCTTTATTGCCAGCGGCATTGTTGTGCAGTTTCTCATTGTCTGCAGCTTCACCCTCTCTAGATCAGCGTGTACAAAAAGTAACAGAAACGGGGCATAAAACAGCATCGTATTGATCGTGGGATTTGCAATTCTTGCACCCAGCTTTACAGAAAGGTGTGTTTTATACTGAAGCAAATCCAGATTTACCATTGACCAAGGCACATTGGTAGGGATGAATGACTGAAAGAATGAATGGATAGAGGCTGCGCAGAAGCCAATCTTAATTTAAGTCATGTGAGGAAAAAGTGGTAGTGACTGATGAGTATAAAGGGAAATCAAAATCAAGTATTAGATGTCACAAGGAAAATACCAAGAATATCCAATGCATAACTTTCTCTCTCTTTGTTTGCTGTACTAAAAAAATGGAAGCGAAAGAAGTGCTGTTCAAAATTGTATCCTAAATGTTTCCTTGTTACAAAACTCTGGGCCCATAGGTTGCAGTTGCAAATCAGTGACTATCACATGCGAATTCAGTCAGTGATGAAATGACCAACAAGTTGTTAACTTGTGCGCAAGTGCATTATAGGTCTAAATCCTGTACATTCATCAAGGCTGTTTAACTCAGGAAAATACTGTGATAGAAATTCAGAAGGCAAACGACATCTAGAAGGAAACAAAGTGAATCCTAGCCTTCAACTATGTTCCTGTTTTTTTCCTTTAATGATCAGGACTATTTGATTTTACATTCTTTCACATTTTAAGCATGGGAGGGAGTTAGTGTAAGGTGTACGATTCACCAATTTAGCTGAATTAATGTTAAATTAGCAGCACACTGGTTGGATAGAATCAATTTGAAACCCAATTACTTTTCTTAATACATTTCTTCTTGAGAGTTAACATAGGATGGGGCTAGAGAAGCTGAGAGTTGAGACAGAGAGAGCGAAAGTGTGAGAAGGGTGGACTATGGAATGTTAATAACCAAAATGCATGGGCCAGTCTTAAAGAAAGACCATGCCAGAAGATGCGTATGCCCACATTGAAGCTTAGACTGACAGCATTGCATTGCTAACAGAGGGAAAAAGGAAAACAGAACTAAAGGTTTCTGAACGTGTTTGGATGAATAAATGAACAGGTCAAAATAAATAGATGTATACATGATAAGAAATTTATAATTTACTCTTTTTATCTCACATAAAGCTTCTTGTAACTACCAAATATGATCCAGTACTCTGGACATGTTCAGCTCTACCTGTGCTAGACCTATCAACTCCTTTGTGGCACCAACATGGCGGCCTTGGCAGGACAGCTAAACTCGGCCTTCCCTCAAATTAACCCTAGATTGTAATTCCTCATTAGAAACTAGAAGGCTACAAAATTTTTAAAAAAGAACAGTTTCATCCCAGAGAGCTTGAAATAGAGGTACTGAACTTCAAAAAAATTACATGAGAACACCATTTCCACTTGTCTGGGATAATTCTGTCCTCTCTTTCTTGCCTTCATTGTTAGTAGCAGCACTCTGCATATAGGGCCTCATCATTCCTGTGGCTTTCAGTTTGAAAAATAAAACAGAAACAGCCCTTGGTATTACAAACTTAAACTATTCTTTAAATCTTTACTCTTTTTTTTATACCAAAATCTAATTAGATTATCACAGAAAAAGGAAGAGGCATGGGGGGGAAGTTTAACAGGCCTGGCTTCTGCCGAACTCACAATGGACAAACAAAATCACAAAGTATCTTGTCTCTGCGTGGAGACAAAGAAAGGATTGGAAAATGACAGCCACTTTCCCAAACCCCTCAGTCTAGGCAAACATATGGCAGGATGTTCAATTTGCTTTCATCCCCATGAGGGTCCAATGATATGCACTCTGTCCAATCATACCAGGTGCCCTCGGTGTCATTACAACCGTTAACCCCCGGCCAGTGCTGTGTTTGTATTCTGTCCAGATCCCCGTCCGTCACCTCCCGGCTTATGCCTGGTAAATCGCCTACTGGGTTGTTTTTCTGCAAAACATGTATCTTCCGTGAGTCCTTGATATCCTGTTCTTCCCTTTTCAGATACTCCGACATGAAAAAGTGTGCACTAGGAGCCTGGACCCCAGAGGATGTGAGCACATTGCTCTGGAGGTTCAAGTAGGACTGGATGATTTCATTTCTGGACAGCTCTTTCCAGTTTGTCTGATGAAAAGGGTTAGGGCCGGAACCTGGGGCTGGAGCGGGGGCCGGAGCCAGGGCTGGGACTGGGGTAAGGACAGCAGGTGGTTGTACAGTGCTTTCAGTTCTCTGCCTAGATTCAGCAGGGTCAGGAGTGGGGGCTTCATCTGTTTGAGAAGGTTCTTTATGTACCAGATGTTTGATCTGACCGGTGACGGGGTCAAACGTTAACCTGCGTTCTTTTAACCGTACAGGTTTAGTCGTGTCCTCTATTTTCTGGCCATCTAGGTTGACAGCGTAGTCTCTTGACCTGTACTTCCTCCTTTTATGCTCCGAGTTTGGAACCGGTGTCCCATCTGTGTCATCAGACACAGACACGGTGCCCTCAGATGGCGGTCTGTGCTGTTCTGAGTTGTGTTGGGGCTGAGAGGGTGAAGGGGAGACTGATGGGGATTCCAGTGTGGCAGATATGTCTTGTGGTAACAAATGAGAGGGGACTTCTGACGAACTGGCCCAGTGCATTAAAGACCTATGAGAAGAATGTTGCAGCTTGTCAACCAAAGATAATTGGGCTGGGGAGGATACAGGCTGGGAAAAAGACAAAGGAGAGTCCCTAGAGGAAGGGCTTGGGATAGGTGTTCCTTTAGGTGCATATGCTGAAGAGCGCTTGGTCACTGAGTCTTGTTTCATGCTCCTTGGACTGGTAGAGAGGCCACGGGGACTTTTGGCTTGATAATACCCACCGCCTCCTTCATCCAATCTGGCCTGTTGCTGCATCACAGCAGCCTTGATCATAGATGAAGTGCTAGGTAGTTTGGCAACTCCAGGGGAGCTGGGGCGAGGCTTGACAGCATTAACTGGAATTCGGTTTATTTTATCATTATCAAGGTGCTCTATCCGGGATCTGTCAGGAGACGGGACAACTTGCTGCTCAGGCAGGGTGTCGGGGCTGCCTGCAATCCCATTGGTGGATGGAGGGGAAACAGAGTTATCAAACGAGGACAACTTGGAGATTTTCTCTGGTAAGTGCACTCCACTGTCTCTGTTCTCTGCTCTGCGTTTGCGGCTGCTTGATTTTTCAGCTTTTGGAGAGTATGTGTTGTGAACATCGTTTCTGATTTTGACTTCAGGGACACCCTTCCCAGACACAGAAATGTCCGGAGGAGAGGCATCCGTTCTGCAGGGATGGGAACTGCCATTGGTAGACCCAGGGGTGCTGGCAGGTACAGCTGGCCCAGGTTCAATCAGCTTTTGCCAGGCCCTTAAGAGTTTCTTAGCACGCTTAGCAAGGTCTTCATTCTTGGTCTTCTTTCTTACATCATTAATCAATTTTCCTAGTCGAGTTTCCTGCATAAAGAACGTGAGAGTTAGAAACGATTGTAGCAAGACAATTTATGCATTGGGTAGAAGATCATGTATGATAAACTGTTTTACCTCAAGTGCTTCTTTGGTGATAGGATACTTTTCAAGACCGGATATAACCTCCATTACAGCCACCATATTGCATATCTGCAGGGAGTACAAGCAAAAATGTTGTAATACTTCTGCTACATTCGAATGAAGCAAACATTTAGTTATAGATAATCATCATTAACAGAGGAAGTTGCTGATAAGTTAAGATTCTAAAAACAGTCCTGGTATATTAAAGAATGCAATATATCATACCCATTATTATTAACTATAAGACTATAAAAAGACAGATATTCACATGATACACAAATGATCCTGTATGCTACAAACGCTATGGCATCGTTTCTGCAACGTGTGTGAGTATGGGGGCAAGTTAGCTTGTAAGTTAGCTTAAACATTAGCTTGTATGTATGCTTCAGATCAATGTTCAAAAGTAACAATGGCTAAGTGTCAACCCACGAAACCGTCACCACTGCTAATGTTTAAACAAAATCGTTACCATAAAGCAACTAAATACAAAAAGCAGTAAACTTTATTCGGTCGAGAAAGACAACAAGCGTTTTAGAGTCGGCATACTTAGCATACCTGTGTTAGCTAATGTTGCTACTGCTAGCGTTTAACTAACTTGAGAAGGAAGGGGTCTACTATTTCTAAAACGTAGCTAAAACAGCTAAGAGTTAGCTAGCTACCCCCCACACTTCGCCAACAAGGAACTGTTGTACAAAGTATCCCCGGCCAAGAAGTATCAGATCATTTCAGAGTAAACCTGGTATTTTCCACGCACATGTATGTAATATATTCGGCCAAGCCGTTAACTACTCTTAACCCGCTTTAGTGTTGAGGCTAGCTAGCATGCTACATAACCCAGCTAACGCCAGATTGCTGTCTAACCAGGTAGCACCGCTGCTAAATTAGCTTACAAGCTGTCAAACCAAGAGCTCAGCGTCTCTATATTTTACAGTGATTCGACAAGTCGCTGCCAACCCAAGTGGTAAATCATGCAGTTATTAATACAACTAAATAGTTAATTGACATCTGTTGTGTGAACTGGCTGGTGAAGTTTGACGGAGGAACAGGTAAACAAGCTAACGTTAGCTTCCTAGCCTACTAGCTTCACTCACATTGCTGTGACTGTCGATGGCCTGCACCAGCCGGTCCCTCAACTGCTGCGGGGTTGCTGAGACCGTTGTCATTGCCTGTTCGGTGCGATCCGGAGGATGGAGGGAGGAATCCTCCAAAAGGAAAACCGGGGGACAATGATGACTCAAAAGCCGCTGCGGTAACACGCCAGGCGTCCGAACAGCATATTTTTCTGTCGCCTGTAAGGTAGACGGCTCAGTTTTTCTCACATGGAGTGGGAAATGTGTGTGCTGTGTTGACCGTTGGCTGCTGCCTGCTGGGCGCACTAGCAACTCACTACCAGCTGCTGGATCTCTCAACGGCCTCCTACTGCATGCCGGGATACGATGTGTGCGCTTTGACGTCTGCACGTAACCAAGTAAACATCCCTGCCGTCCACTTACACTCCTTGCCCATAGGTATTACCCGTGGATGTATTATTCACAAGAATGGATTTAAAATAGAGTACTCCACTGCTTCTGTTTTATTGTCCCCATGATATGTTGTTACATATTGTTATTGATTCCTAAACAGGGGCTTATGTAATCTAGTCCTACAGTTACAAAACAGTACATGAACATATTGTGTCGTAGTTCAATTATTTCAAAAATAATTAAAAAACAATTGGATAAGAATATAAAAAAATATATATGTGTAATTCTGCTGATGTTGATTCAGCTGTAATGTGCAATTTTGCGCATAAAATGTAGTTTGCAAGTGAGCATATACATTTAAACTGTAAGTTAAAACAACAAATTAGTCATTTTAAAGACATTTTTATTACCAGTTAATTTGTGTTTTAAATTCTTTTTTTTATTGTTTGTCTCTACAATGTCAAAAGGAAAGGAAAAGGTCCATTACATTCTCCAAGAGTCCAAAACCTAAATGTGTTCTATTTAACAGTGATACACATCAGAGAATAACAGCAAATTCTAACATTTAGGAAAATTTACCCGGATAATCTTTTTCTTCTGCTAGATAAACAACCTGAACAACTATCAAAGAGTCTAGTCTGCAATTACTAATAATCATTTCAAATATCAAGCAATGTTCAAATACTACACATTTTTCACTCTTATCCATAGACTGTATATATAGACAGTCTATGCTCTTATCAGTTTTCCTTGTTTTAAGAGTAGTAAATAAGGAGTATTTGTTTACAAAAATATGAATCAATTTCGCCACTAGTTTTCTTTTCCAGTCTGTAGCCATAGTTTGCAAATGAGAAAATACGTTCTCATTACCGAATATCGCTTTTAAGGTATATGGATGAGTTAACCACAACATGCCAGGTATTATGAAAGATCAATATTGCTGATTTTATATTGCAGCATTCTACCAGCAGAGGGAGTTATTCAGTTTCCAAAAGAGGGTACAGCTAAAAAAGCAGATGCATCACTGGCCCAGACATTATTGAGCCATTTGAGGACAGCAGTCTGTGGCCTTTAAAATTAAGGCCACATTACTGCAGGGAGCATGACTAGGCGGATACTTCTGGATCAGTTATGCTTGGTATAAGTTCATTGAGGTGCTTTTATTTCACGGTTAAAACATGGCTTAATGTTTCGTCAAACAGAAAAATAAAATGTATGTATTTTTTGCCCAGTCATTGTTTATATGAGTATTGGTATTTGGGTGGCAAAATGAAGAAATAATTGGAATTCTGTTTTCATATATAGCTTCTTGATGTTTGAGAAAATGTCTTTGTAACACAATAAGAAATCTCCTCACCAGTAATCTTGGTCATTACTTTTGTCAAACCCATCCTACATACAAAATGTCCAGTATCAACTCATTAAAGTTGTTAGTGTGGACAGAATGGGAGAGGCAGGGCAAATGCTGGGCATGACGCTGTGGAGTGGGAGTAAAAGTCTAAGTTATGCCAGTTATGGGGGCAGTAATCATCATGTAACTACTGTTTAAGTTCATCGCTTTCAAGTGCTTTTTGTGGTCCAACAAAGGACAAAATGAGATAGAAAATATGTCTTTGCTTAGTCAGATATATTTATTTTCATTTACAAATAATAATGCAAAGATACAAAGACAGAAGCCTTCACACAAGAAAAATACACCAGGTACAGTTCAAACAGAAGCTTATTTCATCTTTAATATAGCACACATTTACAGCCAACTTGGATTCTTTTGGTCCGATTTGACAGTTAGAATAGAAAACACACAATTTGAAGAACACGGTTTGAACCAGTTATCTTTAAAGGGTTATTTCAAAAAAGTACCAACTTGCCAAGCTGTGCTGCAGAATGCTAGATTTTGCATATTCTATGAGCATATTGTTTCCTGTTGCTTAGAGTGTACTATAAGAGCATAGTGCACTCCTCCACGGCAGTAAAATGCATGTGCAGTGTTTGGATTAGTATCACTGTACTCAGAAACAAAATACATAGTGTAACAATTTAGCTGCCATTGTATGAGGTTTGACCAGCAGTGGGCTGTCCTCAAAATGCACACAAAGGATTTAAAGATGTGGGTAACCCACCGAGACTGTATACCACTATGACTGTTTCAACTTCCTGATTCACTTTGTGTTTTAACCATAGAATGTATATATAAAGGTTTAAACTTGACTGCACAGTATTTGAATCTGCTTTTTCTTATGTTATTTCTTACTGTATGTCTATGTTTTTTTCCTCAGACAATATATAGTAATAAACACTACAAAATAGTGTTTGACAGCTGATTTATAAAACAAAGCAAAAAAACAGATACTTAGTTTAAGCAAAATACAATAAGTCAGGGTATTTTCCGAGATATTTCGAAATTCAGCATCATGCAGAAAAAAAAATCCCCAGGTAGTGGATAAGATATGTCGTCGCTTCTCAAGTTATGCAAACATCTGAATTAATGTTCAATGTAAACAATGTATTTTAACGTTTATGGTTTGTATATGAAATAACTTGTACCACTTATATTTGGTTAAAACAAAAGGGAGTGTTTCAACAGTTAGAAGGATAAAATGTCTAAGTATTCTCTCATTTATGGCTGTGGACTTTGGCTTTTTGGTATAACTGTTGACTTAACAAATAAAGAGTATACAGTGCTGATAACAGAGTTACTATAAAACTAAATTGAATAAAATTTAAATTGTACCCATCTTGGTAAAAGGAACTTCTGGCATGTACCTGCTCATAGCAAGTATAAGAAGAACAATTTCTGCTAAATAAAAGTCTGTAAATATAATAAAAAGTGCTTGAGGGCCTCAAAATGCTTTTGAATGACATCCAATGGAAATATATGGAATCCATGTTACTTTAAAATCTCAGGATGTAGAATATGTCATTATGGTCATTGTATCCAAACCACATTACTATTTCACTTTTAAATCTTAATAACAAGAATAATGTTGCTGTTCTACACTGCAAGTGGTTTGTATGTAGTCTGTCATTCCAGTATTTAAGAAAACATTTTTATGGAGAAAAAAAACAAACATTGCTTCGTTGTAAACTCTTGTCTCTGTAAACACTGGTATAATACCAATGGAAACCGTAACGTTGGTGCATATAAAGGTGACAGTAACAGGTGAAACGTCAGTCAGAGATATCTACAAAAGCAAAAAAAAAAAGGGTTCAAAGAAATACTAAAACAGAAAATGGACCTACAAATATGTCAGGCTCACGGTAAAGTCTGAGGTTCAGCAGTGAATTTAGAGCCACAATGACATATTGCAGCACAGTTTTTTCAGTGCATTTTCTTACTTTGACATCATATCACATAAAGCACGAAAAACATTGTTTCTACCATACAGCAATATACAAAGCTAGTCTAAATTTACCATAACATAATAAACTCTGTGGGTGTTGCACAGAAAATAAGCACATACAGTATACTGCAGTGTAAAACATAGTACCAAACAACAGCGTCTACGTGTGCGGCTAACAAACATATTTCCAATGCTTTTAGACTTTACTTAGCAGTTACATTAGCCAACACATGATGCTGAATTAAAAAAGACAAAGGACCATATATTACCAAACAAGAATAACAAAACACTTCAACCAAAAAAAGCGACGCCAACCTCCAAAGGAAATAAAACCCAAGCCATAAAGAGGAAAACAAGTCCAGATATTCATGCGGTCACAATATTATTAAAAAGGAGAAATAAAAAAAGGAAAAACACTGCATCAAAATTCAGAAAGGTGATGCACCATAAACAGTTTTTTAATCTTCCAGCTTTAAAATTTAATTTGAACTGATTGGGTCCTCAACATTTACATTATGTGAGAATAATGGTGAAATATGTTTGCACAGGAGGACCTTGACACGCATCAACAGAAACAAATGTTGCAGCTACACAACTTTTTCATACTGTGACATTAACTTATATATATTTCAGTGACAGGTTATTAATTGTTAAACCTAGACTGAATTACAATATAAATTCCATAACATAATTCCAGGGACTGCTTGATCCCATCTGACACAATGTTGTGTTAATATGCAAATTTCAAATACACTCATCTTAGAAATGTCACTTTACGATACCTGATCTTTATTTACTTGAATTATAAACTTTTCATTTGCGAATCACTGTATTATAAATATTTTCTATTTTATTAAGTTCTATTTTCTCAAACTTGCTTTCAATAGCAAAAAGAGCTGCAGCACAGGAACAAGACGGACACTGTCCCAATATAACAAGAGTTTTCCAACCTTTTTGAAAAATTGTGTAACAGCAGACAGCTAACAAAATACTCACTGATGAAGTAAGAACAGCTCTTTTTAAATAGACTTTCTGTATATGACTTTTCAAAAATAATTTTAATTTAATTTAGGTTTTTTTCATGTCTTTCCTTTTTTCTGAGTTTTTGTAATTTTTTTTTACAAGAAGGCAAGTTTAATCAAAGACAGGGCAAACAGGTCCGGAGCGTTAACAGTCAGGGGAGGGGAGGTTTGGTATATAAACTCTCATAAATCCTTTTTTTTTAAATAAATGCATAAAGTGCATTATGAGAGACAGTTGGGAATGAATCCAATGGATCCGCTCACTGAAAAACACAGAGGAAATTTTTAAAAGCAACAGATGAAGTCATATAAACTCAGAACCAAAGCCCAGAGACATGGAATAAATCTTAGGACGGCACAGACCACACACACAAGCATGACGAGGAAACAGATATTCAGTGTCACTCTGGTACCAAGAAACAAACACAGTCACATATATATCAGTATGCCACATCTCCTTCAGAGGGAGAAAAAACAACAGGTGGAGGATATTTGGTCCTACAGTACATAAAGGCTAGAGATGAGAGGCAATGACGATGACAAGATGGCAACAACACAACTGTACAGATGTGACCTAAATACATTCTCATTGCGTCAACAATGCTGTTCTAGTATAGAGGCAGTTCAATTGTCTGGAAAAATATATATATCTCAACTACACTGAGGTCACATCTTTGGGAGAAAACCAGGAGAGTTTCTAATGTATGACACGACCACTGAGCATTTTTTTCACTACACTGTCAAAGTCTGAGAGGAAAATGTAAAGAGTTTCAAAACTATCAAAAGAAATATGACATGGCACCATTACTGTGCGTTTATATGAACTGTGCACATTGGCTTCCTTTTATAAGGTTTCATTTTATCCGTTTCATTTGACAGTCCTAAACCAATTCCCTGTATTTTTGCATAGATACCATTACGCAAAAAGTAATCACATTCTGTACGTGTAAAATATAAAACATAACAAGCCTGTAAACAACATTTCATAACAAAGAACTCATTTACATGATATGGTAGTGACAATGGATGAAGTAATGGGTAAAGATCAGCGCACTTCAAAAATACAACGACAGTAATGCAAATGTGAATTATGTAGGCCAAACCAAACAGTAAAAATCACTGGACATTTATCCTTTTTTCTCCATTTACATAATAGTCATCTTTGCATGAAAACCAAAATGTCAAGCTATTAAGGCAAAACAAGTATGCACAGTGATTTGTGATTTCATGCATAACTTATGGCCGCTATTTACTATGGTAAAATCAGAATTCAGCATCTCCTTAAAATAAATTAGGTGGCAAAATAATGACTCATCGTTATCCAGACTTTTGAGGAGATTTGGGAACAATTAAACCAGGCCTGATTTTGGCTTATATGACAAACTAAACGGGGATTAGCACTTAATTAAAATCCAAACTAAAAGTACCGGTGAGTGCAGCCAACTGGGAATGGAGGGAGGGTCAACTTGACAGGTTTTTTCTCTGAGTCATTGAGCCATACCAGCTATACTGTAGATTGTTAGGGTTTGCTCCGTAGACATGGTTTAGTCAGTCAGTTTAGTCAGTCAGTTGATGGAGAATAGGAGCCCAGCCTCCTTCTGCCTTCATGATATTTTCATCAAAATCCCTCAAAGAGAACTAAGCATCTTATGAAATGTGCCATTTGCAAAAAAAGTAGTGACAGCATCATGAATATTTCCCATACCTTAACTTGAATGTCATCAGTCGTGAATCATCTTTCCAGGTTTTCAAGGTTTCCAGTCTTCAAAAACACTTCTAAGCATGATGTTTCTTTAAAAAGCTCTCTCAGGGGGTTTGATTGGTTTGGTTGGTGTGGAATCGAAACTCTGCCAAGACGAGGGCTCGACCAGCAACAAACTGCTCCTCTTGGTTTTTATCCTGTCAGATACAAACAATCCCCCGTCTCCCCACCCCCCCACCCCCAGGGGCAGCAGCATTCACACACCTGTGCATGAGCATGTGGTACCGAGTTTAGAGCCGGTCGAGGCGAAATGCGTCCTCTGTGGCGGGGTCGGTTAGAATCATGTCCGGGTCATTAAGCATGTGCAGGCCATCAAGCGTCAGCGGGTCGATTTTTAGGTCATCCAGTGGGAACTGCGAATCGATGTCGAAGCTAACATCTGTGGAAAGAGAGCCGGTCAGGTCCTTGGGCAGGCTGGGAGGGGACTCTCCGCTCACTGAAGGAACAACACAGCAAATAAATAAATAACATTATCAGGATATATCTCTGTAGAGTTTTTAAGGGGTAGCTGGACGGCTCCCTGAATTTTCAATTTAGAAAAGGAACAAGTGTGGGTTGTGATTATGTAAGAACCTCCTGTAAGACTTGACATCTTAATTACACATTTCTTTTAACAACAGACACTGTTAATTTGCACAAACCACTGAAGAGTAAGCTCAGTTGGACTAAAAAATACCTGTAACGTGCATTTTTATTTGTTTTTAAAGCACTTTTAATGGTCACTTGTGATAAGTCCCATCAAAATGATCTTAGTGTGGGATTTGTCAGTGCTCTCCAGTAATTCCGATCTCACACTATTACATTATCCTTCAAATATATTAATCCTCCATTGAGTGTCGGATTAGCAAAAATTGCAGGCAATTTAAAGCCAAAAGGTTTTATAACGGTACAATCTAATGCAACATAACATCCCTGCGATAAATCACATCAGATTCAGATTTTGTTTGTCAGTGTCATACAATCTGTCAGTATATCAAGATTGTTGAGGGAGTTCTGCACAACAAAGGGGTTTTCAACAGAAGCAGCTGTGTGCCACAGTCCTCTACAAGCCGCTTGCAGTGAGACTAAGTGAGCCACAGATCTTTCGAAGAAGCAGTACCTGTGAGAATGATGTTGGGGATGTTGCCATGGCTACTGTAGCCAAGCTGCTGTGAGTCCTGAAGGTTGCAATGGCCAGTCAAACCCATCATGAGCGCCTGGGAGTAGTTGAGGGTGGAGGTCTGGTTATACAGGCTGTCAGAGCTGATGGGCGTTTCCATCATGTTGAACTGCTCCAACTGGAACACAACAGAAAGAAATATCACAATAATTTCAGGCATGTTAAAGCTCCAAAGCACAAACTACCATGGACACTTGTATCTGAGAAGAAGAAGATCCCCAATGCTATTCATATCTACCTGTTGTGACAGAGCACTGGCCTGAATGGACGGGAGCTGCTGGTCGTAAAAGTCTGCAAACACGCTGCCCAGGATGGAGTTATGCTGCAACAACAAACAAGCCAAACCTGTTTAATATCACTCTGGTTCATAAAGACAAAACTCCTGGTGCGGACCAACAACTGTGAACATCATCCAGGCTGCAGAAGGTATAGACTAAACATAACATTTATAATATGAAAAAGACACAGCATGGCAGCAACCAGGCTGGAACAAAATCTGGACACGCTCAACTCATGTATGCTAATGTTCCAAGTCTTCTGTACATGTATGATACAATGATTGCGTCTATATTGCAGCGAGGAGTAAGCTGTGCACTCATTAATGGTTCCGTAACTGTGTAGTATTGCATAGCTTAATGAGGATGGCCACACAGAGGAAGCAGTAAACGATCATGTAACACACACATCATTCAGGAGCTACTTCTTTATTCACAAGGAAGTAAGACACACACACGGAACAATGTGACAACCCACTTAGGAATTTGTAGCTGGCTGTTTCAATAATACATGCAAACTAAAGCAGTCCCTGCGATGTTTGCAAAACCGTGCAGTATTTAAAGTTTACTCTGATATCCAAGTGTAGCAGGCGTACATCCACTATCACAACAAACAGTGCAGTCTATTTCCATTAAGAGAGCGACATACAGCCAAGTGCCACCTTGGTTGAAATTTCCTATCTCAAGAACACTTAAATATTGCATGGAATTTTTAAACCTGAACCTGAGCCTATTGGTGCATAATAACTAACCAGATAAATGAATGTATTACTTAAACAAATTAATAATGGACTTCAATAATTACATGAATCCCTTCCACACTAACCACTGACTTCATGTCAAAATCAGTCTGCCAAAGAAAAGGACGGAGAAGCTTTACTTCAGCAGCTTCTTCCTCTGCCACCTACTGCCGTTGGTGTTTTAATTAACAATGACCCAATGGAGAGAAATGTGCGTGAAATAAAGGGAATTATTGAAAATATAATCCCCCCTGTGACTTTATTCTCCCTCCACTGACTCATCCACTGCAAGCTAATTCTCTTCTAAAGTTTCAGTGTCCTCATTGAAACAGCCACAGAAATTCTCCTATTTCATCGTGGCCTCTTAATGTATAAGTAATTGGATCATATTCTCAGGCCGCGCTCCTCCTAGTTCAAAACCGAATTATCTGTGTGTGCTACAGATGTCCCCACAGGGCAGAGCAGCATAATACGGCCTGTCAGCTGTGGATTAGCCCATGGATAACCTCAGCACCACGAGTGAGCCACTTCAGCTCAGCACAAAACTGAGTTTGGTAAGCAAACACACGAGTGAAAAGAAAAAGCATACACACCCTCAATTCCCACAATCCATTTTTCTGCATCTCAAACACACACATAAAGTAATAATTGTAAATTAGTAGAAATAAGGTAATACTGATTTTAAATGCTAACTTACTCCAGATCAGTTCTAAATCTAAAACTTTTCCGTTTTCCTAAAAGAGGAATTCCAGAACCATGTTTTACAAATGATGAATGCTTATACTAAATTCATGGATTAACTACCCTGATCAATGTTTACCTTGGGTGTGCTTAGTTTATCTTAAAGCACCACCCTGATAGCGAGGTTCAGTTTGTTGAGATTAAACCATGGGAATGAGAAGGATTTTTTCCTTAAAGAGGATGAGATTATCATCTACCCTTCCATGCTACCTTAGACCTCAATGCTGGTGCAAGAATCACAATAAACACAAAAATCTGACAAACATCAACAACGACAAAAACTCTGGTACGGTGTCTTACATTGCAAGACTAGGGAAGAGACAGTGGAGACGCAACCAAATACCACAAGAGCAGCAGAAAAGGAAGGTCAGGGGAACAGCTACATAACAACACATCAATGACACTGAGTATTTAAAGAGACT
Source organism: Eleginops maclovinus (assembly GCF_036324505.1). Lineage (NCBI taxonomy): Eukaryota > Metazoa > Chordata > Actinopteri > Perciformes > Eleginopidae > Eleginops > Eleginops maclovinus. The sequence continues at coordinate 10,895,536 of NC_086354.1, forward strand.
GGTGGTCAGATCTGGGCAAAACAGGGACTACTTCATGTCCTTTACATCTATAACTGCAATCACATCATGACATGGTGTTTCATTGTGTGTTGTGATATGCTATTTTTGTTTATTTGTCCTGATCTCTAAGAATGTTTTCTGAAACACTTAGTTTGACCTCCTTTTATTGTGTTATAGCATGAAAAGCACAGGTGTAGTAATAGTTATAAATAATCACAATACTGTTGCGTTGGGAAATTACACTGAGAGAAAACAGCCTATATTAAGAGAAAACAGCCTATATTAAATAGCCTGTTTTTAATTGTCTTGCTCGTGCGCTTGAATAAACTGGCATACTTTAGTTTGCCCAGATCTGCTAATGTCAACACAACACAAGCCGTTGTAGGGGGGAGGGGGGGACAGCCACAGAGCCCTACTCGGCAATGATAACCACAGGACTACGATGCAGGGACCGTGACGTTTAAACAGAGCGAGGCAGCAGATCGCTGGTTCACACGCCCTTACTTGAGGCGAGCCTCCAGGTGAGAAGCCTTGATTGGAGACGGGGGAGGTTGGAGACTGATTGGCAGAGGATCCGACCCTACTGCGGTACTGTTGGAGGGAGGAGGCCTGATACAAGAGGACACGTTTGAGTTATTTACAGTGGAGAGTGTTCCTTATTGGGGAACGTGTAGATGTGCTCATATTGGACATGTTTTGGTGGTACTTCTTTAAGTTCTCCAGAGCTGGATAAACAACATGTACCCTGCCTGAGGAAAACATTGATTCCTTGTTTTTCACAGTTGTAACGCAGCATGCTAAACAGCTAATGCTGAAAAACTATTTAAATAATTAGGAGTGGTGAACAGCACATGTCACACTGATGCATTAATAACACTGAAGAAGATCTGGGAGAAACAGAGAAAGCTACAGGGGATTAATTAGGAGCGTAGAAATGTTGCCAGCCATGCTAGCTAAACAAGTGAATACTGTAAAAAAACTGGAGGATCAGAGCGAACCGACTCCCTTTTGTTTACTTCTGTCAAATTTGCCCGTTTCAATCTACTCAACAAAAAAACCATAATGATTTGTATTTGGATCACAAGATCAAATTTACTTGAACAAAAAATATAGCAGTAACTGTGGAAAGAAACATATCAAAATTACTATCAAAGAAAATAACAGATAAACTATCAAATCACTCAGATTTAAAGGTGTATCAAACAAGATTTATAATCTCTTATCATGCAAAAGCCAACAGGAGTTGCAACCTTCTTATTTCTAATCTAAAGATAAGATATCCAAATATTGGTAGCATGAGATAGAGAAGTGATAAAGCTGCTCAAAGTCTCTGGATGCAGAAATAAACTTGTGCAATGACCCTTTCTGGAGTAGACCTGATTGAACTCTCATGAAACTGAAACAAATATTTTTCAGAATTAATTTTACATCACTATAACTTTATTGGATGGAAACCCCAAAATCACAGCTTAGAAATGTAAATAAACTCATCTCTGAAAACAAAGTGATACATGATCTAGGCCGGGGAGCTAAGCTGGTGTCTTGCTGTGTTTCCTCACAATGTTTCACTTGACCCCACACTGCAATAACTGAGACCAAGGGAATGTAGGCCACTTCCTTTCTGCACTTATCCAAACACATTCCCATTGCAGCAGAAGAAGAGCAGCGAGAGCCAAGATCTGAAGGATGTGCGTTATTTTGTTAAAGCAGTCTGATTTTCTTGCTGTCCTACATATTTTGTTGTGTTTTAATGTCATTATTTGGAAGTTTTTGTCTCAGTGCTGTGCAAAAAGTGTAAAATAGATTTTAAAAATGTCTATAAAGATTTGAATTTAACTTGAAATTGTATCATACACAATTTTCTTTGTTCTATGTGATGGTAAAGATGCCTACGACATTCGGAAATGCACTCTTCTATATGTAAATATAATGGATATGTGAAGGAGTCTGAATAATTTGATAGGTCAATGTGTATCATCAAGTGAAACACATTGATGCTATCTGAAGACATATTTTCAGAAGCAAAAGGCGAACCAGCCGGGATAAGCTGATGTAATGCAGACAAAGGCGGCTACTGCTCACCGTGTTCATGTCCACCGTCATGTTGTTTTGTGAGGACGTCTGGTTGTCTGACGTGGAGCAGGAGTTCACCGAGGACTGTAGCTGGACCAGACCTGACTGCTGGACAATAAAGTGCGGGGTCATAAATAAATACAGACACCATATACTTATCAGGTATCATTTTACAGTTCTAATACTGGCTTATCACTGATTAATACATCAGTATCTGCTTTTATAGTATGTTGGCATATCAATTAAAAGATAAACGTTGATATGATTAGGTCTATTAGGACTTTATAGCTTATTTAAAGTTGATAGAAAATTGGTTTATAGTTCCAACTTTACTATTATCTTATATGCACTCCATATGCAAATATCCTGAATATCGAACTGTGTACATGTGTTTGACACAACTCTTGAATAAACAGATTTAACCAATTCTGTGTACATCATGTCGAAACAAATGGTAAATATCGTGATGATATTGTTTTAAACTCAAATATTAATAACTTAACATTAGTCAGAATAAGACATCATAGGAGCCTCATTTTTAACTCATGACCGTATCAACAAATGATGTTTGAATCATTATTATTTATGAACTGCAGCTGCTGCAGTGTACATCAGATCAAATGTTCCTCAAAGGCTTTCCTTCAGTATGTGAAGTGTTGATCCAAGGACAGGGAAGAGCTCCCTCATTGCAGGAAAAATTGATGGATCTGGCTGCGCTTTAATAAGCAGAATCATATTTGCTCTTTCCTATTACAACAGTGTTTTCTAGTAGAACCCCCTGCATGTAGTACAATCAGGGAGGGAGATAGTAGTGTCTGCTTTGGTTTCACGACAACTCAACAACAAACATGACTATGGTCTGTAACCTAAAGGTAATTTGAGACTACATTTGTTGTATTGAGGTACTGTAGGTGTGCTGTCAGTCAAATTATTGAAAAGTAACTTGCTGGCTGTAGATTTGAGATTTATACAAGCTTATATTGGGGTGAACAAAATCCTAAAGTTTGGAAAATGTAAACCTATAACATTAGTTTACAAATGGACACTTTCTATGCATTAAACAGCAGTGACTGGAAAAAATCATGCTTGTCAATGCAACCCTATCCTCTGTAAACAAATCCTGCAGTAATTTCACAAAGCTAAACCATTGTTGCAAGTAATTCAAAGAGTAGTTAAACTAAATAGTTTATATATTGCATGAATTAAGGAAGTGAAGGATAAAGTGCTGGAGGAAAACTCACTTGCTGGCTCTGGTGGTTCTGGGACGTCGGCTGCTGGTTGAAGAAGGCATACTGCGACAGCTGCTGCTCAAGGTTCATGGCGTTGATGGCCGCCTGAGGGGAGCACAGCAACCAATAACACATGAGGTTAATAGGAAATGCAATAACACCAGCACAGAGGAATGATTTCCCCTGCATTATCTCCAAATCAATCTTTAAAATAATTTATTGTAATGCTGCCAATTGAAACATTTTTTATTCTCTACATCACTAACAATATCTTATAAGTGAAAGAGTACAAAAAGGCGAATGTAAATCAATTCAGTTTGCATGCTTGAGTTTCTCAATGAAGCCAAGCTCAGGTCAGAGAGTGGGGCATACCTGAGAGAGAGTGAGAGGTGGAGATGTCGGGGAGAGCTGCAGGTTCTGTTGCTGGTGGGAGTCTCCTGCATTCAAGATGAGAGGAACCATGTCGTCCTGCCCAGACTGGATTTCCATGGTTACTGCGGGCTGAGAAGTGTTCACTCCTACCCAAATCACAGCAAACGGCACAAAGAAATAGTTTTTTCATAGACTCATAGAGAAATTGGCAACAGAGAGTTCTAAATGAAATTAAAAGTATTTAATGTCCTGCACATAATCTGAAGTTTTCTGAATTAAACAGTAGACATTGGTGCTACCTTGCGAATTAGCCAGTGCCTGTGTGCTGTTGGAGGAGCTGAACGAGCCAGCCACCGCATCATCGGAGTCGAGCGGGATGGGCAGCGGAGGAGGAAACTGGATGTTTGTCAGGTCAGGAAGAGAACCGCCAGTGTTGTGGGCTGCTGGTTTTAGTGAAGTGGTAAACTGCTGGTCAGGAGACGGGAATATGCTGCAGAAATCAGAAGAATGCAGGGAACTTGTTGGTTAAAACACTCAGATGGCTGAAGTCAGTGACAAAATGAAGAGAAGAAACTTAAATATGTGATTTACTGAGCAACATTTGAAAATGTTTTCCAAGACCAACAATTCCAGAGGTTTTTGGACATCAGTCGTACTATTGCAAATGCTTTGGCTCGACACTCTTATTACTTTGGCAAAGAAAAACAAAAATATTTTCAATTACTGTCAGATGGCTTCAATTTGAATGGATTGAATTTTAAGGCTGCCTGTGCATACTAAAACACAATTTTCATTCACTCTCACTAAGAAAGATTACGAAAATGTTTCCTAAAAGCCAAGGAAAGCCATTAAAATACTCACTGGATCCCTGGAACTTTGCAGGGCTTGGATCTCGAGATGTTCTATGGACAAAAAAAAACAATTTACAACTAGACCATTGTGAAGACCACTTAAATAACACTTAAAACCACTTTAAAAAACATTTATGGGAGTGTAGAGGTTCCACCTTTTTGCACTCCCAGTTCTGGTTTTGACCATTTTCATCAACTTCCTGTTTAATTGCTTCAGCCCCTGGGACAGTGAGCAGGAGAACTGGAAAGATGGAGAAATAAAAACAAATGCAAACCATTTTCTTACAGATGTCCAAACTGTTTGAACTCATAATAATCACAGCACACGTGTCCTCAGTTAATATGACCAAGTGATATTTATATTTAAAGTGAAGAACAAAAAGGAAAGAAGGAAAAGAAAAATTAGGAATATTAATGTGACATTAATAAAAGGAAAAAGCGACTTTAAAAAAAAAACCTGAATACTGAATGGCAGTAATGGACCAAACCAAAAAATGTCTCCAAGGAGATTTTTACAAATGTAATCAATGTGCTCCTGAAATGGGAATAATCGGCCATTGGCAGTAAAATTCATCAGGCACTTGGATGCACTCTGTCCTCTCAGCAGTCATTTTCTTCCTCTGCCTTCAAAGCAACATCGAGACCCTTTCATCACACACTGGAGGACACTCGACTGAACCGTCAAGAGAAAGCAGCAAAATACCATGAAAAGCGTAGAACAACACCTCCCTACCTACTGCAGATGAAAGGAGGACACCATCACTTTGACACCATATAAACTATAAAATATACTATAGAATTAATAAGATAATGCTTACATCTTTTTGGTCATATAAACTATAAAATGTACTGTACAATTAATAAGATAATGCGTACATCTTTTTGGCTGGAGCTCCTGGGATCCTCCTGTAAACAAGGCCTGCTGGGCCGGAGTTAATGTGCTCTGGTGCAGTGCTGAGTCAGAGTTCGTCCTGCAGACCAAAAATTAAAAAAGATAAAAAAAGATTACAGAATGCATTGTATAGTAAAATCTGAGAAACAAATATGGTCTCTTGTGAAGCAAAGAAACCGCTCATCATTCACCTACAATGTTGTACAGCACAGTAAGACATTTGTAATATTATATATGTTTACATTACATGTCACTTGAAAGCCGGTTTTATCCAAAGCGACTTGCATACAATCAATACTGTAGGCAATCCCCACAAGAGCAAATTGGGATTAAGTGTCTTGCCCAGGGTCACAACAACATGCTGACTGCAGTGGGGATGGAACCAGCGCTCCCCTGATACAGAGATTGGTGCACTATCCCACTGGGCCACAGCCTCCCAGTTTACCCATTGAAACAACAATTATCAACACCTTAGTCATTGCTAACTGCTTTTTTTAAGCCCATGTAGTGTGTAATGTGTAGCTTTCTGTCTCAACTGCTTTAAATATTTGTGCTCTTTAACACATAATAATCTGAATGTGATCTCTGTGAAAGTAGGTCATGTGTGATTATGCAACATGTTTATGTATAAAGTCAGATAAGATAATACAAGTCTTGTGCTATGTTCCAAATGTGTCATTCTGATCTGACCATGCATATTCTAGGAAATACAATATGCAAATATTGTGTCGAGTTTCAATATGAAGGTTTTTGTTATGATGATAATTATAAGTGTAAACTCTAAAAGAAACCATCATACAGAGACGGCGTTTTCTCCTTAGAGATGGTCTTACCTCCTCCAGCTGGTATCAGGTGGTGGTGACAGATATACTGAACCATATGGACAGCTGTCAATGTGAGATTGCATGTTAAGTAAAATACAGCTCGAGATCGGATATTCTTGGCGCATTCGATGCATTCATTCCAGGAAAATCTTTCAACACCAGGATATATATTTTAAGAAGCATGGTGCTTGGGAAATAAACCAGCACGTGATGAAAGTGTCGAATAACAAACAGTGAGCTTCACATCAGGTCTGATATTTGTCAGGAGTTCATTTGTAACACTGACTGATAATTGTAGGTGCTGCTTATTACAGAGTAATCATTTAGATTTAAACAATTGACTGAAGTAATTTACAAGCATGGGAAATACGAGGTTAGTGATTCTGCAATATGAAATATCTGTAATATCCATTAGCTACACTTAGGGATGTGTCCAACAGCTGTACAAAAATCTTATAAAGTATACATTTCTCGTGACATATTTCAACTAAGGTGCATGATTTAAGACCGGGAAAACACAGAATAATAACCATCACAATATTAACATAAAAATATCATCCCATCTCAATTTGGATAATAATATTAATTGAATGTGAGCCTTTGAACAGACTGAGGTTGATAAACATCTCCATAAGTATAATGTTAGGGCTTGTTAGGGAAAAAAAAAGAAGTTATTCAAAACATTATTCAGCTTTCAGTATCTACGTAAACAGCTAAATAATCCAGCAGTATTAAAAGATATCTGGCGTCCATGTTTGTCCACAGACAGAGGTTTCTGGTGGGGGGATGTGATGCGGCTCCGGTCCCGGTACACTCTGTCCACCAGCCCGTGGTGTCGCGTCGATCTGTTCATGTCCAGCCCTGAATTCTAAAAAACAAAGACAGAAAATAATATTCCAGTCATAATTTAATTACCATTTTATTTTTTTGTGAAGGTGCGTCTGCTGTTTAGGACACTATTGAATATGATATGCAAACACTAGTAAAGCCTTTCTTAAGCTTTGAAGTCATACATTTGAAAAAGAGAAAGAAGTTGTTGCACTAGTTCATGAAGATGGGCCCCATTTACACTGGCCTTGGCCCATAGAGAATAAACCTTGGTTCTGATAAATGAGAAACATGTGCAGCATGTAGAACAGGGATGTAAGCCAATGGAGCTCAGAGAAAAAGGACTGTAGAAAAATGGACAATGGCTGTGAAAGTAAAAATGAAGATCAGGGAGGTGCCCTTTCATTCTGTTGATACGCACTTGTTAAAGTATTTCATGAGTAACAACATGGGCCTTCATTTTTCAGCTAACTCCCACCATCCTCTGTCTGAAGAAAATACAAGGAAGCACTTTCATTGTTAGTTGCTTGGGTTGTCAACCTGAGGCTCTCAGACCGATTTCCCTTTGTATCTCTGTCCCTAGAGAAGGATCTTACTTATACACAAGTAAAAACAACTTTTAGAAACTATTGCTGTTGCTAGATTGATGCAATTAATTAGTACTTGGTTATAGTAGTGTCTTTTAGTACATATGGATGTCATGTAATGTCATTTCATGTCATGACAACATATTGTATACATACATTTTTCCACGAATAGAAACCTTAATATTGAAAGGTTCTCAGCCCTTGTGAACTGCAGCACTATATGAGAGTTTTTGAAAATGTATTAATATGAATTTGGCCTAACATATTTCCTAAACAAAATGTATTCCCTTTAGCTTTTCAATCCGATTTGAACAGACTGACATAGTTGATAGCATTGCCAAACATTCTTTTTAGATTCAATAGTTTTCATTGTTGCGCAATTTGAAAAATGTTTTTATTTTTTTGCAAAATTTTGCAACAGTTGCTTCTGTCATTGAAACTGCTAAAAACTAAAAGCAAATCATTACGTTTCTGCTAAATTCAGAGACATGTTTGTTATCTAAAAGTGTCTTAGCAAACAGGAGCAAAAGCACACAACTGTGGCTATAATCTATTTGCTTTGGTAAGGCACATCCTTGCTGTATCTCCTAAACATCCATACTGGCCTCATAGATTGTTGATATGTTGTGGATAAATATATAAGGTTCAAAGTCATGTCTTAATTCTCTTTCTCAGACACAATAAATGATTATTTAAAAAATGCACTGTTGGTTTGGCATGTGCTCTTGTTCACATAAGTGAACAGTAAGGATGTTACTTCTTCTGAGACAGATCATTTATCCCAGGAAAAAAGGATATTATTAAACAGCTGTTTAAAAAAGCAAATGTAAACATTTCTATAGAGCGATCAGAGGTCTAATAAATACTGCATGATATATCTCAGCCACAGAGACAAGCCCAATGATTATTAGTGATTATAAACTGTGGTTGATTAATGGAAAACATATCGTGGATCACTTGCCAACCTTAAATCTACACAGAAAAGTTGCAGAAATAATAAAGACAACACAAAAAAATCCTTCACCTCGAAAGAAATGTCCATAGCGCTGTTTCCAATCTGATTGACGTTGGGCAAAGATCCTCCATAGTACTGGCCACGGTTCGGTCCCAGCTGCAAGTATTGAGTTTTCTGCAACTGCAACTAGAATCAGAACAACATCAGGTGAGGCGATTATATACACTTTACAAAAGGAACAACACATAGCTGTTTACATTCTAGGCTAGTTCAGAGTCTATGGAAAGAAAACAATCCACTGGCTATAAACATAACATCAAGATAGAGTCAAGAATATCATTAATAATGGCCACAAAATACAACACATACTGCAGTGTACATTTATACACTTTTATATTTGTCCCAGCTTAATCCCATGTGGGTACTTATAAGTGTGTAAACAGGCAGCAACAATGAGAGCACCATGCTTATTGATGTTTTCTTTATTAACCACCTGCGCGAGATGAACGCTACATGTCTTCTGGCAAAGTATGATGCAGGCTGCTCAATTTCACCACAGTAATGTAATGTACATTTTTCAAAAGCATATTCCTGTAAATCTTATAACTGTGTATTTCAAAGCGACCTCCAGCTCTATTTCCCATTAGAGAAACCATAACCGATCAATTAAATTTCCTCATGCAAGCCTACTGCTCACTGCTTGCAGGGCAGAAAATCTAATAATGGCATTTACTATGCCTGCATCACTGGTGTTTTGTGATAAGCCTTCGACCTCAGAGTGCATCTCTGTATCCACAATCAGACCTACTCTGTTGGTCTAACTTTCGCTCAGATGACCGCTTTCATACCATTTGTCCATGCATTCGAAGCAAGTCAATCTACAAAAATAATCACTCAAGATGAACTCTCTGAATAACATGTCTAGACATACTGAAATACATATGTATAACAACATATTAGGCCTGGGGAATACTTAACAATACGATAACAGTATGTGGACATAGATCTGAGACTACATAATGTCTTCGTTTCAAAGTGTGCATTACAGTAAAGTAATGATTCAGAATTAACCTGTATAACGTTCTACCTCTATTATTATTTTCCTTTACCCACTTATCCAGTTTGTCGTCATTATTATTTTTTATCAAAATTATCATTGTGTAAATATTTAGTGAAAGCAGTAGTCAACCCTAGTATATTGTTGCAATATCGATATGGTGGTATTTGACCAGAAATATTGTTCGCTCTATATAGCTCAACCCTACATTCTGAAACACCTAAGTCATCAATTAGTTTGTAGAAAATGAATTACAATTGTGTGATTTTATAAATAGTGGTAATCTTTTATGAGCAATAAAATACATACATCTGCAAAAGCTCCAAAACCAAGCCCTTTCACTGTCATAGTAGGGAAAGCACAGGTGTTAATAATTACATTAAGACCAGCATGCTCACTCCAGCCTGAAAACAAATCTGCTAAATGGAATACAGACATCACTCATTTTATTATTTACACCTTTGCTTTGCCTACTGTGACATGTTATGTCTCCTGTGGCATACAGAGAGAGAGAGAGAGAGAGAGAGAGAGAGAGAGAGAGAAAGAGAGAGAGGGAGAGAGAGTCTGACTAAATTTGCAGTTTAAAGAGAGCGAAATAAATTACTTAAAATTAAAATAATACTACAGCAGAAGTTAATTTTACTAGGATTAAAATAGGGATGTATTCAGAATATTCTACTCATTCTTCCTCTATATTGCCAGTCAAAGCATGCAACAACCACCGCAGTAGCTGCATGTTTGCCGTTTGGTTAAATGCAGTCTTCCCATCATTCTTTCACCCAGCAACATTCAATACTAAAGCCCTGCGTCCAAAGGATTTATTTTGGAGGCCTGTGCCGTATGTGGCTTAAATTTCCCCCGTAATCTGCTAGCCATCATCTTTGGTGACAATATTTATCATCATATTGCAGAGCACACAGGCCTGAAGACCTGTCAGACAAGTTTTCCAAGCCACGGTGCGCGCGCACACACACACACACACACACACACACACACACACACACACACACACACACACACACACACACACACACACACACACACACACACACACACACACACACACACACACACCTCACCAACCATACCACACAGGCCTACATAACGAAAAATGTAAACATTGCAGAATGGATTTCCATTTTCAAAGCGTTTGTCAATCTTTGTCTGACAGCACGAGACGAGAAGAAAATCAACTGCAGGTCGGGGCGCGCTGTCAAATACGCATGCACACCCCTTTGCTTTCCTCTTGCGTGGGACAAAAAATGTAATAACTTTTTCGGACGATGGTCACTGTCACTCATATCTACATTACGGGACTGTTACCTTCTGCCAGATCTGGTGGTTGTCAGTTGTGGTATCAAAAGCCTAACGCTGGCAGGAAGCGTCGTTTGTTATTGTTTACCTATGCTGCCCTGGCTGCGTGCGGTTCCGCGATACAAATGCATATTTGACAGCTCGCTGCAAACAAACGAAGAAGAGGAGGGGAATAACAAGAAGCGGTGTCGTTACCCTCGCTGCCCGCGTAATGCTCAGGTCCTTCATCACTTCTTCAAAGGCCGCTGTCTCCTCTGCCTGCTTCTGGTTATGCAAAGCGATTTTCTCGCTGAATTTCCGCGGATTGTTCGAAGTCGCCATGTTTCGCTCTTCTGCTCCGTTTTCCTTCAATGGTCAGTGTCAAGAGGCACGCAGTGAGGACACACAACTTCCGGTTAAGCCAGTTGCTATAAGAAATACAAAACAAAAAAACACCGCAGAGTAAGTGCAATTTAAATTGTGTTAAGGTGTTTTTTTATGTAATGTAACCAAGTTCATTCACTTTAGAAGGTTATTGAGTACTGAAGCCTAATTGAGGCAGGCAACATGTACACGTCTCTTCCTGAGTATTTCCATTTTATGCTATTTTGTAAACTTGAGATGCCCATTAATTCACATTCACTACATTACATTCTGATTTTACATCAGTATGTACTTTGCAGATCCAACAATATTAATATAACGTTTTTTTAAAGGTGTTAAAGGTACCTTTATCCATGATATTACTCATACAGTACCGTACAGTAGTTGTTTATGATCGTGTGAATAAAGCTTTTTGAATGTGACATTAGCTCTACCTTAGCTAGTTGAAAAGCTAATATGATTGGCAGATGAATGCATCAACTATCAGAGGCTGTTGCAGTACAACATACTATTCTTAACAATCTGCATGATCAGTTTTACTTTGACTTTTGGTACTTAAATGATATTGTGTTGCACTTGTAGGCTTCTTGGTAAGATTTTGAGTGCAGGACTTTTATCTGTGACAGAGATGGCTATTTTTACATTGTAGTATTGCTATTTTCGATCTTCTGAGTTGTAGCCTATTTCGTCCACCACTGCCACCAGGGGACAGACACTGCTCACAGAACCCCCGATAAACCAGCAGATAATGAGATAGTTAAGCATAACATGCTAGCAAGCATTTACTTACTTTTCCTTAGCTCCCCAATTCCTCACAACTCTATGTTCAGCTTGGTTTGTGTAGCCTAATATTCTTTACACTTCACAAATATGTAAAGTTTGTCCCAATGCAGGTAATGATAACATATCAAAACATACAGGTCTGCAATGTATCATATTAATTGTGTTAATATCCAGTCAACCAGTGGCTAACATGTTTTCCCCCTGACTAAAACAGAATTCACTTTTATTGCCACAGCTTTTATTCTGAAGCCAAACGTGTAGTTTCCGGTATCGGTCTTCTCTGCCCGACTCTGCCCGACTTGACGCAGCTGCTTTGGCTTTGCGTGGTCACGTCGCAGCGCGGGGGTGTAGTGGGGGCGCCCCGCACATCTGGACTGCGGAGTAACTGCACATTTAACTTTTTTAAGAAAACACGAGTTTGAGCTTTACTCTGTGGTAAAACAAGATACTCAACAAATCACTGCAGAATATAATCATTATTGTTGTAATGATAATGATAATAATTATTAATAATTATTATTATTATTATTATTATTATTATTATTATTATTATTATTATTATTATCATTGTTCATATTGTTAGTAGTACTTTTTTCAACTTGTATTCTTATTATGTGAACTAACTGTATTCTTTCTCTTTCTGTTACTGTTATGACACGTGAGTTTCCCTATGGTGATGAATAAAGATCCATCTTTTTTTATCATTTCTTTTACCTATTGTGACAAGCGTGTACCCATTTTGACATCAGTTGATTCTTTTAGCCTCTCTTTGGCAACATTTGGATGTCTTTAAGTGTAAAACTGAATTCAGTTTGTTTTCTTTCTTGTGGACAGTAATTAACTTCCTTGTCTGGGTCGGCCTAAATGTTTGTGACATTAATTCTCAGGCCTGAACGTGGCAATGTCTGCCTCCTCTGGAGTTGTATGCACATCCCCGCCGACTGAAGATAAAAACTGTCACAACAGTGTCTCCTCCTGCTTTCCAGATGAAAAGATTCAAAAGGTGAACAAACTGCGACTCACTCATATGGACACCTATGTGCTCTTAGATGAGAGAGATATGGTTTTTCATTCACATTTGGTTAAGTCTTTCCTCCTAAAAATGATATGGTAAACAATCAGGGGGAAAAGACCTTTGCGTGTCCGTTCTTGTTTCCTCACTTGAGTGTGAGTTTTATCTTCAGCAGTAGCATACTGTCAGTCATGAAACAGCTGCATTCACAACAGAGAGAGGCCCACACGCTTTATGAACCATAATATTTCACACTCAGTAACAACAACACTTGCATATTCAAATTAGTAAGACACATTTTTAGTCGAAACACCCCTTACAAAGACTTTCATATTTGTTGTTTTTACAGGCACTGAGGGCACAGTGGAGCTGTTTTACCAGCCATTGAGGAGAGTGTAATTTGGTTGTAAGGTAACCATGGTAACATAGAGAAAGGAGCGACTCCAGGGCAGGTGGAGAGAGTCTGTGCACAGGATTGATCTTTTAATGCTGAAAAAAGCAGCTGTCCTTTATCAAATGTTGCTAAAGTTTTCTTATTGCAAACACACTGCGTAAAGTGGAACATCTCTGTGGCTTGAGTGAGTGTGCAGCAGAAAAGGGAACTCTGACTTCACTTTCTCAGTTGAACCTGAAAGTCTGAAAATGTCTCTTTGTCTTCTCTATGCACACATTTTTTAACCAGTATGGTTTTCGTATATTTTATATGCGGTGTACAAAAACCAATATGGCATGGTAGAAATGCATGTCAACACAAAATTCCCAGTGTAAAAAGTGAACTGTTGACGCTTTTGTCATGTGGATTTGTCTTTACTATGAGCCCATATTGTTTCCATTGAGGATGAGGAAAAACACATATTCATTTTTACATATTAATCATCAAAATATTTGAATATTATTAATACCTACATAAATATAGAAACCCCGGGCACTCTTTTTTCTAAGTAAGAATTCAGTGAGGAACTAAAGTGAGAAACTCTAAATATACAATACTTGCATTTGTTAAGTTACACTTTAAAGTGGACTAAGAAACCGCTTCAACAAGTTTGACACTGTCTGTTACTCCACCTCACACCCTTACATGTGTGACTTGTGTTAACATGCAATGAGAAATCATTAGATGGTGTTGGTTCAAATCAACGATTCTGCTTTTAATTCCCTTTTTTTGCTTTACCTTACATTATGAACGTACACGTGTGTGTGTGTGTGTGTGTGTGTGTGTGTGTGTGTGTGTGTGTGTGTGTGTGTGTGTGTGTGTGTGTGTGTGTGTGTGTGTGTGTGTGTGTGTGTCTTATAGCATTAATTTATGTAGTTTCATTTACATGTAGATAAGAGATAACACCACTTAAACTTGGGATTAATTTAGGTTTGTTTTTATCTTTGTGTTTATCATTTATTGGGATAATAAACAGTAAACATAAACTCTAATTCAAGGCCTTTGTTCAAGAACCTTTAATGCTTAAAATCATTTGTGCTGTTTTAAACTATTACATTTCCTAACCAAGAGCATACTTTTGATTTTTAGTCAAATGAGATGTGTGTGCCTTTTATTTGTACCATCTAATTTTAACAGATAGTCTATTTAACAGTGAAGTTCTAATCGTGCGGCTCTTATCTGCACTAACTGAAGCTTTGCCAGACCTTCTGGCACTTGACCGTGTGAGTAATCAATAATCAAGATGAGACAATATTATGGCTTCTATCACAGCAAGATGCAACTTTCACCAAGACATGGGGACCAGTTTCTTGCAAGAGGTATACTTCTTTCCATTTTTTGCTCATATTTTGTACATATGACTGCCCCAGGACAGTTGCTCATCAAGCATGAGGTTGCACTGAAAGACACCATTTATTGGTAGTAGTTGCATATATCATTCATATATTTATAGAGAAAATCAGTGGTCCTAATCATCTTTCCTGGGGGACACCATATGTTACTATCCTAAATTAAAAAACACTGCAAAATACCAATTTAGCCAACATTTCTTCTGTTCTCAATACCTTATTTGAAAATGAACATATTCAAATTAAGCTAAACTATAAACTATTTTTGTGTGTTTAGATCGGAATTTTGTCGATTGTGTCACAAAGTTCAATTCAACTGTAATTCAGCTCCTGTCAGCAGCTTTCTATTTTCAGAAATATCTTATACAGGAAATCTACTGTTTTCAGTGGTTCAGTTAGCAAAAAAAGGGAACTTCAACATTGTTGAGGTGTTAACGACAACCTACTTGACTTCACTTGGACCTTGCCCGAAGTCGTTGGAGTCTTCAATGGTACGTTCACTCTTTGTATTGGCCTAAAAAACAATTTGACTTGGCTTCATGTACAAGGTTTTCCAACATCATTTCCTAGAGTGTATTGAAGTGTTATCTTTTGTATTTTTTAGGTTTTAAGGCTTGTTTAAATTACTGCTATCAGTAAAGAAAACGGTTCTCTTTTTACAAATGAAAAAGCTTTTTGCAATAATACACTAAACACTTTTGTATGAATGATAAAGAAATGTGTATGGTTGTTAATGACTTTTGAGCATGTCCTGTAGTTTCACTCCAAAACTTTTATATTTGCAGATCATGTCGACCAATGCAACTGGTATTCCCCCAGACCAATCTTCGGCCTCAACCAATGCAGGTCTGGCTGTCGGGCTAACTCTCTTCTTTCTACTGGTGGTGATTGTAGCTGGTGTAATCGTTTACAAACGCAATAAAGTGAGAGATATCTTGCAGCTCGTGAGAAACAGAAGACAGAAAAAGGAGGAATTTGCAAACACAGCACAGGATGATCCCGATCACTACACCAGCATGATTAAGCAGTCAACAGAACAGACCTCCTCTATTTATGAAAACCTGACCACTCAAGCTACTAGAGACAACATGCCTGCAGCAAAACAGAGCAAGTAAGCTGAACCTCAAGTATTGTCGTACTTTTTAATCAAATGTTCTTATCTTGCAAGAAAGTTTACACCTTTTTAGAGGAAATGTTGTTATGAAATTACATTTGTGAAACTGTGAAAAAAAACACCTCACAACGGAAATAGATTAAGGAACCGCTGCATGCAGGGTTTGAATTTCCCCATTTTGCACAATCATTCTGTAATATAAGCACACATTTTGGATGGCGTCTGGAAATGATCTCTTCTTTTGTTTCCTGTGACTTGAAATGTATTAATCAAACAGGCCAACTGGTGATTCATTGTGGGAGTTTTTTCTCAGGGCAAGAATAGAAACTGGGAAAAGGGAAATCCACACAGATATTTGCCTTCTGTCACAATGGACTTTACAATAGAAAAAGTTTTTTCTTATGCAAACTAAATTTGGATCACTCTTATTGTTTCTCCGTAGGTTTCCCAGTGAACCTGAAGAGGATGTGTACTTGCGGTGTGATTCACCAGATGATGCAATATACAGCAATGATCCAACGTGTAACCTCGCCATCCTGCCAGACTGCCAAGACGAAGACGTGTATATCATGCCAGATTCATTATAGAATAAATCTCCATTCATTGCTTGTGTTATAAATGCACATTGTCAAAAGGCAAATGTACTGCTGCTTTTTGATACAGCAAAAACAAATGATGAGTGTACTCTTTGGATATCATGCAGTATATATTATGGTTATAATCTATTGTATAGCTTGTAAAGTAAGGAATGGAATCTTATATTTTTCTGTTACTTCAGATATTTGATTGCTACTGTTTTTGGCACAGTTCATTTAGGATCACTCTGTACTGAAATAACACATATTGACTTAAGTTAACCCAATATCCTGATAACATTTGATAGTTTTATGGCTTTCTCCTGATAGGCCTGGAATTGCTGATTAATCACTTTCCAGTTTGACCTTAAGAGAGAAGAAGTGTCGGCACTTTCTTCACACTTGTGTGGTTAAGTTATGAATGTATTCTGCTGTCCTTTTTTGTATCAGCGGTTTAGCAGTTCACGAATACAAATTACTTTTTCATTTAATTTTTTGTATAAGATTTAATAAGTGAGAAATGTTATTGTAATGCTCCACATTTATGCATGTGCCTCAGTAGATGGATGTGTGAAATGAAATCGAATTGTATTCATGATGATTTATAGAATAGCTATATCTGCTTTTGTGGTATACAAACTTTTGCCATTTACAATATTAATTAGCCTTAACTTGTTCAGAGGAGGCCATTGTTTGCAACAGATGTTTCACTGCTTCGGAATTGATTAATTAATATTTTTAGTATTTTTAAATATATTTGACTCAATTAAAAACAATGTTTCTTATCATTGACTATTTGGGATTATTTCATTATCCTTGCAATTGCTTTTTATTTGAACTAATCTTCCCTTTTACATTCTTTAGCTAATCGCCACCTGTTCTGCTTCTTAATAATAAAAACAATGGTGAAAATTACACCATTAAGCCTTGCGAAACACCTTAATGTCAGTACTATTTTTTATGTTTTGTGGTCATCAGTCTTCAGACACATAGGGAGGTTTGCAAAAACAAAAAAGACTTTAATCAAAGTCTTATTCCTCAAAATATCTCATCGTTTTCCGGTTGGACTACGTGAGGATTAAAACCAAGAGGAAGCCAAATACCAGAGGCTAACGAGTCCACGCTGTCTTACCTTAGATTACACACAGTAGGTCCTTGATAAATATTGTCTGTAATTATTTTATTCTTGTATACTTTGGGTGGTACTGTAACTCAGGACCTTTCAGAATCTAAGATTGAATACCTTTACATTTACCCTGCAGTTGTGCAATGACTGAGGATGTCATCCCTGAAACAATGAGTAGCAGGGCAAAAGACAAAAGGAGTGAGTGAGTGGTTTGTTTGCACATTTATTCCGTCGTCCAGGGTCACTCAATACGCCCCACTCTTTAATACATCTACTTTATTAATTGTAAAACAACACATGCTCAGATTAAAGTGACCTTTACCCATACAAAGATAAAAACATTAATAACCCATTAGGGTTGGTGGTGTCACTACTTTGAGTCATTAAACTGTAAACATTTCAGAGAAGCTTGCTACCAATTTCAGTTCACTTAAGTTCACTCACTTAATATAACACTTCTTCAGAGGGCTATGTATTACTGACAAAACTAAAAATGTGATTTTAATTAAATGTATTATGTTAACACATTTCAGATAGATGTATAAGATTACTTGAAAGCAACAATATTAAGTTTAAATAAAAAAGTATTGCTTTGAACTAACCTAATACAGTTATGTGAAATTTGTTGACACAATACATTTAATGAAAGTCAATGTTTCAGCTTTTTCAGTGTGTAACCTGCACTTTGGAACATTTTGACCTCCTCTCATGAGCTCTTTTGCAAACGTGAATAACTTTTTTTGGTGTATTGGCTAGCAAACGTATTGTACCATATCTCACATAAGCATTTTTGTTCCTTTACTAATAACGTATCCCAGCATCAGTTGAAAGTAAATATTCCAACAAGAGGCTTTGATAATCTGTAATTGAAAATGCATTTACCGTATCTTCATTGATATGTAATCTGAGCAGTTTACACAGCAGGTAGCTTTTTCTTTTTTCCCTTTCATATGAAAGTAATGATTATGTTACTTTTATTTCTTGACTGGTTGGTCAAGGCCACAGTAAGCTTCAAGGACATAAAAGTGAGATATAAGTTATTATATCTTTATTATCTTTACAGACTGATTTCTCTGGCACACTGCGGCCTGCCTTATCTACTGCGTTTGATAGTATTTCTTATGGAGATGATAAATATTAGAACCTATCATGCTCCTGTGTTTATTATGAAATGTATGTTGATATATTCAAGTGCAACCACACACAGTGGGAATAAATCAGAGCATTTATTTAAATCTTCATATAATTATTGAAATGTACAGGACAACAAAATATCCACAACCATGTGTCTCATTGAACAATACAGTACTTCAAATGATAAGTGACGATACATTTAAATAGTACAAAAAATAAGCTGTAACAAAAAAAGACAATCATAAAACACAAATATAAATTTACGATCAAAAATATAAGTTAAAATAAATAAAATTATGACTACTGCAGCAGTAACAAGTATTTCTTCTTAATAAAATATAATGAAAAAAACAGCTATTTTAATTTAGCTAACCATAGAAAAACACTCATTATCTCAACATGTAACATCTTTTATGGCAATTCTCTCCCAAAAGTCGAAATAACAAAGGTACATTTCCTTAAGCGCAGTGGCATTTACTGACAATCAGGTCATTGAAAGGAGTTAGCTTCAACTTTTCCCTACTGTCATAGTGCATGAGGACCATGGGCTCGTAGGCTGCCGGCACGCAGCAGGGGCGAGGTGACCCTCCCTTGGTGATCTGATGCAGCCGAGACTTCACCTGCGTGTGCATGCTGGCAGGCTTGTAGTTGTGGGGGCAAGCACCATCGCAGAACTGCATGGTGTACTCAGTGGGGGCCACCACCCAGTCAGCCCAGCCGATGTCTTTAAAGGACACAGTGACAGACTTCATGCAGCACCATCCTCGTTCATCACAGACGTCTTCCCTGTTGGAGCGAGGCAGCCTCATCTTCCTGGGCCGCGTGAGACCTAATTCCAGAGAAATGGTTGGAGTTGCCTTGAGGGCATCTTGTTGGGCTACAACTAACCCCACATCCACAACCAGGGCCTCTCCACCATCAGTGCTCATCCACCTCTCCACCTCAGGGCTGATGTCCAGCAGTACATCTTGAGCGTTTGACACATTGGCTGAGTTTATGTGAGTCCATGCAGCAGAGTTTATCGGCCGCATCCGGTTGATTTTAACTTTAATCTCTCGTTTTGCCTCAAGCAGAAATGAAGTGGGTTTGTTTAAAATCTGCCTGGAAATCTTCAACTCAGCCCAAGCTAGTGTCAGTTCTTTCTGGATGTTGGGGTTCTTGTGAAAGACAGCTCTGTACCACTGCTTGCGTTGACCTGAATGTGGATGAAAGTGTTCATCTCTCCGAATGGCTTTCTTTGGTTCTACTAAAAAGAAACACAAAAATAAAGAACATTTCATTAGAACCAAGGTTTCAATAGTCCTGCAATGAGTTTAAAAAAGACCCATTGGGAAACATAATCTCCAACTGAGGGTGGAAAAACAAAGACAAACACATTTTTAAATCATCCAGTATTATTTTGAATTCCAATGCTCACTTCTCCTTGTTTGGCTCGTCTCTACTGACATTGATAAAAACACGTGTTCAAGTGTGACACCGTGAACCAGGTGTGTCTGTCATGCTCGTGATTTCTAAAAGCTAGAAGGAATTTGTTTGCTTTGTTCAAAAGATGTTTTGATTCTATTTACAATGATATGTTCAAACCATGCTGTGATACTTTCCAGAAAGACAGAGATCATTACTTGGAGCATGAACTATACGGACAAAAGATATTAGAAAAACACTGCCACAGCTCGTGTCTGTATCTGCAGAGGTAAATCAATCTGCAAGATTTCATGTAACATAAATTCCTTCTTCCACTCAAACTTTCCAATGTGGCTATTCACACCAGTCATTCCTGTCTTCCTGATGTCTCCCTGTCTAACGAATACCTCACCTGTAGTTGGAAACAGCACAGTAAACGTGGTGGATTGCTGGTTTTCTATCATCGGCTGGCTGGAATTCCCTCTCATCTCTCTTATTTTCTCCCTGTAGAGCTGATACATCTTCGTCAGCTCTTCCTCCGAGGCCTTTTGTGTTAGAGTGGGCTCCCTCTCCATACCCAAAGAGCCAAGGATCCCTGACTTCACCGCCTCCAGAAGCAGGACCGTCTGGCTGTCCACTCTCCCCACATCAGGTGAGCTTTCCTGGGCTGCGTGAGGCCGGCTCTCCCCTGAGCTGGAGAGGAAGACGAGGAGCATCAGCCTGCAGGAGAAGAGTCGGTGGAGTGTACGTGATCTCAGCATGGTGATCCTGCCAGGTAGGTCTGGTTTCAAAGTGGTGCAGCTCAGCAGGTGGGGTTTGTCCATGTCATGAATGAAATTCCTCACATGCTTTTATTTATAGAGCTTCTGTGTTGCCACACCCCTGGTTAGTCAGGTGAGCATGTGATCAGCTCAGCCACGGCCGTATGTCATTATGTTGCAACATTTTGCAGCATTGTGTTTGTGTTAACAACATGTGACCAATGAAATTAGAAACCAGTGAGGTTAATTAACTTTTGTTCAGTTTTATTAGCACATCAATTAGGAAATAAGACAGATTAAAGATAAGAGAGACATTAAATAAAGAGATTTCAAGATGACATTTGGTTACAGCACAAGTACATGGTGTGCACCTCGACATATTACATCACCATTGTCCAGTAATGTGTCACTAAAACAAATAAATGACCATATGTCTCACAGTTAACAATTCTAAAGAGGGGGACAATGGGCCATCACATAAGCTGCTCCAGGGTTAATAATGTTAATCTGATAGTTTATTGATCCCTATTAGACTGTTTCTTTCTGTTCCTCTACAACTCTGCCAAATATGGTCAGAGGTCAGGAGCAGGTACTGACCAAAGAGACATTTAGAGTCATCTCACTTTGACTGGACACTAAAAACTGTGAAGGCCTATCAAATACTGCAAGTCACTATGAAAATCCAACCCTGCTGTAATATTCTTTTTGTGACAACAATGACAGAAAAAGGTGGAGACTTTACTATCTGTTACCCCCTCCCTCTTTATACAAGGCCACAGAGGAAATCCCTCAAGGTTAAAAAAAAATGGTACACAAACAAAGCAGTTCTAGGTTGAAGGAACTGTGTCAAGGTCAATTATCTAAGTTTATTATAACAATAATGTGATTTAAGTAACACTTCAATAATCATCCACTGCGGCCTGTGAAAGTGTTTTCTTTTCATGGTGATTAAAATAGACTGAAGCTGTATCTGATCTCAACTCTATTGTCGTCTCAAGTTTGATAAAACAGCTTCATACCATTGTTGGGATAGACTAGAGCTAAAAGATAGACTAGTACTGCGTCTGCACCGTGGACCGTCACCAAACACATATCAGCTTTCAAAAACCCCTCACTTCTATCAGTAAATGGGGTCAGTCCACTGTTTAATTACAAAGGAGTTTCCCACCCCTACTACGTGGCTAGCTGTGTCATTGATTCCGCAGCAGCAATTACTGACTGATAAAGATTTAGTTTTATGGGAAATGTTCATAAAAGTGTATTTACGGCCATTTTTGCCAAATTGTGAGCTTGGTGATATGACTATAGTAAAACTGTAAAGTCATTAGATGACCAATAAAAAGTCAGATTAGCTGATATTATGTATATTATAATAATATAAAACAATAAAAATGATTGCCACACATCAATAAACTTACACATTAAATGTTATAATTGGAAGCTTGTGCAATACAATGTGTATGGAGGGTTTCAAGATAGAAGTGTTTGCATAACGACTAACAAAAACAAAGAAGGTACATTGTCAAAGACAGAAAAAAACAACATTAATATACAAAAACATTTTAAATCACAGACAGATAAATGGTTGAAATCACAGCACAAAAAACTAAAACTAAAAACACATTAAAAGGTTGAGATAAATGTTAGTTATGGTTGATGGTTAACCCTAACCCTAACATAAAATGATGAATCAGTTAGGGAAGAGTACACAGTTTCAAACTTTTCATGTATGTTAAAAATGGTTGACATGTCCTTTAAATTTTACAAGTGGAGCCACCCAAAGTACACTTTATTTTCTCCATATGTAAAAACTTCATAAGTTCTGTAACCCACTGGACATGAGTGGGAGACGCCTCCTGCTTCCACTTCATAAGTATAAGGCGCCTAGCAATTGCAACAGCGTTTCAATAATGTTTGGAAGTATAATGACTCCAGAAATTGCAGTAAGAGGAGAAGGGGCAAATGTTACTCTAAAGAGCTTAGAAAACATATCAAATAGACATTCAATAATTATGAAGATTTGGACACGTCCAGAATGTATGAATGAGGGACCCTGTTACTGAATTACATCTGTTGCATAATGTGTGAGTTACCTTTTTTATTGAGTTATTTGCTTTTTACATGTTAAATGCTCAATACTTTCTCTTTATTATAAAATAAAATGAAAAAAAAACAACTGAGAAGGGGAATATCCCTCTGGTTGAATCTCTCACAGCTCACAGACACATGTAACCTTTGATAAAAAGGTTTAATGAATGCCTACGCAACTGTATTTCACCTTTTGGGATTTTATAAAGTACGACTTATTCTTCTTCTACAAATGGTCATAAGCCAAAAAGGTTTTCTTCAAATCGTGTCCTGGTTACAACATCAATAATATAATACTAAATGAAATGCCGGGATAATATTTGAGCATGTGAAGAAGTTACAAAAGAAGATACTGCTTGAATTTCTGGGGAATGAGTCACTGAGGTGATGAAACATTTGCCTGGTGTGTCTACCTCGCAAGTAGAAAGTGTGTGAAAGGTGTAAAGTGACTCATGCAAACTGGTACTATTGTTGAAACTGTCGTGTAAGACTCTCACTCTTTTCTTCTTTATATGTTCTCTCTCCTTTTATCTCTTTTGTTGCGTCGAGGATAGAGAGGGGGAAAATAACTTGTTTTGTCATCATGAGAAAGACAAGTTTCTGAGTATACGGACTGAATTGCATCATGCTCAGTGGTAACATAAAGAGACACTTGCTTTTATAAACATAAAGAACATTGCTCTATTCACGAGGCTAAGCGCAGGGGTTTTCCAATCTGGGGACAGTGCCCCTTTCAAGCTATTGTAAGATGAATCTAAGAGGTCACAAGATGACAGGATAGGAAAGGAAACTTCTGAATTTATTCTATTCTATTTATTATGTCTCTTTTCTTGTTTTTCTTATTTCACTTTTCAGGGCATGTAAAAAAGATTCAAATAAAACAAGTGAAAATAACTTTTGTATTGAACTGCAAATTAATGGATCACTCATAATTGAGGGTTCACGTGTAACTCTCTTGTTTTTATTCACGCAATCATTTTTACCTTTTTTTTTTTACAGATCTACATGAATGTGTATTGGTGGGAAATGGTAAGAAGAGAGCATGATATTGAAATCAGAATCAGAATATGTTGTCCCAAAGAGGGGAAATGTACATTTGTTTCAGCAAGTAAAGAGTCAAAGATAGCTTAATATCAATCAAGAAGAATGCATAAAAACATTAAAGAACCCTGCTTCATTCATCCATTCCTTAATGTATTCTTCAGTACATTTTCTTTCCCTTCTATTTGCCTTTTTCTCTTCACTTCACGTTTTTCATGCTGCATTCCCAGTGAAAGGGGACTGAACTATTCCCAGCATACACTTGCTAAAGTAGAGCAAGTCAATAATATTAATATACAAATAGCTCAGTTGCACCCTCTAGTGCACCTAAAACTGTATTGCAGACTTAAATTAGCTGAGTGCAGCTTTATTTGGACTCAGAAAGAGCATCTAACATTAATATGAATCTTATATGGAACCCATAGGGATTTGAGATGAAGATGTATCAATGCTGCATCTAAATAGAAATCTGTTGTTTGCAGGAACACAAAGCCACAATGTATATGTGAGTGGTAATTAGAGAGAGAACGAGAGCAAGAGAGACTAAGAGCAAAAACCGGATTTTAAATAAGCCAATATTCAAAAAGACATTGCATATCTTAGGTGTATTTTATGCTTACCATTGGTTGTTTGGTTCCGATCTTGTTCAAGCCAGTCAGGTAGAAACGTCAACTAAGATACAGCTACTGCGCCAAACTTTAATGGATCATATTATATATTATTTTTTAATCATAAAAACACATATCCTGAGTCGCTAAAAGCTATTGTTTCTACCTCTCAGCCCTGCAGTGCAGGAAAGTGAGGGTCAGATCAGAAATAACACAAATTACCTTTAAAAAGAGGGCAGTGAGGTTGTGCTGACTTTGATGCTTGAATGGTTTCACTAATGACCATGGAGTTTTGGAGGATAACCTATGCTGTATCAAATGGAAAGCATGTCATGAACACACATAGAGGCTTCATGAAAGGCTATGCAGAATCATTACAACAAATTCATTGTGGATTTAGAAACATTAGATATAATGTAGGAGTGTATGTTATGTGACAATGTCTTTTTTTATACTTTACTTTAATAATAAGACTTATTGTTCAAATGCAAATTTAAAACAGTCAAATAAAGTGGTTTTTATGATTTTTAAAACCTTCTAGAATTGAATGGTTAGGGGCATCTTTCTGATATCTAATAAACTATTTTTGTTAAATTGTTTTGTTGATACTACAGTGAACCAATCCACAACTCCTGATCAGGAAAACGGAATGAAACTGGGGGAAATAAAGCTTGAATATTTATTGCTATTAAAGCAGTATTAACCAGGAAATCACTTGACACTAATCTTAAACAACCACTACAAAGGCTGTCTAAATGTATTTCTAGATACACTCACTCTGTAGGCTGGCTATCCAACACTTTAAGCTGTGTCAGATAAACAGTGAACTGCACTAGAGAACAATGAGGGATTCACATCCCTCTGGCTCACACAAATGGACATGTGACGTCCCAGGACAAGAAACCAACCATTGTAGTTTATGGGGGAAAAACATCATGGTACCACTGTGTGACAGATCAATCACTGCTATTCATCTTGACTTCAAGGCTCAATTGTTCTGCATCCTCTCTGTTTTCCCACTAGACAAGCGCTGTGTTAGTTTACATGGCGGGTGAATAGTATATTAACTGCATGCACCACAACTTATGGATACAAGTGGATTGCATGTGTGTTACAGTTCCGGGTTATTGCTTAATGTGATAACATCCTAATGAATAAATGTTTGTTTTAAAGTTCTAGGTTTTTCCAACATAGGAACCAGTCCTATGAAGGACTTTACATAAAGAGGAATTTGCAAGATATATTGTGTACTTGTGTATCTGATGATCCTGTTTATTTTTGACCTTTTTGTTTGTATTCTTACTTATGTTATGGTTTGTGAGCTGAGTGGTGTGCTTTTGGTATTTTACAGCACTTTGGTCTGGAGTTTTTAAAGTGCTTCACAGATAAAGCTGTATTGTATTGTAATGTAACTCAAATCAGTATTTTTCATTGGCAAGTGATAACAGCATATCAATAAGAAGGTGGGGTCAACCCTCCTTCTCACTTCATTAATAGTTTGATGTTAACTAACCACAACAACACCTTTTCCTTCCTCCCCTCATGATCAGGTGATCAACCCCTAGAGGTGGCCACCTTTTTCGGGGCCGGTCGTGTAGCTCGCCCCGGGGTGGAGGAGGGGTTGGTTCTTGGGGAAGCAGCAAGCAACAGCAGCGAGGTGGACTGTATGCACGGTCCTGGGGAGAGGAAGGAGCGCAGGATGGGCTGACTGATCGGAGATCTTCTTTGGGTTTGTATTGTCTTCAATGATGGATGAGCCGAATATCCTGAGACGCCGCGGTCTACAGGTAAATGGAGACTGTCATGACAGCTCGGGTGGCTGTTTCTACGCAAACAAAGATAAGAAATGTTGAGGATGAGCCATTGGCGAGGATCGGTTTCTTCAATACTCGCTTTTTCTTCCTGATAATTATGTGACATCGCTTTAAAATGTTTATTATCTAAAGCTAGAGCTCAAATCTCTTCGTGTCCGTTCATTAAAACAGGCAGTGGCACCATCGTGAATTGTAGCACTGAATTACTGCACATAAATGACTGTAGGTCTGGTACGTTTATTTTCGAGCTGTCCATTGGTACAGTAGTGTAGCGGGTTGCCTTGGTGACAGGAGCTTAAAACCCCAAGGGAGCCCGGATGATTGGCAGCACATCCCTTTAATCTTCTCCTGGATGCCTGGTTTATTACTCAAAAATGTCCAGAACGAGAATAATGAATGCTTTTTTCATGCTTTAGTTCATTCATGTGTATATTCTCTGCATAAATGAAGTAGTGGGAGCTGCAATGTTTCTCCCCCCTGTTCTTTTATGAAAGGCTCCCAGGTCCAATCCGGGTGTTTCCATTCACTTATTGTAATTGGTTGCTTTCCTTTCTTGCACTAATCTGCATTTTAAATGTAAGTGCAGGCCTGCCATTGCAAATAATGGTTGTGGGGAAGTTGTTGTTTCCTAAATGGGTATGTTGTGTGAAATACACACAACAACAAAAAAGAACTGCAAATTGAAATACATGACATATACTGTATATAGTGATAGTATATAGCTGTGTACAGTTTATAACCCATTATCCTTGCAGAAATGTCTATGTTTTGGTGTGTTACAATACCTACCTTGTTTGTAATTGTGAATGAGACGATAACAAGTGACTTTCTGATACTTCTGGGATCTTTTAAAAAAATGTAGAGGATGAAATCAGTGAAAGAAGCCTCAGAATAATCTTTTTGGACATTGTTCCCTGTCTCTCAATCCCGATTGGCAAGGGTAGTTTTGCAGTTGCCTAAGCCCAAACAGCCATGGGCTAGTGAGGATTTGTATCCCGGTCATTAAATGACTTGACGACCCACTTGTCATGCAGAAACTAGGCCAATCTGAAGATAATGTGATTACTGCGTTTAAATGAATATGTGTGGGATTTACAGAAAAGGGTAAGCATTTTATGAATGTAATGTGCCAGTGAAAGCGGGAAAATATCTTCGCATTCCTCAGTGTTTATTATGAGGAGTAAGCTTTTCATACAAAGATATTTAAATAGAAACTATCCCTAGATGAGGAAAATATATTGAAGTCTCTTTGCCAAACACTGAAAACCCATAGCTGTTATCTGCATTTCAAAGCAATGTTTCAAGCATTTTTAAGTTCTCATTTCAATACTTCCCATGTCTTCTTTTCTAGAAAGAACTGAGTCTTCCTCGCAGGGGGAATGTGTAAGTATTACGAACTGACTTATTATATGCTCTCTTTGTCTCTGTCTCCTTTTGCACCCCCGCTTTTCTCCTCAAACCAGCCCAGCCAGGTGCCTGTCATCTATCAGCTTTATTGTGCTTGCACTTGACTCTCTGCTGAGAGACAAGAACTTCTGAATCTGTTAATGAGGATTGCCTGAAAGAAAGAGTAGTCTCACTGCTCGGACAGATTTTACGAAAACTAAGAGAGAGAGCCTGAGATAGAAATGAAGCACAAGAGTCTCTGATGTGATAACAGTGGGAGAATTAATTTATGCATCGAATATTATTCCTAAATACTCATGCTTATTGGTATCTGCAGTCAATATATGAATCAGCTCTCACATTTTGCTACGGCGCAGTCAATAATCTGCTGTCTATGTGATTATGAATTGAAATATGTGAACCTATCAAACAAGCTGAGCCAGCTCTAACGTGTAACTCGATGTGTGTTGTTTTTAATGTTTTTCCTGAGGTACTTGGTGATTAATTGGAAATTTACACTAACAGCTCTTATCAAGCTATACATTAGAGGAGCAACATGAGCAGCATGAAGGAA
Source organism: Eleginops maclovinus (assembly GCF_036324505.1). Lineage (NCBI taxonomy): Eukaryota > Metazoa > Chordata > Actinopteri > Perciformes > Eleginopidae > Eleginops > Eleginops maclovinus. Next base: position 10,924,083 of record NC_086354.1, read on the forward strand.
CCTACGTGTGTGTTTCCAGCTAAAATAGGAGGCAACAACACAAATCTCTTCCCTGTCACTAACCTGTTCAGGGACTTCCCCCGGTCTTTAGAGAAGAGATTACCTCTGGCTAGTTTCCCTGTCTCTGAGTCAGTCACAGCAAATACAGCAGATCACAGATGATAGAATTTATTTTGAAAGAGTTTAAGATGTTTGTGCCACTTGCAAACTGCTTTTCCTTTGTCAGTCATGTTGCCTTTTAGGTGTCAATTTAGTTAGGACAGTATTTCTGTGTTTCACTCTGTATGACTGTGATTTTAAACAGCTCGCTTTATTGCAAAACTAGTTGTTATTGATAAAAGTGCATCATTTATTTCAGTAGAGACTTCATTTGTATCTGTGGAAAATGGAATTGATCTAATTAATTTGCTAGAATGGTGTATTTTGAACTGGATTAAATGATCTGTGGGCCCCTTTTGACCACACTTTGAATTCATTGAATTAAATAAATTATTATGCAGAACGTAAGTTTCGTCTCAAGCGTAGAGGTCATTCCTAAACAAATATGCAAACAATCAAATTACTTGAAGTTCAGTATAAATTAGTAAACATAGCATAGCCCTGATTTTCAAACAATCCTCCTCGGTTTTTTCCTATCACAGGGTGTGGAAAAGAGGCTCTGACTGATCGTGAAACTCAGATCCAGGATGATCGCTTAGTGTTCTGTCTTGGTTATAAAGGTAGACCAGCTCTCTAACCCTAACCCTAGTGTTATTAAAGGGGTCATGGCAGTTTGCCCCCCCCTTGAAACACATGTTTGGATGACTTAGGTTGACTTAGACAATTGTGGTACCTGGGGTTTATTCTGTGGGGGGTATTGTGAAAGCATGAGTTACCAGATATGTCTGTATTCTCTTAAGGATGTAAAGTTTCAATGTGTGTCGGCCTCCACCAGTGTTGTCGCTTGTCACTTGTCACCAATCCTGTTTTTGATTATCATGGAAAGGTTCGAAAGGTGCAGCAAGGGGGAGGAGAGTGTCCAGTTTGGGAACTTTGAAAATTGTTCCCTGCCCTTTGCAGATGATGGTGGCTTGACCTTGTGTGGAGTTGATGCGTCCTTGCATAAAAAGTAGCTAATTGAGGAGGTCAGGGCATCTGATAATTAAGCTTCCTGGTGCATTCATTTGGAGGGTTTCCAGGCACATCCAACTGGTTGAAGACACAGAAGCTGGAGAGATTATATAGCTTGGGAACGCTTCAGGGTCCCACAGGAGGAGCTGGGAAACATTGCTAGGGAGGGCTTTCTGGAATACCTTGATTAGCCTGCTGAGACTGTTATTGAGAAGATAAATGATTTTAGTTTTTTTTTTTTAACTATTAATGGCTTGGTGAGAAAACATTTTTGTATTATTAGGAACATGCGCAGCAGGGTCCTTCCAATAAATATCATGAGGATCTCAATATTCCCTTACGACAAAAAATAAATAAATGCAGCATTCAGGTCTGCTCGTCTCCCCCAACATCGTAGGCTAAAGGAAACTGGTTGTGCAGGTTTAGGATATATGTTCGACTTTATTAAGATGATGGTTTATAATCCGGTCTCTTGATGCCGAAATCAAAGGAAATACTCAGTTGCTCAGCCTTCTTTCTGTTTTTCGCTGGGTGGGTCATATGTCTTCTAGACGTTAAAACCAGATTTCCGACATTGCTTGAAGGTATCATTAGTCCCTCCTCTCTTCGCTGAGCACTGGTGCGGCTGCGCGGTGCGGCGTTGCTGGTGCTGCTGGAAACTTTGTATCACTCTTTACATCTTGACGAAGATATCACTCGATAATGTCACATCCCGCGGAAGACAAGCTGTTTCGGACTGTAAGCTGGTGACAGGGCGAAAGAGACATGGCTGGTTTAGTAGGTCCTCATCACCGAGCCGCCGTCCCGGTGTCCGGGGTCAGTTTGTACAGAAGCTAGCCGGAGTTCCTGCCGCTGGACACTGCGTACTAGCCTAACCACCACCTATAATAACAACTCCTCAATAAGACTGTCTAGCATGACGCTCCCCCTCTAACAAGAGGACAATTCTCATATTTGGATTGGATTTATCAGTCACCATGTCTGACCAAAACTACTATTGGACCGTGTTGCCGAGCTACAAAACTAGTTTTGTGACTGGGGCCATGATGAAAAGATCAAAAAGGTAAAGACAATATGTTTTGATTCTCAATATGTATCGATACAGTGCAGCAAAGCAAAAGCGTCTGCCCTGCCTTGAGTTGTCATTAGCTCCCTGCTGGGCTGTGCCATCCTCTGTCTGGCAAACAGCAATGTGTTGAGCTTTTATGGTGAGCTATTTGATTCACAGCACGTAAACGCAACCCCCACAGTGTATGGAAACGGTATCAGCGAGCAGCTCACATTAAAATACCATTGTGGTGTGTGTGATATCCCACAGTACGATACTGTATGTGTCGGCTACATCCGCCCTAGTTTTTGTTTCCGACAGAAACGTGGCCATTGTAGAGTGTTGTGTATGGAGGCAGACTGCATTGTCTGCCACCAGCTGTCGCATAAGGCGACACAGTCCAAGTGCGGATCGATACACTGATGTGGTTAGTGGGGCGCTAGTGATGTAGTTGTGCCTTATCTGTGATATAAATATAATCAGCCCTTACAAAGTAGAGCATTGAAATGTGCATGTCATGCCCTATAATGACTAAGGGTGGTTTTGGCTTTCAGTGAGTTCTTAAGGACCTAACAATAATGTTTGGATTGTTCCCCCATTGGAGTATATATCCCAATATTTCACTAGTAAATCTATGTTGTCATTCTAGCTCATAATGTCTTAGCTGCCGTCAAAACTATACCCTCCAAACCTATTGATATTGAGTTTTGGAAGAAACCTATCATCTTTAAATGCATGTTATTCATTGTGCTATTGAAACTCTGTGGTGTGTCAAACCATCCACTTTTTTTCCATAAAGCTTCGGATACATCGGCCATTTAACCCATTAAACACAGCGTGACATTCAGTCGAGCTCAGTGAATAAAAGCAGCCCTTCACCATCAGCAGACATGGGAAACATACAGGCCTGCATCTGAGTCAGTGGCCTACATTCAGCATGCTACATGGCTGCCAGCATTGTTAGTCCCAAATATGAGTAACCTTATCACTGCTAAGTGTTGATGAAACTCTCGTGCTCAGTGTGCAAAACAGTGATGCATTCATGCCTTTTTTTTTCTAGTCTCTGTAGTGCGAAGAAGGTGTCTGTTTATTTACTTTCTGATAAGAAGAAAATGGTGCACACTCACAGTGTCGTTCTCTGGTTGGTTGGTGTGTTGTTGAAGCCAAACTCAAGCATTTATTGGCTCTCCCCTTCCTCTGTTGCTGTGCCGCGTCTGCCACTTCGACTCTTTTTTGGGTTGGGGGCCATATACTGTGTGAGTCTGCCTCAGCACCGACCCAGAAACGTCAGGATATGTAATCATCTCCGACCCTCAATTATTTAAGGTCATTGCGAGAGCGAGAGGGAGTTAAGGCTTTGATATCCTCTGGGTGAAACAGAGAGCATGATGGGATTATATCTAGTTTATCAGGGAATGTGAAAGACGATGTAAAAGCAGTCCAAATTCTCACATTGATTTTAGCAGACAGTGAGTTAGAGGCCTCCAGGACACGTATATGCTCTAGCAGGAACAAGAAGTGGACAAATCAAAACATTAAAGTAGTTACATCATATTCACCAACATGTTCTTGGTTGAGTGAGTCATTCCACATTGTCAAGACATGCCATATTTTAAACAGGTCTGCCAGCTATGTCTTTATACGGGACTTTCTTTTAAATGAAAGGTTTTTCCTTGCTGGAGCTTATAATTAGTGATTGACAGACATTATTTTTGTTATGTTGTATTGTATTGTATTGTAAGAGAAGCTGCAAAATAGCAATGTTGGGAATTAAAAAAATATATACCGAAATTAAACAAACATTTTCCAAAAAGAGGAGCACATGTTTCAAGTTGAAACTAATCAGCTGGACAGAACAAAACCAACTGTCATCAAAACGACACAAGCAATGAGCTTAACAGCAGCATGATAATAAAACTTGGCAATAAATGAATGTCGTATCGATATTGTGTTAGATAAATCTCATTGGGGAAATATTTAATGAAAGCAACATTGTCAACCCTACAATAGCTTTGCAGTATCGATACAGAGGTATGTGGTCAACAGTGTAGTTATTTAGACATAGAATCCAACGATGCATCAAGTGTTGAACCTCTGACTCAATGGAAAACAATTTGATAATTGATTTAAACACACACTCAAACTCATCTATATATAGATTAATGTACAGACTGTATTTATCCGTGGTGATGAATCTTTAATGGTGTGGAAAGTATGTTATGGCCTGTACAGTTATGTCATGGGAGTCATCGGGTCCATTTATTTCTTTACGTTGTTGAACCAAGCGGTTGATTTATAGGATCAGGTGCTCCCACTGGTACAACCATTACTCTTTCAGATGTTTCTTTATTCTTACAAACTTCCAGACACAGTACACATCAGCTTATCTTCGTTGATACTTCAGTGTAGCACCCTACCAACATACCCCACCTTACACACACGGGATTATTTCCATTCTTTTAGTAACTCCTGTAGCCAGCAACACTTATTCTTACATATAACACCATAAAAATGCAACCTATTAACACGTGTTGACACCTTGGCCAAATGTAACACAGTACACTGTCTGTTTGTTTATATATTTACATGCATACATGTTTGTAGCTTTGTGTGTATGTATAAACACCTCTACCAGTATTATGACATCATTCCAATTATCAGTGTTTTCTGTATCAGGATCAACGACTTAAGATCTTAGGTCGTCTGTTTTATTTCTCCTGACTGTTTACCATACTGATAAAAGACTGTTGCTTAGTGATTGTGTTTGTAATTGTCTTGCGTAACAAGCCTTTTTCTCTCCGCTGTTTGTTTTCCTCCTCTCACAGTTCTCGTAACAACAAAAGAAGGAGTTTGGCGGTCGGGACCCCGTCGCCCACGCTCTCACGGCCCCTATCACCTCTCCCACTTGCGACAGGTACTTGTGTTGTTTATAGTTGCATGTCTGCTCAGCTGTGTGTGCGTGCTTTTGTTTCAGACTCTTTACACATGCTTTACGTAGACACAGCAGGATTAGGTTAGAATGAAGAGACCACCACATTAGCTGTTTGTTGAGGATATGCGCCTTATTTAGTTTTTCAGAATCAGAATACCTTTTATTCGTCCCACAGAGGGGAAATGTATAATGTCACAAGACAAGCACCAGTTTCCCTGTGGTGTGTTTGTATCAAGTTTCTATTGCTAATTATTCACATAACATACAATAGTTTTCCTCATGCCGATGTTGTTCATGGAGCTTCCTTTAGGCTACTCTTTCCGTCTTCAGCTGCCTGCAGTGCTATATGGGGACTCATTCATTTGCTGTACCCTTTTTTGAAGCGAATCAGGGTGTGGCAGTGCTTGGCTGGCATGAAAACCCTTTAGTGACCCTTTTAATAGTATAGTGTTGTGTGATCAACAACACTCTCTGCTGATATTCTTTTGGCTCTGAAGTAAAGTCATGTGCAAAATAATCATTGAGCATATTTGAAATGTAAAACAAGGGATAGCTGGGGGAATGATTTAACATATACATTGTAATCATTCTCAGTGTTTGTTACTGTGTTTCTACAGCTGGCAATAGCCCTTCAGAAAGTCCCAGAAATGTCTCTGCCAGCACCTCTGCCAATTTCCAGTTTGCCCGCAGGTAAGGATTAACTCAAACGCTTGTTAATGTGGACTTGTTTTAAGGCAGCTGAGCTCAGTCACATTATCACAGAAATATTTTCCCTATCCAATACAGAAACTGGAACATTACTAAGACTGATAAAATGCAGTGCAGATGCCTGGATTAAATGTATATTTTACCATAAGAGGTTCATCTTCTAGTAGAGGTCACAAAACTATAGAGAGCACAAAACATAAGACATACAAGCTGTTATTTTCTTTTCAGGTCAATGCAAACGCATAAAGTAAACAAGGCAAACACTGTCTCAATTAAGGCATTTTACTATAAATAATATTTGAAACTTTGGGAGGAACCTAAGACGCGTGATTTAATGAACATGCCCTGGCTTGTTCCCTTTAGAACCTGCAGTGGAAATGAGGCAATGGAGAAGCAACTCCAACCAGCTGAAAGGCCCTAGGGCCACTCGCTGGACACCGGCATTTGTCTAACCAATTAAGGCAGCAAGTCGCTGCACACGCTCATTATTCAGGGCTTCTCTGATTATGGGGGAAATTTGCAAAGCTTGTTCTCTCATCGTTCTCCTTGCAACTGTGCATAGACTCACTGGGATTTAGAGGAATAGTAGCTGCACCCTCGTCCAGCAGCAGGAAAAGAGTGTGCTGCTTCAGTGTCATTGAAGGTGCTTTAAATGTATATGCTGCTCATCTGAAATGTCATGTATTATGAATTAGCATTTGATGTTGCAGTGTAGCACGGCATATTGCAGCATAAGCTGGAGGACGGAGAGGGGAAGCCTCGCACGAGCCTGCATGACTCATCTGAATTTGTTGAGACTTTTTAAGCTGCCTGTGTGGAGACAGATGCTGTGACTGCACTTTTAAAGAGCTCCTCTGGGTGTATTTCATATTCACACGAGCTGTATTGCCCTGCTGTTTGTGCAATTTCATGTAAACATGGGAGAGCTAGACACAAAATTGTTGGTATTGACGTAAAGATTAAAAGCAAAATAATATATAATAAAGGATCCAACTCAAGGGTGAGGCTGCACCATTAAAGATGCATTTTTTACCTGAGGGTGTGCCAATACTTTTTGTCCTTGACACCCCTGGCATTGATTCTAAAAGCTTGCTTTAAATCTTAGCTTACTTCCTCTTAAGCCTTGCAGGACCTTAATACAACTACCTAGCATCAGCAGTGATTGGTAATACATAGCAGATGAAATGCATATCAGATATGAACCAGATGAGGAAACGAACACGTCTTATTCCCATGACTAATCCTTAGATCTCTGTCACATTTGCAGCAGAACCATCCAATTTTATTGTGTCACCTCTGATTCATCTGCATGTTCCCAAGAGCTTGTTTGTGAGAGAAACATTTGAGTATCTTTGTTATGGCAGATGGAATCAGGGAGGAAAATTAAATGCCATATTAGATGGAAAAGCACAGGGTCATCACGTAAAGTTCTTCTGTTTTTAGTGATGGATAAGTGGGTGTTTCACGGTGTATGTGTAGGCACAGTTTGAAGTGTATTTTGTTGGTTTGTGTGCCTGTTTTTAATGAGTCATGAGTCAAGTGTCAGTGGGTCTCAGTGCTGCAGTATGATGGCAGCTTGGCAGGTGTTCAGCAGCAGACTGCCAGTGGCTGCGAGCTGTGACAAACAAACAGCTATGACTCTGACAGCCAGACGTACTCTGTCACTATCATTAAACACTGTTTATTTTCCCTCTCACTCCGTGTGTCTGCCTGTGCCTCTTCTTTCTAACTCATCTTCTCTATTTTTGTCTTCCTCTTTTTTTGTTTTTAGCCAACTGGCCCGCACCGAAAGGTAAGAAAACAACAGTGTTGGGTTTCTTATTTTTTATCAACAATACATATGACCTTTTAAAATTTGCGTAAAATGCGATTGCAGGTTTAAAAAGGCAAAGCTTTGAAGTTTGGAGTAAGTCAACAGGATGTGTAGGTTGTACAGTTTATGTGATAGTGATCTTCTTCTGAGCTGTTTGTCTTCTGTTGTGTTCCTGCAGAGTGGATGGGAGACGTTGGTCCGTGGCGTCGGTTCCCTCGTCTGGATACTGCACCAATGCTACCAGTTCATCAGTATCTGTAAGCCGAGTCTCTTACTGTGTCTCACTCCAAGTCTTCATTACCCTGAAGTTGTCAGCGTGTCTCTTTTCCTTCATCAGACATTCAACCTCGTTCCTAACCGCTGCCTTGGGACCCGTTAGCTCCCTGTGTTACTTACAGTCAGCGTATCGGCCAGTTTACGGGGCAATAGTGTCCTGTAAGCTTACCGTGTTGACTGACTGAACTGTAAATCCCATAAGATCAGTGTAGGATTGAATCCACCTATAAATTGTTTTAGATTTACAGAAGACCCCAGTTTACAGTGTGAGTTATTTCATAAGATTCTCTGCACTTGGACCATATTTTAGACAAGCTGTGAGGGTTGTGTTTTATACCTTTTTGACAAACCGCTCACTGGAAAAGACTGCCAGCATATTGATTGGACAACCTAGAGATAAAATATGATGCAAGGGAGCTTTGAGAAATGTCTTTGGCTGAACTGCCTCTGTTCTTGGTGAACACACAAACCACTCACTCTTTAAAACCAGGATGTGACTGTTTTATATTTCATTTTGGTTTGAGTATCACAACACACATACCTTCTGGCAACCGCAGAACATACAGTCGACATCATTTGTTTAACCAATGCAAGCAAAGACACTGAATACATTCTCAGAGGCAGGTGGAAAAAATCACACCATCACCACACTGCTACTTGACAGTCTGGTCGATCATGGTCTCTGCAGTCAGTTGTTATACAAAACAGCTGACTGGAATTGAATGTTTTTGATTTAATAATTCAGTCATAACAGGATGTGTCCAACCATGATGCATCCCTCCTTCATCAACACCGTTAATCGTTTTGAACTACAGAAATATGAATTTAACTTTTGCTTTTCCTAGAATTGTCCTGGAATGACCATTTTTATAATAATCCAAACACTCAAGATTTAACTTTATATGGTGTGTTTTTCTTCCTTAAATAGACTGTAAACTCTGTATATTTAATGGGAAAAATGCGGTTATATTTTACCATGTGACCATCATGATTATATCAATGACTTTGTACCAAATTGATTTGAGCTCTTTTGACCATGGGGAAAGTACAGGAATTCAAGGCCTTATCTCTAAAATAACACGGGTCTTGTTAAAATGCATGAGTTCTTTTTCCTGGATGACATCACACATAAGTAGGGACTTCACATTTCCTCACTTCCTTTCAGGGAAAAAGTCAAAACGCATGGACCCAGTTACCCCCATCAGCTATTTGTTGATGGTTTCCGTGTTAATTATCTTGAGAAAGTCATTACTGAAACTGCAGTTGGCTGTAAAAACAATACCCGTTCTCCTCTGTCACGGCTGTAATTTTGTATGGCCAACCACATGGCTTGGAGACGGTGAGGTCAGCCCTCCCCACACAAAGCCCCTTTCAGGCTTGCTGTCAGTGAGGTCTTTATGCTGCTCTCACTTGCTTCTGACACGTCTCTAGTTTCTTCCTCAGGGTATCTCCCCCCCCTCTTTCGGTCCCTTATTTTCAGTTTTTCTCTCTGTTTTCCTTTCTCTTTTTCTTTCTGTTCAGCTCGTCTATTTCCTCTGGTCAGATGAGCCCCTCTTCTCTTTGCTCTTCCTCAAGTGAAACACTAGATCCCAGCCAGATGGGAGTTCTCATAAATTCCAGACTGCGTGTCACACATTTTGTCTTGGAAAGAGAAAACGAATGCATGCACGGCCAACACAACAGCAGTTGCTGCGTGCCTCAGGCGTGCTGCGACAGGGAAGAAATAAAAAGCTTTAGGAGGGCAGAAGACTAAAGCACACAGTCACCTTGAAAAACTATAGGGATATATGATGATTTATTTTACTGGAGACCTTTCTCAGCATGTCCTTTTAAAATGTTACACCTAATTCAGAACTATAGTGGAGCGTGAAACTTTTTAGACTGTGAGCATTAACAAGATAAGCAGTGAATCTGAGAGAGCAGTGGTGTGATCCTCTTATTAGAAAAAGCATTTAACTCAGATTGTTATATCATCAAAGAAGCACAACCTGATATGGATACAAAAGTGGGCAATAAGTTTGAGTTTGGAATGTATTCTAGCTCACTGATTATTATTTTCTGCTCTCTTCTTCCTTTTTTGACATTCCCTATTTCCCTTTACCCCACAGTCCTCTTCTTCCCAGGAGTTATTGCACCAGTTGCCCTTCCAGCCCACTCAAGATGATCTCCACTTCCTGTTCAAACATTTCCGGAGCACAGAGAGTGTGGCAGACGAAGAAGGAGCACAGGCGTCGCCCCCTGTCAGGCTCCGTTCACGCAGTCTCAGGTAGCCTGGATTTTAATCATTGAAGAACTAGACTGCAGAGGAGAAAGGACTACACACACCTTTGTGTTTCACTCCACTGTGAGAAGTGTTAATCTAATCAGATTAGAGCCACTCCTTTCCTGTTTTATGTTGTATGTTAATCCTAAAATAATTGAGAGAGGATAATTACAGGAGGCCTGGCACTGTTGACCACTTATAATACAAGTCTACGTTTAAGAAACACAACACAAAATGCACAGCGTCAATTTATAGTGTGGTGTATGCTAAATGTTTTACCTGGGTTAGTTAGCCAAGCCGTGTGGTTTAAATTAGTCATTGAAGCCTACACTTAAATAGCTAACAATACATCAAGGCCCTCAGTATGAATGAAAGAGAAGAAAAGAAGTCATGCCTGCCATTTATGTTTTTAATTATTCAACCAAAGTTTCTTCTCTGCCATTGTTAGTTTTCTGTTTGTTAACATTAGCAATAGCTGTGTAGCTCATTCAGCGCTTACCAACTCTTGAACCTTTAGGCCTTAAATGAGCTTTAGTGACAGCCTCCTGTACAGGATGTTTTCCTCATATCCCACAGCTGCTTACTCAAAGATGGATTTGAGATCATTTTATGAGAGGGAAACTGTTAGCAGTGCTGCAGACACTGAAAAGCCTGCAGTTAGCAACAGTACACAAATGCAAAAAAGCGCACTTGGTAACAAAGCTGCTCAACCTCAAACCAACAAAAGTTCCTCAACGTCTTTCATTTATGATCTGAAATAATTAAGTAGTTGCTGGGAGGATTCGAACAAAGTGAGATAATTATTGTATGTGGTTCTGGGGAAAAAAACTGTACCATTTTTATACCTTTACTTTGAGCACCAGGATTAGAATATAGCATTTTATAAACATTTAGTGTGGCTGCTCACATTAAACACTGATATAAACCCTCTAAACTGCACTTGTGGTGGGGAGTTTGGAGGTTGCTGGAGGCTTTTTATAATGGGCTGTTGAGGGTGTTGGCAACATCTTGATGTGGTTGTTTTTCTCTAATGTGTCGCTGCCTGGGCAACTTATATATATGGATGTATACTGTATATCTACATATATATATATATATATGGAAGAGAATGTTCTTGATATGTCTACTGCTCTACATATGCGGTGGTTTTATACTTAAAGGGGAAGAGGTCACAGTGAAGGCTTTTATAAATAAAGGTCTTTATCATATGTATTTTTAACACTAAAGTCTAAGTTGATGAGATAATGTGAAATGGTCCAATATAAAGTTTACGAAAAACTTTTACAGGCATCCAGGCTTGTTAAGTGTCCACATGGTTCGCTGATCCCAAAGTCTTTAAATACTCGAATTGTAAAATCTCAACATAATGGGTAACATCTATATAATAAACAAATAATTGACCACATGCCTTTCACTATAATGTCATGCAGATTCACATAGCGGGAAAACAATGCTTAACATTTCTATTCGAGATTCAAACCCTCTAAAAGTTTCATTAGAGAGAACACTACAGCAAGGGCTTGACTATACCAATGCTATTAAAAAAACACATCGAAATTACTGCGTGCATTTAGTGTGGAATAAGATGAATGACAGGTGTCCATGTTGCTCTAGAATAGCTCCAGAGGGTGTGTAAAGAGTTTCTTATTGCCTTCAAATAGTTCCCAAGGGGTTAACCATCGCTATTGCCCTCTAATAAATCCCCCGCTCTGCGACTCCAACTGTTGTAGTTGCCCTAAAATAGTAACTGCATGTCACTTGTTGATATTGTTATTCGTAGTATGTGATGTATAGGGCACCGAGCGTTGCTATTTTTAACATTTTTGATGACAGCTCTTTGATTTGTAATGTGTACAGACGGCTTTAAAGGTGCCCCGCTCGTAACTGAAGCCCTGTGCACACAACAGATGTGGTCATGGATACTGCAGATGAGAACCTGATCTGAATTACATTAGTGTTTTATTCAAACATGCTGGGTTTATGACCCGGGATGGCAGTAAACGCTTTCAGTCAAACATGTGCGTGTTTGTCGTAAGAAAATTTTGTATAGCTTAAATAAGATTGATTCATGTTGTTTTACGGCTTTGATATTTTCCTGTTTAGTAGTACTAAACTTTAAACATATTGTGACCTCTAAAAAGAAAGCCTGGAATGGTGTTAAAATGTCTTAAGACAAGTCTGAAAAAAGCTCAAGCATAGGAATAAGGACTTTATGTGCAAATTTCAATATGAATCGGTTAGTTAAACAATACTTCCTGCAGGGCTGATACCTGGCAGTGTATACGGAAAAGCATATTTTGTGCAGGATACATTACAAACAGCATGTTAAACCATTACGGTTTCTCCTTTAACTTTGGTTATTGTACAATTAATTCAATTTATTTCCAAAAGCCATTTATTAAGTTTGCAAGTGTAACTTATCTAAAGCTGTTGGAGCCAAATATGATTCATATGTAGAATCCATTTATTATTGGCTGTATCTCTGAACTATTCTTCTGTTTCTCATCCAGCCCTGGACGGACCTGTGGAACATTTGACAATGAAATTGTCATGATGAATCATGTCTACAAAGAACGTTTTCCTAAGGTATACTCATTTGTTTTACCACTTGATTTTTGCTTTCTTTTTCACTGTGATCTGTAATATTTAAACATCTTCAGTTTGCAAATGCATTTCTTTGCAAAAAGATGAACTACCAATAAGTGTATGAGCTTTTTTACACCAAATAAAATCTTGACTCTTCCACCTAAAATAAATTGTCGCCACAAAGCTGCTGGCACTGTTTTAAAAGAAGTATTCTATCTTGCTCGTCTCCCAGGCAACAGCCCAGATGGAGGGTCGGCTGCTCGACATCATTGCCGAGTGTTCCCCGGACACCGCTCTGCCCCTGGCTGACGGTGTGCTGGGATTCATTCAGCACCAGCTGGTGGAGCTCGCCAGAGACTGTCTGGATAAGTCCCAGAAAGGCCTGGTCACCTCCAGGTACTTTGTGGAGCTGCAGGAGAAACTGGAGAAGCTGCTGCACGAGGTAAGTGTTTCTCATCTTTCAAACATGTTTTTTTCATCTGTTTCTTCCAAACAAGGACACTGTTTTGTTTTTCATTATTATTCAGCCATGGTTTGTTCTTTTTGAGACATCCTCAGCGGATTTATGATTGTTGGTAGCTCAGATTTGTGTCTGGGACATTGCAAGCTGTACTTTAGTAGTGTCAATGGGAACATTGAATTGAAATTGCCTATGTGTTAAATACATAATAGAGTGCTAACAGCACATGCCAAATTACTGCAACATCCAGTGTCTTTCCCCATGTCCAGTCTCTGTCTCTGCACTGTCAAATAAAAGCAAAAATGCCTCAGTAAAACTCTTAAAAAACTAAAAAGAAGAAAAGGCCTCTATGATTGGTTCTCATTTGGTGCTGTGTCCAGTTCATTGGTCCGGAATTGTGTTGTCATTACTTGAGTCGGTGCAGTTGTCAAGTGTTTCATTATATAATGATTTATTAGATAACTTTTCCAGCAACAATTTTACTGAAGTACATGCTGCCACTTTTGCGAAACTGACTACAGCTTCTGCTGCAATGACTTTCTCTTTTTAAATGGAACGTTTTAAAAGTTAACATCAAGTTATTCTTTGGCCACATTCAGTGCAAAGTCGATGCAGTGCTTTCTTGTGCTCATTCATAAACTCAGTTTATCCTACAGTGTAACAGGGTGCACATTATTCAGTCTATAATTTCCACTAAAGCCACATTTCTGTAATTATTCCTCCATCTTGCGAATAAAATGATTTTCCGTCTTAGTAAGAGTTTATTTTAAGCAAATGTTCCCTGCTGTCACATGTTAAAGTGCTTGAGTTTGTTTGCACGCTACTTCTTCTCTGGAATAAGAATTGCTGTTTTTATAATGCTTTTTTTCTTTCAAACTTTTGGAAGGCGATATCTTTGAAAACAAATCTTGTGACAGGTTTGACGGGGTGAGACACAGATGACCCACTGCCTAACCTAAACTCTGACTTAAACCCCTCTTACACCTCCTCTTACACCTCTGTTTGACCAAGGCAAGGCAAGGCAATGTTAGAGTTAGATATGGAGACAATGAAGGCTGTTAATAGGTATTCGCAATTGTTTTGTCATATCTATAAACCTGGCAAGGCAGCAAACAGAAATGAGTATTGATGCAAGATGTAAAAACACCAGCCTAGATCTATTGAATCACCAACAGATAGAAGATGAAATGGAGGATAAAAATAACATGAGCCGGAGTGAAGACGGCTTCTGAGGGTGAGACTGGCTGCCTTATGCCTCCTCCCAATTGGATTAAGTCAAAAATAATAATCCATCCTTTTTCTTTTCCGGGTCAGGCGTATGAGCGTTCAGAGAGCGAGGAGGTGGCCATCATCACCAAACTGGTCAAAAAGATTCTCATCATCATCTCCAGGCCGGCCCGGCTCCTGGAGTGTCTGGTACGTCTCAGTAGTGATCAGGAGGGACACAATATCAACGTGATGTCTACCAGTTTACTGCACAGAACAAAATATCTGTCCCTTTATGAATGCAGACCGCACAGGTGACTCACATACATTGATGACATGGTGTTATAATGATAGTCGTAGCAGTAATCATAATAACACAGTTTCATGTTGGAGTGAGATAGCAGAAAGCTTAACCTGTCCGACGTGATTGTGGTCCGTTCATTTGCTATTTAATACTGATTTTTATGAGAATTCAAGTTCACAAGAAAAGAAGAGTACTGGATTTTCCTTTTTCAGCCTCTTTCTTATCAACTCAAGCAATGGTGTTTCCTGTTTTATTTCTTGTTGTGTTGTTAGCAGCGTTTGTCCTGTGCTAATCGTAAATGCTTTATTATCTTTACAAAAACTGATCCAAATCAAATGACACTCAAAATGCGATGAAACCACATATCGTCTTTAATTGCTGTCTTACAGGAGTTCGATCCAGAGGAGTTTTACCAACGTTTGGAGGTGGCAGAGGGTCAAGCCAAAGTCGGTCCCGGCATCAAGACAGATATTCCCAGATACATCATTAGCCAGCTCGGCCTCACCAGAGATCCCTTGGAAGGTGCAATGCTGATTTATTTTTTAGCATTTGATAAAACCTTTACGAGGAGTTTTACAGAATGCTTGGACTGGATGGGAATAATTATACATTTTTTTTGTATAGCACACTTTTAAAAGGTGATTCCCAATTCAATGAGAGTAGAGTAAAGAATTATAAAATAATTATTTTGAATAAATAATCATTAAAAAAAATGCAGGACATACAAAACTGGGGAGCTTAGTTTAAAAAGAGAGCATACAAGGTAGAATAAAGGCAATAAATATTAGCAATAGTATTGAAAATCCTGTGGTACGGAGTTCATTTCCTGATAATTTCACTGAAATAAAATGAAAATGCATGTTTACTTTTTAACCAGAAAAATAACTATAGATAGAATCATAATTATATTTTTTGCCAGAACACTTACATACTACGATGTAGTTATGTAATGTATGAAATACTTAGATCACAGGATCCTCAACAATGCAATTACAAGACATAAAAAAATAATTGTAATGGTACTTTTCTTGTATGTGTGATATTATTATTGTTGCAGTAAGTACTGTTATTTTAGGTAGATTTTTGCACATTACTCATAGGAAACTTCCCTGTGCTGTCTTTGAAGTTGTTTTTCTGATTTTATTGTGTCTGTTTTTACTGAGCACACTATCGCCACGTTAATGTTGCTTTCCCCCTACTATTAGATATTTAGTTTATCCAAGTCTTTTATTGTTCAGTTAAAAAGGATCTGCATTTGGTCTGTGTAATTGACCACTGAAAGCACTCCCTCTGCAGAAGTACACGTCAGTATTGCTTTGTATGATATTCAGCTGAGCGTAATTCAACTCAATTGGAAAACCTTTAATGAGTTTGGAGAGACATTATAACTTAATCACGTAAGAATGTGATCTCAGTGATTTTGTTAAGCATCATTAGTCAGTTACTATCATTCGCAAACAGTTGAATAATCTCTCACTGTTCTCAGTTCTCATTTTGATTTAAACTTAAAGGAGTTCGATCTGCTGCTGTTTCAGAGATGGTCCACCTGGAGCAGACCAGTCCGAGCCACAGAGCAAACCGGGAGTCTGAAGACACAGGAGATGCTACACACATGCAGGTAAAAACTTATATTAAATGGTAAATAAGAAGTTATAATAAATTATGAAGTGATTCTTAGTCTGAAATGCAAAACCCTGATGTCTGAAGTAATGTTATAGACATCGTCCTGGAGAAATGTACAACAAACGAACGCTCTTTTGGGGGAAAAACCCTGAATATTATCACAAATAAGTCGTAGCGTGCTTGGATTTATGCTTTTCCTGAGCAATGCAGCAACTCAGTTCCTGTTTTTTTCTCTTCTGTTTCCTTTGTGTGTGATTCAGAGCCGAGCAGCCTGCACCCCTCCTCGTAGGAAACCACTGGAGAGCGACTTTGAGACCATCAAGCTCATTAGCAATGGCGCCTATGGGTGAGTAAGACAGACTTCTTTGTCTCCGACTCACTCAGTTTCTTTGTTGACACCGCAGAGAGCCCAATAAATGGGGAAAATAAACTAAAATGAGGATGTGCTGTTGTTTAAGGCAGAGCACAGGCAATGTAGGGACTCCAAGAATGGAATTGTAGGAATTATTATTATTTTCTTTTATTATTTTTCCTTTTGTCCCTCCAATCAATCGAGTCTTTTCATTTGCCCATTGGATCTAGTCAATTTGCCGGAAAGCCATCAGCCATTATTTAGCATTCAGTGTTTTTATACTAGATCTCAAAGGTAATGTGTTAACAAACTTGGCCTTATGTTCCAAAATCAAATTTGGATTAAGTGGAACATAACCAAGAAAGGTGTTAGAATAATACTAATTATTACCAACAAAAAATCTGTAAAAAAGAAGTGTGTTGTATACGGTATTTCATTTGTCATATGTTTTATTTCATTTTGTCCTCTTCCATCTGTTCCCCCCTGCCATGTAGGACGGTATTTCTGGTGCGCCACAAGGAGACCCGTCAACGATTTGCCATGAAGAAGATCAACCGGCAGAACCTGATGCTGAGGAATCAAATCCAGCAGGTGTTTGTGGAGCGAGACATCCTTACCTTTGCCGAAAACCCATTTGTGGTTTCTATGTTCTGCTCCTTCGAGACACGGAGGCACCTCTGCATGGTCATGGAGTATGTCGAAGGTAGGGTTAGAATTGTCCATACATACATATTATGTCTCTGTTATTACAGGTTTATTTGCGAGACAAAGCATCTGACTGTATGTCTTTGTACTCTAAGGTGGGGATTGTGCCAACCTATTGAAGAACATCGGTCCCCTGCCTGTGGACATGACTCGGCTGTATTTTGCAGAGACTGTCCTGGCTTTGGAGTACCTTCACAACTACGGGATTGTACACAGAGACCTCAAACCAGACAAGTGAGTCCTCATTTCACTTCTTTCTGTCTCTGCTCGGAGGCAGCTCCGAAGTACTTTAAAGCTTTAATCATTTTTAAACTTGCCATTAGAGCCTGGCAATCTTTTTGAAGTACCACCCGAAACCTTTTTTACCGAGTCTAAATCTAAGTTTTGTGTAAGCGTTTGATGTAACATGAAATATTTCTGTTTCCTTCTTTTGTAGTTTGTTAATCACCTCCATGGGACAC
The DNA here is from genome assembly GCF_036324505.1 of Eleginops maclovinus. Classification (NCBI taxonomy): domain Eukaryota; kingdom Metazoa; phylum Chordata; class Actinopteri; order Perciformes; family Eleginopidae; genus Eleginops; species Eleginops maclovinus. Next base: position 10,941,930 of record NC_086354.1, read on the forward strand.
ATTAAGCTGACAGACTTTGGGCTGTCAAAGATCGGTTTAATGAACATGACCACCAACTTGTATGAAGGACATATCGAAAAGGATACCAGGGAGTTCATCGACAAACAGGTTTGTCTCTTCTCATCTCCTCCTCTCTTCATCTCATCATTAACAATCTCAAACCGACATCAATATTTGCTCCCTCTTCCATCTTCTTTCCCTCTCATCAGGTGTGTGGTACTCCCGAGTACATTGCTCCAGAGGTGATCCTGAGGCAGGGCTATGGCAAGCCAGTCGACTGGTGGGCTATGGGCATCATCCTTTATGAGTTCTTGGTGGGATGTGTGCCATTCTTTGGAGACACTCCAGAACAGCTGTTTGGTCAGGTGGTCAACGGTTAGTGCAATTGTCCTCAGTCATCAAATACACATAGATCTTGCATAACACAGATTTAATTTAAGATATTGACCAACAATTAACGTTTATGTTGTGTTTTTATGTGATTAAATCTCGTCATTGGATGATTGTATGTTCTTCTTTATCCAGACGACATCATCTGGCCCGAAGGGGAGGACGCTCTGCCGGCTGATGCCCAGGACCTGATCACCAGACTGCTGAGACAGAGCCCTCTGGATCGACTGGGAACAGGTACACAACACTCTACACTCTACGCTATGTTCCTTTGAGACACGAAGGCTCAGGTCCCAGGTTACACTAGGTCTGCTACAATTTGTTAGGGCAGCCATGACACGGCGGATTTTACCAGAGAGAGATGTTGAGAGATGAAAATATGCACTTTTGTGTTTACATCAAAGCTGTGTGCATAATGTGTGTTAATAAGGCAGATATAAGAGTATCAAGGGAGACACGAAGTAGCTGTGGGAAAACTAGGCCTAAGGTGTGAGGATATGAAAGCAGACCTGTTTGTCTGATTTGTTTTTATTTATATTTTTCCAGGTGGAACCACTGAGGTGAAGATGCACATGTTTTTCCTGGGTCTGGACTGGAACGGCCTGCTGAGACAGAAAGCTGAATTCATACCTCAACTAGAGACTGATGAGGACACCAGTTACTTTGACAGTATGTCACAGTCAGATTTATGGACAGATAAGCACACAGTGCATTTCAGGATCGAGGCTAGACTGAGCTAACGACAATACAAATATGGATCCATTTCTGCACACACAGACACACCTTGTTAAAAACACAGACACACAGGACCAGGAGGTTTTACAGTGATGGTAATTGTAGTAAGAATGTTTATTATTATTATTACTAATGCACTGTCTTTTTGTTTCTTACAGCTCGATCGGAGCGCTACTGTCACCTGGACTCGGATGATGACGATGAAACCAACGATGATGAATCATCTCTAGAGCTCCGGCAGTTCTCCTCTGTGGCCCACCGCTTCAGCAAGGTACTGCTCTGACTGTCACATAATATATATTTTGTGTAGTTTATTTGCACATATACACATAAGAAATACAGTACAAATGTTCACATATATACAAAAATGTAAAAATATAGGGTTAAAATGAGGGTTTAATAAAGGTTTGAAGCCAAACATTAATACAAGATTGGTGGAAAATGTACATTTACATACCATTATAAGAGAATACTTAAAAACATTGGTGATAACCTTCTGATAAAGCAGTCCAGATATCTTGATTAAACATCAATGTGACCCATTTTCTTTAATGCTCCAGGTGTACAGCAGCACGGAGCATCTCTCCACGCCGTCCAACCAGAGCCTGTCGTCGTCGGAGCGAAGCCACAGCGAGGAGAAGGAGGAGCGATGGGAGGGCAGGGGAGGCCTCTCTCCATGCGATGGAAACAAACACTTGGCCAGTGGAGACAGGCGGGCAGATGGACACAGGGGGAGGTGAGAACATGAAACGGGAGAGAGGGATGTCCCTATTATGAGAGGAGAGGATTAAAGCCAGAGCTCGTTCTCGCCTTGATGGCTTGCCTATTTTATAGGAAATGTGATTGTGAGGTGTAGTATTCTCTTTTTAAATATGAAGCATTTTATTTTGCAAATAAGTTATTTTTCTGAGACATAAAAAATGTAGGATTATTATTATTACATTTTTCAGATGTTACGTAAGTTTGATCCCTTCCGTATGGAGTTGTATGTGAACCCTAATACAGAGACATCATAGTTCTACCTAAATATACAAGTTAAACTAAAATCTTCTATCCACTGTATTTTCATTGCAGTCTGCGTCCTCGTGCTTCCTCCAGCTCCTCCCAGTCAGAGCGCAGTGCGAGCCCGCTGGTGATGAACAGCACCCAGAGCCTCGACATCATGCCCCGCTTTGCCATCTCGGCAGAGGAAGAAGGTAAGATGGACAAACGTCGACTGTACAGTCTCTTCTCCTGTTACTCAGTAATAATGAAACATCAAAGCTCACTCTAAATATGTCCTCATCCTAGATGGGATGGTTTCCAACCTGCGGCGCATTCGGCTTCGGAGCAACAGCACAGGCACCCGGCCGTCTTTCCGCAGAGGGGCGTCCCGGCGCATCGCTCACCAGCTGGAGACCCCAGAGAAACCCAGATCCCCCGCTGGAAAAGTCCCCAAGTCTGCATCTGTCTCTGGCCTGTCCCTCATCATCACCCCAGGTAGACAGGATTATCATATTCTGTCAAATAAAACTAAGAAGTTGGAATACGTTCAGTTGCTTATTTTTTCATCTTTTACAGGCAGAACTGAAATCTCTATATTTGACAATGTATGTGTTTACAGTGCCCTCTACAGCCTGATGCTGTGTACATAAAATACAAATCATAAATACGAATACTTTGGGGCCAAGATATTTAGTAGTTTTATTAAATACTGAATAATGCAAAATATAGGAAATATCCATCCACAAACACTCATCTGATGAGTTTTCTAATCATCGGTTTCTCCTGATCTAGATGACTCGGCAGGTCCTCCCACAAGCCCCAAATCTTCCCTGTCCCTGTCGTCCAACCCCTCGTCCAGAGACTCGTCCCCCAGCAGGGACCTCTCTGTCAACATCAGCTGCCTCCGGCCCCCTGTGGTCATCCACAGCTCTGGGAAGAGGTTCGGCTTTGCGTTACGAGCTATCAGAGTGTACATGGGGGACAGTGACGTCTACACTGTTCACCACATGGTCTGGGTACGTGTCTTCTCAGGTGTAGCCGTGTTCATCTGGAGTGAAACCAACCTGTAGTTGATTGAATGATTGATTCAACATGCAGATTTAATGTAGTTTAAAAACAACCTCATTGGTCTTCAGATGTTCTTACATGTAGCCATACAATTCTAAACCATAGACTCAATCATTTTCCGACTTTATATTTTGTAGTTTTTATGTGTCCATTTAGATTTATTTGATTAATACATAAAATGTGTAATTGTTTACATCTTTTTTTCTTTCTGGTTAATACATTGGTTGTGAAAGATGCATTGGTGAAGCAGGTGTAGTCATGGCTACAGCTGATGGTTGCTTGAGCAGTCATTTTAATCGTGTGTGTGTGTGTGTGTGTGTGTGTGTGTCTGTGTGTCTGTGTGTGTCTGTGTCCGTGTCCACAGTGTGTTGAGGAAGGCAGTCCTGCACACGAGGCAGGATTGAGGGCCGGTGACCTCATCACTCATGTCAACGGGGAGTCGGTCCAAGGACTCGTCCACACTGAAGTGGTGGAGCTCCTCCTGAAGGTATGATAATAACTTTCATTTGTACAAATATTTTTCTGGATATATATAGTACATTTGGATTATTACACTGTGTTTTGATTAAAGAATATACTGCCAAGTCATTCTGTGATAGCAGTTCATTTTGTGGCTCTTAAGAGAGATGCCTAATAGATTATATTAATGTATTTTCTAACAGAGTGGCAACAGGGTGACTCTGCAGACTACCGCTCTGGAGAACACTTCTATCAAGGTGGGCCCTGCCAGGAAATCAAGCTACAAGGCCAAGATGGCCCGACGCAGCAAGAAAAGCAAGAAGAAGGACGGACAGGACAGGTACTTGACATTTAGAACGCATGTCTGAAGCTTAGTATCAGATTTCAGATGGACACCGTACATGGACAGTTAACAGGCACCTATCTTAAAGTCCTTCTCTTATATTTTGGTTAGCCTTTTGCCTCATAAGAGACACTTATTTCCTTAAAAGGAGTACAAAAAACAATATTATTTATAAAACAAACCTCTCTCCTCTGTGCAGCCGACGACGTAGCATCTTGAAGAAGCTGTCTAAGCACTCGCCTCCTCCGCCCATGCAGAGCAGTCGTAGCTTCTCTTCGGGTTTCCACCAGTCATCAAGCGACAGCCTCTCCGGCTCCCCCACACAGAGTCTCTCTCCTGGGCCATCTACGCCGTGTCGCTCCCCTGCTCCTGATCACTCTGGAGGTGAGTGAGGTTACCACACACTTAGGATCCTTAAAAGGAAGCTAGCTATCGCTTTGTGTGTTGTGAAATATATAAACTCATTGTAAGCTGTGTTGTTTTCTTTCTCCCTCGTGTAGATTCAAGTTCCTCTCCATGCTCCAGCTCCCCTAACTCTCCTGTCCCACAGCCCCGCCCCAGTTCCCTCCATGTTTTGGGTCGCTATACCAAAGCTGGCCGCTGCAAGTCCACCAGCAGCATCCCTCCTTCACCGCTGGCCTGCATCCCGCCTCCTCAGCCTCTCTCTCCACAGTGCTCTCCATCCTGCCTCCCGACTCACCCAAAGTCTCTTCAGGGTTTCCATGGCAAGACTTTGTCCCCTCCCACTATCACCCGCCACTCTGTGCGTCCCCGGAGCGCTGAGCCGCCACGCTCACCGCTCCTTAAGAGGGTGCAGTCAGCGGAGAAGCTGACCGGAGACAAGATGACAGGGGGCTACCATGCAGAGAGGAAGGCCTACAGCACCCGCCGCCACACCATGGAGGTGCCTCTGTCTGAAGGGGAGGGGCTTGAGGACATGGAGGGGGACACCGCCACCGGGTTTGTCTGTGTCGGTGAGCACGGCCGCCAGGGTCTGTTTATAGGAGGGCAGAGAGGCTACCAGGACTCAGCCAGCGGAGGCAGCGAGCTCTACCGCTCCAATGCATCGCCACAACACCGCGGCAGTAGCCACCACTCAAACGACGTGGTGGTGATGAGGAAGCTGGCACTGTCGGAGCGAAGGGATTCCTTTAAGAAGCAGGAGGCCGTGCAGGAAGTGAGTTTCGACGATTTGGAGGAGAGAGAGGCAACCCCGAGCCCAAAGCCTCCTATCACGCAGCTGAAGGATTTCAAGGCGTCCTGGATCAACTCAGACAAGTCGCAATCTGCTGTGAAGGAAGGAAGAGGAGCACAGGGTACAACAACGCCGCAGAAAGCCAAGTCAAAAGACAAAGGAGGGTTTTAGTTTTGCCGGGAAAACAGGACAATGAAGAGTGTCATGGAGGAGGAGACTGATTATTGAAGAAGAGTCTTTGACCTGCTACTGTAACTTACATTTGAAGGCCTTGCATGTGTCCAGAAAACTGTGACCCAGTCCAAAATCATCACAAGCATCAGCTCAAAGACGGAAGAGCAAATGAACATCCATTTTCCTCAGTAATATATGCATCCTGCAACACTGTTAACAGAATAATGACTGCCCAACTTTGTCCACGTCCCAGTTGCTTGTTTTCTCTCTTGGTTCTCAAATCACTGTGGCACCTGGAACAGATGTATTTTGTAAATAGTTTTTGTTTTAAATGAAGGAGACTTATTTATGAATTTGATTTGTATGCTCATCTTTTTTTTTTTTGGGTTGCTGAAAATGCCTTGGATGCTTCAGCTACTCTTGCACAAGAGAAAGCCATGGAACAACTCTTCATTGTGGTTTTATAGCAGGTGCAGAAAAAGGCAGGTACCATCAGTCAATATTGTACCATATTTATACCTCAATACCTGTATAGAATTGGGTGTTGTTTCCTGTTTCGGTTGGGTCTTTGAAACAGACCAACGGTGTTTGTCCTGCAAAGTGTAATGTATTATAGACTCGAGAAGATTTTGCTGCCTCTCCATCATAGACATTGAGGTGGCTCCCAATTCGACTCATAGAAAACAGGCCTTTTTTTAAAGGATAAAAATATCAACAGCTCAATACTCAAAGGCCTAGCTGTGGTGCCAAAGCATGGTTTAGCCATAGGAACCATTTAAACAGAGGTACTGTACTTGTACATAAGAAGCTTCACGTATGCATCGGCTCTACGTCCACTTCCTTTCTGTCCTGTGTGTCACTCCAAGTTTTATTTGACATCATAACCTAATCAACACAGGTGTGTAGATAAAGCTTTGTGACTACCCTCTATAAGCAGACCGTGGTCTCTGTCACCCTTGTTTAATCGAGCCTCCGTCCAGTACCCCTAGCCCACCAACGTTGTCTAGCTGAAGTGCACCAGTTGTCGTATCCGTATAGAAGATAGCGCACCTTTTAATATGTCAGGACAATTTCCTTTCACCGATGGATTCAAAACTTGTACAGTTGATGCTACAAAGAAAACTAGTTCACTTGGCTGTTTTCTTTAAATGGCTGTTATGAATGGTTGTTTACATTTTAGTGCAAATATGTATGTGGTCATGGTTTTTGTTAAATTATTTTAGAAAGAAATGAATGACAGGGAATTCAACCAGGAGCCCTGTGCGGATGAAGGAATGAGTAGAGGTGATCTTTTTGTATATTTTGATATGGAAACAGTCTTGTTGCAGTACTAATAGCCTATGCTGTTGATGTATATTGTATAAACAATGGTGGACCTTATAACAGCTGTTGACAGTTTTTTTTTAAAGTGACCTTGTAAGGGTAGATGGACTCGGATTCATAGTGTAATGTCACTTATATGTGACAGGGTCTTAATCTCATGTTGTGATCAGCCTCAAAAGTGTGTTCATGTTTCACACCCCAGTATAAAATTCTTGCAATTTTAAAACATAATTTTCTTCACTGGTTTGATCTTTAAAGTGTGTGTTTTGTTGAGAAATGTGAACAAATTTGTTTTGGTTTTTATCTTCTTTTTATTTTTTGTTCCTTTTTTTTTACCGTTTAAAAAAAAAAAAAATTATTCAGGAACTGTATTGATCAGCAACCAAAAATGAATATTTAAACTAATTAATTTGAAATAGATGAAACATTTGTCCTATGTTCTTTTTTTTTTTTTTTGCAGAATCGAGGGAACTATTAATTTGGGAATTTATAATGGATGTTTAGCACATACTAAACCTTGAACGGTGCTTATAGAATGTTGGAGTTAAAATTAGAAGTCAGAATCTTGTTTGTCATACATTGGTGAGAAAACTGTTGGTAACATCACGGTGTGTTATGATTTAAGATCTCTTTATTTCGTGCCACTGTACGTAAACAGCCATATTGTGTGTGTGTGTGTGTGTGTGTGTGTGTGTCTGTGTGTGTGTGTGTGTGATAAACTCAATGTGTTCATATGTGGGCTCAACTGTTTTCTTTATCATTTCCACATTTTGTATCTGTTTGTGTGTTAAAGTTGTTGCTCTCCATTCAACCCCTTGTTCCTAAATGACAAACTGGCCTTTATGAAATTCCTACCATGTGGGTATCTGATGCAGACTTGTGACATTTTTTTTTATTGTCTTAACAGTGCTTGAAATAAATGCATTGCAAAGGGGCTACAAGGTCCAGGAATACAAAGTGTGTGTCCTTGTCATTTTCCCCTCAAACAACAATAAATGCAAGTTAAACAACACCATAAACAATCCAAATCTTTCTTTGGTTTTAAGGAGAAGTGTGGCACTTCCAACAGATAAACACAATATAAATATACATATAAATACAATATTTTTCACCCTGTGTAGCAATAATACACAATGTATGAGATGAACGTTTGACTCACTAAGATATCATTTAGGTTTTGTCCTAAGCAGTTGTGCTTTACACAGTTTTCCATATGTAATCCAAACCTGTCACATGTATGAATAATCTTTAAATCTTTAAACGAAAAAACATAAAATATTGAACTTGAACTGAACATTTGAAGATGTTCTTGAAGAAACAAAACATGGGATGAGGCACGGATTTTGCATACAGTTGGGGAAAAAGCAGCCTTTCAGTTTAAAATATCGGGCTCAAATTACCATTATGGGCCGAGTCAATCCGGTGACCCCTCACTAATCGTTCGGGCTTTTCCGCTCGGCTCCGTCACTTTCCGCCCTCCTCATATTAGTTCCCACGCACTCTCCTTCCCTGCGCCGTGCTGAGCTGGAAAATGGCTGTGTAGGGGAGCAGGGAGTCATGAACGGGAAAAGAAAGAAAGAGCGAGAGAAAGAAGCGAAGCAATAAGTGAACCGAGGGTCTGCCAGAAGTTTACTGCACACGGAGAAGCTATCGACCGAAATAAAGCTCCACACGGACTCATGTCTCCTACTTGGAAGAGTTTAAAGCGCCGCAACCTAAAGTGAGAAGAGTCAAGAAATATCCGCGGGTGAGTTTTTCCAAGTTATTGCACATTTCCAGTACGGCCACTGTACTGGAAAATGGTGGAAGCGCTGCAAGTGTTCACACGCAGCCTCACGATGTTGACTCGTGCCCTAGTTTAAATGGATTTAGTTTTGTGCTTATTTTAAAAAAAAGTGCAGTACACATTTGACTAAAATGTATCATATTATGTGCTCGTGCAGCATGTTCCTCGGTGCCTGTCGACAGTTGACGTGTTTCAAAGCCCGTTAACTTAACTTGCTTTAGATTTGTTTTGGGTTCTTTCTATATGTCTTGATAATGCGTTTGAGAGGACTTTAAACTAGCTAGTATCTATAAAAGTTGTCAACTTTTGCAGAGTTTTAACCTCCGACTTACTTTTTGTAGTTAAATGCTTCATGTTTTAAATGGTGCTAACAAATTGCACTGCAGCACCTAAACACAACAAAGAAGCCAAACTCTGCAGTATACTCCATGTGTGTAACATTGATACGTTAGTACAAGTGTCAGTATAACAGTGCCATTACATTGACTGCAGACTATAGGAGGCCATGCAATGTGGGGGCCCCCTCAGCTGAAGGCCTGTGTTGCATCCCTGGTTAGAGGATTTGGCATGCATCAGGGGTTTATTGAAATTGTGCCACTTGCATAATAAGACAAGCCACTCAACTGTGTGGAGACCTCTTTTTTCTCCTGTAATTACTGAATCCAGCATTATGCAACCTAAATGTCAATTATACGGCTTTATCAATGTGAAGCATGACTTGTGGCAAAGCCTTCTTTCTTCTTTTAAGAGTCTTAAAATGCTCCAAATGACTCACAGAGCGTGTTCCTTCCAAAAGAAGGGAAGATTTCCTAAAATACCAAGAGTCGTTTCTCGGAGTGGCTGCATAAAACATCAGCTAACTTTCAAGTTCCACCAGAAGCAGTACAGCTGTGGTTATTTTTGTTATACGTCCTTCAGCAACCCAGTTAAACTGAAATGGTGTTATTTGATGGAAATAGCAGCAGGGTACGGATTTAAAGACAGTTTAGACACCGGACAGGCTGCAGAAGCTGGGCTGGGACTGGTTGTTGAAGAAAAAACTAAAATCTGATAGTTGACAAAAGTAGGATTGTCTGCTTTCCAGGAAGATAAGTGGGGCTATTTATTCAAATCTAGTTAGTCTCTTGTCATACACTTTTTGGAAAGCTCTTTCCTGGACGTGACCAATTGCTTATTGGAGTTTGAAAAAACATCCCTGACTTGTTGACTTGTTTTCAGCAACAATATTTACATTTGAAGACTTTTTATAATTTCAAAATGCGAATTGATATGAAAGTCAGACAAAGGCATGGACTTGCAAATTAAATAGATTTAATGTTGGTGCCACTTCAGTTGCATTACGCAATCGCCAACCAAATAAAGGGGTTCCTCATTAATCTCCGGGATAAGTATTTGATTGGATTGGTCATTGCTGTGTTACAATGGAGGCCACTGTATTGCATATTATTCACGTTAAGGCAAAATAGAGTTAATCATGGAGAAGTTAGCCGTTTTATACAATTATATGGGACTTGAATGGACTATATGTTTAGGTAAAGTACAAGGCTTACTTGCTAAGCACTTTCTGGCCTACATGCTAACTTCGCAGGAAAAGCTCTTGTGTTATTTTCAACATGTGCTGACTGAGCAGGTTTGTCAGATTTGATTTCTTTTTTCCAGACACACTGTTTAAATGTAACATTGTGATTGCAGAGACTTAAGGTAGCATTTGAAAGTGTTTGAGGCGTTGAATTGCCTGCATTTTATATCTTCTGATAAATACAGTGAGCCGTCTTTAACTGTAGAGCCTTGTGGTGTAGTTGACTTTTCAGAACAGTGCCGTCTCAGTGCTTCATAATCTTCCTAGCAGATGTTTCTACTTAACGAAGTGAGTTTTTCAGCTTCATTAAGGACAGATAGCATTTAGGTGAACATAACTTGAATCATCAAATGCCTAAGCCCACATTTTATGCTGAGAAAAGGAGTCTTCACAAGCGTCTGTGTTGTTGGCCTGTCCCTGCTGCCTGTGGCGCAGTAGATTTTTCAGCTCCATGTGGACAGATGGCTGGAGGCCAGGCTGCATGCGTGGTGGCTCTGTAGTCAGCTCCTCACCAGCAGGGCCGTGAAGGGCCAACGCATACACTCACTTTAAAGCATAACTGGGTGCCCACGTGAATGTCTGAACTTAGTACAATGCATGTGTTTGTGTTGGTGAAATTCACTTCAGGACAGCAGAAGACTGCACCTTTCTTCATGGGTGCATGAAATCCATAAAGTGTGCCTCTGAGATATGACACTTTTATCCTTTTGTGTGAAAACACTGTACTAGCTAAGACATTAGCTTAATTAATAACTCACGAGCGCTCTTTTAAAAATAATCCCAACGTGATGAGAACTTATTTAACTATATTTGGAGTAGATCTGCCAAGGCATGTTTCAAACTGTTGAAGAAATGGTTATATATCTCTGGGTTTACCTAACTTAACCCTGAACTACAGATGTAACTGTTGATGATGATTGATGTTCCACACCCTCAGGCCTTCAGAGATACTTTTTCCCCTGCATTGGTAACTGATAACTAGGTGACAGATTTATAAGATAAGCTAGTTTATACATACCAAGGTATGTTTCATGTGGTTACTTCAATATTTAATATGAAACGATTAAATGGCCAGGCTGATATAACGGCTTGTAATTAGCTTGTTGCTGATAAATCATTATCAGTCGATAAAGTTTGAAGCACTTAAGAAACGTGGTTTATAGTCTGGTGTATTTGCACATTGGATAGAAAGTTCATTGTTACGAAAAATGGCAAAAAAAAATTTCTATACCTAACGTGAGAGTTAACACTCAAATAGCTTCACATTTTATTTTTACATGAATGTTATTTCTGTGAACTTTAGATTTTTCTAGAAAATTTAACTTACTATTGCATATACCATTTGTTTAAAATTGCATCATTAAATACCATAAAATATGATAATATCTATTGAATATCACATAAACAATAGATAGGGGGTGAAGCCAAATTTAGATTTTGTTTTATCCTAACAGTCTTAGAGATTGACAATGAGATAAAATACAGAAAAGCTGGATGTCACAAATCTGAGAGGCTGGATTTTAATTAAATTTAATCAGTTATAAAAAAAAAATTGTGTTTAAAAACAATTTGTTGTAGTGCTGGGGATTTATAAATGAAATGATCAAATAAATATTAATATATCAGGAGTAATAAATATATTTAGTTCAAATCTAATAAAGTTCATCAAGAGGAGTGTTACTATAACAAAACAAAGTAAAAAAAAGAAACATATCTGTTTGTTAGTCTTGAAGCTGTGTCAGTAGTCATACTCCCCCGTGTTAGTGACGCTCTGAATAGCTTATTGGACATTTTACATTATGCATACTGGTGTATAATGAACAGGTCAGAGCTCCAGTGGCTGACTAAACGCATCAGGAGACATTCCATGGAAATCTAAATGGCATTTTGCGTTCAATATAGGTCTCACTTTACCCGAGTGAGATAAATAGCAAATGTGAAATTAGGGAAATATTGACTAACTGTGGCTATGGAGTACACATTACTTTACTAATATACTTGCTCTTTGGAGTGGATTTTGTCCTAGTTTCTCTTAGTGTTTCTTCTATCAAGTCCAGAATTTATTTTTCTTTCTTCTGTTGCATATAATCATCCCATCCATCATCCTGGTAACTCAGAACAACTGAAATCCTCTCCTTTCATCTCATTGCTCGACTTCGACATGACTCATGGAGTTCTCTCCAATCACACACAGCCTCCAGTTTTCCCATGTTATGTTTTTCATCATTATCCTGTGGCAGTTTCACTTGATTTCAATCACCGCTGCTTCAGAGATGATGAGCGGCCATCAAGGATGCTCTGATGAGAACAGTCAGGCGTGCGGGGAAAACAGGAGTTGTTTGGATCAAATGTTTGATCACTGCCTAGATACATTTTCTAATATTAGAACATTTCCTTGATTTGTCCGGCTTCTCTGGTGACTGTGGAGCACATGGCCTGAGCAGCAGCCAATCAGAGCGCAGGATTAGCTTTCCCTCTCTCTAGCAACAGTGAGTTACTTGCTGCCTATTCATTAATTATTTTCCTGTGGTCTCCCTAAGCCCGTTGGACTCTGCTGATAGCAAGTGCTCCGCTCTCAGTCTGTGTTTTTGTTCACTGCTTTCTGCCGCTCTCTGCTCTGACTGAATAAAAACTCTTAAAGAAAGGATGGATCCTGTGACGCTGAGCCGGCCAGCTGCTGCTGCTGCCCTGAACTGTGAGCCACTTCAACTCTATCAGACCAGGACTGTTTCAGAGATGACACTCCTCTCGCCTCGCACGACTTTTTCTCCTCTGGAACTAAATAATAAAGGGGGATTGCTGACTGCGCTCTGCTTTTACTTCGTTTTCATCTTCTTTCCTCTTTCTTTCTGCAGCAGCGCTCTCGTAAACAAATAAAACATGGCAACTGGAAAAACGACTGGACTTTTTCGCTGGCTGAGGATGGGGGGGGCTGCCAGTTGGAGGCAGGACCCTGTGTGTGTTTGGGGGGGGGCTGGAGAGCAGGTGGAGAGAGGAAGGAGGGGGAGTTTAGGGTTGGGGGGGGTATGGTGGTGTGAGGATTGCGGGCTGTGGTTGGGTATGCCAGTGCCACGTGTCTCGCCTGGCACCTCTCGCTTCTCAGCTCGGAGGATGTTGGACCGAGAATCTGCCTGAGCCTGTCCAGCTTCTCTCTGAACCAAAAGTGGGGTGAGTGTTGCACTCTGCCGCATCCACAACAACTCTTTAAAAAAAAAGATGATCGTGTTACACCAGGTTTGCAGTGTACGTACGTTCGCCTCTCCGAATATCGTTGGGGGAGAGGGCATAATCTAGACTAATGTCCGAAAGCATGCACTTTGGCATTCAAAAATACAATTTGGAGGTTAAGGTTTATTATATATGCTCTCCGTAGGTTTTATTTAAGCAGCTGCATGCATCACTGGAAACATTTTCCACTTAGGAGCGCTAATAAAAATGATTGCACAACATCGGGGCCTCGCAAACCAGGCCTATTTTGATTTGGATGTTGTGGGAAATTGCCCCACATAGCTCCGTACTCCTGCCATACAAGAACTTCCCTCCACTGTCTCTAACCGCCCCCCACCACCTGCTCCATCTCCCCGCCGACATCCTTTCATGTGGTCCTGAGAGGTGAACAGGACGGCTATCCTCGGTCAGTCCACAGATCACAGATGGACTTAATCTGGGAATGCTGATCTCTCTCTCGTCTTCGCTCCCCGTCTCATCTTGGTATAGTTGCCATTTTGAACTTTGTAACTCAAATTTTAAACGACCTAAAGACGTAAACATGGTATGTCCATGTGTTGCTGTGGATATTATACTGTAGGGTTTTCAAATACGTAAATACAGATTTTTTTTTTAATTGAGTGTCTAATGGGCTTATCTGATAATCTCTTTTGTTGCTTGTAATATTTGCGCACTTTTTCTTCGCATTTTATTGGGCCTCAATCGTCTTTTATTCGACACTATTCATTCTGGGTCCATAAATGCCGTATTTGCTGTGCATATATGGATATTAAACTATGACACATTTGATACGAAGTAGTGTGTTATTCTGCATGGAAACGTTGGCTTGTAAGTGGTGTTTTCTGCTATTGTGCCAGGCTTTGGTGCCTCAGCTGAACGTCCATTCGGTTTTCCCATCTTGACCAGACAGTATGATTTAGCTATTTTCACAGAGTGAAGCCGAAAATATTTCTGAGGCAACACAGAGCTGCCTTTTTTCTTTTCTATGGTGAGGTTGTGAGGGCTTCTGCACGTTTCAGAGAATCCTGGTTGCCCTACAGCGTGGAGCTCAGTTTGTCCTGCATGCTCGTTCTGCGAAAATATTTTCTTCGCCTTTTTTTGCACAAATTTGGACGCTGCTAATTGCACATGTTGTGTAAGTTGCCGGGACGCCTATTTCACATGGAAACTTGATGTTCCTGTGGATTATGTGATGGCTGTTGGTGTGTGCGTGTAGGGTGGAGGGATTGGAGGCTCCCGTCCAGGGACCCAGTCTGCTGTTGGTCATGACGCAGCAGCATCATCCCATCTCTCCGTCCTAACCCCAGACTGCACAAGCGCATGGAGCTGCCGCAGATCGCCATTTTCATGCCCCGCTTTGAGCTTCGTTTCACATGGATAAGCGCCGCTTTACTTACGGCTATTTAGCGAATAGAAACAACGTTCATTGGTAATCATTTGTAGTTTTCAGGATTGTTTTTTTGTCATTTTTGAGTCTAATCATTATTTCCTTTTTGATTTTTTTGATGTCATGCAGGTCGGTCATAATCTGTGTCCAGAACATGTGGGAGCGTGAGAGAACTGAAGAGGATTAAAGACCTTCCCACTCGTCCTTCAATCAGACCACTTCATCCGGCCGTGGCGAGCCAGCGACGCCGGGCCTTCGACTTGCAAAATATTTTACCCGACTGCTCCACTAGCCAGCAGGTTTTGGCTGCTTGAAAGAGCATGTTGCCAAGGCGCTCCCTCTGCTCCATCATCTGGCTCAACCGGGGTATCAAGCTGAGGAAAGTGTCCACCAACACCGGTCAGGTCTGAAGCTGCTGCCCCCGCAGACCCAGCAGCAGCACAACGCCACCTTATCGACTTTAAAAAAATGCTTCTAAGCTTCGGGTGATTCCCCTCCTCCCCTCATCCTCCCTCAACCCACCAAGAGTTAGTGACTCACCAGCCTTTTTGGTTTCTGAAGCGGATTTCTCTAGAGCCGAACCGTGCCGTTGCAGCGGGACTCGGGCTGCACCATCTAATCCTCTCTTCAGTAGCCATTTTGATTTTGCTTCCCTGACAAAATGGCGACGGAAGGTTTTCAGTACCTTGCCCTCTACGCCTTCACCAAGGACCAGGAGGAAGACCTGGACCTGCAGCCGGGGGACGTCCTGACAGTCAGCAGGGCCTCGCTGCTGTCCATGGAGAACTACCAGGAGGGCTGTGTGGAGCATCCCGAGCGCCTGGGCTGGCTGCTCGGCTACAACGAGCGCACCAAGCAGAGAGGCGACTTCCCCGGGACGTATGTCGAGTACGTGGGCCCCGTGAAGATGGCGCTCCCATCCAGTCAACCCAGGTCCCAGCGACCCCTCCCCGCTGCTCCAAGACCAGAGTCATCTCAAAGTAAGACTTTTTATATTTTGCTCCGTCACATTTTCTCAGCAGTGAAGCTGCGCGGGAACCATGTCTGGGACATGTTTTAGAAATGAATCTTATAACCGTGCTACTGTTAAGCATGACGCCATTTTTACATCTGAAGTGTCGCAACGTCATACATCAGTGAAGCACAGTTGTGTACAGTGTGGTGTAAGTTGGATTGCAAACCTGCAGCTTAACATATTTTATAATGCTTTTATTGTGAATTTTTCAGAGAAACCATCTGTTTGCAAGTTCGATTTTTTACATTATTAATGAAAGTCATGCAGGAGCAGGACCAACATGTTTACTTGTATGTTATTGGTTTATTGGTGTGCAGAAATGATAAAAACGGAAAGGCTCAAAATCACAGTTGAAGCTTACTTATAATCTAATTTATATATTTTATATATACACACTTCTTTCCTCTTTAAATAATAAATCAAAATGATGGCAGGTAGTGTTTCTGACAGTGTGGTGAGTCCAGGGCCAGATCAGCCATTGGCTGTTAGATAATTGGTGCAGTTGATGTTTGTTGCCGGTCAACCACCCTGGGAGTTTTGATAGGTCTCCCACATTTGGCCGTGACCTCGAGCTGACCCTTTAATCTATACTTAAACACGACATAAGCCTTACCTCTTTGGAGGCGCAGCTAGCCAAACTCTCTGTTGAATAATAAAGGGCTAATCCATCTGCTCAGACTCTCCTGTACAGGTCTGCCATTGATTCTGTCCGTGTGTTAGGCCCCCCCTTTACATTCGACGTTTACATGTGTCCCACGCACCAAACTGCGTCTGGGCTTATCTGCACAGAAATGCCTGGCTCTCCTCGCTTTGACTTGTTATTGACCCTCTGCTCCATCAACAGATCGCACAGGCAGGAGGGGCTGCTCTGTTTTCAGCTGTGGCTCCGTTTGAGATATGAGGGCTTTTTTTTGGCTTGTTAACCGATGTTAAGAAAAATAAAAGGTTTTAATAGGCGTGTTTGTATTTTAGCAAACTGTTATATAACAGTTCAGGAAACACAAAGTCCCGTTTTCTCCTTGGAGATACGTACTCAGTTCTTTTACACCTCTCTTCACTCCTGTGACTTTGGGAAAATATGTAAAATATTTATTCATAATACACTGCTTTGAGCTGCGACAGCGTCCAACTCAAACATTCTCTTGGCTCGGATTGGCTGAACTTAGCAAGCTCGACTTCAAGTGAAAACTTTGATTTGTTTCCAAAATTCTTCTACACTCCCAAGGTTTCCATCATTCTTCTCCTCATTAGCACTCCCTGGCTTTTGGCTTCAGCTGGTTAATGTCTTGCTTCCTTCTATGGGATGCCAGAAGAAGAAAAAGGTGCAAGAGGCCAAAAGATTAATAAAAAAGTGTTTATAATACCATCCTCTGTCAATAAGCTGTATTCTCTGTCATTCGCCTTTTCAGTTTTATAGCAGGTGGGCTGAGCACCACTCTGAGCACAGAGGCTGTGAACTCTGCATTACCTCAGGTTGAGCCACTCGCCTATTCAGCTCTTCCACACAGTACACTGGGCCGCATTTGATTCAACTCATTTCTCAGTAATAGTTTACTGAAAAGTAAAAGTGAATATCAATTTCTCCAGTTTTCTTATCACGAGTACCTCAAATATAACACAATGCTAAAGTAAAGGGAAGTCTCGTGAGGAAGCACAGGCCTAAACGTTGTCCTGTGGACGCAGGTGAGGAGGACAACAGTATCCTCTGGGTTTGACCGACAGTGAAACAAACCAGTCAGGCAGCAGGCGTTTGTGCCGCTGATGTGGAGAGACGGGGGCAGGAGAAAGTGAAACCCTGAGATGGGGGGTGGATGGCAGGTCAGTGGCTAAAGGAAATTTATTGTAGATTAGAAATGGTCCAAATTTTACAAAAATCATCTTCATTTCCCCGAAGGAACCGAGGCCCTGGGCGTTGTGTGAATAGAGCTATTGTTAATGTGGCCCATTTACTGTTCACAGGGATTTTATCATTTGATATCAGGGCATCTACACTGCCGGGTGTTTGGTTAGGTTGAGCAAGAGACAGGTTTAATCCCGACGTCCAGCCTTTGAAACGCAGCTGAATTCTTGACAAAAGGCCCCCCCTCTGCAGGTGAGCCACCACAGCGTCCAAAAGTGAGTGGTTGTTTTCTGGTCCTGGTCAGTGCATTTTGACTTACAAGTGACTGGCTCTGTTAGGACTTTTTCCCGCCGTGCGAAATTCCTTATTAAGCACGTTTTTTAGAGTTTCAGTTTAATTCAGATTTGATTATTTTGGATACAGCTACAATTGATATCACCTTCCCTTCGCATTGCCTCTACTGCGATACTCTCTCTGTCTCAGGTCTTTGTCATGCAAATGCATGCACACGCTGCCAACAGATTAGGTTCCTATTGCTAAAATCCTTCTGGTTTTAAATCCCAGAATTAAGGGAAACAGGTTTTTCATTTGCATCAGGTTACTGTGGAACGTCCACAAACACCCGTCTACTTTAGTGCAAATAAAGCAATGTTTTTCAGCAGGAGCAGTCAAAATGAAAATTTGTTTTAGTGGTCAAAAGATGCAAACAGCTCAGCTTTTCTTGTTTCTGAAACAGAAGGAAGGGTTGGCTGATGATGGCCTATTATTGTGAATATGAGATGGACAGCAACAGAAAAAGGGCCCTCGTCCTGATGATGCATCACTCAAAAACAAACAAGTGTTGTTTATAGAGTTTTTATGAATTTTTGTATGCTTAAAAATTAAATCCAAAGAACTCTGTCTTAAAGTAGTTGATATTTTATTTCTTTTTATCTTTTAGCCTTGTTTAAAATACAACAAAAGTGTTTCTGCATTGAATAAAATTACTAGTATAGTAGATTTCGGCGGTTAACTCAACACTCATTCCTCTTTGTTGTCCACATTTAGCGTCAGTACAAGTTTTCATGATAGCTGTAAGTACATTTCTCGAGGCAGATGATGGGTATGAATCAGTTTCATTCCCCAGATACGGAGGGAAACGTTTCTCAACTTGCAGCAGGAATAATTCTACAAACCCAGAGAGAGTTTTTATTTTTTCTCTTTCCCTCCTTTCTCTCTTTCCTCTCGCTGGCCTCACTTTAACTGCCTGCTGAAGTGAACCATGGCTTGGCATGTTTGCAAACTCCTCCCTTCTTACTCCCTCCCTCCCCTCTCTTTCTCCCCCTCTTTTGCAGCCTCCCTCCCTGATTCACATACATGTCTGATACTGTCTCTGGGCAGCTATAAACCATGTTAGCAGGCCAATTCTCAGAAAGGAGAGGCCTCCACTCCACTCTCCGCTCCCTGCGCCTTACCAGGAAAACACTTTCAAAGAACCCATGGAGGAGGGGGGGGTCGAGAGAGAAGAGAAAGTGAATGGGAAAGATACTGAGAGGCTGGAAGGAGAGGGAGACGAGGGTACATTGTAAGCCAAGGCCACCCTATCTGCAAATATATGAAGCAGCTGGGTTTGGTTTCTCTTCTGATTCTTGTTTTTTCCTCCTGGAGTTCAGTACATTTAGCGTGTTACATTCCCAGGGTTATTGAAAATACTTCTTTAGTGCCAGAGCAGTAACTGAGAACTCATTTAGGCGTAAAGTTGTCTTACTAAAAGATTAATGGCTTTCACAAAACCACAAACTGAGTGAAGTACATTCTGTACAGTCGCTCACGGTAGGAGTGAAACTAAATCAAGGTTCCTCTTTGGTGCTTTTAGATTACAATAAAGGTACTAATGTGAGGTCAACCAAATGACTCTACCAGACCCTCTATTTTTCTTCTGTGGGCAAAATGTCCAGCTCAGCATTATATGCATGTGCATGCTGAGTTGAAAGTATAGACTGACCGTGTCTAAAGGCAAAGGTGTTTATAGCTGTTAAAAATAGCTACGCTTGAAGGTGGGGTGCCCAATTTTTACCACGTCTCCTCAGAGGCATTCATGATGTTGCACAAAGTGACTGCAGAAGTTATGTGAAGAATTACAGAAAGAGCTTAAGCGATAAGTTAAAAATCCTGCCTACTTTATCACATCTGCTCAGTCGCTGCGAGGGGTGGGCATGAATGTCGGATTGACGCTTTTGGAAAGTTACAGAAATTGTTGGGTGCAGCTGGCCTAACTCCAACACTGGAAAGGCGTGGGGGAGGGGTGTTCAGACGGTGTTCAACAATCTGACAAGCACTTTGTTAGAAGCACACTGGCCCCATTACATTTAGAATGCGGAGAGTCATGTAACACTGACTCCAGCTGGACTCACCGCTAGTTAGGCTTACAGGACTAGATGGCAATGTACCTGTTAATACAATCAGCACTTAGCAGAGCTGGAAGAAGGAGTCCTAAGGTAAACTAGAAGTACAAGAGTGTAGGAATACTCAGTTACAAATAAAAGTCCTGCATTCAAAATGTTACTCCAGTAAAAGTACTCATTCTGCAGATTGGTCCATTTCAGAATAATATATATGATGTGTTTTGATTATAATTATTGATGCATTAATGCGTTTATGTGTTGGGTTAAAGGGCAGCTAGTTTTAACTTTGCATACTGCAGGGTAGCTGGTGAATTTACTCCAGGTGTAACTAAAGTCTGATTTAAGTGTTGATTATATTTCACATCATTATTCAAAATGTGTAACTATTTACTTTGTTTGTAAACTAAAGGTATTAAATAAATGTGGAGGCGTAAGGGTACACCATTTACCTCTGAATTTAAATACTTTAGTAATTTTTAAAAATTGTATTGAAAGGTCTCCTATTATGCTATATTTGAACAATATATTATAGGGCAATATCTATACAAAACAATTCTGTGAAGTGTTTTGCTCAAAATATCAAACAGATCACTAATTGTAGCATACCCCTCTACTTCAGCCCTGTTCCTGAAGAGCTGATTCTGTGACTGTAGCTTTAAATTTGAGCTGAGCTGAAGCTGGCCACGCCCCTTTGCAGCGTCATGCAGCTCTCTTTCTGAAGAGAGAAGTTTCTAAAGGAGAAACTCAGCTAAACTCTGCCGTGATTAAACGCCATATTATGTTCCAAACCACATCAAGCATTATTTCTGAAACACTTCTCAGTGTTTACCACTAAAACAGAGACATTATATGTATTATATATACAACAACTCTAAGTCCCTCCTGCAGACATCCTGCTGAATACACAGAGGTGCTGCGGAGGGGATTCAGCTCGCGACTGTATATTGCGGACGATAGGTTGGGACGTGTCACATGGGCGGGACGTCTTAGGAGTCCAGTGTAAAGCCAGCCCACATTTCCAATATGACGTCATAACCGAATCAAATCTAGAACAGCTCGTTTGTACCCCCATTTTTAGAGATGTGGGTAAGGAGGAAAAGAGAGAGGGTTGTATTTTCTGACACTTTGTGAGTCTCCTTACACACCGGGGACACATATTTATGTATAAAAGACAGCAAAAAGTGCATTTTGCCTAATAGAGGACCTTTAAGTACAGTTCATTTGTAAATGTACTTAGTTAATTTACACAACCGCAAATATCCAACAAATGCACAGCACAGATTTAGATTCATATTTGACATTAACAACCATTTTCCATTCAATTCAAAGACATAGAGTAATAGACAACACTGCAGAAAAAACACTTTTACTTCACAACACAAAGCGCCACACAAACTTCTATGATTAAATTCTTCTGGCTGGCTGGCAGGTCTTCAAAAAGCAATGAAAATGAGATAGCAATACGTTAACATTGGCATGGCATTATAAAGTATTTATCTCAGCAGGCGTTTAAAACCAGATCCAGCGTTGTGCGGAGAACACCTGCGTCTGCCATGTTTGCAGGGGCTCACTCGTACACGTGTAGCTGTGAAGCGTGTTGTGACAGAGGAGTGGGTGGCGTGCCCGCTCATAACGCACTGCCTGTCTACATAGTTGGGATGCAGCGAGGACATGTAGCAGTGAAACCTGACCAGCAGCTACACACTGCTACACACCAGCCGTGAGCCAGACAACAACTGGCCTTGTCACCGCTGCGCATTAGAAACACATGCTCGGAGTAACCCACATGGTTTGAAAATGTTTAAGCAAACCTCAGTTGTTGATAAAAGGGTTTGAATCTGGGCTAGGTTTGTGTATTCGGAGGACAGGGAAACACTAGGAGGTCAGATTCAGCGTAAATTTGCATATTACATTTATTGTGTTTGTTGAGGATCAGTCATATTTTTACATTTTTATTTTGTAAAACGTTAATGGATTAATCAAGTGGACTGTACTTGTCATCCTTGCTGACCAGTGAACTAAACCAGTACATTTGGTTATCCCTGAATAAGCTGAAAACTGAATGTATTACTTTATTAACACATATTAATATGTATCTTTTAAAAAAGCCCTTTGTCTAAAGTCAGGTAGTAATATTTTAATGTTTCTAGTGGTAACTTGTAGCTGTGGCTGACCGGGGGTTGATTTTAATCATCAATAGCCTAAAAGGAGACAAATACAATATTGTGTCAAATAATAAAAGTTGGATTGCACACAAAGTTTTTACAAAATAAATAAAAAGGACATTATTAATAGAAAGCATTTGGAGTTTTGAAAAAGAAATTCCAGAGTTTAATCTGAGCAGTGAAATCCTGTGAATGATTTCATGCTGTGCGTTTGGAAAAGCTGTGGCTTCTGACAGACCTCTAAGAGGCAGAATGCAGCAGAGCAAGCTCCGTGTTACATAAGCACACTGAGGCAGGAGATGCAGAGGAAATATTTAGCTTCACATCGCTCTGCTTCATCCAGTCTGCTGTGCAAACACTCACAGACAGGATCTGCAGCATTCATCTCCCCATCAGCGCTCCTTCTGTATGTGGAGATAACATCAAAACCAATTATAGATTTTCTCACTGGCACAGATTATGTCGAATTACTCGCTTTGACTTTATCAAAGCATCTGTGAGGAAAAACAGCGGTCATGAGATCCAGCCAGTAAAAATCTCCTCCTACCAATGCTTACATAAGCTTGACTTATACGGCCTCAAATGCACTCGGGCTCACTTGTTAAGAGGCAGGAGGGCCAAACTCCACTCTGCCATGCTTTTTTCTTTATGTTCCTCCTTTTCTCCCATTGGCTACGTCTGATGGCATGTCAGGTCATTAGCCGGTCTCGCAGGGTGCAGTCTGCCAAGGAAGTGGTTCTAATTGACGAACAAGTTGCTGTTACTTTATCTCTCTTTCTGTCTTTCACTCTTTTTCCATACCTTTCCAAAACCCTGAGAGGACCGCAGGGCTTCAGCTGCTTTTGGCACGAAGAGAGAAGAAAAAAAACAGATTCTCTCTTTGCACGAAAGTTTAATTATTTTTTTTCCTTTTCCGAGTGAGTAGAAATATACTGTGAAATAAAGTGTTTATGTTTGTTTGCATGTAGGGGTGAGAAAGTTCTTTCCTCTCGGGGAAAATATGGCAATCAAAATGTTCTTCCTACTCCCCTCCCGAACAGTTGGACAGCATTCAGTTTGTGGTTTTATAGCCTATATTTGTACTTATTTCCCTGTTTTTATTTGATTTCCACGTTTTATTGCCTGCATCCTGCCTCAACCCAACGGCATAACAGCTCCATGAAGATTGGCTTTTGCACTTCTGTACTGTATAACTAAAACGTTCTGCTTTCTAAAGCAATAACATTTGAATTTAGTTGCATCTGTACCGGTAATTATGACAACACACTATAATGTAGACAGTGTTCACTTATTCCGTCCTTCATATTTTAAATGGAAGCATCAAACTAAGCAATGTAAAAAATGAATCTATCGTACCGTGTTCCATTTTATGAAGCGTGAAATCGTCTATTTGCAGTTAAATATAATTTATCTGTTGATATTTTCTCATGTGTGTTTCTACTGTTTTCACAAATTCGTACGGGGTGGAAAGTGGATTAACATAAACATTCTGTTGGTCTACGAGAGGTGTCGGTGTGGGCTGTGTGTGAAGGAGGAGGTTAACATGTGTTTTTGATTCTTTGTTTGTATTGACCTCAGGGATATTTCTTGTCTGTCAGGAGAGAAGGCAGACGTTGCATGCCGTTGTCATAGAGCTGCACAACTTCTTAGCATTTTTCGGGTTGCAGAAACTAGGGGCGGCAGCTGAAAATGTACACGGTCGCGCAGAAAAAAATGGGATCATGCACAACTCTGGCGAAACAAAGCAGTCATCAGATGACTCAGTGAGATGAACGGGTTGCTAAGGGCAGGGATAGGCTAGATTGAGTTAATCCTGTGGTACAGATAATATTTTGTGGAATGGTGCCTGAACAGCCTTAAAACTCATGGAGCCATTACTGAAACTGGACTTTTTTAAGATAGTTTTCATCTTTCTTATGCCACCACAAACATGCCCAGTTTAGCTGCTTTAACGCAATCCAGTTTTAAGTCTGAAAATCAGATCAGGGAGAAGACTGAAGGGGGAGCTGTGTGCATCGCAAGATCAACATTACTTTGTTTTAAACTGTAGCAAATCTAACACAAAGTAAAGAATTGTAATGCTTTTGTAATACACTAAACTGTTATCCTGTGGATAGAGGGGGTGGATCAGTATTCATCATGAGTTGTTAGACAAACTTTGATTTGGGTTGACATTTTGTGCTGAAATGTGTAAACTGTACTGAACCCCAAAGAGAGACTGAGGAGATGAGAGAAGGGGGGGGGGGCCTGCCAGCCAGCCAGCCAACCAAAAATGGCCTACATGGATAAAGTAGAGGCAGAGGTCGGTCTGTTCGCTCCGTCAGGAAAAGTTTCTGTGTCTAACCGGCAGGCATGGAGAGAGAGAGAGAGACAGAGAGAGACAGAGAGAGAAGAGAGAGTGTCTCAGAACTGAAGCAAAAGGGAGAGAAGTCTAAAGAAAGAGCAAAAGAGAAAGTCCAGCAAGCGCAAGAATGCAAAAGAGCAAAGGACGGAGAGAGGGAGCGAGAGGGAGAGAGACCTCCGGAGTAACGGAGAACAAGAACCAGAGCGAGAGAGAGAAAGAGAGAGAGGGGAACGGAATGTGCTGACGCTGTGTTTCTTGTCTGAACTCCCCAAATTAATAATCAGCAGCGGTTTAGCCGAGCCGTGCCAGGAACAGGAGCCTACTGCCAAGCCCCGGCCAGGCCAGGCCCTCCCTGCTCCCAGCGTCACCCCCACCCCTCACCCAAAACCTCCCCACCCAGCCCACTGCCCCGCTCTGGGGCCGAATAGGAGGCGCTGCCTGCCTGCCTGCCTGTCTGGGCCGGGCCGGCCTGGCACACTGCCACAGGGCTTTTGCTTGTTCAGGAGTTTTGATTAAATCCTTTATTGTGCTCCACTCACGCAAAGAGCTAAGGCGAAACACCGAGCAGGACAGAGCGGAGGGGGAGGAGAGAAAGCGAGAGGGGAGAGAAGAAAAGGGGAAAAAAAGAGAGGGAGGGAGGGAGGGAAATGGGATCCCTCTTTTTTTCCCTCTTGCTTTCTCCTTTTCTCTTTCTCTCGGACTGAAAAGATGTTTGATTTGGTCTATGGGGAGCTGTAAAGTAGATAAAGTTTTTGCTCACCATCAGCAGTCCGTTTTTTTTCCTCCCTTTTTTATTTTCACTCCTCTGTATAAAGCCTCTTTTCACTCTTTTGTACATTTACTAAAAAGTTCTGGTTTTCATATCATATATCTCATCAGCTAGACTTCCGGACTGTAAACTACCACAGAAAGATGCACCACAAGCTCTCAGGTGTTTGTGTTAGCACTGGGAGTTTGAATACTTTACAAACAAAAGCAGCACACTGCGCTAACTGCTGCTGCGCTTTACAGCTAAACAGGTGTTCTTCTTGCGAAATGGATACTAAAATCCACCTCATCATTTTTTATTGTGTTCCTCACACATTTTATATGTGCTCACAACATTATGCACACTCTATATCTGCAACTGCTCCTAGTTAACTGTGCCCTTGTCAGGGTTGCAGCCCCCCGCGGTCTTTCAGGGGCTTTGTGCCAGAAGTGTAACAGTGATTTGTGGTGTTGTTTCAGCTGTTTCTGTGCTGGACCTGAGCGAGCAGTTCACACCGCCAGAGACGGCCCCAACAGCCCTCGTCAGCCTGATCCAAGCCATAGAGAAAAGAGGTATCTCCATGTCAACCGGCCAACGTGCTCGTCTGTCTCGCCTCCCCGTCTTTCCGTCTACGTGCGACTGTCTCCCTCCCGCCATCTGCCTCCTGCTCTCATGCCAGCATTTGCACAAGTGTAGACGCATAGGCATGTGGATTCAGTCAGGCAGTCACACAGATGTAGAAACGCACACACACATGTTCATGCACACTTGGGTCATTGACTGTATGCAGATTTCATACATTGAAGATTAAAGTCAGAGGCGTTGTGTTTCGGCCACACTGAGGGTCCTGCTCAGTGGGACTGTTTCACACCATGCTATTAACAAATTGCGCTCAGTGGGAATCCATTCACAGCTTTTCTCCTTTATTTCTGTCTTCATCTGTCTCTCTCTCGCACTCACTCACACATTTTGCTACAACCATTAACTGATTATTTAAATTGTTGCTGATGATTTTTGGCTATTTACCTATCGATTAAACTACTTGTTTCCGCGGTACACCTACGCAGGCAGGCATCTGCACAGACATTGCCAGGCTTAATGTACACAGAATTATGTACGCTTAACCTGTGTCCCTATTCCATTTAATTCATCTTTATGGTGTACTGGAAGAGCAAAAATAATCCACATAGTATACACCTTTATACAGAAACTGATGCATTACGTGTCCGCACTTTAGAATAAACACTGACAGTTAAACAGTGAGAGAGTAACATTATTAAAGTTATAAGGATTATTTTCTTCACTTCCCAGATTCTTGCAGCTGTCAGACCATCATTTGCAATTAATCAGCACTGTTTGCGCTACTGAGTAGCTTCTCCAAATTCTTACAACTATGTACATCAGCAGCAGTTTTTAGTTCATAGTTTCCTTTTTTTCAAGTTTATTTTTATGCAATGTCACTGTCCTGTGTGAGCACACTACGTACTCAGTTATACAGAATTAGCCTGTCTGGAATCAGGCACTCTTTAGTTTAAAAACAAATGGATAAGTTACAGATACTGTAGTCGATTCAAAACATTTTAGATTAGACTCTCCTGGCTTTCTATGTTGGAGATTCACCAAAATTCTTCTCGTGCTAGGCCTTGATAATATATTTAAATATTAATATGTACTTGAAAGGCGACGGAAGGTCTGTCGTCTGAATGTAAATAATATAATATTGAAATACTTCCCAGTGTTGGATGCACACACTCTGTGACTGCATGGTGTGGTTTTCACAACTCCCTGAGAGACTGGCCAGTCTCAAGGAATTGCAAGATGCATCTGTCCAGACCCTCTGTTCCTAAATGTGTTTTTAAGCCTGGGACCCGAAGAGAAATGCACTCATTCAGAGTTCAATTATTTCTGAGGGGGTATTTTGACTGGACTCTTTAATGAACAGTTTTTAGCAAGGTTAAGATTGGTATGTTGACTGAAACATACAAAACCATCAGCGTTCTTCACGTAAGTTCCCCTTATCTTAAATAGGAATGGATTACATTTATGTGCTTCACAATGTGCTTTAAATAATTTCTTGATGATTTCATGATGTCTGGGAGTGACTAAATGAATTGCACATTTTACTCCAAGAAAATAACCGACATGTGTTGGCTCTGCTATTGTTAATATAACTTGTGGGAAATATTTGATGGACCGAATCTTCCACATTTGATTGATCACCTTTTTGTTGTTTGATGTGAGGCTGGGATGAAAACAACACACAACTGATACTTTGTGCTGAGTATTTCCATAACAAACATCTGGCAATGTGCTTTGTCATGTACAAGTTTTGCTTATTTACTAACATTATCCAGCTGGTAATACATGTCAGTGTTGATTCTGGGTGGGGTTTAACATGGCTTTTACATTGGCGCAGATTATTTCAGGTCAGGCAGATGTAGAGACATACACTACATTAGACTAATGCTATCTCTGCTCATGATTCCTCTTCTCTGCCTAACTGTGTTCTGTTTTTTCACTGTATATTTCTTCAGATCGGTTAGTTGTTCAGACCTTTATTTAACCGGTCCTTTTGTCTTTTTTCAGGTCTGGACTGCCAGACATTGTACAGGACAAATGATTCCTCAGGTGCAGACAGCCCAATATACAGCCTGAG
This sequence comes from Eleginops maclovinus, assembly GCF_036324505.1. Taxonomy (NCBI): domain Eukaryota; kingdom Metazoa; phylum Chordata; class Actinopteri; order Perciformes; family Eleginopidae; genus Eleginops; species Eleginops maclovinus. The sequence goes on from NC_086354.1 coordinate 10,969,733, forward strand.
CTCTGGTGAGTCATACTTTTTAATCTTAATGTGGTGGTTAGTGTGTGTAATATAATATATTTACATGTACATTGCATCGGATATAGACCAATATATCAGCTTATATAGTTTATTGTAGATATATCTTGTCATATTTACCACATTAAGTTTGAGATCATTTACAAACTGTTGTATAGTTGCTTACATGCCCATTTCTGATCATTGCTAAGTTACATTTATCACCATGTTTCCGGGTCATAATTGTTAAAGTTAAAGAAATTACCATAACCTGCTTTATTATTTCAACTCTGAAATATTTATCAGTGTGATCCAAAACAATATTTTATCAGATAAGCTGTACATTTCATACAACAGAGGTATCATTTATTACTTAGTTGGATAAACATGGGAAGCTTTCTTAGCACTAATGTTGTTTTCCAGCAACGCTTTTTCCTCAGCAGGGTGTCTTACAGAAGAATAGAATGTTCAGATTGAGGTTTCTTTGTGGTTATTGAGTTTGGTGGGTTATTTCTTCTTGTCCCTAATGTCTTTGTATGTGTCTTTTTGCTGCAGAGACTGAGATGTGTCAGAGAGATGTGGGATATCTGTCTGAGTGTGTCCTGAACTACCTGAGAGACCTCCCGTCCCCCGTCATCCCCACCTGTGTCTATCCCCTACTTCAAACTGCCGTCACACTGCAGCAGCAGCAGCTCCTGCAGCAGTCAGCAGGTAGGCCTCGACATTGGTTGACTTTTTTATTGACAAAACAATTACATGTATCATCTTCTTAGATTCTTTTCATATTTTAAACCTGATGTTTACAGTTGTTTTATGTAAACACCTTTCTTTTCACCCAGATGGCGCAGTCGCTGGAAGCCATGACAGAGAGGTAAGCCTGGTCCTGGAGAGCTCCACCTCCGTCCCCCTCCATCACCGCCTCACACTGCAGTACCTCCTCACACACCTGGCCAAGGTGACCCAGGTGCAGGCCAGCAACGGTCTGGACACACACACTCTGGGGAAAGTCTTCGGACCGCTGCTGATACGTACAGGCCCCTCCACCCCCTGGCAAGTTTTGATTGATTTACTAAAACGTATTCAATAGAGTGTAAAGTTAAAGAATTGTGTAAATATTTACTAAATCAAGCGAATATGTCAAATTGGGAGATGTTTTTTTTAACTGTCCTTCGATGGGTTGTGTGCAGGTTGTCAGGGAATGAGGAGTTTCCTGCCCTTGTTGTTGAGAGGCTGCTGATCGAGAGAACTACAGAGCAGGACCTCACTCCTCCAGGTACATTACGTTTAGTAAAGCTGGTAGAAATATGTCTTGGATGAGTAGTGTCTGTCTTACTATAGCACAGAGACATGTGTTAAGTGACTGCGGGATCCTTTCATTTTATTATAACATTATATTAATGCTGATTTCTGTGTGTTTATGTGTGTGTCTTTTTCCAGTTCTCCCAGCAAAGCCAGTCAAGTCTAAAGTGGCGCCATCATCCATGACAGACATGAGCAGCCTGCTGAACGATGCTGAGTGGTACTGGGGCGAAATCTCAAGGTAAATTATTAAATGAAATATCCGATACTGGTGAATTTAATACTAAGTTTGCATTTTTATTAAGTATTGGAGGAAAAATGTAATTGATACCAGATAAAATGTATGTAGAAATTGTAAACGAGGTTCCAGAAATCAATATTTCTTATTTTCTGATTGTGGAAATGTTAATACAGCTAATGTTAATGAAGTAAATACTGCATGTCACGATATTTGCAGAGAGGAGGTGAACGAGAAGCTGAGAGACACTCCAGATGGCACCTTCCTGGTCCGAGATGCTTCTAGCAAACTGGAGGGCGAGTACACCCTCACGCTCAGGTAAAGCTCCTAAACCAGTTCAACCACATCAAATCAGTTTTTACTATAGAAATAAAAAAGTGTTACTTTCAATGGAAATAAACAGGCTATTTCTGAAGGTTCAGTCAGCATGTGCAGCTATATGTGCTTTTATTGTCTTCCTTCCCCTCACATGGCTCCTGTCTCCCCCTGCAGGAAAGGGGGAAACAACAAGCTGATCAAGATTTACCACAGAGACTGTAGGTACGGCTTCTCGGAGCCTCTCACCTTCCTGACAGTAGTGGATCTCATCAATCACTACCGCCACGAGTCCCTGGCCCAATACAACGCCAAGCTGGACACCAAGCTGCTGTTCCCTGTCTCCAAATACCAACAGGTTGGTGATCTTGTATGATTAAATTGCAAATCTGCAAGTCTGCTTTGAGTTAGGAACCCTTGATAGTCTTCTTTTTATGAATAACAAAAGCAGTTATCAAAGTGATGATTTTGCTCTCATCTGCATTTCGCTCAGCTGGTGAAGGAGAACAGTATCGAGGAGGTGGGGGAGCAGCTGAAGGTCTATCACGAGCAGTACCAGGAGAAGAGCCGCGAGTACGACTCTCTGTACGAGGAGTACACCCGCACCTCCCAGGTACCAGTTCAACAAACGTTTTTATCCCGTTGTTCTTCATACACCGCACAGACATACTGAATGTGTGTCATTTACATACTGTATCTTGAACACAGATGCAATATATCCAAAATATAAGACAATAATTATTCTAATTCGGAAATGTGTTTAAAGCCATTTATAGCAAATGTAATACTAATAGAGAATTACAATATACAGATTACACATCTTATTTGAGTTACAAAAACAATGAATTTCAAACAATTTTTTTTATACTCAAAATATATTATGAAAAAATACAATGTGCGCAGAACTGAGAAAGACATAATGTATTTACATAGGGTATTAAGTCGAGACACTACAGGTGAATAGGGTAACTTTTTTAACTTAAAGATATCAGCATGAAACTTCTCCAGTTAATTACTTACATAAGGAAAATTGTTTTTTTGTATTACAAGTTTTCTGAAAAAGCTTGTTCAAATATCAAAATTATACATTATCTAGTTAAATAGGCACATATTTTAATACATTTCGGGAACACAATTCTGAACTTTGGTCAGGTCAAAATTCTTGTTTCATTTTGTAGTCATATTTGAATCTAAAGTCTTTACAGAAGGGATTTTGGATATCTCTTTTTATCACTCCATAAATCAGAATACTGTCACAAGCCGTAAAATATCCAATTTCGCCATGTTTTTAGGTGTATAATGTTATATAATTCAGGTTATGAATGATATATGAACAAATCCTTTGGAAAAAACCTTCAGAATATTGATAGGAATAAAACTGGAAGGTTTGGTATGTAAGTGCTACTGAAGTGGAAATGTCTTGCTCCCAATATGAGAAAAAACTCATTTTGAGAAAACGACCTTTAAAGATATTTATTGTCAAATTCGCAATTTTCTTTTTATTGAAGACACTATTTACAGACACAATATCTAATCTAATCATTGGCAACAACAATATATAACTTATAAAACACATTACAACTGAAAACTGAGTAACAGAGCATATGACCTGAACAGAATCAACCCAATGAGCAGTTCATTCAACCGCGCTACATGATCTCATGTTCGGGGTCATTTGTTTTTAGTTTTGCTTTGCTTCGTGCAAGTGATAATTGTGTTCGTTTTCCCTGTGACAGTTTTTTCGCTATTCTTTTGCCATTTTGAGATTGAAATGTCCCAAGGAAAGCTAAACCAGGAAGTGTCATAGCACACCACGTGACGCATCTGAACGAATCACGTTGTCAGAAATTGACACCAGCCAATGAGATTTCGTTTTTTCGGTCTACCCCTTTGTACTTTCACGATTGGTTGCTGATACAAAGGAAATGACAATATTTGGATCCGATGACATTGTGCAGGAGAGACGGAGCTTTACAACGATACCGAAATTACATGGTGCGAACAGTGGTCGCGGTACTATATGTTGCGTTAGAATGCTAATTTCTGGTGAATTTAGGAGAAATCTACAGACACAAATGGACAAACTATAGTAAAATAAACACCTAAATGTGTATTTTGTTCGTATTCCTTCCAAAAGACTGAAAGAAAACATGTTATGGAATCAAAATAGCACAAAATCTCAAAATTGACCAGGGCATGAAAAACGATGTTTTTGCCTGCCCTGTCTCGCCTTAAGTAAATAAAAGATATATCTGAAGAATAGAGTGAAAATGTGAATACAAAGCCTATTTATGTAGATATTAAAGTTTACATAAGGTCACTTTGTATATAAGTGTTGTGCTGTTAACTTATGCAGTGTGAAAAAAAAAAACGTATCTTACCTAATCAAAATTGAATGTCTGCAGACAAAATGACCCTGTGGATATCAGCAGAACGGATCAAATGATGTCCCTGTTTCCCACAGGAGTTGCAGATGAAGCGCACTGCCATCGAGGCCTTCAATGAGACCATCAAGATCTTTGAGGAGCAGTGTGAGACTCAGGAGCGCTACAGCAGAGAGTCTTTGGAGCGGTTCCAACGCGAGGGCAATGAAAAAGAGATTCAGAAGTAAATCAATTTTTATGTCCGTAATATCCTTGATTAATTCACCTTCAAAGGAAAGTTGGCAAACGTTTAAAGCAGGCAGATGCAAAGCATGAATACAATTATTTTTACATATTCATCGCTACTCTCCCAAACCAGGATCCAGAGCAACTCGGAGCGTTTGAAGTCTCGTGTGAAGGAGATCCACGACAGCAAGTGTAAGCTGGAGCAGGACCTGAAGGAGCAGGTCTCTGATAACAGGGAGATCGACAAGAAGATGAACAGCCTCAAGCCCGATCTCATGCAGCTCCGCAAAATCAGAGACCAGTACTTAATGTGAGGATAAATTAAAGAATAACTTTGAGTTCCAAATAAAAAAAGTGCTGTAACTTGCTATTATTTACAATATCATACACACTAACACATTTACATAAAATACACACACTCAATCATTCTCCTTATATCTTGAGTATGATCGATCAGCATTACATTTGTGGTGCCCTGGCTTTGCAGATGGCTGACGCAGAAGGGGACAAAGCAGAAGAAGATCAACGAATGGCTGGGCATAAAGAACGACGCTGATGAGTAAGTGTTTAGAGATGCTGTAATGCCTCTGAAAGGTGTGCTGGGATGTCCTGGTGCTGCTGTATCTCCACCTGTAATTGAGAGATCCTTTAATGGGACTAAAGTATCTGCTACTTTATCTCCAGCTCCTACTCGCTGGAGGAGGACGAGGGTTCACCGCACCACGATGAGTGCACCTGGTATGTGGGTGACATCAAACGCACCCAGGCTGAGGAAATGCTGAGAGGCAAATGTGACGGGACCTTCCTCATCCGTGAAAGCCAATCACAGAAGGGCTCCTACGCCTGCTCTGTAGTGTAAGTTTTGTCCTTATTGTCTAGTTTTCACTGTGCTGATCTTTAAGTTTATCTAATGAAATAACTGACCAGATGTATTTAATGTTAATTTGATTGCGGGATATTTCTTAAAGGTGCCATAGAATGGAAAACTGTATTTACCTTGGCATAGTTGAATAAGGAGAATTCGGTACATTGAACTGACATACATTGTTACAGCAGAAAGAGCCAAAGACAGCTTAATGTTACACCCAAGATACTAAAATATATATATATACAAGAATCACAGAATTGCGAAATACACAAAAATAAAAGTATAGCTTGTTCCATTCTGGGAACAAATCATAGGGTTGTAAATGGGTCTGTAAAACCAAATCTGAACCTTTTTTGGATCAACCAAAGCCATATACCTTCTTTGTAGACATCAGAGAACAATTTAAAATGCCAGATAGATGCATTCTATGGCCACTTTAACTATTTAAACACTGTTGAATAACACCATTGAATTTGAAACGAGAAGCTAAAACTAGGGGAAGTCATTTTAAAGAAACGAACATCCCTTGTTTGATTGTGCTTTAGTATATTCCCTGCATGTTTTGTTTTTTTTTCTTCCTTAAAACGGAAGGCACCACAGGTCTACTGTTGAACTTGTTTGTTTATTTATTTATTTTAATTATTCATTTTTGCTTGTTTATTTTCGTACTTATTTTACGTTGGTTCTTGATTGTTGGGTCACTAAAAAAGATAGAACTGTTAACTGAGACCCCAAATAAAGAATTTAAAAAAGAAAATATATTTTACTTAACGGCAAGTGGTAGCAGTATTAATGCAAATTTGGCTGACTGACAAAATAAAAAACTCAAAAACTTTAGGATCACAAAAAAGCAGGTTGAAGGAGCAATGTGCAAGGATTTTCTTTTCTTATTTACTATTTTTTTCCAAAATTTGCTTCAAAACAAATTACTTCAGGACCCATTTCACTAAGGAAGGCTTTAAGATTTTAGTCTTATTAATGAGATCGGTGCTTTTTCAAAATATCTGCTGTGAAAGAGTAATGAATATATTTTCACATATATTTAACATTTTACGGCCAATGTGAAGCAGCTGTAATCATGATCTCTGTCCTTCTCTCCAGTGTGGAGGGTGACGCCAAGCACTGCGTCATCTACAAGACGGCCACAGGTTATGGATTTGCCGAGCCCTACAATCTGTACTCGTCCCTCAGAGACCTGGTGCTCCACTACAAAAACGTCTCCTTGGTCCAACACAACGACCAGCTGAATGTAAATCTGGCCTACCCAGTCCTGGCCCGCTCTCAGAACCAGAACCAGCACCCCAGATGAATTATCAACCAGCAGTGTAAGACACCAGCCAGGGCGGGGAAAAAAAGTGTTTAAGTGGCGTTTAAGAGAAAAAAGACTGGACAACCGTGATTTAAAATTCATACTTTCTTTGGCTGGAAGCTGGTGCTTATTTTCCCACACCAACCCCAGTCCAGCAAAGAGCACTCCTTGCTAACAGCATGGCTTCAAAACAAGCACAGTACTACCAGTATCAAAGCACTGTACAGTTAGCCCGGCTGATGCAGTTTTAACTTTAGGAGAGAGTCACATTAGCCGGCCTTCCCTGTACAGTGATGGTAATGGGGGAAAAAAATTGTGAAAATTTCTCGAGAAAACACCATCGGTACAGAGGAAAAAAATGTGTTTGAAGAAGACAAAATAAGCACACAACAATGTAGTTTTCAAGATCATGGTGAAGAGGAGAGGAAACCAGATGGAGGAGTGATTTACAGAAGGCACTTTTGTTTTTTTTTTGCCTTGAACACGTGATAACTGTCCATAGACAAAGGCCCGATCTGTCATCCCCAGACTGCCTGCAAACTCTCCATCGACAAAAGCCTGAGCTGTCGTCCGCTGAAAGGACTGGTTGGGCTGCTCGCTTCACACCTACAGGCTGAAAAAACCACGGACTAGGGGGTTGAGTCACTGGAGCCAACGGGGGTGAGGGAGGGAAAGCGAGAGAAATTGCCTGGGTTGATGTTTTTGATGGGTTTTAAAAAGATCGATTGAATTTAAAGCTTGCTTAAGTGCCATAGTAATAGCTTTGAATGACCACAAGCCTGTGTGACTATAACAAGGGGGCACGTCGAGGTCGAAAGAAGGAAGGAGGGGATGAGCGGCTGTCGACAGCTACAGCTTTAAAAATAATACTCACATATAGGTATATTTTTTATGGAATTATCTTTATTTCCAACTGCTTTAGCTTGTTGCGCTCTCAGTGGGCGTCCTTTTTGAATAGACGAGGTACAACATACAGTAACAAAAGGCTGTATTGCAGGACAAAAATGCATGGTACATTATTTGGTGTATTGTGAAAATAGAAATGTAATCACAATACACTAAATGGAGAGGTACTTTGATAAATGCAGTTTCACCACATGATTCAGGTTTCCTTTTCAAAGGGAAATGGTGGGAAGAATCCAGCATCAAATGTCTCTTTATTTCAAACTTCTTCCTTTTTTTTCATCTCCGTATATACTGTAGCACCTGTAGCCATTGACTTAAGGCATAACTGTTAGTGGTTCTCCTAGGTGTCTTGTTTCTTTATGCTAAAGACACTTGCAGAGCATCTATCTATGTGATTATTGTATCTTCGGTACTGTATTTGCCCTTCTCTACATAGATTAGACTGTTTAGCGGTACTATGTCCTTGCAGATGTTTATTGTTGTTGTTTTTTAAATGCAGATTTACTCACGGTACTTCCTTCCTCCCCGCGCTCGACTGTTCACTTATCACAAGCTTGACTCACAGAGCTGTAGAACATTTGATGTACAAAACAAAAAGAAGAAGAAAGCAGTAATATAAGTCATGTACAGTATATTGCAGACATACAGTCAGTGTATCTGACACTACACAGTTTTATCGCTGTGATCCTTTTGTGTTTTCAGAATATTTGCTATGCTCTTAGATTCAGTTTCAGGATGCACAGTATCCAGCTAATGTGAGCCAAATGAAGGATGTCTTTTCATGTAGCAAGAAGAAAAAAGAACTGGTCCTTTTGCCATTCAGCATGGCCTCTTCGGTCTGAGAGATTATCTAGTATAGTATGCATGGAGTCCTTCATTTGGGTTCTTGTTTTTTCTTTCTTCACTTGGCACCAGTGGTTAAATGTACTTTTTGTACTGCAAATACAGTATGATGTGTGGTAGTACTATGCACAACAGTCACATGTAGATAATAACTTCTGCGATTCGTTCCCTCCCTCGTTTCTGTGCTGTGATTGGGGAATTTCTCCCGGTTCACTCATAAAGATTGTACCATCGTCGTACTTTGTCACTTTCAAAGCACAGTTCATTTATGTAGAGGCGGGATTATTCAATCGTTGTTGGGAAAATGAGAAGAGGTGTCCCATGATGCCCCTTTTTCAGGTTTGATTTACAAAGCTGATTTCTTAAGAATGAATGAAAATGAATAATCTCTTACATTTCTTACATGTAGACTCAGATTGCCAAAAAACAAAATAAGTATTTTTGTAGAAAAGTATAGGAGAGTGAAACGTTGTCCGCAATAGAAACGTTTAGAGGAAAGAAGTACACTGTTTTTTAAAGGTTGCACACTTGGCATTTTTTAAATTTTTGTTGAGGTGGGAATGAAATCGAATTGAGACATTCTCTACTCTTCTGGTCATAAAATTGAAATATGTACGTTTCATCTGAAGACCTTACTTTCCAACAAACTCAATCTTTTTCGGCACAGTTTCATTTCTGTTGTTGAAATGTTTATTCACACATTTTCAGGTTTTTTCCAAAACAGACCAATCACACGTTCAAATGAAATCGTCCTGAAAAGTTTTTAATCAAGACGCCATTTTTGATTTTGGTCAGGACGAATCAATTGTACTGTACTTTGCACAGTTTTTGGCAAGTAGTAAATCCCAAGAATTAAAGTAGAGGTGACGGCTGTGCTTCTGAACAGAGGGCTATAAACGTGTGTGAGTAAGAAAGATTAGAAGTGCCTTTAAGTCATTGTGATGAGCTCGTCTCCTCCTCCTTGTCATTGGAGCGTCACTTTACAAAGATGGTGCCACCACCACCATATGCTGTGCCCCCATGTTCACTCTTTTGCCATTTATCAAAATCTAAAAGGTAAAACTATGGGCATAGTGTGAGATTGTGTGTGTGTGTGTGTTTGTGTTAGAGGAAATCTGAGCATGTTATAGATTTTAGTTGTGCCTCTGTTGTTACATCTATAGTTGTTACATATTCCTTCTTTCTACGGTGGGGGCTGTACAGTAGCTTGGTTCTCTCTCTCACTGTGCACCAAAGCTAGATTTCTTTGGTGTGTTTTTATTTTTAATTTGTCTGGTATATTTTTTTGAGAAATCTCAGATAAGATAGAAATGTGAACCATACACACCCAGGGCCCAGCCCAGTTGTTTGAAACTCATTTGATAAGCTCTCAAGTTAATGCATGCAGAATTTCTCAGTGTTTTATATAAAGAGTCAGTTCCTTTGCGAACAGGCAATCTGGTTGAGTCACCCGCCACTGCTGACACATCCATTATCCAGTTTGTTGGACCAACACTTTTGTGACTGCACTTTTTTTTCAGTTCCACACACTCAAACTAGTGTGTCTGACGCCCAACAACCATAAACTCACAGACAGTGGTGAAGCTCAGTTGTGAATAGTGTTTTTAGTTGATACTTTTATGGTCTTTCCGTACAGTATATCGGGAATGATCGATATTTTTCTTTATGATATCGGAGTATACAGTGTACAGTATATGCTTATGTTGTTTTGGCAGTCAACAGCTGTCATGTAATTCTGATGCTTTTTGACTGATTGCAATGTTTTTGATATAGAGTTAGTATTACTATATGGTCTGTATAAACTCTAATATTTTCAAACCAACTGAGCTGCTGGCTCATTATGCAATTTTTGTTCACACAGCAAAATTGTCCAACTTAACAAGACAGAACATTTTCCTAAAAGGTCAACAAATCACAGAAACACATTTGTTCACTAACCAATAGTGATATCTAGATTTTGAGATATCGATCCTTTTTCAAGGTTTTGGTAATCCATCCACTCACCAACAGGTCAATTTATTTACTTTCATGAAGAAAAATACGGATTTAAAGCTGAGTGGCTTCCTGCACCACTTGTTAAGATGAACATTTTTGCAGTGCAGGAAAACACTTTTATCGACCATATATGCCATGTTAATCACAGATTATTAAAAGCTAGAAGCAATGCAACTTTAGTAGCAATGAAACCTGGTCAGGCAGTGAGAGGGGCAGAGGATGAACACTTTATTGTGCTTTGACTTCCAGTTGAGACTTTAAACCCCCTTTTGGCGGGAAGTGACTCTGAAACTCAAAGCTTTCATTCTGCTCGTCCAAAAGATATGCATTTATGTCAGAGCTTGTTGGAAAACATTTTTTCTATATGACAAATGATCATTCAAGGAATTAAATATTTTTTCATCCGCTTTGGTACACTGTAAATGATATTTCTGTAAATGGCCTCACACACAAAGCACATCTTTCACTGACTACAAAGAAACACATTTGGTGTCTATTAAGGTTTTAAGAATGAGAGACTTACTAGAGAATAAATATTTTGAAATATATACTTAGATATCTATATTTTTGGATGATTGAATTCTGATTCGGACTGCGCTTGATACGAATCAGAAAGAGGCTTTGATGTGAACGCGGTCTTTTGACTTGCTCTGCGCGCGGCTGCTTCGTACTCCTGCAGTTATTGAGACGCATTTTTACTGCAGTGAGCTTCACAATGATTCGCAACAAACTGTGTAGTCACAGCTGATCGACATACAGGAAATCTATTAAGCATGATTATCAGGTTCAGAGGAAGAAGCAAGCTCATGTACATGTGTTAATATTTACAGAGCTGAGTCTATATGTTTAACGCAGTCTTGGCTGCTTTGCATTTTATTAAATATTAGAGTTTTGTTTTTTTTCTTGAAAATGAGAATCTTCTTTGTCATTTTTGGAAGATGCTGGGTTTTGTGAGTAGATTGAGTGTTGACGTTGCACCACAAAAGATACACTTACAGTAGTTTGCTGCCTCAGAGATCCACCAGACACTGAAGCTGTAACGGAGTAAAACATCTTACCACTGTATCGTCCCTCGGTGGGTCTCTGCGGTCGCTGAAAGTAAAAGAAAACCTGAACTAGTGAAAGGTACAATTCTTGATCACTCCTTTACGCAGATCTTTGTACATGGAACTATGATGGCATTAGAAAGTGTTCTTTTATGGTGCCTGAGTATATATTTTTTTTATTTGGCTTTTTAAAAAAGCTGATAGATTTGTTTGTCCAAGTGTTGGTTCTTTTTTTTTGTTTGTTTGTTTGTTTATATCTGTTAATGATAACCTTACAGAGCCTATAAAGAAAAAAATAAGCTAGCTTGAATTTTTTCCTCCGTGCAGAAAAAAAAGAAAAAAACAAATGTTTACAAAATGTAATTAACCAAATAGTAAGTATGCGTTTCAGTATCAATCTGTCTGTCCCTCAAAGTGGCTGTGATAGATTGATTTATATTTCTTTATTTCCTCTGTCGTTTTAAACTTGAAAATGTTATGACTGCTTGTTCTGTTTTTATTTGTTTGTTTTTTGTTACTCTCTTTTTTTTGACGTAAGACAACAGTGCTCCCTCGATTTAAAAAATAACAAGATTCATGTTTTCATAATACACAGTCATCATCAGTCTTGCTTTACCTGCTGATTACATCACATTACACTGAGCCTTGTATGTGCAGGACTGAACCCTAATTTGAAACACAGTCTTATATTTGCTATTATATAAGTATAAATTACATTTAAAAAATCAGCAAGACTGTGCCATGTGTTTCTCTGGTACGGATTAAGTTCAAATAATTGATATGGATGGACCCACATGTTGTGAGTAAGGCATGGGTACAGTGTTAGCATATTGGAAATTCATAAATAACTATTCACCCACTTTAGTCTCAGCGTGTCTGTTTCAAATGAAAATTATGATGACGTCAACAACTGCACTTTCATTTCCACTTTTTCTGCTTTTACCATAACTTGTAGTATCATCCGTCTTGATTTTGAACTGAAGGGTTGACTTTTTTTTGTGGATTATACAAATTCTTCCCTGGTGTACAGTAGTTCATTTTCAAGACCCGACTCTGAATGTTGGAGATGAGATTGGCTGTGATTCATTTGGCAACAACCTGGGCAATGTTACAGAGCGGCAACAATTTAAACACGTATCCACATTTTTTACACTAATACCGTCTGTTTTGCTCCACCATGTTGCCCAACAGGTTGCCTAAGGTCTCACTGCCTCAGCAACAGATTCAAGGTTTTTCATCCATAGTTAACAATGATGTCTCTTTCTTTCAAAAACGATAGGCAATGGGGCAGTCAGATAAAGCTACTCTACACCAAAGTGCAACTGAACTCAGAGGGAGCACTGTTGTTTCAGCCAGTGGAGGCCTATTGGTTGAGGTGTGCCCTACCCCTATGCACGAAAAGATGGTTATTCTTCTTCTCTTCTCTTGTGTTATCCTCCCTCCGTTGGTCTGTCTCAATTCAGATGCAACATCTTTCTTTATTCTCGTGTACAGCTTGCTTCAGAGTTGTGTTTGTCCTCAGACAGGTACTCTTTCATCTGTACGGTTCTTTCTTTAGGCTGATGCAATGATTTTAAAAGACAATAAAAGATATATAAAATGACTGTGTGGGTTTGTCTTCTCTTTCTGTGTGGTTCTTTGGTGCATAAGGTTGAGCTAATCATCAACTGATCACAAGTGTCACTCGTGTTCTCTTGGACTAGTTATACTGGGCTGACTTTGCTGTACTTAAGCATGATAACATCCCTCATTTAAAGCACTCATTGAAAATGAAAGGCACAATGTGTAGTTTTATGACCACTACTACTGCTATGGAGAAAAGGGTCTCCATTTAGTTTGTATGGTGCGCCTACACAATTATGTACGTGCATATCCGAAATGGCCAAGCGCATCAATAGCAGTGCACCAACAAATCATTTTTTGTAATTAATCTCTGCAAATGTTTTATGAGGAAGGAAGGCTTCAAGGAAAAACTGCTCCAATCCTACACATGGTCATCCCTTTCGTACATTTCAGTTTCATGGGAAACTCTTCTCTAGAAAGCATTTCAAATGAACACTGTACTTGGGTTTGTGGTGAAAAGTGAAACTACAGTCAATAGAAATAATAATAATAATAATAATGTTAGCCTTTTTAAAAAAAGGAATTGCTCAATGTTGTATAACCCACATGATAACTCGAATTCTCCTCCTTAAGAAGAGGTTAGAGACATAGACCATATAAGGGTATTTTAAAATCTGCCCAATGAAGACCAACTGTAAATCGGAATGCTGAGACACCACAAGAGGAGAAGTGAGGAAATATTGAGTTTGTGATTTAGCCATACATATGGTATCCATCCATCCATCTTCTCCCGCTTTTCCGTATTAAATATGGTAAAGGCATACATATAAAAGTAGCACAAATTACACGACACATGGAACCAGACAGGAAACAGAGGGAGTCATTCAATTGTGTTTTGTCCTTTTGGCTTTTCTACTTCTTTTCCTGTTTTTTTTTTAAGAAGGCAGGGATATATCATGTGAGAGTCACCAGGTAAAACAATCATAATGTTCAAGGGTTTAAGAGGTTTTTTCTGCAGTGTGTGTTTCTCATGACTCTTCTTGAGCAAGACCTATTGTCTGAGGAGTTGAGCTGACACAGGACATTATTGTATGATTAACCAGCAGATGATTTGTGCAAACCGTGCAAGTGTCCCATTAGTGCATGCTGCTAAATTATTCAATGTTCATGTTTTTGAGATACAATAAAGACTTATGCTAAAGGTCATTACCCAGTTCTTTAATTCAAAGATGTGTGATACCAGTGGTGGGGTCACGTAACTTTAGTATTTCCAGTAGTACGTATTAAAGGAACTAATAACAGTAGGCTATGTGTAAATGTTGTAATATAACAACTTCTAGATAAGTGAAGGATCTCAATACTTTTTAGCCAACACTACAATGCAAAACAATGGTCTCATGACATTTCTGACTCATTATTTTCCCCCTAAAACGGTAGCATCGACGTTTTTCAGCAAGTATCCTCCCTATGAACAAGTGACGCTGTCTTAAACAAGTGACTGAGAGCCAATCAAAACACAGGCAGCATCCACGAGGAAGAGGCGGTGCAGTATTTAAAGTTGGACGGCATCGTATGTTGTAGGTCAGTGCTAGGGATGTTTCATTCTTTGATTTAAAGTATTACACCAAATATCTGTGCTGCGAGAGAAGATGAAGGCTGCTTTGCTGCTAGTTTTGACTGTCTGGTTCAATGTTCAGTACGGTGGTTGCGCTTTTTCCTCTTCATGTTCACTCCCTCTGTCAAAGTGGTGTTCATCTCTGGACTCAGCTATCCAGTGCGGGGTAAGATTCAAGGTTTAATATTACTATCGTAATGTACAAGTAAGTATCTTCATTTTTCGGAATTAATGGTGTTTGTTAACATCATAACACACCCTGTGTATACTTCCGGTCGAAAGTAAACACTTCGCTCGATAATACAGCAACAACAAAAAAACAACAACAACAAAACCTAAGTATCAACCTCGCGTTATGTCTGCATAAGCTAGCTAGCTTTCACTTTTGGGACTTCACACGTGACTACATAAGTCACTTATTTGACTCACCCAGCCTGCTGTAGTACTAATTGAACGCTACAGAAACAAGTAGTTCCCTAGAGTGTCCGTGTAAATAAAAAAAGGTATTCGGCGAATGAAACATGTTCCCCATTTCTCCTTGTAACCAGCGCCTTGTTCCCCCTTGTAACAATTGAACCTGTCCTCATTTGATAACTGTTACAGGAAATTGCTACATGGTGTGAAGTGTTCTCTATTATTGTCAACTAATAACATTACATTGCATTTAGCTGACAACAAGAACAGTTAAACGTAAGTAAGTTAAACTCTAAAAGTGTGTCTTTTTGAGGGAGGAGTGGGCAGTGTAAGTAGTATTATTGTCTATAGCACGATTGGATGTTTTATGGAATAACTATATTCGACTTTCTGGCTTCCTCTTACTCACATAGACCGATATGCCTCACTGAGATGTATAATACAAACGCATTCTTGCACACAGTGTCTCAGTGGCTTTTATGTTTTGGACAGCCATTTTTCATTTTGGTGGCAATCATTTAAACTCATATTAAATCGTAATGCCAGCAAACTTAATTGAATTTCAGAAAAAAACTGAAAAAGTTTCCTATTCTTTTATATATATATATGTATTTTTACCGAATGAAAAATAGGCCTGACCCTGCAGAGACACACACACAACCGTTATCTGTATATCATTTTTATGTTTTTATTTCATATCTTTGTGTGAATCTGTTCTGTTTTTTTTTTTATCTCTACCTGTTGCTGCATAAACGCTTGAATTTCCCCACGGGGATTAATAAACGTGCATATTATCTTATTTTATCTTACACACACACACACACACACACACACACACACACACACACAGTCAAAGAGGAACCCAGAGAGTGATCACACAAATATAACCTCCTGCTTTGTCCCCTTTCTGCAGGTCTTGAAGCAGTGTCTTCTGTCCAACTTCACCAGGTACCATCATACTGGAGATCAGGTGAATGTGGGGCTGTACTATGAGAGTCTGTGTCCCGGCTGCAGGATGTTACTCACTCAGATGCTCCTGCCCACCTGGGTGTTACTGAATGACATCATGTCTGTGACTCTGGTGCCCTACGGCAATGCGCAGGTAAGCAGTGAACGAATCCCATGGGGTACACACTGGTGTAGAAACCCCTCTTTAAGTCATGATATGGTTGATAATAATTATTCAAGAGTAGATGTACCTTGAACTTTACCTGCAAGAATGAGATGATCATGTGATGTAAGTCATAATCTTGGTTTAGAAATTGTTCACTTTTTTAAATTTGTGATTCTCTTGCATGTCCCCAATCCCAGGAGAAAAATGTTGGAGGAAAGTATGTTTTTGAGTGCCAGCATGGAGAACAGGAATGTCTGGGCAACATGATTGAGGTAAAATAACAGCCCCAACATACAGAGGAACAATTGTAAATAAAATAGGGAACCTTTTTTCTTATCTGCCATAATTCAAAATGAATCAAAATGCCTGAATTATTTTATCCTGAGTAGTGTCACAATGCTGTCACTGATAAATGGACTGCCTTGTTCCTCTCAGACTTGTCTTCTGAACATGACAGACGCTGGTTCTGCTTACCAGACCATCTACTGTATGGAATCCGCCAATGATGTCATCGGTGCAGCAAAGAGCGTAAGGAAGTCCCTCCCCAGTTATTTGTCTCTTCTGTCACTTTCACAACACGTTATTTATTATATCACTACTAAAGTCGGTGTGTGTTAATTCCCTCCTTTGCTGGTTGCAGTGTGTGGCCCTCTTCAGCCCTCAGTTGAAATGGGAAAGTATCGAGAGCTGTGTAAATGGAGACCAGGGAAACCAACTGATGCATCAGAATGCCTTGAAGACCCAAGCCCTGAATCCTCCCCATAATTATGTGCCCTGGATTACCATTAATGGGGTAAGCCTCCATCGTATCTACTCACAAAACATATGCCTCGGTGGTGTTATGTAGCAAAAATATAACTATGCTAGCCCACTAGAAACTATAAAGCTTCAGAGCTAAATAGAGCGTCCCTCTTTCCATCATAACTTACTCTGAGGCCGCTCTCCCTGCAATGCCCCCATTCTGCCATTGCGGCTCAATTTTAAAGTGGTGGTTCATCTCCAGTGATGATGTGATCTGCCCCTAAACTTCTCTCTAATAAAGGAAAAACAGCTGTGACTGATATGTGTGAAGCTACATCTTCTAAAGCGCATCACATCCGATGCCAAAGGGGAGCTGGAGCTTTATTGTAAAATTGGGTTGTCAGGTAACACTTGAACATAAATCAAACTGCAAATTTACATCCTACAAATACATCAATACTGTCCTGCTGTAGCAGCCATCTCTGGTATTCATGTTTTTTTTTTTTAAAGGTAACAAGCTGCCTCAGATTTATTGACCTTTACATCACCTTGAAAAAGAAATCGTACCTAATGAATACGACTAACTGGTTGTTTATTACACTGTCATGAAATCATGCTCCAAGTCTATTCAGATGGCGTTGTTATTTGAAATTCCATTTTGTCCTTTACCTTAATGCTACTGGTTTCCGAGGCTTTACGAGACTCATTCTTGTTTAATTTGCAGGTTCACACTGACGACCTGCAGGACAAGGCATCGAACTCTCTCTTCATGCTGGTCTGCAGCATGTACAAGGTACAGATAATGCTCTTCAATGCTGATTCCATCCATTTTTAGTAACATTTTTAGTGTGTGTGTTATGAAAGTCCACGCCTCTCTTCATTAACATGTCTATTTTCGTTGTCAGGGCCCCAAGCCTTCAGCCTGTGGAGGGAGCCAGAGAGGTTTCAGAAGCTATTCCCGCAATGAATGAAGGAGCAGCACTGCACATGTTGCTCTGTTCCAGGTGTGGCCCCCAAACAAGGAGCACTGAGCGATATCACCACATCTTTTTTTATCTTGGATTTTAATTTGTTAACTTTCACAATATAGATACATTACATTTTTTATTAAATAATGTGTTATTAAAATGTTATCCCCTGGTTTCATAAACACTTTTTTTGTTTTAACATTTTGACTTAAATAGTGTTTCCAGTGTTCTTTACATGGTCTGTTCAAACAGTATTCTCAACTAAACTCCAGATGGAGCCATATATCAAAAACAAGTCTTTAGTCCCGTTACCAGAGTGACAAGATAATATATATTTTATTAATCCCAAATTGGGTAATGTTTTCGGTGCAGCAAAAGCAAAACAAAGTATTTCACATAATAAGACATTTTAAAAAAGGGTAGAAAATAAATAATTATACAACTTGCAGCTCTCAAAATAGAAGATAAAACAGAACTAAGAGTGAAAATATAAAAGTTGACCGTGAAGATAAAAAAAATGTAAACTATCTTACAAATAAAACACTATTGAAGGGCTACATTACAGCTAACTCAATATAAAAGTGGGATATTATTTACATTTATTGAGCAAGAATGGCATATTAAATGTACAGTGTGAAGTCATAAGTCCAGTAACTAGAGAAACTGGAGCAGTGAGTTCTCTGCCAGCCAGAGGTGATTGTAGTTACATTTAACCCTAAACCCAGCTTTTAACATGTCTGCAGAGTATACAAAATGATCCATCACACAAAGTGCATGTCCACCCTCAATAGTCGACCATAGTCGCTGACTCTTGAGTTACAGCTGGGTTTTCCTTTTTGTGATTTATCTCCTTTTTACCCGTGCGTTACTGAGTGTGTGCAGCCGAAGGAGGCGGCTCATTAAAGTTCATAACGTCTCCTGAAGATCATACTGAATGTTGAAAAAAGACTCGCAATGCAAAAATGAAATCGTAAATCCATGCATGTTGTTAAAGAATGTTTTACAGGAGACAGCAGGGTGATCAAACACAGAGTCTGCCTAACTAGAAGGTTGACTGATCCTGCAGTCAGATAGACACTGCAATGTGACTAGCAGCTTACATCTGCACGTCCGTATCCTTCATTATTCCTGCTGGTCGGACTCATTCTTCCCATTTTCTAAAACCCTGTTCCTCCAATATATGTTTTACTTTGGGGTTTATACGGTTTACAGTATATTAAGTAGAAAGCTAACTCAGAAGCGTGTTAAGAAATATTATCCCTCCACTAATAACTACTTTGATACGGGGCGTGGAAATGGTTATTTACTGAGTGACAGCATCAGGAAGTATTGGTGCCCCAGACTACTTCATATCTGATCTTAAATGTGGTATCTCTATCCTGAGCGTTGGTATTTCCTTTGCTTTTTGTCTTGTTCCCATGATGCAGTAGCCGAAAGTATGAGGAGAAATAACTTGTCAAAAATCTTCTACTTCAACGAGGTAAGACAAAATAGGCTTAGGACTCATCACGTTCAGAATATTACCAGAAATCCGTTTTAAATTAATTTAAATACATTTGTATTCATGTATTTTTTGTGCATTTGACCTACTTCTGAACAGTTCAGAAGATTAATGGAGCCCTTGGATACAATTATTTGTTATTTTTATTAGCTTTAAAATGAGGTTTGGGAGCCTGTTCAAAGGCCATTTTTAATTTAGATACATCATTCACAGTATTTTTGACAGAAGATAAATTAGTAAAATGTAATGATTTTATTAAATTTTTTGGGGGTGAGTGACATTTACAGGGAATTTATCTCCGATTTTATATCTTTGGCAATTTGATCAAACATACTGAACAATAAATAATGTGTGAGTTGACTATTGTTTATGGGGAGGAGGAACTCTCCACTGAGGGAGAGATAAGGTCACGGGATGCAACAGAAAACAAGCGCGCCTATCTGTTTCCCCCTCAACGCTGAAAGAGACATGCCCTAAGAGCTGACTCTCAAGCACTATCTCACTGTGAGAACCGTCTATTGTGTCCAAGGTGATAGTGTGTGGGTCTCAGGATCTGAAATCAGATAAAACTTCCAAAAATAATGCCCAGGCTTTTTTACGTGACACGTCATATTTTCAGCTGCAGCACAAAACCAGCCCTGTCTGCAACCATCGTCCAGGTCTCACTGGTTTTGTGTTTGACACTGTGTCTTCAAGAAGTTCAACAAAGGCCAATCATGACTTATTTTAATATACAAATGTATGAATAATTGAATTGTATGAACATAAAAGTGGAAGTGAGCTGCAGTGCATATTCTTCAGTTCCAAGAGTGAAAGTGGGGGTCAAGGCATCAGGGTCAAGGGGAATTGCCCACCCTTACAACCGCCATTGCTCCACTACAAGACATTTCAGAGGCAAACGAGCAATAGCTTTGTTTTTAGAGATTGAGTCGCTCAAGTATCCAAGCTATACTTTACTTGAGCATATAAGCTCACATTGAGCAATAAATATCACAAACACCTCTCCAGTAACTGAGGTTAAAGAATGTCAGGGTTTCTTCACTTGGCAATTGAAAAAATATTTTGCTGACACATAATACAAATACAGTATTTGAAGAGCAAGTAAGTGGAAACAGATTTCTGCTCCTTGAATTGGATTGGTACTGGGTAACATATTTTAATAACTTGACTTTGCTCACCCACTTTTCTAATAAGTTAGTGGCCAATAATAAACAGTTATATCCTAATGCGGTCACAGTTGTTATCTGGTAGTTAGACAAAGATGATTATCTTGTCTGATAATATAACCGAACTGGCATCAAAATGACTGCAATGCCCTTTGTTTCTCCTGCCGTCCAGAGACAGTGGGACTCTTCGGAGCAGGACCCCTGCACAGAGTTCCTCCAGGAACCTGATGTTAGATGCACTGTGAAGAGGCTCAGCTCGGGCACCCTGCAGCTGCCCAGGCTCTCCTGCAGACCCTTCACTCATGATGGCTCCCAGTCTGGCCCCTCACCTCGCAGAATCAAGCCCTCCAGGAGCCTGGGGACTCTGACCAGCTGTATCTCCAGAGACTTGTGAGTCAATTATGCTCCTTTCTACCTTTTTATTTTACATCATTCTGGCTTACACTTTGGAGTTATCTACATAACTATCCCTACTGAGGGTCTTTTCATACTTAGAATAATTCAGTTGAAATACAAAGATCAGGTTTTATGTATTTTCTTTTATTTACTTTAAACGTGCAACTCCTTAAACAAATCACCATATTTCCTCTAGATTATTACTTCCAGTTGTGTTAGTGCGTGTGAGTTATTTTTTCATCCTTTCCAAACAGTTTGGCACATTTTCAAGTTTAATGATTAAAGCTACATGTGGTTAATAAATAACGGACTGCTGTGACTCCAGCATATTGTGCTGCTGTAAGTCGACACACATTTTAGATTGACTTTGCAGCCCCACCTTCCATCTCTGGGAAGGTTTTGAGTATTCAGCAGTTTGATGATATTTTTTGCTTGAATTATGCAGAAATCTGGATTTGCTGCTTCTGATTTTGCTCTTTGTATTTGAGCATATGATCCAACAAAGTCTCCTGCTTGAGGCGTTGCTCTCCAATCTGTTGAATAACTATCACTATAAAAGATCAGACAAACAAGGCTCTTGTGATTGTTTCCATAAGAACATTCAATGTGCCGCTGCAAATACATCTGTGTGTGTGTGTGTGTGTGTGTGTGTGTGTGTGTGTGTGTGTGTGTGTGTGTGTGTGTGTGTGTGTGTGTGTGTGTGTGTGTGTGTGTGTGTGTGTGTGTGTGTGTGTGTGTGTGTGTGTGCATGCAGTCCCTGTATTCATTTTTTTTTTCTTCGAAGTAATGCAGACAGACCTGTTAGTTTACTTAGGTAGTTGTAGTGCATGTCAGAGGTGATCAGATATGGCTTCTCTCTGGATAAAGACACAGTTGTAGCCTTGGTGTATTTTCCGAGCTAACAAACATTCCTCATTGTGATATTAATCACTTTGAATGTTGAAAGCAACACATACGTGCTGAGTCCTGACAGAGGTTTGTCTACATTTAGTCACAGTACGAGAACCTGATTTTGTTCATGACAAATTCTTCAATGCCGTTTACTTTAAATTGAGGTTATCAAGCTACAAATGAATTAATTTAATCATTAAGTGATGTGTAGCATAAGGGATTTCATTTGTTTACACAATTCTTTGAATAAAACCAATTTATTCATTCACTGGCATGATGTTGTATCACTTTTATGTGCCATGGTCAAAACTTAATATATTCATGCCATATTTACTCCAATATTGTTTATAAATCAGCTGGTATAAACCAATAGACAGGATTCTTCAGTGTTGATGAACTAAAAAGCCTTTCATTGTGTTCCTACTCCGTGAAGAGGGCCATGTGCTCGCTTGTTTACAAGTTGGTAGTGCAATTTTGATACGGCGCCAGATAAATGGTTTATAGGGCTGCATTCAAAGCTGCAGATTGTTAGCTAACAACGATGCAACCCATCATAAAAATCTCAATTGGACTGAATTAGTTTATTATGATGCCATTAATTTGATATAATATTAAAGCTCATATTAGCTGTGGCTTGAGCACTGCCTGAAATGATGACTCAGTGGAGTGGATAAGTGTTATGAGCGTACTCACAACAGAACTCAATATGGTTGGAGGCAGTGAGTGTGCATGACATTGTCTTCCAGTCCTGATTTGTTTTCCCTTCCCGGCTGTTGGACTGCAGAAAAAACTTTCCAGAGAAGATGGTTCCAGGAGGGAGCCGTCGTCTTCCCAAAATCACAAGATGGACAAGCTTTTCCGATGTTACAGTATAGCTTGAAAGTATTTAAGGGACAACCTGTATTCATTCATCAAAGAGTGAGTCTGATCATAGCCATGAAGTGCTCCTCTTTGGAAATCTTAATCTCTAGGTTTACAGTAGCATTATGAGAGGGAGGTAGCTCTGTGTGTGCAGGAGGGTTGACTTTATCACGCAGTGGTTTGGCCCATTGGATGGAGCAGACTAATAGGATGTAGTATCAATGACCAAGTGTTGTGCAATGTGGAACATCAAATTGGTGCCATCTCAATTTGCCGATCCAGCAGAACTACCTCTTAATGAACTTGGCGCTCCAGGATCATTGGGAGTGCCGCATCTGGAATGTACGCTCTGTTCTGGCCTCCCTAAATCCAACTGGCAACTGGGCAGCCCTCACCTCTGCCTCTAGCATCCGCATGACTGTTGTTATGATGCGCTAGAGGGCCAGGATCGCTTTGGGCCCCAGGATTATGCTCAAATTGACGTGGTGAAATAAAACATCTCGCTGTCTAGTCATTGGAACAAAGCAATATAAAAGTGTTTAACAATGCCCACTGGGCCAGGCACAAGTTAAACTGTGTCACACAAGGAAAGTGATACAAATATCACCAAGAAGGATTTAAATTGATATGCATTGACTGTGAAACTCCAGTTCTGATGGAAAGTGGACATGGAAATCTTCTGCTAGTGGAAGATCTGAGCAAAGAACAGTAGATTTTCAGATGTTGACACATTATCGTCTTTGATAATGATGGTTACCAATTGCTTGATTAGACATTAAGTAGACATGAAGCCATGGTTGTGGTCACCCAATTCACTTTTAAGTCCAGAATGTAGATTTGATTGGGCACCACCAACTCCTGAGTAAAATAGCTGCCAAAGGCTCCACTCTATTTAACAGCTAGTTGCTAGCTTTGTATCTCTTCAGTTTAATGATGGGAAGGTAGTATACAGTTGGGTTGTCTAAGGTTTGTGTTGCTGAAAAAGGTGTTGAGAGTTTGGTTTGAGGGTTGAAACCAAACCAAAAACATTCCAACCTAAACATTGAGGTCGCGTGCCATAAAACCAAAACAATGATCTGAAAGACCCTTAAATGCTCTGCAATGCTGAAGGTGATTTTCACATGACTTTATTAAAAACACAGCTGTTATAAAGAGGTTTCATATTGACTTCTCATCTCATTCGTTGTAAAACCGCATCATTTCTGATAATTGTTAACCTAAAAGCAAAGTCTGAGTAGGGACCCTCAGAGCAGGCTCTTCTGTAGATCAATGACCTATAATGGCACTCCAAAGAAAATATAATCGATGATAGATGAAGTGATGCGTCTGGTGGTGAAATGGAAGCTATCAACTGAGAAAGACAGACCAGAGGTTACATCCGGTGTTATACATTCATACTTTGTATAGTCCCTTGAGACATCCTTTGGTGATGACTGATGATGTAAAGATCAACATCTGCAGTGCTACATTAGGATTCATTTCTCTGCCTACAAATACAGTAACGTTGCTCCAGCACACATACTCTGCAGCAGCAATGAGTGTTTATCCGCGAACAGTGTTTAACCAAGGATTTTTTCTTCCCTGCGCTCCCTACCAGCTGTTGGTCATAGGTTCAGCCTTGAGTCAGATGCTCCAGCTCCCTAGGTTATTTCAGTTACTCTAGACACCACCGGTGTTTAGCTGTGAGTGCCGAAACACAGGCTGACCTTCCCTCACTCTGCAGCGGTAAACAAAGAGATCGGGTGGGGGTGAAGATGATGTTGCCTGTGGTCACAGATAGAGAGCGCCATCGTGACAGCACCCATGCTCTCTATAGCTTTTATCTACCTCCGCTTTTTATAGACAGAGACCCTTCATGTGACTCTTCCTGGTGTGCTCGGAGCATGTGAAAGGCAAAGAGGCTGTCTCTGAGGAAACAGGCAGCCTCACAACAAATAGCACCTCAGGGACCAGAAGAATCGCCTGAGTATGCAAAGTTATTTGGAGTGAGAGTAAGAAAGGCAAGCTGTAGGGCCGAGCCAGGCGACGGCTTAATGTTTATACACTGGAGGAAGTAATTATGGAGCACAGTTTGAAGTTGATGTACAATATGCTCTGCAAGATTAGGAGTGAGGGAATGGGGGATGGCAGAGAGCTGGAAAGAGAGGGAGAGGGAAGCAGACGGAGGTGATCTGTCATGCTTCTCCTCCCTGTAAATCAGACGTCCATATTTAGCTGGAGAGAGGGAAGGCCCAGCGGTAATGTAAACAAAGCCTGGGAGAGAGAGGCAGGGAGTAGCACATCAACACATAATGTTTGAGTTTTTACCCCGGCACGGCAGTCAGCGTGGTCCTTAGGCTGAGACACAAAAGGGACTTTAGTTGATAGGTTTCATCTAAAAATAAAAGCTCTAACAGAGACACCGTTGTTTTGGCTTTTTGCGTGCTCTTTTGGGATTTTCAAAGGAATCATGAGCAAGCCTAGGTTTAGTTCAAAGATGAGTGAGCGTGAATTGGACCAGAGGCACTAGCTTTTCCTGGATTTGAAAAGCAAGAACTTTTTCTGTAGGCCATGTCACAAATAAGTCCTGTTAACATTTTTTGAGGAACCAGAAATAAAAAACAACAGAGTGCACTTCGAACTAAAGTCACCTCAGGCAGAACAAGCACTGTGACTGACTTCCTGACAGCTAACCATCCTCGTTTCACCATGAGCGAGATGCGCTCGGAGAGCTCTGAAGAGGAGCAGATCGAAATGGAGGAGAGGCATCAAGACCGTAGGTTGACCAGGCTGCCCATCATTCAGCTTATGCCTCGGTCCAAAGCAGGCTCCCCGGGAGGGTCCCCAAAGATCTCACCCAAGGATTCTCCACGTGGGTCGCCCAGAAACTCCCCGCTGCTGTTCAGGAAGCTGCTGATGAACCGCAGCATCAACCTCCAGAGGCGCCGCTTCACTTTGGCCCACACGCCCAGGTAGAGTCCCCAAATCTGAGGCCTAAGATCACATTTATAATTGTATTTAAATGCAAGCATATTGACTTCTACTGTGACCTGAGCTTTTAGAAGGTCTAGGTCTAGGTCTTCTATTTCTATGTCGAAATTTAAACTCTTAATAGTTTCCCTTTAGGCGCTGTTTAATGTTTCAGCATGTCTGTGCATGTTGCTGCTGCAGTAGGACATGTTTCTTGTCAAATGACAAGGGGGGGCGGTTACTCTACTTGACGTATTTTAGGTTTATTTCTGTGCAGGCAACAGCATTTTTACCAGTATAGTAGTGGTTTCCAGAAAGCTTATGTTGTTAAAATGGATCCTGTATGGATTGCACAGGTGCGGTTTCATTCTCTATAAACAGATTAAGACTTAGTCATTTTACTGAGAATACATCTCATCAGATCCAGGATGGTTGCTGTTGATACATACTTGATTTTTTTGCAAAATGATTCACTGTTGAAAAATCTGAGAAGGAGTTGAATTTCAAAAGCACGCGTTCTTTTCTTATTTTCCTACAGGTGATTGTGTTTTTCCAGAGCTTTTGTTTTCCCAGCTAGTAGCATCAACTCAGTAAACACACAGCTTAACGACATCCCTGCTGTCCCTACAACCGCAGACTGATGTTCCACTTCAAGCAAGTCCTTTAATCAGTCAGCGAAAACACTTTTTTAAAATCAAGCTCACCTTTGGATTATCACACAATATGTTCTGCTTAGATGAAACATTTAGTCCTAACTTCTTTGTGACAGTGGCCAAGACTACAGCTGCCAGCTCTACACTGGTAGACATTATTAGCTTTGGATTTATGAGTTGCCGTTGCATCAGACCAAACCCATGATTCAAATACAAATTAAACATTTACTTAGTTAATGGTGTCAACACAATAGCTGTATGATCAATTAAACTACACTTGTCCTAAGAGAGGAAGAATAAACATGGCATAACAAATATGTGTGGATGGATGAACAAGCATGCTTGTTTGTTCTTTTTTTTGCTTTTATGGGATAGTTTGTTTCCCCCTTTGGTGTGTTAAATACTTGTGTAGGTTTGTTCACAATAGGAGCCTGTTCTGTTTTATACACTCTACTTTGTCTTTGTAAATGTTTACCCTTCACTCCTCAACATATATACACAGTGACATGTAGACCCCTTGTAATTCTGGGCTGTTAAAAGGTGTCCTCAACTTGTTGCTGTGATGTTAGATCACATCCACCAAATGAAAAGTATGGAAGAAACTCTAGCCGGGGCTGTAAAACCCTGGCTTAGTTTTATTGGCACCAAATACATATTAAACATTCCTAACAAAAGTCCACTAGAAAAACGTAAAACGTGTTTACAAGTTCATTCACCTTTATAAACATGTAGGTTTCCTCCGGGCGTTTAATGGTCGTGCATCGGAGATTTGTACACACATTTCTTGACCAAAGTTTACACTGACTCACGAAAATGGTTTCATTAATCTCAGTGTGTCTGTTGAAAATCTAACTATTACAGAGCAAGAGGCTCAATCTGGAAAGTCAGCTCGCAGATATTCAACATGTCAGAGCTTTTATATTGCACAGCGCCCCAGGTCAGGCCCCTGGAAGTGTCCCTCTGCAGGGTACTAGAGTCACAGCTGAGGTAAATGGATGGAGATGAGTTATTGCAGGATGGCTGGTAAGGAGAATGAATTAAACAAACTGGGGGTCCAGCGGAAAATGAATGTCGCAGGGAGCTCAAATATAGAACGTACCCTTTTCACTTACTGTCTCAGGTGATTAAGCCTCTTGTTCCACTCCAGAGACACCACTTCAAATGGATTTTTGTGAAAGAGTTTCATGAACATGTATTTCTCAAGCCCATTCTTGGGTTGAAAATCATCTTGGCTCATAGAACATAAACAGACACAATCATTTTCACTTTATTAATGGACCACTTCCTCTGTTTTGCTTAATCTGGAGTCTTGTGTTTTAGGTGAATACAGCAGTTAACACATATGGCAACTAAACTGTTGTCATACTATCGGCACATGCAGACGTGGAATGTAGACGTGGAAGTACATTTACTCAAGTATTGTACCAAAGTAAAAAATTGAGCTTCCTGTGCTTTACTTGAGTATTTTTATTTTATGTTTCATTATACCTCCAATCCCCACTACATTGTGTGAGAATATTTGGTACTTTCAACTTTGCAGATTTGGGTTCTTAATAGAAAATATAAATCAACTAATACATATTTTATTATTGGTTAAGCTACCTAGTTGTAGATAAAGTAATTTAAATAAGTTCTACATTCAAGTTATGAACACATTAATAATTCCAATACAATGATTTAAAATACATGGTGCTTAAAGTGTATTTTAATGCTAATACTTTTGTTCTTTTACTTAAGTACAGTTTGAATGCTGGACTGCTACTTATAACTTAGTAGTTTTACACTGTAGTACTACAGTCAATAATTTGAGTTCTCCTTCCACCTCTGGGTATGTGTTACGGTTTAGTGGTGGAAACAGGGTCATGCTCAGGATGCTCACCCTTTCTCTGGATGAAAGTCGACATTGCGTTTCCTGTTATTTTCCACTAGAGGCTGCTATGTTCTGAAATGAGAGCATGGAGCTTCAAAAGAGTCTTTCTGTTGTTGTGATTGGTCAGAGTAGAGGAAAGAGGAGAGATGTTCTCCTTCGGCTGGTGTGTGGGTATAGGGAGGAACTGTAATATTTCAGGAGGTATAAAAAGATTGGGCTGTGAGAAATATTGTTAGTATTTCAGTTATGTTTAGCGCTTTGTCTCAGCATGGACTAAATGACGTGAAGCTGGTTCGTAAATGGTACCGTTTATATACAGTATCTGTGTAAAAAACAACATTTGGCCCATTCCCTGTGGCCTTGCAAAACACCCCTATTCATCCGACATTAAAGAAAAAAAAAATCCAGATATGCATTCACAGAACCACAAGAAATCATTAGTATCATCATATATATTTGTACTTTTATATACATTTAAATACCCCTTAAAATGTATTCAAATGAAGGTTTCTCTCGCCAAGTACCTGCCTAACGTTTCTCAGTGGAACGGAGCTTTTTTAGGCCCAGCTTCAGAATAGATATTTAGCTTGATAGCTATCATGGACCTCCAATATGTAACTTCCTGTCTGCTTCCTCCGTCACATTGTGAAAAATTAGATGTTTCCATCCTTTACTAATCCTGTTTTCTCTGCAATTTCACAGTTGCTTATGTGCCGACACCAAGTATTTGTTTAACAGTGAAGAGGATATTGTGCGAATCAGATGGATTATAGCGTGGCATGAGAGGAGAACTCAATATTAAAAAGGAAAATTGAATCTCCCACACACACTATTGAAATATTGATTGACCGGTGCACTATTGCTGCTGGCATGGAGGCAGGCTGGTTACACGGAAACAGAAACGGGACACACTTAAATACAATACCATTTTGTTTGAATACTTTTAAACTTTTATTTCTTTCATTAACTTCACCTCTCCTCCTCCTACACTAACCCAAGTACTGTTCACGCTGTTCCACTTTCTCTTGCAATGACTGACATTCTCTAACTGTCTGTTCAATTTGCTCTCCCTCTGCCTCTCTCCCAACCGCCCAGCACCCCACCCCTTCTTTCTGCCTCCACAATCTCTCTCTTTCTCTCTCTCTCACTCTCAGGGGAGATAGTGTTGTTGTTTGTTGTTTTAAGCCTGAGTTTGGTCCCACCACTCTCAGGAGGGACGAGAAGAGAGAGCAGAAGTCTGTTATGGCCTGCTGACAGGGTCTACATGGGACAGCCCACTCCAGGGAGCATCTGATGGGATTATAACACTCTTTCCAGCTCACTTTTTTCCCTCCACTAAGAATAACTCTGCTCAGTCTCTTGCATCACAGAGGCAACCCGGAGTTCAAATGGACAACTTTGTGTCAAGTTTGTTGGACCTGATTTTTCAAAGACAGAAAATACCTCATGGCCACTGTTAAGGAATTTGTTTTGCTGCTAATTTGGGAGAATTCAAACTTGCTTTTTCCCATTTAGGAGTATAGGGAAAGAAGAGAGAGAGAGAAAAAAAAGAAAGACCAGAGAAGCGTGTATCTTGGCACGTCTGTGGTGAGCTGAAACAAGTGGAGGAACGAGTCCAGGATGAGCAATGACAGCTGACAACATCCTCAATTTCACTTGATTTGATTCGGCCCTGTATCTTCAGTCACTGAGATGATATGATTACTGGGCTCTAACAGCCAAGACTCTTTGCCTTTTTAGGCTGTTCACACACACAAACACACACACACACACACACACACACACACACACACACACACACACACACACACACACACACACACACACACACACACACACACACACAAACTCACATGCTGAAGCTTTCTGAATCTTCGTTTTTCATTAAAACAAATGGACATATCCTGTACACTGGGACCAAAAGCTGAACTGCAGTTTGATGCACTTTGATCTGGTGATTCTGCACAGAGCTGGAAGGGAATTACGTTTAGCTAATAACCTTTATTTTATTAATACACAGAATACTCAGCCGGCCTGACTAACTGTTTTGTCATTATTGCTCTTACCCGGTGCGGCTGATGATACTGCTGTGTTTGCAATTTGGTTTTTTTCTCATTTAATGGACATTCTTGGACCTGTCTCCTCAACTTATGAACACAGACAACATAAAGGAATTTGGAAAGCTCTCCTTTTTGGTTCATGACGGCATGGGGGTTTTGGTCGCGCCGCTCACTTTTATCACTCGTATCCCAAAGCTGCTGATGTCCTGATGCTGCTCTGAATTCAACGTACTCTTTTTGAACGACCAATAAAATGATGAACAAAGACTCTCGCTTTCCAAGAAAGATGCATAGTAACTTCTCCACCCGCAGACACTCGTGCATTGGGTATGTATCCAGGTTGTGTGTTGAGAATTTTGAAT
This sequence comes from Eleginops maclovinus, assembly GCF_036324505.1. Classification (NCBI taxonomy): domain Eukaryota; kingdom Metazoa; phylum Chordata; class Actinopteri; order Perciformes; family Eleginopidae; genus Eleginops; species Eleginops maclovinus. The sequence continues at coordinate 11,000,282 of NC_086354.1, forward strand.
GTGATTGCAGTCGCTGATGTGTTTGCAAATATTTGGAAAATACTACAAAGATGATTCCACTTGCTCCTGTTTCTTGCAAGCACCTGTTTTTCTCTTTTACAGTACTTGACATTTAATCAGCTGATGGGGAATAGTTTGACGCTGCTGCTCTGCCTCTTTAACAGCAATATTGCATTGTGTTCATTGTGAGTTTTATGTGTTTTATTATGTTGTGTAGTCATGATGTTTCAAGCCTCAGTATATTTGATATGAAAAGTTATTTAAAATAGTTTAACATGGTTTTTATTCTCTTGGCAACTCTCCGACAGATTGAAGCAGTGGTGTGGTTTGCTTTAGTGAGGATTTATCTGGTGGTGAGTTTACACCTGCATCCTTTTTTAATTAAACCAAATCTAACGTTAAAAGTGAAACATCTGCCACATTATCCAGTGTGTGCTGTGGGTGTGGCTGATGGTGTGCTGTGGTTGGCGGCGCAGGCCTCGGGGTGACTTGGTGGATCGATGACTCTGACCACTGATGGCCCTCCTTGGGGACCATTGACCGGAGCCAAACCGAAGCATCTGTGTTAGTCACGGTAGGCCAGTCATTCTTCTGACTGAAGAATAACGGCACTTGGTGGAAAATTGTTCATGACAGCGGCAGATGGAGCAGATTTCATCTCTGTTTTCTATCTTGTCCTCTAGGTAACAAAACAGAGAGGAATAATAAAATAATAAGGAACTCATGTACCATGGTCTCTCCTGGCTACAAACTGATGAGACTGATTGACTTAATTGTACTTGTAAGATGATACGACTGTGTAATTACCAGGTCGACCTAAGGAAAAAGCATAAAATCTACTACAGCTGTCATGAGATCCCTGCAGGACTTGTCGTTATGTAAGATTGCAGGGACTAAAAACAGATACTTGATAGATGAAGTACAGAAATACACACACATAAGATCATACAACATATGCATATACGCACACAAAGATCCGGGGGTCAACAAGACTCCATGCGTCACTAAATAAGCAGCACAGATTCATAAAGAATAGCCCTCCCTTTTTCGTAGCACACAAAGAAAAAAGAAACATTTCAGAGCTTTGGTGGGATTTTTTTTTTTGTGCAACGTGTGGTACTTTTCTGAACTCTGGGCATGAGGCATGTGCTTCACAAGTGTCATCTGAACTCCTCCAGCCGTGAGCCTGTTGGATCATATGAGGAGATCAAAGCAGGAGATTTTAGACCACAAACAGGGAAACCGAAGTGCACAAGAGCACAGAAAAAGTCTCCATTCTCTTTACCTGATTTGAAGATTGAGTTTATTTACTAAAAGAAAAACTATCAAAACTGAGTCACTGTTGGGAGATTCATGGCAAATTCAGTTGTAGTTTTTCCACTACCAGCAAAGACCCTCATATAAGGGATTAGGAAGATATAGATGTGTGTGTTAAAACCATGGTACAATTAGTGAGGGTTGTTATTATTTTGTAAATAAAAACAAATCTCTGCCCTTGTGTAATAGACACAAAGCAGCCTCTTGTAATCCAGATGTGTCCGTCACAATAGAGACAGCTCTTTCCTCACTTGTACTAACAGTACCAGGGCGCTATTCATCCTCTGACGCAAACACACACACACACACACACACACACACACACACACACACACACACACACACACACACACACACACACACACACACACACACACACACACACACACACACACACACACACACACACACACACACACACACACACACACACACACACACTTACTCCATATCACTTTCTCAACAATGCTTTTTATGGCTTCTCTGGCAGTGAGGTACAACATGGGGTCATTATTAGTTGGAAAAGCTCTTAGTCCTTATCTTTAGAAGAGACTTTGGTGAATCATCCATTCAGCTTGTAAGGGTTTTAACATGGCATTTATCTCAACTAGTGAACCATGGGTAAGAGACGTGAGTGATGTGAGCACTAGAGAGATTGTTCACAACGGCTCACCAAGTGGGAAAAATAGATAATTTAGGCCAAAAGGGTGAAAGGCGCAGACGAGAGAGTGGTAAAGAAGTGATAGAGAGGACGTTGGTCCAGATAGTGCTGCTCTCAGTGCAGAGATAATGGAGCGAGGGTAAAACAGGAAGACAAGGGCGAAAAGACAATTAAAAAGATACTTCTGAGAGGTATAAAGTGATTGTGAGTGAAAGAATAATGAGGAAAACAAAGAAAAAAGTGTCAAGTGAGGCCATCCAACTAAAGGGCAACAGTGTCAATGTCAGAGGTCCCAATATAGCTCCCAGCCCCCCTCCTCAAACACACACCCAGATTAGTCAATAGAGCCTGTGTGGCTGTGGCCGGCCGGCTGCTCTGTGCGTCACTGCTGTACTCCATATTTTCAGCATGACTGATTTCCCCAATCGCCTCCAGAGCCTCATCGATTTCTGTAACTGGCAGGAACAGAAGCATCCAGTACAACACCAGCCCTGCAGAAAATAAATTCAAAAGTAAAGAGAGTAAAAGTAAATGATGAGCGTTTTAAATAAGATATGATTAACATGTCTGCTTACCCTAACAGATCCAATGTGCTGCTACCTCAATAAATAGTCTCAGACATTAAACTATTGTAAATATGTTGCTAAAAGATCATGTCAGGTTGAGAGTATAGCTTGTAAACAGCCTGAAAAAATAGATAATGCATCATCATGGCTTTAATTGTATTTACTTCATATGCGTTAAATAATTGCATTGCAGAACAGGAATCACTTTTCTATCCAACACTGATGCTGGGTGTTTGTCAGAAAGCAGTGCGAGGTTCATGTAACCACTAGAGGGGGAAGTTGACTAAGTTATACTCGGAGACTGTTAGAGCGCAAAAACCTCCTGCAGACCAAGCATCTTTTGATATAGGAATAAAAACAATGTGATGGTTTGATAGAGTATAATTCTATGTCTAGGATAGTGGAAAAAGGCCATGCTGTGGAGAGTTAAAATGACTTGAAGTGATTGGTTCAAAGCAATTGTATCAAGATGTGAAATTATGTATTTAAATGTACAAACTTTCTGAATCAACAGTTCTTTTCTTACTATTGAGGGCAGATAACTTCAGATTGGCCCTTTTACACTGGGAACTCTTACATCTTGTATGTTGTCATTCTTTTACCACATATTATAACACTAGTATTGCCAATTCTGTGTAAATTACATCCATTGCAGATCCATTCATGCAGCTTTTCCTGAGGTTCATGCCTGTTTATCTAATCCAAGTAATTGCTTTGAGAATAGAGAGTTGTTGCTTGTGATTGAAACTGTAAAGCCCTTGCTATAAAAACTAAATTAACTTGACCACACAGTTGCTTATCTGGTTTGTCAAATTGAAGCTGTAGTTTGTACCTCGGCCACTTGAGGCAAAAGAATACAGCAGAAGAGTTTTTTGTAAAAAAAAAAATGTATGCAGAGGAAAAGAAAAAATGACAAACCCAAATACAAACTTTTCTGAATTACAGACATGGCGTATGGTTCTGAAAAGCAGAATAAACCCCTCTTAAATAAGTTCTATAATTAGTGAGACTAGGCCTACCACCAAAAATAATTGAATACAAAATATATGAATATGTTCAAGTACATTTTCAATAGTTGCTTGCAGAATCAACTTCCAGTTTGGTATTTAATAAATGTATCACAACAGCTGATGTTGTCCTCTCCCATACTTTAAATACCTTTAGATCAGCTGGGTGTACTGCATGTACAGCTATTTATGTCTACGGTTACATAAACAGTACCATGCAAAAACCATATGCACACATGTCTACCGTAGCCTACACCCTGAGTATGTGTCCCATCTAGGTGGAATTTTTTCTGAGATAAACTAGTGACGAGGCCGCATTTCACTGCTCTTTTTTCACACATTTAACGTATGTGTGTTCATGTCAATGAAGGTGCATGCATTAGTGAGTTCCCCTGTGCATGTGTTAGAGCCTTTTTCGGCCGTGTGTGTGTTTGCATATGGCGTGTAAGTCTGTCATCCACCCAATCACCAAATCAGTCGAGCCCCAAACCCCTCCGTCATGCTCGTAGCAGATGGCATCGTAATGAATCATGAGGCGACACACTGATACTCCTTTACTACAGTACATGCTGTGACACGACGTTTGACATCACCAAGACTCTGTTAAATATAGTCTGCTAGCAACAGCCACATGCTGACACCTGGCACTGCTGCTTTGTTACGTACACAGCATTTTAGATGACATGTGAACCATAAGGAAATTTGTCTTAGTTTGATGGGTCTGAATCACAGCAATTGCTGCATACAAACAGTGAGGGAGATATAGGTCAGTTTTTACTTTAAAAGAAACAGTCATTTCATTTCTTCCTGGGGATCCTGTTACCTTATTCTTCTGATCTAGGTGAATTTGGTATGGTCCAAACATGCAAGGTATTTTTAATCAAAGTAGATATTCGGGGTCAAAATAATTTAGAATCTTAGAAAGGTGTAATGATGAAACAAGATAACATTTTGAGTTTGATTTATTCAGGCTTTGCCACACTTTTTCGAAACTACCAAATCAAATAGTCTTTGGTCATTTTTAATATGCAAAAACATAAACCTTTCTTGCTGGCATAAGTCTACATTTGATTTAATGCAGTTTATTGTATGGTGCATTTCTAAATGCCGTGGGAACAGAAGAATCAGGTAAAACATGTGTTGGACTTAAGCATGGCAGCTGCTTTTGATTTGTTATCGTGAGACTTCTTCAGCATTGAGAAATAAGAGGGTGTTTCTAAACTGCTCATCACTTTTGATGTGTTAGTGAAACGCTATGCCTCGAACTCATACTTAAGTAATTCAAGATGTTTTACCATATCAGTCGTCTGATTGTATTAATTTATTGCATTTTCTATTCGTATAGCCCTGTCCTAAACCGTTGCTGACTGTTTTCCAAATAACTGTTTTTTATTGGTTCCTATAATATTTCAGTGTCAGAGCAGAGAACTCTCTCTACTTTCTCTATTGCGCATTCATAGTTAAATGCAATCTTGAGGCAACATGAACTTTTGTACACCTGGTGGTGAATTTTTCTGGTTGAAGTATTTTCAGAAAGTATTATTAACAGCTGTTGTACACTTTACTGTTACGCTTGTTAAATGTCTTGTAGTTTTAATGCTCACAATAAATCCTTTTTACAGTGGGTATGTAACTGAAACACAACCCGACGTCACTAAAGGTGTATCTTTGCAAAGATGTTACACCTCATTTTCACATGTAGCTTAAATTAATACTTCTTGATCAACTCACAATAATAAGAGAACGTGGACATCAGATGAACATTGCATCAGTATCACACTGTGTTGCTCTTCCCGATTGTCAGACAAAGAAGCAAGGCAAAGTGACTCAGTGCATTTGCGTACAAAGGCAGACGGGTTCGGTGAATATTCAGTGTTTATTAACCCGAATGAGCTAAGTGAACAATGACAGGCATCAACTCTGACATACAGCGCTCCTGACTGACTTCAAAACAGCTCATTATCCAAGAATGCTAACCATGCCTCCATGTAGCCAACTCATAATGTCATGAGGCCCCTTTGCAAATAATGAACCATTAAACCCACCATGCAGGGGTCAGCCAGAACATATGATGCCTCGCTTTTTTATTAGCTCTACAGATTAATTCGCCACATCGTCTCGGCCTCGGTGTTCGCCGTTTTATAGCACGACTGTCTAAAGATGAGATGTGAAGATACTGAGCAGAACTAAACATTTAATGTCTGTCTTTCTTCAAACATCCTCTCTCTTTCACCACGGTGACGCAGATAAATAGAACTCTGAAATCCTCTGGTATACTGCCATCCAATGAGTGTGTGTGTGTGTGTGTGTGTGTGTGTGTGTGCGTGTGTGTGTGTGTGTGTGTGTGTGTGTGTGTGTGTGTGTGTGTGTGTGTGTGTGTGTGTGTGTGTGTGTGTGTGTGTGTGTGTTTGTGTGTGTGTGTGTGAGATGCTTTGTGTGCATGTTCACTCTAGATAACAAGAATAAGACTCTTGAACCACGTTGTTTAAGCATTTAATTATTTCAACTCCACATGAAAACAATTTTCCTGTCATGAAAATGTGTCAAAAGAGAAAACTGCTGTTCATTTTTATTCTTCTCATCCGTTTTGCATTAGGACACTTTTCATTGCACATGGGATGAATTCTTCAGTTTTACAAGTCCAAAGTCCTTACTCCAAATCCTGAGGTAAATAACGGACCATGAAACCAAACAAAACGAGAAACTGCACACTGGAAAACATTTCCTGAAAGAGTTAATTTCCCTGATCGTGACTCCTGCTCAGTCTACCCTGTTGAAGGTACCATTTAATTCACAGTTGTCATGTGACTGGTTTTAGTCTGCACTCTACGGAAAGCCTTTTAATATACAATTCTATTGTAGGTCTGCACAGTATGTTCTTATAATTGGCCCTTTTTTGTGTATGCAACTTTTCATATTTCCTTATATGGAAGTTTTCTTTGACTACCGCAGGCACTAAACCTTTATATTATATTATAGGATTATATGAAACACTTTATTTTAGAGAGACTTACAGCTGTCTTTGTTGTAACCAACGTACATATAAAGTTGAAAAATAAAACCGTATGAAATAAACATAAGCCAACTTTTCCCACACATGTAGGTAAAGGATCAGCCGATCATGTGATGTATTCTGAACTCTCTGACCTGTAGAAAGGGCGCCTGGTTTGTGTTAGAGATACCTGAGCCTCTGCCGTATGTTCTTTCATTTTCTTTTCTGTTCTCACCTATTGTTTTTTATTCTCTGCCAAACATTTGTGAATTCCATTTTGATGATGTGATCCTATAGATTGATTCACCAATTGAATCAAAACCATGTCATACTGCAGATGGTAACTTAAAGTGCTAGTTTATTTATGGAAGTGTTTTTGTGTGTTAGCGGAATAGCATTCGAGCACGCTGGTCACATGCTATGTTTGCCCAGCTTTATGTTGTCTTCTTTCCGATAGAGGCAGACATTAGCGATTATCTACATATTCAAGCCAGCAACCGCCAGTTTTGCTAAAACACGCACATTTCAGAAGCTGCAGCTAACCAGCTAATGAAGCTAACGTTAGCCCCATGGGCTAGTTTAAAACATAATCTCTAGGTTGTTGTGAAACATTGACTTTAATTACATTTTTTATGTCAACACATTTCACATAACTGTATTATTATTGATAAACTAACTTAATACAGCTATGTGAAATCTGTTGACGTAGCCTAATACATTTAATTAAAGTTAATGTTTCAGTTTTTGACCCATTTGTGTAACCTCAAGTTTTTAAAGGGTCTTGAACAGGGTTTCTGACAACAAGCAAAATGTTCTGCATTGTTACTAAATGATGGACCACCTTAGAAGTCAGCCCTCATAGGGGGATTTTTTGTTGATGTAGCTTTGGGGCTAAATCCTTTCTCTCGTTAAGTATTACAAGCCTTACATGAATCTTGTATTTGACTAGTTGCAGCATTAATTCGCTGAAAAATAGCCTTAACTGTACGCATGCTTCATTTCGCCCTCGCTGTTTTATATCAACTTGATGGCTACAGACAGGAAATACAAATCAAAAGACTGACTGCCGATTCTTAAGCAACATTTAACATGTAAATGCCTCCCATGCATCATCCCTTGTTGACTGTTTATGCATATATTTGACAGTTTAATTATGAACAGAGTTGTTCTTGTATTGCAGAGAAGAGGCATTAGGTTTGTCGATGCGTTTCCGTGTCTGTACCATTTTCATGGGAGCAATATCTCAGGAACACTTTGTGAGAACTTCTTCAATTTGGACACAGACATCCACTCAAGTTACTCAAAGAAACACAGTGAAATACTGTACACTTTCTGTCTTGAGGGGGCTTTTTTCATGTAAACAGCTACCCCACAAGCTTATCTGACTATGGTAGTCATTTAAACTCACTTGATGAAACTATCTCTGCATCCCAACAGCAATCAATAAGTCAAATGCACTAGGAAGTCTGTTTTAAGCCCTTGAAACAATTGGATGGCCTACCTGCCTACCTGTATACGCACTCTGTCTTTGCACTCATTAACATCGACAGCTGTAGTACTAAAAAAAGCCCTTTTCTAGTAGAAATTCAGTAGAACATAGGTGTTTTCTTGAATGTGAATAATACAGGAGGTAATTCGAGAGGATTATAGTCAGGAACTGTGCGTTCAGTTTTTGGTAGGATATATCCAAAAGCTAGCTTACTCTTTCTGGTTTCTCTTCAGTTGCCTACACCAGTTTTATTGATGTGTTTCTTTGGCTTTGAAAGTAACACTGTTGGTATAAGTTAGCCACACATGCCAAAGATTTCAAATAAATCACCTTTAATCACACCATTTCTGTTGAATTTTGGTTTGCGAAATCAAAAATAAACCTACACTGTTGGCATTTTAAATGTCCCGTTTTTCACAGCATTATTCACACCAACTCTACATAAGGATGTTTCCAGAGCTTGACTCTCTAGTTATTTTTGTAGAAGCTATGATTTAACAGCCACTGATACCACTCATATATGGAATTCTTTTAGACTTGGCAACACCAAAGCACCTGCTGTGCAGTCAGAAACCTTCCCTGCTCCTGTTCTCACTGCAGTAATTCAATCTTCTCACACACATCCTGTCCTGGGGAAATTTAGCATTTTTTCTTCTTTGGTCCAAATATCAAGAGCTAATCTATCTCGCGGTACATAGCCTGTAGATTCATAGCCCCTGTCTCAATTTGCTGATCTCTTGTCAAATATTTCCTGTTGAAGTTTTCACATGAAGTGTTCAGAAGGTCGACCAGCTATGGTTTCATATTTACTTTTCACATTTCTGGTCTTCAAAAATACACTGCCCCTGGCCATCGGTGACCTTGCATGCTTTTGCATAAGCCTGTGCGTGAGTACATACTGTATAAGGGTACGTGTGTATGTGTGTGTTTGTTGGTACGTGTTCTTCGTTCTCAGAAGGCTGAGTCCCAAGAGCTACTTACTATAATACCCTATCAAACTCATCCTGTCATCAATCTCTTTACATAACCCAGACAAAACATACCTGTGTCCCACACACACACACACACATGGATACACATTCCATCTGGTAAGGATAATAGTCCTGTCCAAAGAGAAAGTGCTGTCCTGGGAATGTATTAGGATTTAGTGTCTGTGCGTGTGTGTGTTTATGTGTGTGTGAAAAAGTAGAAAGGGGTTAAAATGGCTAAAACATTTGGGACAGGCAATAACCATGCTGGCTCTGTTCCCGCCCCCTTTCTCAGCTCTGACCTCACTCTGAAACTTGTTCCCCCTTGTGTGTAATACACACTCACACACAGACACTTGCTTAGTCACATGCCTACACACACACTTGCTCTCTGACGCACACGCTTGTTCGCTCACACACACACACACACGCACACGCACACGCACACACACACACACACACACACACACACACACACACACCCCTCGTACAGATCTGTGCACATTCTGTGGGGCTCTCAGAGGGAGACACACACATTTACATCGCAGGGCTTCTGTGACAGCAGGTTGAAGCAGGAGAGCAAGTTTGTCCATGGAAAGGAAAGGTCTCTGTTTGTTCTGAGATTAAAGGTGGAGCGGCAGAGGAGGAAGCTAAGAGAGAAACAGAAGAAGAGCAAGAGAGAGAGAGAGAGGGAAGAGGGCAGCAGTGTTGCGCCACATTTAGACCCGGAGCAGACAAAATGTACATGGGGGACCGATTACTGCGGCTCTGCTGAGAGTGATGAAAAGCTTTTCTTTATAAGGCAGACAGCCGGAGTGTGCAGCTCCCTCAAGAGGAATCCAGGTGCTCTGGAAGGAATACACTCCTAATTTATTCAAATCATCCAAAGAAGAGCAGTTTTCACCACCATACAGTGGCATGGATTGCATCACCCTGCTCATTCTGGCTCTGCGCTGAAGCTGCTGGTCCTAAACCTGGTGTCCACTCCTGCCAGAGGTAATGAGAACTCCTGGGAAGCCGCGGAGAGCCGGACAGCCCGACAGAGCAAGTCACATAAGGAAGAGGGCCGGCTTTTCCAGGGATGAGAGCAGCCAGAAGCTGAGGAGAACCAAGAGAGGGAGAACAGCGGAGCGGCCGCGAAGAGGAGGGTGAGGACAAGTTAAAAGAGAGTAGGCTAAAGAAAGATGAGTGTGCCGACGAACTGTGGGTTCTGTTACTCCGTGGAACGGAGTATCACTGTGCGGAGTGGGAACATATGGGGATCACCATGTGCTGTCAACAGGCCTATTGACATCATACAGAAACGCAGGCGGTAATTAAGAGCCATCTCATTTATTCTCACTCAGTCCTTTGTCTTTCTCTCCTTCTCAGTGTCTCCTTTCATTTCACACACACACGCACGCACGCACGCACGCACGCACGCACGCACACGCGCACACACCCACCCACACACACACACACACACACACACACACACACAACAGAGCATGTGTAACAATTGTACAAATAATGTATTATAGGACTGACCCTGCTTAGGTGTTAGTGAAATAACTGGTTGTTTAACTTAGATTTCTAAATGCTTTTTTTCAATTACTTGTTTCCAAGAGACATATGAAGTCATCTCTGGTAAACACTTGAGAAAAAGTGTTGTTTTTGCATTATATAATTAAGATCTGTTGAATAAATCAACGACAAAATTGTGAGAGTTAGTCAACTTAAGACTTCTTCAGTCAACGAAAATCCTACGTGTGTCTATATTAAGTTATGAGTATGGTTAAAAGTTCAAATTATTTTAAAATCTTTTTTAGTAGATTTGACATCAAATTGGAATATATGACCTTTTTTATATCTGTTCATTAGAAACATAAACATGGCAATCCTATTAAAAACCAACATAAGTCTTTTTGACATTTTACTGTTGTGATTGTCTAAAATCTGTTCCCTGCATGCAGACTTTTATCAGCTACAATATTTACAAAAAACATTCTTTAGCCTTATCAGTTGTTTTTGGTTCATATCTACATTTCCCAAAATAGTTTTTCTAATCGGATTTCCTCTTGACCCCCTGTGTAGACTTCTCATTTGTTACTGCTGATTTTTTTCCTCATACACAAGTCACAAAATATGTATCCATGTTGCAGAAGAGAGTTGTGTGAAGTTAATAGCTTTTGATTAATTCAAGTTTTTTATGCCTCTGTGACTTCATATTAATACTGCAAATACATTTATTCTGCAATGAATACTGAGGCCCATTAAGAGTTGTGGCTGAATACCCCCTCACTATATTATGTAATTCAGCCATGACTTGATAATTAGGATACAAGCTGTGCAGGAGTCTTATAGAATTTGTAAATGTGTAGCAGCGATAGAAATGCGATTGTATCTGCAGTTCACATTTTGCTGTCTGCTGAGGTTTCGCCAGCACCAAGCAGATTTATATTACGATCTATATTTGTTTATATAAATTGGTTTTTCAGTTGTCTTGTCAGTTAACAGTGGATTTAGAGATACTTCACATGGTGGTTGAATTAACTTCTTGATTGTTACTGCAGCTGTAACCACCAGCATGTCTGTTTCTTCTCTAAACATCAACTTCATTACTTTTCTTGCTCGTCACGCGAAAGAATCACATTCACCCTCCTGCAAGACACAGCAGTGTGCGTGGATGTGTTCTGTAAAGACATCCATGAGAATTCTCTGCGTAATACACTTCCTTCCTTCCGTCCATCCAACATTAATGCATAATGTCCTTTACACAAATATTCCCCTGGAAAAAGTCCCCCAGAAGTTTTGTATCTTCGCACATAATCCTCAGTGCCAGCGGGAAGGCTGTGAAGGGGGACTCCGAGATAAAGTTGTGTTTACATAATGGTACTGTGTCCTCTTTCTCAGGCAGGAGTCTTGTTTATCGGATATAATGCAGAACATTTGTGAGAATGGGGGATTATAAAGGGCAGTTGTCCTTTCAATTTGATTCTCCACAAGACCCATTCCAAGAAATGTAATTGACTTCTGCTCTCAAAAACTGTCCTCTGTGGCCAATCGATGGAAATGTCCGACTATTGCCTGTCACACTGCTGCTTGGATTACTTCCACCTGTGGATCTAAAATGCGATCCAGAATTTATCTGCCCGCTAAATCACAGTTTTAAGGCAGTGAGATCAATAAACGTACCCGAGGAGGGGGGGTCACAGATTTGGAGGCAGAGACGGGGGAGCCGTATTTGGGATGAAGTATTGATCTTAGTTTATTTGGGTTATTGGGGTTGAGGTATTGATGTTTCCTGGTGCCCTTGTAGACGTTTTGAGAGTCTGTTTACTCTCTGGAGGGGAAATGAGAAGCAGTGTTAGGGGAGTGGAGACGCACAAGATTATCAGCCTTGTCAGTGCCCATTTTGGGAATCTATTAATATCACATATTTAAGAAGCCGACATGGCTTAAGTAAAAGCTATATTTATAAGTATGAAATTATTAGCAGTAATGATTGCCGGTGTTTAAATTCTAAATCTAAAGGATCCTGAAGTGCATCCACTTTTTTTCCTCGTTTCTTCCTCACCCTCGTAACATTTTTCCCCCATCTTTTCTCATTCCTCCTCCATCGCCCTGGCCACATAAAGTATAAGACAGTGCTGGTAATAAAGTGACCTCTGAAGAACTGATGTAGGCACTCAGACATGCAGGGGGGAGGAAGGACATAAATCTGCAGCTTTTGACATCAGACACCAAACCCAGGCGTCTCATGAGCCTCGGTGTGATTTAAAGCCCAATTATCCGAATGCAGAACAACCAGATAACAGTGGCCCTTTCTCCTTAGAGGGATAGGTTGTTAGGGTATGCATGTTTTTACGTGTCTGTGAATGCAACAGGTTCCATACAATCCTGTTCTATACAGCTGAATACATCTGTTGTTGATACTACTTGGTGTGTGGCGGCAGTTTTCTGTGCCCTATAGCATTATTGGTTTCTCTTTACAACCTTGATCTGGAAAGGTAACACCTGCTTTTCTTAAAAAAAGACCAATAAATGGATTTCTATTGAAATCCTGGCTGTTATGGTAATAGCTTACTGGCTTTGATGTGTTACGCTGCATTCATTTATCCTTTGATTTACATTTTAGGGACCTGGAATTGGCTTTAGGCTTTGAAAGCATTCTCTAAGGTACATTTAATCTGACTGCATTGCCAGCTCAGAACAGCATGATGGAAATCATTTACCTCAGCATTCAGATGAAATGCCATGAAATCTTACACAGACATTTCATGGTCCTCAGAGGATGAATCCTAATGACTTTGGTGGTCTTTCAATTTCTCCTCCAACGCCATCATGAGGCTAACATTTGTTGTGAGTTTTTAGTTGAATATTTTGACCTAATATGGGATGAATTGTCATGGTATAAGTTACCTATGTTCTTTTTTCCTGTCAAAAGTTTCCTGTTCCTTCCTGTTAGCCTTAGAGGTACTTTGTGTTGCTAACCCTAACCCTAATCGACACATTTGAGTATGAAAACATGCCTAAATAAGATAGTGAAGTTGGTTATATTGTATTACCATATTCAGATATATTTTATATGCTAAACATTAGCATGTTAACATTGTCATTGTATGTAAAAAAAATGATGATGATGATTACCAAGAATGAAGAACTTTTCCATTAAAAAGAGTTCATTTATTTAAAACCAGTCTACTTCAGTGTAAGATGTCATCATCTTGCATATATCCCAGAGGGGCCGGTAGAGGTGGAGTCTCCAAGTGGGTGGGGGTCTCTAAATTGGAGAAAAAATAATTCCTTTGGTTTGGTGGCTGGTGGAATAATTGACATGTACATGCGTATGCGAATGACGTCAGAGCTGATCTGCAGTACAGCCGAACAGAGCATGGCTGTACACTCTTAGTCTTATTTTAAGAGAAGTCTGTGTACAGTATTTTTTTTATTTATTGTAAATTGATTAAACATATATGTTTGGTTGAAAGAACAGTTAATTGCTTCACGATGGATCACAGAAGCTGTTGTCAAAATGAATATTATATGGTGGGTAATGGCTCCATTAGTTTGAGCTATGCTGCTCTCCTACGGTTTACAGCCTGCTTTGTGTCAACAGGCTATTGATCTAATTTCTATCAACACTGTGTGCACACAGCCAAGTTTAAATGAAGTGGCAATGACACTGAGCATAATGTACCTACAACAGCCAGGGAATGGATGGAAAAATCCTTAAAGATTATTTCTAAAGAAAGTGCTGACAGCAAATACAAGTATGAGCTTTGTTGGGTGTTTGGAAGTGAGGGTGATTTATGCAGAAAGTAATTTAATATGAATTAAGAGTCTTACAAAGACCACGGTTCTGGCAGGTTGTATTTTAGTGAGGTAACTGGGCTTAGCTTTAAATGTGCATTTAATAAAAGTGTAATACATTCGTGTCAGTTCAACTTGGGAGGAGAGGAGGGGAAAAGAGAAATCTTCATCTGTGTGATTTGTTAAAGTCTGAAGTGTGAATGTTGGACACGTTAATGTTTTCGATGCCAAACCCTGTCTAGTGGCTTTTCGTTTTTTCTCTTATTTTAGATAAGTGTGTGGACATAAACTCTTGTCCTTGACATAGACAAACACCACCTGTGCCACAGGTCAATGACTATCTATATTTCCGGGCCCAGAGTGGCCGTAATAAATGAATCTTTAAGACAGACTAAATGAATCTCCTCCTTCGAGGAATCAACCCATGCCCTCCACTGAGCATAACTCTGTCTGATCCTGGCGAAGGAGAGGATTTTGTCGTAATAAATGTGTCTGAAAGTGTTTCCAAAGCTTTTATTATATCATCAGTGGCTTCTAATGGTGGTCTAGTCCACAGGGAGTATAACGGACCCTCATTTATCTCCCTAGCAGGCAGGAGGAACTGGCCCGCTGGTGTAGGGTTGCAGGCCTCACACACTCCGACAAACACATACTTCCCTCATGTAGGACGTGAGGTCGGGCTCGTACCTGTGTGTTCGTGCAGGAAAACTTGGAATGAGCTCCCTCAAACACAATTTGGTGTTGGGTCATCTGCGGCGAGTGTTTGCAGTGTGACAGGCGTAATGGATTGAATGTCTTCTTAAAACCCTCAAAACTTTACTGTCCAGTAATGAGCTTTCCAGACACAAGAGCAGAGCAAGAATTTTTTGTAACATGGCAGTTTAATTGCGCAATGCTGTGTCTTATGTGTGTTTGTATGCGTGTTTGTGTGTGTGTGTGTGCATTCATGTCCATTTCTTTCCGAGTTGAGACTTTAAATGTATATCCAAGAGTTTTTGGCATGAGGGTGCTTAGAGCCCATATTCATGAAGCAAGATAATACTTTTTTTTCATTCTGAATTGTTTCCTTGCATATGAGCATGCTGATTTTCACTCACAGTGGCTGGACAATTTTTCCTTCATTCTGTACATGAAGGACATTTGAGGCGATAGACTATGGACTTAACACAAACTACCACTATGATACTGTGATCTTTTTTTAGTACCTGAATACCCACATTTTTGAAACATCACATTGCTGCTGAACTTCTTTGCTAGAAAAATTAAGTGAACCAAGACCCACAATTCTAGAAATGCTGACATTGGTAGAAGTAGAAGTAGAATCGGAGGATGAAACCCTGTTGATTAGTCACATACATGCACACAGCAGAGCACACACAGTGAAATTTGTCCTCTGCATTTAACCCATCCTGGTACTAGGAGCAGTGGGCAGTTATTTTGCAGCGCCCGGGCCCACATTTCAAGTCACAATGCCTGTTTGTTCAAGGGAAAATTGTATATTTTATAAGTGGTGATTTAATTGAGCTAATGATTACAACATGACATTCAACATGAACCAAGAAAGACAGTCATAATTACATTTAAATATATAGCATGTAAAATATGGTAAATACATAAAACAAAAATAAGAATGGGAAAAAAAATACTTATATGTAAATACAAAAAGTGAGAAGAAATTTAGAAGAAAACAGATTTCAGAATAATGATCCATCAGCTTAACTGTAGATTTCCCCCTAAAGCTATTCGGCTCACACCACCCTATTTTATACACTCACAGTTCGTTTTTTAACATTTTAGTTTAGTTTTATTCATACAAATGTGTTTCCCATATGCTGTACCAGGTGTACTTTGACCTGCAGCGACGCTTACATTAAAAGCTAATTGTTGCACTATCCTAAATTACTTTTAAAATAAAGAACCATTTAAATCCTGTCTGAATCCATCTCCTTCCTCTTGGATTCATGTTGTTATACAAAGCCACATATTGGGTGCGTAAAATGGTTCGGTGTGTTTAAATAATATCATCATCAGACATTTATTTCTCTTTCCACATGATGTCTGATGTTTCTCTGTGGTCACATCTCACCTCAGGAACCTTTACCATTCATACCTCACGCTGATCATGTTACAACACTTTTATAGAACAAGTTCTTAACCTTTTCTCCCTGCTCATTTCCGCTCTCTTAAGACCAACCACTTTTATTCATTTCCCTCCGATTCTTCTCCTCTCACTTCACTGTTTTCTTTGCTGCGTTATACGATCCTGGGGGATAACAGGCCTTGGTGTGTGAATGTAGGTAGCCAACGCTCTTATGACTCACTTTAAATCTCTTCTGCTCTCCAACTCACTCAGGTTTATAAACCACTGCCACGCTGTGGTCCTTTACACAATGTCATACTACAATTAGGCTTTTAAATTAAAAATACATTTACTGAGGGAAAGGAAAAACAACTTTATTTTGTTTACAGAGTAGGTTGGTCATTTATGTCTATTTTCATAGGCACAAAAAACATATTCATTTCTTAAATATTTGACTGCATTCAAATTAGTGTAATTTTTTAAAGCTGATCCAACTTCAAACAAAACTCAATTTCTTAGGAAAGATGGATATAATACTCCTATCAACTGTATTATTTAAGAGGAAGAATCAGTCTGTCCTTTTGCTTTCTGTGCACCTCTCTCGTGATACTGTACTAAAAATGCAACAAACGCATTTATACTGTAAACGTCATTGTGTTGTTTTTCTAAGAACAGATCTGAGGAGGAGGGCCAGCCTCTGAGATTACAGGCAAGAGAGTAACATCCCTAAGTATACACAGACACGCAAAGTCACTTTATTTATCTGTCTTCCTCTTACTTCCAGCTGTTCTGAGTACATAGCAAAATAAACTCTTGTGAATTTAATCACAGTGGATGGACTTAAGCAAACACACACACACACACACACACACACACACACACACACACACACACACACACACACACACACACACACACACACACACACACACACACACACACACACACACACACACATTTAAATTACAAAGCAACTGCTGGTTTTAAAACAAGTCAGTTATTTGACTGCTAATGTTTTTACATGTGTCGCTGTGACAAAACAAATACAGCCTGATTTGAAACAACACATATAGTCTTTGTTGTCATGTGAATAGATCACATTTCTCACCATATTTCATACATTCACACATTGTAATTTTATTTTCCATCAATTATAAAGTACTTTCATGCTTTAATGATAAATTATTATTTACTGAGGCAACAAACAGACTAACTCTTACATCACACAGGAGAAACAATGTGGTCCTTTCACATCATTGGATCCATACAAACATCCCATTACATAGAATAGCTCCAAACATCTGACCTGTTTCATAAAAAGGTCATTGAAGTGATCCTGTGTTCCTGCCTTTCTAAAACCATTTCTCACTGCCTGATTCTGAACAATGTGCATACATGTGGATATCGCAGTTATCCAAGGAGTTGACATACTGGCTCTATTTTTATTGGGTGTGAAATAATACAGTGTCTGAAAGGTTATTGTTTGTGTTGCTATTCATAAGGACTTTCTGAAAAAATAACTCTGCTTTGAGTTTTGGTGTTACTTTGTTGTATTTTTTCAGTGTCATCTAGGATATATGCAGCATGTAGCCGTTTCCCTCATGTGTTTTTAACAGTGGGATCAGTGATTAACAGAGACACAGATAGGGAGGGCTGGGAGCCAGATTTTATTTATTTCTCCTCATGCTGCTGCCCACGCAACATTTGTACCACAGAGATCAGTTAAAGGAAGAGTTTTTGAATTCCCTTATTTGCTTTCTTGCAGGAAGTAAGATGAGAACATTAACACCACACATGTCTGTATGCTCAATATAGACTGCAGCTATTAACTGGTTAGTTTAGCTTAGCATGAAGACTAGAAACAGGGACTCAGTAATTAACAAGCTAGTTAACAGCATTTTTTGTACGGGGGGTACCAACCTAATTATTTGCCAGCAGCAGTTACCAGGCAACCAGCAGAAACTCTAGGAAGTAAGTGTTACCACCTTAAACGTCTCGCTCTTAAACAAATTGAGCTTTTCACTGCCAAGTTAAGCGAACTGTCTCCTGGCTATAGCGTTATATTTATAATACAGACATGAGATAAATATTTATCTTTTTATCCAATTCTCATTAAGAAAGCGAATAAGTGTAGTTCCGTCAGACAACTCACGTGTTTCATTAATATGTTTATTAGAAGCAGTATGTAGTTTGAGTTTGGCGTCCAGGCTCGGGCCTCATCACTCCACATATTAACATAGAACATGGAGTGATGTTTAGATAACTATCCCCCAAGCCTACAGATGGAAGCTGGGGAGGAAGCTGGGGTGGTGGTGGGGCAGGCGAGCATCGCCAACGTGAATGCAGAAACAGCAGCAGCAGCGAGGTGAACACATTAGCAGCGTGGAAACAGCAGTAGTAGCAGCAGCAGCATTAGCGAGGCAGAGGTAGGCGGATCCAGCGGCTTAAATAGAGCGCCAGAATAGGAGACTATGTTTGGTTGGTTGCAAGTGTGACGAGGGGCGTTATGTGCGAATGTATCATTGGTGCTCGAGTTGACTGCCTGAACTAGCTCGCAGGGTTCGCCCCATTTCTCCAAAATGTCAAACCAAACTACTATTTCTGATGCTGAGACCTATCTAGAGAATATTCAGTAGATACAGCCTCAGTTTAATCAAATGAATGTAATCACAGTTCATATTGCAATTCTGTGTGAGGGGCCACATTAAAAACAACCCTATAGCTTTTATCACAAAACACACACTGGTGACTTGTCGCTGTGCATTTGAAATGGCTCCAAGACTTCTTTTAAGGTCTGCCTTCCTGATGTGGCCAGATTTACCACCTCCGTGGTTTACTTTGTTCTGTGTGTTGAGCTTCAGGGTGTGGACCCTCAGCTGCTGGTGTGAACTTTGCGGTTGTCTTGTTAAAACAATCCCAATCCTTGTTTACTCCAGAATATGTTTTATGTGTCATGTGCAGATACGTACCGCCTAGACTATAAAGCTTAAACACCACAGCAGGTAAGAAAAAGTTTGAGTTCTGCCGCCCAAATCTTCATTTACTGCTTTAAACACAGTCATTGTCACGTTATAGAGATTATTTTAATACTTTGAAGCGTCAATAAATGAGATATAGGTTACATGTATTCATTACCTCAGTTTACAGTAAATTTCTTTTGAATATCTGAACCGGTCTGCGAGTCGGCTCTGGTGTAACAAACTCTACATCTGGCTGTTTCACAGCAAAGGCCTGGGAGTGATGAATGAAGGTTCAGATGACAGCTTGCCCTGGTTTACAGGCCTATCTCCTCTCTCCCTCTCTGGCTTGCTCTGCCCCGTAGCTCCTGTATTTTAATGCTCCCCAGATGGGATTGACGTTGCCGTGACAGGCGGTGACGCAGGCGAGGTGTCGAGTAACAGGACCACTGACAGTTTACCATCAATCACACTTCCTACCAGCCAGCCACTTAAATAACAAACGCTGTAACACACCTCGCTCTATACACTTTTTCTTTTTGGGCTTTATGGTGCCCAAGAATGTTGGCTGCAGTTTGGTCTTTAGAAAGTAATCAGGTGTGTGTGTGTGTGTGTGTGTGTGTGTGTGTGTGTGTGTGTGTGTGTGTGTGTGTGTGTGTGTGTGTGTGTGTGTGTGTGTGTGTGTGTGTGTGTGTGTGTGTGTGTGTGTGTCTGTGTCTGTGTCTGTGTCTGTGTCTGTGCAGTGCCTTTAAGGCAGATGTGAGCCCCATGTGCGAATGCAGATGCCAAATCAGGATGGATCTATTTAAACATATACAGTATCACAGGAGTGGAATGTGTTTCAGATTGCTTGTTATCTTTTATGATGGATTTCTTCTTCTTAAGTCTCAATATTATCATCTATTAAAGTTTTTATTTTAACTTGTATCTTGATAAAAGATCATTATGTGTAATTGTTTTACAAAACTATGTTTCAAATTGTAACTAAAACCTAAAACATTTGAGGTATTATAAGTGGATTCACTTTAACATAAGTGAGTATTTGACAGTGGAAAACAGTTTGATTTATTGAATACATTTATTTGGCATTTTGCATCCATTTTCCCTAGTGTGACATGTTGTGATAAATGGGGTCCCCCCCTCTAAACTGTTTAAACCAAAAGATATTCAATTAAATATCAAATCAGACAAATACATGTTCTTATCTCAGAGGCCGTTGGAAATGTTCAACATTTTTTGTTTGTTTTTGGAAACATTTCTAAATCTGTTATCAAATCTGTTGCTAATGAAGTGTTTGTCATCTGAGTAATCGGTGATGATATTATTTCAGCTCGACAGTACATTTTCACAGTCTACATTTGAATATTCACATTTGCCAGCTATTGCAATTTCACCAAAGCCCAGTAGAGGGACTCTGTCCTCAGAGTCCTTGAGAAGATTTCCTCAGACAGCATCTACTATACATTTCAGCCATCACTCACCAACATGCTTATCTGGTATAGTTAAACAACATGCTCTACTCAACAGGAATATAAAAAAATGTACACCATTAAGTTATTTTATTGTCATTTATTGCGGCTGAGACTAAAATGAGAGCGGGGAAAGGACTGAAGAGAGGAGTGGGTTTAACTGGCATGTGAAAAACCGAAAGACAATAGAGCCATATATGAAGTCCAGATATACAAACAGTCGTGGTGTGGGAGCTTCCTGTCCGGACAACGTGCACGGTTAGCCTTAATACTGACCTTTGAACCTTTAAAAACACAGAAGGCCTCAGTTGACATATTTACTGTGCATATTATGAAGTGTATGCTTAGAGCACAATGGCCGTTTTTCTGTTTCACATTGGGAGCACATTCACTCTATCAACATTGGTCACAAAAATATATTAACCCCTGCTATTTATTTTCTGTGTGATTGTATGAGCATGGAATACAATAAAATATGAGATTCAATTCTAGAAAAAGAAAACCATTTCATCCGAACACTTTACCTATTTACAGTGGGTCTAGACAGCAACATAAATATGATGTAAATATAATTTGCATACACCAACAATAACAAAACTGAGAACATCGCTCTGACATATTCCTATACAAAATAAACCAAACACACAATTAATCTTCACATACTGTAAATAGTATGGGTTTTTAATTCATTATTGTTGTCTAGTCTATATTTTGTATAATATAGTATAATAATAATAATAATAATAATAATAGTGTGTATGTGTGTGTGTGTGTGTGTGTGTGTGTGTGTGTGTGTGTGTGTGTGTGTGTGTGTGTGTGTGTGTGTGTGTGTGTGTGTGTGTGTGTGTGTGTGTGTGTGTGTGTGCGCGTGTGTGTCTGTGTGTCTGTCTGTCTGTGTGTCTGTCTGTGTGTCTGTCTGTCTGTGTGTCTGTCTGTCTGTGTGTAAAAGTGAATATTCAAGTGTCATGAGCAAGTAATGACTCTATGCTCACTTCCCTGAGAACGACAAGGAAATAGCAACGCGGGAAATACGTGGGCGATATTTTGATCTGTGATCTAATTTTAGCTTGGCATTGGCTTCAAATAGAATCTTCTCCATACATATTCATAAATGAAGGGAAGAAATGTGCTGTTCTGCGATGCAGAGGGAGAACAGAAAGGGAGGGGGTGGCTCTGTATTCTACCTGACAATCTATTTTTGGCTGCTTCGTTGCCTCTATCGGTATACTCCCCATGTGTGAGCAGGCTAAATTTAGCTGCAGAGAGGCGGGAGCGTCGTGCAGGAATAAAAATAGAAACAAGTCTCTGGTCAGAGCGTGCAGCATCATTAGAGGGGACAAACAAGACAGATAGAGGGAACAGAGTGAAGAGTAAAGGAGTGGGTGTGGCTCACAGCTACATGTGTGCTTGTAGTAACTGAGAGGATAGGTGTTCTTACAGATCAGAATGAAACATAGTGTAAGGTGGCACATGCTTTGATCTTTTCTGTAAAGATTATTGATTATCTTCACATCTGTGATACACAAAGTGGAAAACACATTTGCAGGCATAAACCCTGACAGCTCGATCCAGTCACTCGGTGAACAATTAAGACCTAAAAGCACTCGTGTGCTTGTCTCGTGCTTTTCCCTATTTTACCCCTCATCACGCTGTCGGCCCTCCCTTCCTTCGACTCCTCTCCTTGGCTACGTATAGTGCCCTCAGTGAGTCTTAATCTGCCACTTGAATGGAGGGATGGGGGCTTCTGTTCAGTGTTACGTAACAACCAGTATCACAACGTGTCTTGTCCTCATGCAGCATCTGAGGAGAGTAGCAGGGTGGGGAGGGGAGGGGCACCAGAGGATGGAGTGCATAGAAGAATGAACAGGGTGCTTGCATGTT
The DNA here is from genome assembly GCF_036324505.1 of Eleginops maclovinus. Taxonomy (NCBI): domain Eukaryota; kingdom Metazoa; phylum Chordata; class Actinopteri; order Perciformes; family Eleginopidae; genus Eleginops; species Eleginops maclovinus. Next base: position 11,022,961 of record NC_086354.1, read on the forward strand.
GCTTTTGGAGCACACCTACTATTAGATATGTTATTGTATGAAGCTGCAAGCCTGGATTTTTCAATGGAATCAAATATATTGACACTGTAAGTAAGGCTAACTGAACTATCTCATCAACTATCGGATGGTATGGCACAAAGACATCAGGATGGTAATTTCCTTTAGCTCTTCCATGAGGTTAACATTGTGGTTTTGAGTTGAATATCTGTTGGATGTTGCATTGAAATGTGATGCAGACATTCACTTCCCCTTCATGATGAATCTTAATATTTTGGAGATCCTTTATCTCATCATCCTTATTGTTAATTTGTCCAATACTTGCAGAATAATTACTTTTCCATCAGTTGTTTATGTAGTGTTCAGTTCTAATTAGCACATGTTGAACATGTCAAACTAATATCGTGAACATATTACCCACTAAACATAACAATGTACTGTTACAAAGTTATAATCAAATGAAATGGTGAGTAGCAGCAGAGTATTTAGTGTTCTATGTTATGCAGTACTCTGTCCAGGAATTGTACTTGATAAAAAAGATGGTTTTTTCAGTGTAGTTTCAATATTTCCCACACTTATCAACAACAGACATCTCCAGTTTATACTCCTGTAGCCGTAACTCCAGTTTTTTGTTTGCCTTGGATTTTAGGGATTTTTATTTTTGAATATCCTTTCCACTGCTGTATTTATTTTAAAAAGATCGAATGTGTTTCTTAGTGTCCTGCCTGTCCGAAATCCTTCACGTTCTGCTAATGGTTGTTTTGCTAAAGCGTAGATTTCTACTCTGGAGTTCCTCAGACTGTTTAGAAAAGGAGACGTGTTGCCAAAGGGAGCTGCAGGTTGACGAAGTCTCTTTAAGTTTGCATGTCTGCACAGGGGCTGTGGGAAAACGGAGATGTGGATTATGGCAAGAATGTGCCCAGACTAGAAAAAGATGCCTTGCCGTGACTTTATTTTGTGTTTTTCTCTGTAGTCGCATCAGGTTTGATCAAGAGGAAGTCCTCCTCACCTGAATACAGAGCTATTTTTAGACCTGCACTCTCATGAACCCACGTCAATACCCCGATGCTAATTTTATACCAGATGTTCCTTTACCACTTGCAGGCCTCCTCTGAATGTTCTTTACCTGTTCAGGCTTCACACCTCTAATGAAGTTCACATCCTGGTGTCCATGTTGGCTTTCTGCAGGCCAACCTTTTATTACTTAGCACATTTTCGCCCTGGGTCTGTCTCTCTTGAATTGCTTAAAAACCTCCAGAAGTATCAAACGGAGAGATTTCTGCTCTCATTTTTAAATATCATCGACTTGATGTGAGTGGCTTTGTTGATCAGTTACAATGGCTCAGCTACAGCAGGAAAATTGTCAGAATTAGAAACAATTCTTTATTTATATCTCAACACCCCTTGTTGTGGTTCCTGTCTAATTTTTTTCCCTTCAGACACATTTAAATGCAATGCTGATTTTAGTCTACTATAGTCGGATATATCAGTGTGATAACTGCAATCCCACATGTTTCACACTGTCACATCCATTGTGCAACCCTCCTAAATTTGTCCTTTTCACATCTCATATTGTGCATTACTAGTCACGCTTCCTTTCTAAAATACACTATTTCCTGTTAAAAAGATAAAACTGGCTGTATGGCGTTACAGAGTGATGAAAGAGTGTTATATTTTTAGATTAGGAGAATGGCATATTGTGTTTCTCCCTATAATCCTTACTGGAGCTGCATCAGACTTTCTTAACTGGAGTAGACTACTCACTCTGCGGTCAAGTGATTTATATTAATATTTGAATTGCCTAATGAAATCTGTTGTCTATGGATCAGTCCTTATTGATCCATGTATTTGTCTCACATCCACACTGCCTGCTGCTCTCACTGAAACTAGTTTATTCTATATTTATATCAGTATTCCAGTTGTTCCTACATGATACAAACATAGCACAAAACTGTATGTGTTACAGAAATGGCCATAAGCAGATTATTACAGGACAACAGGCTTCCTGGTGCAGACATACTGTCTTATAACGATGTGCTTCAGATCAAATCAGTGGTCTTTGTAGGATTATTATATAATGAGAAAACATTAACTTTCTATTCGTTTAACAATACCAACACCTTATTCAAGAAGTGGATGTCCAGGAAGGATGCATGGATTCTTCTCCTTTCGTTTCCTTTTCATGCTGTGGAATGAATCTGCTTGTTAATCCATGAACTGTGTTTTGAGTTATCTAAACTTAATACATTCTCTCCCCCTCTCTTGTTGTTTTAGTTTTGATGTGGAGAATGGGTTGTCTGTGGGGCGTAGCCCTCTGGACCCCCAGGCCAGCCCCAGCTCCGGTCTGGTCTTACAGGCCAACTTTCCTCACAGCCAGCGACGGGAATCTTTCCTCTACCGCTCAGACTCTGACTTTGACCTTTCACCCAAAGGTCCTTCCAGAAACTCCTCCACTGCCAGTGACCTGTAAGTCTGTTTTAGTCGTTCCCGTGTTAAAACTGTTGATGTGGCACTGCTTTGTCAATGGGGGACACTGTACTACACAATACACAATCACTCATAATTATTTTCTTTGTACTCCAAATGTGTTTTTCTTGATTTGACAACCTTTATTTACACCCCCCTCAACTGTGTCTGAAAAGTTCTCGTTCCTACTTTGGCATGTCCAGTTCAAATACACAAAGTGAAGAAGATAAATTCCCAAACTTAAGACCCTGCAGCTTTGGGCTACAAAAATCAACAAAAGTCAACCAAAAGGTTAATTATATATCATTTAAGAAGAAATGCTTTCATAACCTAAGCATTTATCACAGAACTTCAAACATGTTGAGTGCTTCTCTGTCCAAAAAACACGGATCCCTTTCTCTAAATTGCAGGCTAGTCCATAGTTCATTGCAGGCAAAGATAACATTTCTCCACTAAAGAAGGGGCAGCTTGAGTGAACTGGCTCTTGTGAACACCCTTCTGGTTTCCTGAGAATGGCACAGTCCATTTATTGAGGCCCATCTATTTAGGCAGGTGTAATTCAGCAGTTTAGGAGGACGTTGAGCTACAACGAATTAGTAACTGGAGTTAGGTTAGTGCTTTATGATTAACATCTTTCTAAGTTAAACTAAATTGCATGGATGCAATCTGGAAATCTGGTAATAAATAACTGTCTGCATGTATTTGTGATGTTAAATAATAACTGAAAACACACCCTTTAATATGCCCTTTTTCTTTGGGTTCTTAGGCCAATGCGTTATACTGCCTAAGTGGCATAATTTCTATTCTAGGACTTAGTATAAAAGCAAGTGTTTTTTCCTACCAAATTCCTACAGGGACCGGTAAAAGGGGTCTACCTTAGGTTAATTTCGCTTTTCGTGTTTCACATTCACTAGGGCTGCTTTCAAACAGGCTGTTGATTCAATGTGTGTATTTAATCCACTGATCTACCCCCCAACATTAGCTCTTCCAACTGTTTTTTCCATCTCAAATGCAAGACAGAAATGGGCAAAATACAACATTCTGTTGTTAGTATTTTTCCCCTTTTGTGTTTACAATGTGTTTCTGAAAACAGTCCCCTAGAAAGTTCATAATGTCTGAACACCTTTAAGTCTGTAAAGTAAGCAGTCGCAGGTCTCCTCATCGACTCTTGCCTATCTGTTTTTGAAGGGAAGAAAGCTTGAAGCACTGGGAAGTCAACTGGTTGTCATCTCGGTGAGAAGAACACGATAAAAATTTAATTGGATAAAAACACTGACTCTCCTCTCTTGCATTCCTTCTCGATGGCTTTATTTTCCACCTCCCTCCTGACAAACGTCACTAAATATTAAACCATTCACCTATGATCCCCCCCCCCCCCCCCCCCAAAGACACCCAGTTCTCTTTTGTTGCATGTGGCGCTTGATAAGAGACAACCAAGTCTGTTTTTTATTTGCTTGTGAATATTTACCAGTTCCAACTTATATCACCCACCTTTCCACCCTCCTTAAACTGTTTCCTCATCAATCTTACACAGTGCATGACATGTTAGCTCCATTTGAACAGGATGATGACAAAAACAGTGATGAATGAGCATATCCGAGTGGGAACATTTGAATTCTCTGGCTCCCTGGTTGCCTCGTACTGAAGTGGTACCAGGTGTAATTTGGTTTCTATTTAAATCTTCTTAACAAAGTTATGAAGCCTTTCTATCTAACACAGATGAATTATCTAAATTCAGGAGCTTAAAGACTGTTCCTCGAGTCAGTGTTTCATGCCTTTTCCTCCTCTGTATTCTGTTCTGAATTGCAGACATACAGAAGACATGATTGTCACACCATTTGCACAGGTGAGTCCTCTGAAAACTTTTTTCAGTAAACCTTTGGGGGCTTTTTTTCATCATATGCCAATCGAGAATATTACCAGATGGTCAAATGAAAAGAAAATCCTGTTCACGTGTCAGTTAAAGACAGCAGGTCTAAAATAAAGACCAGATGGTATCGAGACCGGGCTTCACTGCCTCATCGGAAGAGCCCCTCAGCATTATGTTGGCCCCGCCACAGGATCAGGCATCCCGCTAGCATTGCATGGCTCTTGCGTGGGATGTGCGTCACACTTATGCTCACGTTACACTACACAAGCGTTGAATCCAATACTGCTTGATCATGCTGTTTAAATACGCATGTTGGCTGATAAGGGCTGCTACATGGGTCAGGCCTGGACACCGGATACTCTGGCTGCTGAGTCAGTGTTTGGCTAAAGATGGAGCGACAGACATGACATACAGGGCTGTCAGATATGCCATCAAAACATTAGAAATGAGGAGAGGAATGCCCCTGCATAGCACTTTAACTTAGAGGATGAAAGCTGCATTATCTGATTGCCAAGGCTCGTCAGAGTTTCACATAAAAAAACTTCTAGATTTAGTTCAAGATTAATTAAGTGAAGGCATGTGCTCGTATTTAAGGCTATGGATTAAGTGGCGTGTATGGTTTCAGCGTATCAGAAATAAAATGTGCGTCACATGATGATGATGATGATGATGATGATTATCTTGTGCATCCAATCTCTTGTTCTTATCTGTTAGGTCCTCGCCAGCCTGAGGACAGTCCGAGGTAACTTTGCCGTCATAACTGGCCAGCAAGATCGTACAGCAAGCAAGTAGGTCTTAAAAAAGGAATATTCTGACAATTTTACTGCCACACAAGTATAAATATAATCATGCTGTAGTTACAGTAGGATTATACTTTGTATGGTTTCTGTCTGCAGGACACGATCCTCAGGCAACAATCCACCATCCATGTGCAAGACCAGCCTCGCAGGTCGGTACTGATGTCAGAACGGGCCGTTTACTTATCAATATCCCATTATCAACACTGACTCTGGTCAGAAAGACTGAGAGAAGGGCATTATCATGCTTCACTTCGTGTTACTAGTGACACATCACAGAGATAAATTAGTGAACCAATGTTATTCCCAAATCCAGTGGTGGGTAAGCGAGGTGGGTTGGTATTCAGATTATTTACATAAGTAACATTTCAATAGAACAATGTAAAAATGCTCCCTTAAAATCGGGCATCGAAAGTATAAAAAGTGAAAGTATTGACTACACTGGTGGACCCTGTTTACGTGCACAAATATTACTATTATCATCATTATTGATGTAGGCAGTGTTTTACTGTTGTACCTAAAATCTAGCTCATATGTAACTGGTTACTAGAAAATGTAGTGAAATACATGGACAAAGTGGAATTAAGAATAATACTTAAATAAACTCAAATGTGTAGTTAGTAAATGTGTACATTATAGTTGCCTTCCACAACTACATATATACTGTATGTATTTCGATTTCTCAATCAACAATAACAGAAAGAAACATCTCATTTTAAGTTTCAGTTCAACAACATTTTGTAATTCAAACTAAATGTGAGCAGTCTCTAGGAGTTGTAACTTTCCCATAATTCCTTACTACATTTGTGATGTACAGAGGAGCCGCACCAGCAGCTGGCCATAGAGACTCTGGATGAGCTGGACTGGTGTCTGGAACAACTTGAGACGCTGAAAACTCGACACTCTGTCAGTGAGATGGCTTCCAACAAGGTACTTCAAAAAAATACATTAGCACAAAGCGAGCCCTCAGCATCATGAAACAAATCTGAAAGATCACTCATACAAAAAGAAACCATCATGAAAATATGAAGAGAGTCTTCCATCCATCAACACATGGGAGAGGGGGCTGGTTTAATGAATGAGCGGATTGGTTTCATGCATGCAAATAGTGACTAGACACACTCCTCCCCCCACACATCTGCAGAGAAATGAAATGAGGCAGGGGGAGCTAAAGATAAAACGGCATCCCCCACATCCGTTCATCCAGGCTTGGTTATTCTTCAATTAGAACGCCCACACAATATGTACAGGCTCTTCATGTTTACACACACACACACACACACATTCCACATTCTATATATGATACATATCTCCAGATCGTGAGCAGCTTCAATCCATGCCGGGGTAAACACTGCTTTGCAACTCAGTTTTGTTTAATAAAGATCTTGAATGACTCCTAAAATTCAGAGTGAGAACTCTACGGAGTGTTGAAATATAAAATCTTTAAATAGTTCAGTTGAGGAAATGCTCATTTAAGTCCATTCAGATGTTACAACATAGTAAATTAAGTTTAAAGTTGGGTCACCAATTTTAGAAAGAATAAATGCACAAAGTTCAATTTTTCTTTTTCTTATTCAGCTTGAGCTTATTTATACTCATTAACATGTCATTTTAATTATGCTTAGGAAGCCTTTTTTGTGCCCAAATAATTTGTTTACAATGTTCATAACAAAAGTTCGATTTGGGTACTATTTTTAATTTTGGCTTCATGAATGAAATCCCCCACTCGATCCTTTCAGAGCTTTTCCTCCTTGTCTACTTCAAACTTGGTGCACATGGTGTGTCTCACAACCTCTGCCTCCGTCACACTCAGCCCTGCCCACTGTGTGCATCCCCCCACCAATGAGGGCCCTCTGTCTGTCCTGGCCGCTGCTGCAGCAGGCGTCTGATTGGCTTCTATTCTTAGGCATTTTTGGAAGGAGGCGGAGATTAGAGTACCTCGTTCTGCCTGTGTTTACACACATAGAGGAGCAGGCAGTAACTGAGTGAATAAGGGAGAGTCAGGGGGAGCACAGGCTTCTCTGCCTAGCATCCTCGCATCCCTCAGCAGTCCTGCTGCTATGCTTCCACTCTCTTCTCCTTTTTCCGTGGAAATCTGAACAGTTTTCTTTGTATTTCCATCTGTTCAGCTCGTACTGATCAAAGCTTCCTCTAGTGGACTGCCTGCTCGCTTTGGATTCTGCTCAGTCCATCAGTTTAGGAGCACCAAGAATCCCTTCCCTTAGGAGGATCAGAAAGCTCAGCTTTTTCACTCAGTTTTATTTTTGCTCCCATGCTCGACTTTGCGCTGAAATGCCAGAAGAGAGTTATTTCATCACTGTGTCGTGGATGTTCATTCAGGTAAGGGGAGGCAAGGGTAATGTGGGCGGGAGGGGATGAGGCTGCTCACATGTTGCTCCTTCTTTGAAAAAGTATAGAACTGCTGGCTCTGTGACAGTGGACTCTCTCTGAGACTCTTCAATTAGATTTCTGCAAGTGTTTGGGTGCAGCTGACTACAACTAGTATGATGTGATTTATGTGTACATGGCTATTGCACTTTGTGAATGAGAAAAAAAAACCCACATGCATATGCTTCAAAGAAAGCATCTACATGTTGTTGGTGTAACTATTCTGGGTATATTTATAGATGATTGTAGTTGTCAAAGTGACTTCTGGTAATGAGTTCCTGTAAGTTAGCTATTATTCAAGAGGATCTTCTGCCTTCAAGCACAGGGGAATAAAATGTTTGTGAGTTGCTTCGTGGCATGACGCAATTTAGTTGACCTCTCTGTACATACACCTGAGGGTAATATTTCAGACCCATGGACATAAAGAACAGGATGTAAACCCTAATGGCATTCAACAGTTTCTCCTGATTAGAAAAGAAATAGATGGTGTTGATGTTACCTGTCCTAATCTGTCTCTTTTGACCAAAAATAATATGATTAATGGATACTTGTGTGTGTGTTTATCCTTAGTTCAAGAGGATGCTGAACCGAGAGCTCACCCAGCTGTCAGAAACCAGCCGTTCAGGGAACCAGGTGTCTGAGTTCATCTCAAGCACCTTCCTCGGTAAGCTACCTTTCACTTTGGTCAATCCACCTGCTGCACGTACAGATATGAAACAGATAAATGTATGTTATTGTTAGCGTTTAAAATGTAATAAATAAGAGACTGCCGTGTTAACAATGTGTTTGTCTTTATCCTACAGAGAAGCAACATGACATGGACATCATGTCACCGCCGGCCAAGGAGAAGGACAAGAAGAAGCGGCCCATGTCTCAGATCAGCGGTGTGAAGAAGGCCACCCACAGCCCCAGCCTCGCCCCCTCCACCATCCCTCGATTTGGGGTCAACGCGAGCCAGGAAGGACTCCTAGCCAAGGTGGACACTTCGTTCATCTCAAATCAGTCTGCAGTTATTTTTTATTTCACTCTCCATGGTACAGTATGTTGTAATGATGTTTATGTTGTCCCACGACAGGAGCTGGAGGACATAAACAGATGGGGTATCGACATCTTCAAGGTCTCTGAGTATTCTGGGAAACGCCCTCTCACGGTCACCATGTACAGCGTCTTCCAGGTAACACTTCACTTTGTCAAAATTTGCAACGATAAATTGACGAGACAAGACAGTATGTGAATGAATGTCCTAACATTTTAGTAAATGATTGAGCTTTACAGTGAATGACTGTCCTTCTCTCCTGCTGCTGCAGGAGCGTGACCTGCTGAAGTCCTTTAAAATTCCTGCAGACACCTTCATTACTTTCATGATGACTTTGGAAGATCATTACCATTCAGACACGGCCTACCACAACAACATCCATGCTGCAGACGTGGTCCAGTCCACGCACGTCTTATTGTCAACGCCTGCTCTGGAGGTAGGGTTCGTAATTTCACCAAGAGAAATATCTGATTCTTACTTCCATTATTATTAACACAAAACGATAGGACACAAACAAAAGTTCACAGTTTTGTTCCCTGCCTTCTTGTCTCATCCCAGGCTGTGTTTACTGATCTGGAGATCCTCGCCGCTCTGTTTGCAAGCGGCATCCATGATGTGGATCACCCTGGAGTTTCCAATCAGTTTCTCATCAACACCAGTGAGTTTTAATACCTCCACAGTCGTTATGTGAAAGTGTGTGAGTGTGTTTAACTGAATGTAAGGTAACTGCATACACGTGTTTGTGTAGATTTGTGTTTCCCAGTTTTTATGTTTTACAGTGCTGTCTGTAAATGTTTCGGTTTTTGCATTCAGACTCAGAGCTGGCCTTGATGTACAATGACTCCTCGGTGCTGGAAAATCACCACCTGGCTGTAGGCTTCAAGCTTCTGCAGGAAGATAATTGTGATATCTTTCAGAACCTGAGCAAAAAGCAGAGGCAGTCGCTGCGCAAAATGGTCATTGATATGGTAAGATTCAAGACATAATTGCGACCTTTCTGACTTCAGGGATTGTTCAAACAATCTTTTTAAATCTGATTGCCTTATCTATAGGTGCTGGCTACAGATATGTCTAAACACATGAACCTACTGGCAGACCTGAAAACCATGGTTGAGACCAAGAAAGTCACCAGTCTAGGAGTCCTACTGCTGGACAACTACTCAGACCGCATACAGGTAACAAAACATTTGCCCATTATTAATTGTAAGAGTTTTAATATGTTCACATTAAATATGACATACTTTATTTTGTAGTTTACCTTAGTATTACAGAGCATTATAGCCTCTTCCCTCTCATTGATTTGTTTTTTACAACTTCCAACTTAACTGTTTTGGTCCATTTTCACCGGTCTTATCAACCATGTTCCCAGCAGGAAGGTGTTTCAACATAAAAGCTGAAAAACTGACTGCGCACTACGTACTTAACACCAAACTGCTCACTAAGTTACACTAGCGGTGAAATTGGCAACTCTCTGATAACAATTAGTCACCACCTTTTTAAGTTGTTTACTATTTTTTAAAGGTTTTTATTTTTATTTTACCGTAGGTCCTTCAGAACATGGTGCACTGTGCAGACCTGAGCAACCCCACCAAGCCACTCGAGCTGTACCGGCAGTGGACAGATCGCATCATGGTGGAGTTTTTCACCCAGGGAGACAGGGAGAGAGATAAGGGCATGGAGATCAGCCCCATGTGTGACAAACACAACGCCTCAATAGAAAAGAACCAGGTATAATATTTAAGCTGAAATATTTAACAAAAAATAAAGATTTAGCCAAAGTGGAGATAATTTAACAAGAAGGGAACTCAAAAAAACACTTTTTGTCTCACTCTTTAGGTGGGTTTCATTGACTACATTGTGCATCCTCTGTGGGAGACGTGGGCCGACCTTGTGCACCCAGATGCTCAGGAGATCCTGGACACACTGGAGGATAACAGAGAGTGGTACCAGAGCATGATCCCCCACAGCCCCTCCCCCCACCCAGAGGGCCCTGAGGAGGGAGCCCACACCGGGGAAGCCTCAGCACTCGGTGGGGGCGGCGGCTCTATTTCGGCCGATAAGTTCCAGTTTGAGCTGACCTTGGAAGAGGAGGGAGAGTCTGACAACGAGAGTCTGCCCGAGCAAGAGGAGAGGTACAGCAGCAGTCGGGGGGCCGAACTCTCCAGAAGCGATTCTGGCAGCGGATTGGATTCAGTTTCTTCTACGACTCGCCTGCTCACCAGAAAGCTCACCACTGATTCAGTCAGAACGTTTTCATTAGACTCTGATAAAGAAATGGCAGAAGAAAGAGAAACAGAGAAGGAAGGTGTCTCTGGAGTCCCACGCTTCAGACTAGGGACATAGCAACCGCCTAAAGTTATATTTCTTTTGGCCTTTTTGTTTATGTTAGTGATCTCGGTGCCTCCTCTTGACTCCCTTTCTCCCACTCCAACCAAACACCACCACCTTTGGTTCCTGCGAACAGGATAATAGCAAACCTCTGGTGGGGAGTAAGTAAGTGCGGGTGGATGTGGGGGGTGTTAGAAATGCTGCAGTTTTACCCAGCAGTCACTTGCACTGGAGAGAGACAGATGGACGTTTGAATTGAGGACAGGAAACCAAGTTTCTGAACTGTCCTCTATGTATTGTGGACTGTGGACGAAGTTCTACAGCGAGGATGAGAAGTTTAAAAACTAAAACTTCCCTTTTACCAGCCAACCCAAGGTCTACTTCAACAAGGACAGAACTGTCTTCCTCTTTGTGAAGAAAGTGAGGAAGTGATGAATGAGCGTGAAAATACCTTTTAAGACATCTTGCCAAACCTTACAGGGTTTTTCCCTGCCTTCTTAGTTCTTATTTTGTTTATTTTGTTGTCTTTTATTTAGGTCCATTGAATTGCATTCAATGAAAGTACAGTAAATAGCAGACTTCAAAGTAGTGTAGACAAAGTAATGGCAGAAAAGAGCTATGCATGGTTTTATGCAGTCATTTTAAATGTAGCAAACATTTTTAGTGCCACTCTCACTATTATTGTATACGTAGCACTTATTTCAGCTTGCACAGCCTATTTAATTATGTTCAGTAAACAGTAGTTTGCTATAAATGGCTGGCAGTAAATCATATTTTGAAGTTTTTTAGGTTTTCAGGCTCACTATTTCCATTTTTATAAACCTAAACTATGATATTGTCAGTGACAATAATGAGCCGGGGTCAGCGTGGTGTTATTCAGTCAGGAATTCAATCCAGCTATGTAGGCTGTGCATGTAGTGCCTCCCAGTGTTGACATGTGGAATTAAAGCTCTGGCATTGGAGGAAAATGATGAAACTTTGCATAGGCCTATATTCGAAACCCATTGAACTGTAGTGACTACCCCAAATATCAGTAATGTTTCAGTTTTGTTGCTATTTTGACAGATTTTCTTTTATTTCAATCCACTAATTCTTGCGTTCTTAATATTTGGCACCCGTTTTAATAGGTTTCCCTTCAAGTTGAGCACTTTACAGTTGGGGTTGAAGCAAAACATGAACAGATTGAAGGCTGTTGACTTAAAAACAGCTATGCAAGGGCTGCAAAGCTACCAGCGGAGACATCACGCAAAAACTAAACGCTACGGTACACCTACAAACTGTGTCAAACCATCCATACAAATCCATTATGGTCACTACATACTTGTCACAAAGCATCCAAGCACAAGGGTTGCAAAGACAGACGTCAGCATCATTGTAACTGTAGAAAACAAACAAAGCAGGATGGATGTGCCAGAATTTTTTTCTTCTTTTTTTTTCTCATTGATCAATATTTTGCTCTTCACAGGGACATAGTCAATGACAAACAAGTGCCAAGCAAGCATGACACAACCCGTACTGTAATTTCCATTTTGCCACTGGCTACTTTCCATCCATGACTGATAAAGTTGGTTGATTGTAGCACACTGTGTGCCAATCTGACCCGAGCGTCTCTGTTACATTTTATTTTTTAACTCCAGTTCTAACGGTAACTGAAACTGATAATGTCTTAATACAGTGTTTTGTTTTATTGTGTGCGAGTGAATGACTGGGTTGACTTTTTTGATGTATTTGCTAAGAATAAACCAAAGCACTTTGTATGGTACTTTTACAGTTCTGCACTTCCAGTAAAGTTTAACATGTATAGTGACTGTTTCACTGTTCTTCTGATGGCTAATGGACTGGTGGTTGAGTTGAATTGCACGGGCTGCACCACTACAGCTCTTAAAGGTCGGATGTCGCAGGGACTGAAGTAGTTTTTTTGTTCTTTTTATAATTGACTGTATGAAAAAAAGAGGCGTTCTGTTGAAATGCACGACGTTGGCTGCAGGATTTAAAGAAGAATATAGAGATCTTACAGAACTTGACCTGTGGAGAAACTTGTTTTATTTTATAACCATAAAACAGAGTGAAAAATGTTTTGTTTGAATGTGTGAACGAGCTGAACGCCTTACCTTCAAACTTGGGATTTTTTTTTTCTTCTGGTTATAGATCTGTTCACTTACATGCTGGAGTAAAACATGTGCAATCCTTTCTGTAGCCATAAACATCACCAAACAGACAAACACTCAAGGATGCCTTCGACACTAAGGACTATCTAACAACAGCTCAACCAGCACAACATGCCAGGATTCATTCTGTCTCTGCATGTCACTAATTGTTTGATTTTGTACATTTTCCTCACAGTTCTTCATGTACAGTTTATTTATTATTTCTGTATTACCTGTCAGAAACGATGGAATGGTTGTCTTTTTTTAGTCTGAGGTTTAGTACTTATGTGTGAGAAGGTCACACAGGACAGATGTCGACTATAACTCAGCTTTTTTTGTTCTTCTCTTTTTATTTCTTTATGTCTGAGAATAACATTATACATAAGCAAAAATGTTCACCTTCATGTTTTTCTTGGTATAAAAATAGCTTAGTGACAGATTTCTGAAACATCTCTCATCTCCTGTCTTCCTTTGTTTCAAACATCTGATCACATATTCATTAATGATCTTACAGTAAGTGTGCTGATCTGAGACTTCTTTGATATATAGTGAAGATAATAGAGTCATACGGCCTCAAGTCCTCCTAGATCAGTTTTTCTGTTCTTAGAGATTTTATAAATATTGTTCATGAAGACTTTGCAGCTTTGACAATCCAAACTCTGCTGTTTAACTGTGGGTGTGTTAGCCCTCTCTCCAACTAGAACTGTATGCCAATAAAGGAAAAAACTATTCACTCTGTGATGTCTTTGTCTTTAACTTTAAGAGGAAACTAAAACAACCTCCAAAAAGGAAGCATCTTGCTGATAGTAAATCATAAGAAAGTCACATGAAATATAATGCATTCCTATAGATTAAACAACAAGAAATGGTTTTTTTTTTTAAAAACATACCAACGGTAAGAAAACTGCATATGATTATGCAACTGTAATGAATATAACACAATAATAGGATATCAGTGATAACATAACACCAAAGGGGATCATTCTTTATAATGACTATACTTTGATAAGGTTTACTTCGCTGATCATAACTAAAGCTAAAAATGAACTAATCACGTTTACAAAATTACTTAACTTAAGGGCAATTTTAAGGTACTTATGCTTTATTGAGTAGTCTATTTTCCAGTTGTACTGCACTACATTGCAGACTTAAATAAATGAAAACATTTCACCATAAAGCCGTTTATAACATAATTAACCTTTAACAACGTTAGCATTGTGAATCAATTATTAAAATCCTATAATATAGTAAAAAAAATGTTTTAAATATGCCCCGATCTTTCACTACAGTACCTGTACTTACAATTATGTATTTTATTTTTCTGTTGTATTACGTGTACTCGCACCTACTTCATTCACTATTGAGTCTCATCTAAATATTGAATCAAATCCCCTCAATAATTTACAGAATGAGTGGAGGCAGGGCTCTGTGTGAATGAACTGATCCTGTTCTCTGATTGGTCAATCATCGTGCCAATCATCATTACACTCTGTTTGTACGTAGGTACGTAGCCGCTTATGCCGGGGCTGTCAATCAAGAGACGCACGGAGCTACTGCAGGTGCATAACTGGGCACTGACTGGGCTAGTCGCTGCTGGGAAGCTGAGGATTAATCACACCTTTCACGGTAAACACTGCGTTTTTTTTGTCATTGCGGGGCTGTGTTAAGTCTAACCGTGTCAGCGGATGGTTATACGCTTATCAAACCCTGGATTTACACTGAACACTGAGTCGTAAATTAGGAAGAGTAACCTTCATTTGACATAGCTGGGATGCTTAGCTAGCTGCTGCTGCTGCCACTTTTAAATACTGGTAACGGTCTGCTGTGTTAGCATTAAAGGTAGCGATGCTAGCTTGATTTCATGCGTTTTCACGGAAAAACAACTGCATTTGTATCTGTGTTGCTATGATCACTTTCACAATCGTTTGATATTTAATACAGGTGGTAATGAATATATGACAAAACGACGTGTAGTCTAATTTATGCGTTTTTTCTCCAGCTAACGTGAAGCAGACTGTCATCTTCAGGCTACGTATTCACTAGCAAGCTAACGCTAGATAAGCTCTGGGTAATAAGGATGTGTTTAAGGCCGTTTTAATTGAGAGATTGTTGTGTTTAGAGACGGTGACAGAGCACTGCATACGTATGACAGTTTGTCGGCGTTTCTTCAATTTAATACAAGGCAAATTCAGTCCAACCATATGGTCATTCATAATTGGCTGGCTAGCGCTGCACTGCCCTCCTGGATGGGGAGGGATAGTCCGTTTAGCTGATGCTTAGCCTGCTAAGCTCCGGTACTTCCGTCCTCTTATTTTACGTGGGGCGGAGGTTCGCATTCCTTCCCCTAGCGGTATTATTGGCATGAAGTGGAAACCCTCAAGCCTGCGTGTGGGTATCGACTGGTACTATTGACACAGCCTCTTGGCGAAACGGCTGCATCATTTTAATTGATAGAATTATGAGTGTTGCTGAGTGTAACCTGGCCTCGTGCAACACGGGTTAAATGAGGCTGCGGTACACTGCCACTTCGGGTGCAGATGGGTTTACTATGGTCTCTCTGATGAAGGATGGAGATCAGCAGTAAATCTCTGTTTTCTGTGCAATAGTCTTATGGTGTAGGTATTTAATCATTATGCCACATATGAGTTGAAAGAGAGAAAAGTATTATGTTTCTTATTATGTTGTAGATCTTTTAACCTTTGACAGAGCCGGAATTGTTCTAATATTTTATATCTAGATTTGTTTTAGATCTTGGTGGTCTTGTTTTTTTCTTGATGTCAGTGTCACTTTTCAAACGATCTTATGTTACTTCAATGTCACAATGTTTGTTCTAAATACATTGTAATTTAATCTTTCCTTTACCATCCATAATCCAATTTGAACAAATTCGGTTTTATACAAAAATATGCAAACTAACTGACAAAGGCTACGGTAATCTATCACCTAAACCAAAGTAGTAATACTTTAAAAATGGCTGTTCCATTTCCTTGGTTCTTAAAATCCTTTGTCTGCCTTTAAAAATTAATTGTGTTTTAACCAGTGTCAGGACAATTGTGTATTGTGTAACAAAATCATAAATGTCATAAGTAAAGTACCTGCACTATCTGATGTGATCAACTACAGCAGCTCCACATTTGTAGATTTATATAATGTCTAGACTTTCAGACACTGTCAGAGAGGCTTTGATTCAACCCTGATAGTCTGTTGTGTTGTTTATATTGTATTGAATTATATTTGACACTGTTTCATTTAAATACAATCTGTTTTTTAAGCCATTGCCTTTTTAACTAATTGATGTTTGATCTAATTTCTTGCCTAGATGGCGTCTGCAAATGCCACATATGGACAGAAGGAGACCTCAGACCAGAACTTTGATTATATGTTCAAAATCCTCATCATTGGCAACAGCAGCGTAGGAAAGACTTCCTTCCTTTTCCGCTATGCAGATGACTCATTCACGCCGGCCTTTGTCAGCACAGTGGGCATCGACTTCAAGGTGAAGACCATCTACAGGAACGACAAGAGAATAAAGCTGCAGATATGGGTGAGGAAGATAACTGTCAACATTTGATTTGTTGAAGCGAGTGAGACACAGTCTGCCCCATGGTTGCTTTTCAGTTGCTGACACTTAACTCTGACTGCTGAGGCATTGTGAAAAGCAAACTTATCTTGCCTTGCTAATTGCTACCTGTTGTTTCATCAATATTCATCATTCAGTGCTACTGTGCTGTCTAGACCTTGGTACCACTGAATAAGTAATGGTTCAACAGGCGACAGTTGTGCCTGTAGCCACAGTTCATTTGACATTTATACAGTAAATTATAGATTCCACTGTGAGTGTTTTGAGTCTTATCTCGTTGTCATATTTCTCTTTTTATATTCAGTGACACACACAAAAATCTGCCTGCACTTCTACCTTAACGGTTTCTTTATTGGAAGACTGTTTGTGTTGCACAGGATTCAAAGCAAAACAATATACTGAAATAGAGTTGCAATTGCATTTCGGCAGTAGTGACATTTCTATTATCTTCATTAACGATTAACACACTTCTAATCTTTTCAAATTGTCTTCAGATGGCTTTTTTCCCCAACCAACAGCCCAAAGCACCGACATATTCAGTTTACAATGATGGAAATCCCTGAAAATAAGCAAATCCATACAATGGAGAAGTTTCACTGGTTTTTGACTTGAAATGTGCTTCTAACAGAAATGAATCATCAGAAAAATTACTTTTTTGTCAATCGACTAATCAATTCAGCATTCAGCACAAACTTGATTTGATCAACATAATGAGGGCACATTTCCTTACTACCTGCAGATGGCCTTCAGTAAGAATGCCTGTTTTCTGCAACATCACATCTGTCTGAGGCGGCCTCTGTTACCACACATCTGTAATGGTTACCAGCTGGCCTCTGCGATCCTAGAATCCCTTCATCTGCTGTGCAATGGCGATACCCTTGAAGTGTTCTCAACACGAGCCATAAAGCCTGACCCTGGGACCAATTGCTAGCTTCATGGGACACCAGAGGAATACCTAATGCTCATTGGCCTAATGTTAAACCTGGGCGATCATCAGGAGGCACGTGCATGTCATAAATCCCCTGCAGGTGCTGGGTGACGGTCGGCACAAAAAGACAACAAACACCCACACACTGATGCCTCCCAACGCTTTTGATTTGATTCTACATGGACGCTGTTTAGACCATAGCAGGAGCAAGTGCATTTTCAACTTAATGTTTATCCTATTTCAGTTAAACAAATGTGTTTTGTGTGTATACTTTTAGGACACTGCTGGCCAGGAGCGCTACAGGACCATCACCACAGCTTACTACAGGGGAGCCATGGGCTTCATCCTCATGTATGACATCACCAACGAGGAGTCCTTCAACGCCGTTCAAGACTGGTGAGTGACACCTCAGTGTGCTTTTCTTCTGTGTGTATGAAGTAATCAGGACACTCCCAACTTTTTAATATAAGTCCTATGTGTAATTAAGTTATGTAGCTGTGAATCTATCTGTATCTGCTGGTAAAAAGAGGAAAACACTAATGTCTGCTTAAATAAGTAGGTCAAAAAGTGACTAGACTGTTAAACGATATTTACACCAGATGGATTTTTTTTTTATTTCAACATTCGCCATTCGTCTTTATTTATCCAAATAAGTGGTTTGGATAATTATGATAAACTTGAATTATTATAAACCTGTCTGGTGGCTTGTGTTATGCTACAATGTTTACTCTTTTGAAGCTGTACAGTTGGATTTTGGCAGTAGGTCTTTCAATCCCTTTGTGATGAAATCATCCGTTAAGATATTGTAATACCCACACATTGTTGTATAAATCTATAATTACAAGCTCATACCAACTCAAAATTCTCCAATATGTGTATTTAAGCAATGTTAGTCACAAGCTTACACTCCTACCCAGTAGATAGTAAATACAGCTCAAGACAGGCTTCTCTACAAATAATGATGGTGAATAGTAATGCTTCACCATTATTATTTGCAAATGTTGGTTATATAAATACTAGTTTTCAAACAGCAACGTGCAGGATTTTCTTCATTCATTAAGCTTTTGTTCATTGCACCCAAAGTGTTGTTTATGGGAATAACCCCAATGTAGTTTCATCAAACTATTGATTCAATCTGATTAATGTGTGCTTGTATGCATGTAAACAGGGTCAGTGTATGGCTGAACTGAAATGAGTAAATACTCTTAATTTGTCAACGATTTAATTGACCCGGGATTTTTCTAAAAACCCCTCCTGTGTGGTTATTTCATATATGTTTTTTAATTGAATTATGCAAAAAAAGCTATATTGGGTTTTACATATTAATCAAGAAATGTAATGGTTGAATCAGGATAGAAGATAGAATATCGCTCAGCCTGTCGCTGAACCCCGTCCCGTATCTGCTGACAGGTCGACCCAGATAAAGACGTACTCATGGGACAACGCCCAGGTGCTGCTGGTTGGGAACAAGTGTGATATGGAGGACGAGCGAGTGGTGGCAGCAGAGCGGGGCCGACAGCTGTCGGAACAGCTGGGTGAGTCAGCTGATCGTAGGAAAAACTAGATGCCATGTCCCTGTTGCTTTTCCACTGTCCTTCCTCTCCTCTCCTGGGATCATTTATAAACATTATATATAATCATGACCCCCCAAAAAAAGAGGAATGTCTGGAAAGTCTAAATCAGCTTAGAAGTTGTAGTTCTAAAGAAATGAACAGTTTAATATCTCTCTGCGATGCCCTTTTCGTAGACGCCAAACTGTTATATCGTCTTGATTTTATTTTGCAGCTTGCCACGTTACATAATTTCACCGTGTTTGAAAGTGATGTTAGGGCACTTTGGGCTGAAGTAATTATAAATCAAAGGTAGCTCTACCAATGAGCCTTGCTTACAGGAATCTTAACTGTCTTTATAAATATAAGAGATCTGAATATCAGCACGTCAGTCTTCATAAAGGAACCTCTCGAGACGCAAGACTCAGGTTGCTGCTTGCTTTTGGTCTTATTTCCTACTCTCCCTGTTGGAACATGTAAATCAAAAGCATATTGCTTGGGGAGTGATCAGCAGGATCAGACAGAGACATAGGACCACAGTAACAACCTTTGATTTCAAACCACCTCTGGAAGAGTTGTAATTAGGAGAATAGATTTAATTTAGAAACACTAACACAATCTGATAACAAGGGGGAAGGATTGAGCTGGCTGTTTCAGCGTAGCCTCGGTATGTCCTCACATGAGATAAGTGGATCAACTGGGTAAGCTTCACCTCGGAACATTAAGCGTAACCCACAGCCTCTCTCCGTCTCCGTCCCCCCTCCCCGCCCCGCAGGTTTTGAGTACTTTGAAGTGAGCGCTAAAGACAACATCAACGTAAAGCAGACCTTCGAGCGGCTGGTGGACATCATCTGCGAGAGGATGTCCGAGAGTCTGGACAACAACGACCCGTCCGTCACCGGCAATAAGCAGGGGCCGCAGCTCGGAGAGCAGCCTCAGAGGTCCACTCAGGATTGTGCATGCTAAACATAAACACAGACACACAGACACACAGACACACAGACACACAGACACACAGACACATAGGCACACAGACACATAGGCACACACACACACACACACACACACACACACACACACACACACACACACACACACACACACACACACACACACACACACACACACACACACACACACACACACACACAGTCTGCTTTGCTAAGGCCCACAGACATTTTTGGGTTTGTCTCTTTTACTTTCTCATACACACACATATATTATACACAAACACTGCCATATAGAGACAAACAACGAGGCTTCGTAGATTCTCCACCCCTCGTACTACTCAGAGCATTTTTCATATGAGCGGCTCTCCTCAAACATTTGGCGCTGTCAGTAATCTCTTTTTTGTTTTATTTCAGTAATACAGGGATTATGTGATAGTGTTAATTTAGTCGCAATGGTGAAGAAAATATAACGGAGGTACATTCCCAAGTTGTCGTCTTGTTTTGTTTGCAAACGTTTTCACAAACATACACTACACTGTCTCCTAACAGAAATATAAAAGGCCAGTGAAAGCTGAGACTCCATCATTCCTTAAAGACGTGTCTACAATTGGGTTTAAATATAATGCTGATGATCCTCAAATCTGATCTAACACCTCAAACCTACATGGGTACAAATCCGCTGAATTTGTTTTAGTCCCATTGGAAATATATGTTTGTTGCCGTGGATCGATTTGGATAGTTTCTTTTTACATTTCTGAGTTGATTGGGTGTGGTTTTGAGCATGTGAAATCACTGGTCCTTTCCAGTGTTGTGATTGAGTTTTTACTGGTTATTATAGTCCAAACAGGGTCATTTGCAAGTTTGTCCTACTTTCTTAAATTTTAGGAATGGACTTTAGAATAGCTAAAGAAATGCATATCAGTTTGCTTGGAAAGTTGTTATCATAAACCATTTTTTGGCCCTTTTCCCAGATTTAAAACATTTTTTAAATCTTTTTTTTTTATCTCAACTGGAGGTCAGTTGTGGTGTTGGTGTCAGCGTCCGGAGCTGCAAAGCCTCTGAACATTGCTTGATTTTAGATTCATAGTCTTTTCTTTTTTTTAAAACGTTTTTATGTACTATTTTTTAAGACCTACAACAGAATAAAAAGGTAAAGGATGTCTTTCAAAATTTAAAAGGGTGTATAAATGTTTAAAAATCAATAGTTGTGCATTTTTAAATGCATATATAATATATATAAATGTATAAAAAAAAGTAATTATACAGTAGTAATGTTGAGGATATTGGATTCCTACCTGTGCTTTAGTGGGAGTTTTTGTTGTTTTTAACCGACTGGTTGACTGGATGGTTGTTTGTCTGAGCTGCTGTCTGAATTTAAACAGTTTGAACAGTTGGTTAGCTAATGGAGGCTAAAGGTTTCACATGTTGAGTCCATGACCCCTTCTCATGTATTAACTTTCATCCACTGCATACAGTGTACTCACTAGAAAGGCATGCGATCCAGTGTGGACCTCTACATCAACTCAGATTGTCTCTTGTGTTATGGTCGATGATATTTTTATCTTTTTTCGTTATGGGGAACATGATGTTTTTACGCATGGTAAATGTCCGACTGTGAACTTTATTTCCCTTTAAGGTTAGGCATGTTTCTGCTTGTGTATACAGTACAAAAACAGTAGGTCATGCAAAACCATTTTCAACACTTGTAAGTTATTTTAAAATCAAACATATTTATTTTGTATTATTTATGACTTTAAATTAGCTTTAAAGATAATCCTAGATTACGCAGTACAATCCGCACTCTGCTTTTTAAAGTGATGTTCAACAGTATTCACTTGCTTAAACTCAACTTTTAAATGACAATGTATTTGTGTTTACAGGGAATATTAAGCTTAAGATGCATCATGGGGAAGTCTAAAACATTCCAGTGTGAGCAACTCTTATCATGTCCGCACAGCTTTGGTGGGAAGTTTGTTTTTCCTTCGATACGAGTTATGGAAGTGCAAAAGTCGACTGTTCTTCTCGCAGATCAGTTGCAGTTATTTCTCTACACACCTCAAATGTAACCACGTGAAACCTGCTGAAGGTTTGTAATGCACGTACTGTGCTTCTGTGTGGGAATGTACTGTTTATATGAGGGAAGTCTTACTAACTGTTATTTCCAAAGAGATCTCTACAATGCATTTGGAGCCAACAAAAGCGCTTGTTAGACAACTGTGCAGTAGCTCCAACAAGGGAACATGTTTGTGTAGTTAATTGAATACTCTGAACACTTCGTTAAAACCGTGATTCTTACTGCATTGTTCACTTTGGACTTGTTTGTTGATTTTTTTGTTACTTTATTTATTGTGTTTTGCTACAGCTGGAAACTTTCTGGTGACTTAGGGAAAAAAAGCATATGGATCATGTTCAACTCGTCTTCTTTTTCCCTCTGCCATGAATAATTATTGTAAATAGACATTTTCTTCCTGTTGGGTATTAGTTGTGTGAATTGTGCTGTAATTCTGTAATGCCAGATTTGTTAAAATGAGGAAATCAATAAACCAATTCTAAAAGCTGGAGTTCTGTCGGTTCTACTTTTATTCCCAAAAGTGAGGGATTTACAAGAAGTGCACATGTAATATTTCAGAAATGGTTTAGAATAACTGTGCCCAGCAGAGGGCATAATAATACTGCATTAATATTTTATTTTCTACCCTCAGAGTTGTTTGACCATCTATGGTTTGGTTCAGCTTCTCTACTGCACAACTGAACAAGAGAAGACTCATGTTAAAGGTAATATTAGTCTCTAAAATGCTCCTTCCAGCTTTCTAAAGCAGGCAGATCCTCCTGTCTTATTAAGAAACAAAACACATACGTTTTTAGTAATGTAGTGAATTTAATAAAAGTCAGGTAGAGACTTGAATGTCCTTTACACATGTATAG
Organism: Eleginops maclovinus; assembly: GCF_036324505.1. Lineage (NCBI taxonomy): Eukaryota > Metazoa > Chordata > Actinopteri > Perciformes > Eleginopidae > Eleginops > Eleginops maclovinus. The sequence continues at coordinate 11,045,923 of NC_086354.1, forward strand.
ATAGGGTTTCTCAGCATGTACACATACATTCATGGGAGTTTTGGTGCCTGAAGAACTACACAGCAGCCACCAAAATAGAAAATACAATGGGTACTGTACACAAGAGCAACAAGACATGCAGTGTTCCTTTTTGCACAACAAATAATAAACAAAGTAAGACCATATGTAAAATAAGAAACGTTTCCGTAAATAAAATATATATTTGTCATTGCTAAGTGCTTGTAAACAAGTAAGGCATTATATTACACGGTGGGTGCCAGCACTTGGTGACACCCTGGTGTTTGGTTGCACTCTAGTAGAGATTGTCCAGCTTAAACAAAGATAACCCCTATCCTGCACCAGTCCCCTGGATAGCACTTTGCTACATGGCTTCCCAAAAAAATATTAGGGCAACAAAATAAGTCTGTTTGCAGTAAAACACTGCCCGATTTCAGGCTGCAGCCCACACCTGCTGCTGGTCATTATTCCAGTAGACTTTCAGCTCCCATCAAGGCCAGTTCATTCACTGTGCAGTGCAAATGTCTGTTTTGTTTCTCAGTAACAGGCTTTATCTGGACGGACCATTTACAATGGCCTCATATCAAGTCTCTGATAAGTATTCTGAGTTACAAAAGGCAAATGTTCCTCATAACTCAGGCCTGTGTTCTCCCTCAGAACATATTTAGAGCTGCATAAAACGAGGCTTTAGTAAGCTTGGACCTGGTTTGGTAAAAGCTGGCATCCGCTGCTGACATGGTTCATCACCTTCTGCTTCAACTGAGCCACTTGCTCCCTGAGGACGCTGGCTGTGGATGCAAGCTCGGTGTTCTGCGTTTTGAGGTTCTTGACCTTGTCCTCAAGCCGAGAAATCCTCTCCAGTTTTCTCTTGCGGCATTTGGAGGCGGCTATCCTGTTCCTTAGCTTTTTCCTCTCAGCCTTGATGCGCTCCTGGTTGTCCATGTCGATAGGAGACAGCGGGGGGCTGTCCCCGAAGCTCTGCATGTCTGGCACAGTCTGCGGCTCGTCCTTCACCAGCCCAGCGGACTGGAGTCGTGACAGTGCAGCCGCCGCGGCCGCCTGCTGCTGCTGAGCGCTGGCCAGATGAGACGGAGGCGGCGGAAAGGGGATGGTGTCCGTGGAGTAGTTGATGGTGGTTCCAAGCGGACTGGACGCATAGCCGTTCAAAGTAGTGTAAACAGGGAGGTCTGAAGTCTGAAGCCCGGCTGACCCAACTGAGTTGGCGGTTCCGAGGAGCTCCAGTCTGTCCACAGACACACAGCCAGCCTCGCTCAGCTGGTTCTGCTTGTGAAGATCCTCCAGCGCCTTCACGAAACCCTCCGCGAACTCCTGCTCGTCACTGGCCGACTTCGGGTAAAGGAACTGGGAGGACGGGTTGGCGGTGGTAACCAGACCGTTTGACTGTATGATAAGGCGCTCCAGGTCCGGGGTGGTCAGTTTCAACAGTCCCAAGTCTGGAGAGTTAAGGAGACCGTCAGTGTCCCGGAGGGGGTTGGATTTGTGGTCGTCCAGGTTCAGATTAATATCCTTCTTCATCATGGTGCTGTGGGAATAGATGCTGGGGACCCTCGGAGTGTTTACGGAGCCTGGGTAGAGGGTTGTTTCCATTCTACACCCTCACACGAGGGAGTGCTGAGCGTTACGCATTAACGATTGTTCAGCAATCATATCCAAACATGAGGAAATCAGCTGATCCTTATTGTCGTGCGATCCTGTTTCCTTATCCACTTGTATCAGTTTCTTCTATCAGTCGACTCCTTGAGCTCTCGTGCCTGCGGGGCTGTGATGTGTCTCTATACGGCGCGGGAGTGATATTGTCTTTTCCCGATGGCACGACTGCTATGCGCAGCGCCAGACCTTGCTCGCTTTCTAGCCCTAAAAATTCCATTATGTCACTCCAGAGCGCGCAGATTGGCCCAAAATGACGTTGGTTTCCGGTTTCATTTGAATAAGGGGCCGGGCCGGTCTTTATTGCCATGGAGACTCTGGGTAAACTACAAACAGTGCAATGCATTGTGGTTTGATGTCATAGCATAAAAAAGCTCAGGGTCGCCAAAAGAGAGCAGAGACTGGGCGGGGAAGGTGTAAGAGGCGAGGGCCAAGGAAAGAACAGAGGAACAGGATTTACAGAAAAATATTACTTAAACTAAGGCAGGCTAACACACTTAAAAAGACTAGAAAGAAAGAGCTTTAGATAATGGTTCAGATTCTACCTATTGTACAAGCATATAAATCAATTGTAACTTGTACTCTTTAATAAACTAGGCTCTATAGGACCTGGAGTTCCACTTTAGTCTTAAAGTACGTGTTCAAGTCCAAACTGATTTCACGTTTTATTCCAAAATCATCTGATTTCTACACTAACCATGCCAACTCCTCTGGTTCCAGCTTTGTACGATCAAAGGTTACATTTAGCCCTCACACAAAACAGACACCAACACAGTGAAATTAAATGAGGTGTTGTCTTTAAGTGTTATGAAAGTCTTTCTGGGGAAACTGCGTAGAAAAAGGGAAGGAAACCGTGACAGTAAAATGAGGAAACCATGTGCTTTCTGTGATTGAAATGTGGAGAGGTTAAAGTTTTAAGGACTGTGGCTGAATTAAGCTACCCCCAGTCTCTTTATTTATCCTTTTTTTAATCCATGTCCACCAAAACAAATTGAACTAATCATAACAACAACTCAATGTATAAATTAATTTAAAAATCATTCTAATTATTAAATTAAGGAATGGATTATTACAGAATAGATGAAACATTACAAAATAAAAACTGAATAAAGGAGAACAAAATATTAGGAACACAACATAACAGAGTATTTTAGATATAAATAGAATAGAAAAAACAATATAGAAAAGAACAGAAAACAATTGGATTGTGTGGAGCACTATAGAATAGAGCATTATAAAAAGAGAAAAATAAAACAGAACAGAAAGGAATACAATGGTGACCACTACAAAATATAATAGAGCATCATAAAATAAAACATTACTGGGCAATAATTGATAGAATAGCATAAAACATTAGAGCATAGAGTAGAAATGAATAAAGCAGAACACAACAGACCATTATGGAACATAAAAAGGCAGAATAGAATATAAAGTGTATACATCCGGTCCACATTATATAAGGCAATGTCTTCCTCAGTAAATCGTTGTTATTCCGCCCATACACAGCGAGGACGTCAGCAGACTGTCTGCATCAGCACCACCATACACAGAGGGCATCATCAGTTTCCATGGCAACACTGTCATAGCCGTGACGCTGGCGAGACGGAGAGGAAGGTGAATGGGTTGAGGGAGAAGAGGGGGTGTTAGCTGTGTGTGTGTGTGTGTGTGTGTGTGTGTGTGTGTGTGTGTGTGTGTGTGTGTGTGTGTGTGTGTGTGTGTGTGTGTGTGTGTGTGTGTGTGTGTGTGTGTGTGTGTGTGTGTGTGTGTGTGTGTGTGTGTGTGTGTGTGTGTGTGTGTGTGTGTGTGTGTGTGTGTGTGTGTGTGTGTGTGTGTGTGTGTGTGTGTGTGTGTGTGTGTGTGTGTGTGTGTGTGTGTGTGTGTGTGTGTGTGTGAGAGAGTGATGTGCTTCAGAGGCAGAAATCAGTGTAGTTCTGTCAACCTAGAAAATGAATGAGAAATATTACTTTGAAACATTCAACGCAAAATAAAGATCTCCCCTCTATGGAGAACATATTTTCTTCCCGGTGCCAGTTTGGAGCCACACAGGGTGCAGTGTCCAGAATGTGTGACTCATTTCACAACCCATGGGTGTGGACGGCACAGAGAATGAAAAGAAATGCCTTCATGACAACAAACTGGGAAGAAGGTTTGTCCTCTAAACTCAGGTAATGGAGTGTGTCAGGGGTTGTGTAAGATACAATTCCCCCCCCCCCCCCCCCCCCCCCCCTCAGCCAGAGAAGTGTCCTTTGATTTTAAGTCCCTTGGGCAGGCACGTTCAGAAACGCCCTGTGTCACTCCCACGCTGTTACACTGCACACATTCACACCTGGGAGCTGCCCAGTAAAACCTCTAAGCATGTTGATTCCTGAGCAGCTGGTTGGGGTCAAATGTTCATTCATAGGTTGTCTCCACAGCTCTTATTGATGGGGGGAAGTTGTTTTTCATTCACTTAAACACTGAATCTGTGAATGCTGTGCAGATGCTTGGTTTTCATTTCAGCACACACACGTGGCTTGAATTACATTGTATTACAGTTGGATTAAAAATATCAGTTTCATCATCTCCTGTCCCCTTTCCAACAATTTGATGTGCATGAAGAACAAAACAAAAAGTCCTCTTTGTTTTTCTGTTGTTGTTTTTGGTCTTTTAGCCAAATGCATTATAGGCTGCTGTTGAAGATTTGCATGCCCATACAGCAGGTGGCAGTATGATACATCCAGCATTGGTTTGTAACTTCCTTTCACCTCTGAGTCAGAAGAAGACGCCAGCAAGCGTTGACAAATCCTAGGGACTGTTGTTTGAGATTTTTGACCCCTCATTATCAATCTATGACAGTTCTTGTCCTCACAACCAAGGATAATGGCCAATCGGAAGAAAGTAATAGTAACAGGTGAGAGGCTTTAACTGGTCAGAGGATTGGAGGGACACTAATGTGTCTTCAATATTTCTTTATTGCCTATAGTGCTGTTACAGCTCATTGAATGCTCTCCTTGTGTCTGAGCTCCACTTTAATGGTTGTGTTTATATGATAAGTATGTTATGACATTGCAGTGAGTATTACTGCTGTGATCAAAGAAGGGTTGCTGGTTTGTATTAGGAAACAAAGATATGATTTGTATACCACCTGCGAAAAATAAATGATCCTGCACCTTTTACTGTGCTATGAATACAATTAATGTTTAACTGGCAACTGTGGGACTTTGCCCTTATCACTTCTCTACATGACAGATAACCATCCTTGCTTTTTTATTTTCTTTGTTGTTTTGTTTTTTCCAATCTTTTTCTTAAGGTTTTGAGCCTTTTGGTGGCCATGCTGTGAACTCCAGCTGGGTTGCAGTACAGGTAATAAGTAATCCAGTTATCCATTTCCCGAAGGGGCGATTAAGGTCCTGAATAAACACTTAAAGGTCGATGTACATTTATTACATTTATGGTGGGTTTTCCTAAACTCGTTGTTTATTGTGGGCCTGCAAAGCCCTTTAAGACTGCATTTGAGTTTAACATATATACACAAGTTTTCCCTGTGCTGACAGGAACTGGAGCGGTTAGGTCTTGGTGAAGCAGTAGACCTCCATGTGTGTGAGGTGCCTGTTGAATACCAGGCTGTTAAAGACCTACTGCCTTCCCTGTGGAAAGAGCACCAGCCACAGGTATAGAAAACACACAATATTGTACATGAAAAACACATTTTCCCACCATTTTATAAATGAAATGTTGTCAAAATCCCTCAACTAATCCAAAACAACCCACCACTATGGTTTTTCCTGTGAGCAGTTGGTGGTCCATGTCGGTGTTTCTGGATTAGCCACTACTGTGACTCTGGAGCAGTGCGGCCACAACAAAGGTTACAAACGTCTGGACAACTGCAGCTTCTGCCCGGCCTCCCAGTGCTGCATGAACAGCGGCCCTGACTGCATACACTCAGTCCTGGACATGGAAACAGTCTGCAAAACAGTCAATGACTCTGACCTCGGGGTCACTCTTTCTGTGTCTAAAGATGCTGGAAGGTTCGTTCTAGTTTACACACTGATATTAGGAACATTTACACACTCACATACTCTCCTACAGAAGGACAGGTGTTAGTAATGATAGAATAATGAATACAATGATATAAAATGAAAATAAATAGTCTGATAATAAGATAAGAACACTTTATTGTCCATTCCATGATGCAATACTGTGGCAATATTCATCTTATTTATCAATTGTTGCAATTGTTATCTTGCATACTGGGAAATAAATGATCATAATTTGCAGTAAAAGATAGCATGATTACCTACAGTAAACCAACTTAGCATTGCATGGCTTTCATTTTCATGACTTAATGAAGGCATAAACTTAGGAGTCTGGTCTGACATGGGAAAGATATCTAGAGGTTTGTTTATTTTTAAAACTCCTACTATAAGGGTTTTGTCTTCTGCTTTGTGGTTTGTGAATTAGGTTAAAAAAATCAGAAGAAATATTCCTCTCATGAATACACATCCAAACTTCTTAGTTGAAAAACCTTTTTTTTCTCAGCTGGATAATTGCAAATATGCATGATAATTAAGAGTGTGTTATGACTCATCTTGAAAGTCTTAACAGCCTTGTTTTCTGTTACTATCTGTTTGGTATAGCTGACATGTGATAGTACAGACTTTATGTATAACCACTTTTGCTTTGGTGTATGGCAGGTATCTGTGTGACTACACCTACTACACCTCTCTGTACCTGGGGCACGGCCACTCTGCCTTCATCCATGTGCCTCCTCTTGGAAAACCCTACAGCAGTCAGGAGCTTGGGCGAGCTCTTCAGGCCGCCGTGCAGGAGATGCTGAAAATGCTAGAACTGGATCCTGAACACAACAAGCACTGCAACCACGAGCATCAGCAGCAGCAGCACGACCATGTATGACTTCAGTGCTGACTCCAAGATAGTCAACTATTAGCGAAGTTAATGTCATTGATTGGGTGCTGTGAAACTGTAATATCAGTGCCATTTGTAAACCATATTACCAATATTGAAGGTTAACATTCGTTTATTGTAGACCTGGTCTTGGTTCTTTACATGGTGGGTTTGATGTGTGTGCAGGAGCATTGGGCACCTGTGTATGTCAGCCATTCCTCTTCCTCGGATATGACTGTGAAAATATATGCTAACAACAATTATGGCTGTGTTAACATTGTATAATGTGAAAGGGGATTTATGTGACGACTTTAACATATAATAGTAGCTGAAACACCAAGTATTTGCAGCACAATGTAGGAACATTTACAGCTTCACTAACTTCCAAAGCCACACCTTCCCTACTGCCTGGGAGTTGTCTGTCCTCTCACTTTCAAGTGTTTTGGTTTTCTTCAGTCTTGCACATGCTATTGGTCTGATTTGTGTTTTGTGTTGGAATTATGCTGCCATGCTCCATTGTTTGGCTTACATTTGCACTAGAGAAATATGATTATATTGAAATGTTAATATTCACACTTGTAATGGTTTACTTATCTCAGGGAATATATTGCACACACAATCAATATTAAGTAATGTGATCAATTGTGATCAATGTGTCTGTCCTATGTACAGTATGTAGTGCACCTTTGCAAGGCAAAGCCATCTTAAACCTTTGTGTAATTAAAACATGTAACACACAGGCTTCTTTTTTTTTATTTGTCCTTGTCAAAGATACTGCTTGTACTTTGAAAATAACATAAACTAAAAAGTATTGCTCAGAATAAAATGTTTACATTCATGAATATGCTCTGCAATATACTAGCTTTTAGTAAAGTCATTTTGTTCACCTTGATATTCTTTTTTATTTAAAATCTACATGCATATTTGGCTTAATGTGTTACACAAAGAACCACACCCATGAAATGTCTACTGAAGAAAATAAATGCTAAGTGGGTGTCCTGCCAAAGCATTTTATGATCCGTGATTACAAAGTCAGTTAGAACATTGTTTTTTTATTGAGACTCAATCTTTTTAATGCGAGTGCTGCATTTTAAAGTTATATCTGAATGCAGTTATTCAGGTTTTGCAAAACGTATGTAAACTTGAGTCAAGGCTATGCACTGAGGATGAGTAAAGGCTTGTGTGTGGCGCCTGTTGAGATATTACTGAAAAGGCAAGGCTGAACAAGACAACAGATTAAAGTATTATCAGATGGATTACAACTACAATTTTGGCTTCAATTTAAAAACTGTTTAAAAATGCAGGATTTTTCCTAAGACAGATACTATTTTTGCCCTCTAAGATGTAAAACATTAGGAAACAAAGCACTGTTTTCTCATGTCTATTTTTCCATTTCATGTTATAATACTTTGAGATTCCTTTGGTGCAGTTGAGTTATGCAAATACTGGGTGTAGTTGATCCTGGTTCAACAGACCTGCTGAACTTGTTCTGACCTGACAGATCTGTGAAAAGAACATGGTGTTAATAGAGGGGAGTGCAACTATCAGCAATGCCAATGTTAAAGGTTCATATTTACACTGATTTTCCCACATGTAGTGAAAAAGGGAAATAAATATTGTCTGCTTATATTGATCTTAAACTTTTCCTTCCATTACATTTGATTTTAGCTCTTACACATGTAGAATGTGTTACCATACAGGGGCATGAGTTATGGGGTTATGTCTACTGAATTATTTGGCATATTTAATCATTGTATATGTTGTGTATACACTTTGTAAAATGTTTCATTTCATTCAGTTCAGGACAGTTAATATTTCTTAACACAAAAAAGGTACTACAAGACTATAAAATAGTATATAGTTCTATTTTTAGCATGTCTTTCTGAGCAAGAGCAACAGATGACAATTAGAATAACCATTTGTCTTAACTCTTGAGTTTTTCTCAGAGCAAATAAAATAATGTTAATTAATGTGAAAAGGCTTTGATATAATTTGATTAAATCTCTTTGACTCAACTTCCACGTGTAGTGCCCCGTTATTACTTTTTGGGTATCAGAATATGAAATACTTTATTAAAATGATGTAAAAAATATGGGCATTTCTTACCAATCAATATGGAAATAAACTGTTATTAATAACTGAATAAAGCAATTGTGGATCCATAATTTTGTGAGTTGTTCAGCATGCCGTACTATTGTCAGAGTAGACCAGATTATTGCTAAATTAAACACATAAAATGACAGAGAGGACCTTTATGACCAGAAACCAAAGTGCCACATTAAATTCTGCTCACGTATGTCTCCTTGTCCCCTTTCCTGCAGGTGACTTACTGTAGGAGACAAGTGGGCGTGAGGGAGGAGAGTAAACGTGCGGGGGAGACCACAAACGGAATGCAGCCGTAGTCGAGGCTCTCTTTACATCAGTGTTTGTGATTTTCTGCAGGACTGTGTCTCAGTCATTCATTTTTTTTTTTTTTTTACTGGAATAGCAACAGTTTTGGGGTAATTCGTGGTAAAGAAAAATGAGTGTCGAGGCGTACGGGCCGAGCTCGCAGACTCTAACGTTCCTGGACACCGAGGAGGGCGAGCTGCTGGGAGCAGACACCCAGGGCTCCGAGTACGACTTCACCGACTTCACCCTGCCGAGCCAGACCCAGACCCAAGGCCAAACCCAGAGTCAGCAAGACAACCAGGTGCATGAGGCTATTGCTGGCATCTGGGTGTCAAAACATGTCTTCTTTTGTGTTGACAAATACGCTAACGTTAGCTAACAACACCGCTGGCTACCTCCGGTTAGCATGGTAACGCCTTCCATCTGTTACCATGCTTTTATCCCGCTAACTGGCTAGCATGCTAGCCAGCCTGCACGGTTAGCATTCTGACACAGCTAGCATGTCAATGCAGCAATTTAATGGCATACAAACCAAGATTGACGGGTTTTTCTAGGGTAGCAGATAAGATTCATGTACATGTTATGCTTATTAGTTCTTATATGCACCAAACACTTGCTGTGTCCACTGAAAACGACTACAGAGAGCGGTAGATACATTTAGTTGGATACAGTCAGTGTGATATAACTGTCAACAAACCGTCTGTTGATGTGACAGTGAAATATATGACCATAAAATGCTTTATCTCCGTAGCTTTCCAGTTGTAAATGTATTGTCTTTGTGTGATACTATATTGTCAGTTTTTGAAATTGCCAAGATTATTATTGTTAAAATATTTGTTTATATAAATTGCCGATATTCCAATATCATGTGCAAAATGACTAATCTATTTGAGTCTATTCTATTACTGCCTTTGATTGAGCAAGCCTGTGGCACAAGAATTTCCCTCAGGATTTATAAAGTTATTTCTTATCTTAGTTTAGCCCACACAGTTTTGACATCAAGTGTTATTCATGGTTATAATATGATACCGCTGTCTCCTCAGGTTAATGGCCCAGATGGCATGCTACAGAATGGAGACGACCCAGTGTTAAAAGCCGGTCAACTGCTGGCAGAGTTGAACTTTGAGGAGGATGAGGAGGACGCCTACTACACCAAGGATCTTCCAATACATGCCTGCAGGTAAACACTAATGTGACTGTCATCTGAATGTCAATTTTTATAAAAGAGTTATTATTGAGCTCAATCCAAGCCGAAACGTCTCCCTTGTTCTCAGCTGCTAAACAAACATGTTTTCAGCTCTATAGACACTCCCTCACCCACTTTACCGATGGCACATTATCCAAATTATCTGTACATCTTGTATCATGTTTATGTCAACAAGTGGTTGATTACTATATTTGTTACATAATGTTGAGCGCTGCAGCCCTTCTCATACACACAGCCTGTATGCTTTCACAAACAAGTTGGCTGTGAGCCCTTAGTTTTGCTGTGCCAAATCACTCCTGTAGAGTATGTCTGACATCCCAGACATTCTCAGTTGCCTAGCTTTGTCTCTATAAAACCAACAGATCAGTAGCAAATTCATATGTTGTAATATTGAAGTTTGACAATGAAAACAGAGTTTGAATGACAGCCTTACTTTTTTTTGCCACCCTCTGGTTTTCAATATTTGTATAAAAGCTTTGATTCCCCTTTCCCGTTTGTGTATTTAGGTATACAGCTAGATTAATTGCTGTTTAACTGGTTATTGCACAAAGTGTTAATGTGAATTCTAATATGAAAACAACCTGGTTACATAATTTCTCAAGGATTACGAGAAAGAGATTTTCAAAAGCTCACAACACTCAAAGATACAAGGTGTGATACCGAAACTGATATTTGACAGTTGGACAAAATCTGATATGCGATCATTTATTTCCTTTCACAACTCATTACCTAAAAAACATTTTTTAAATGTGCCTTATTTTGTTACATAATTGCAATCAAACGAAAGAACTGGAAAAGAACGACAGTTGAAAAACAAACCTGACATGCCTTTCTTCCTGTACAAACTATATAATGATTACACAGTTTTAAAATATATTTTGTATCCTTTGCAAATCTGTTCTGGCAATATAGACACATCTGCAATCAGCGTATGTTTGTAATATATTATCCCCGGTGATTTATTGCTTGAGTTTTCATTAATGTGGATATTCAATGTTCAATATCAAAAAATGATCACTTACTGTGAGTCTCTCTAGGTAGTTGAATCTAAAAATGGAACAAAAGTGAAATAAGTCAGTAAAAAGTAGCATTATTGTATTATTGCTCTAGACCTCTCCAAGCAGTTTGGATGGATGGTTACAGTCATGTGCTTATTTTCCTTCTTTGGTTTTCTGACATACTAGATTTGGAGCTGGTCCATGTACTTAACTGTAATGTTTTGTGTTTCTTTTTTCATTATTGGCTCACTTCTGATTTAGCTACTGTGGTATTCATGATCCCGCCTGTGTGGTCTACTGCAACACCAGCAAGAAGTGGTTCTGTAATGGCCGGGGAAACACATCCGGCAGGTAAGATGCACACAGTGACAGCGAGGTTGTTATTGACCCGTCTCTGTTGGTGTACTTACTCACAGCGACTGTAATAATACATTGCGGTCATAAATAGATACAGTGGTATGCAAAAGTTTGGGCACCCCTCTGAGATTTCATGACAATTTGCTTTTCCTTTATAATAGAAGATCACAGCAACAACATTTGTTTTCCTACAAAGATGTAGACGTTTTAGTGTTTTCCAGACCAAAATTCTTAGGGTAGCATTACATAGTTTTATTATAATAAAATAAAATGCAAAAAATGGGATGTGCAAAAGTTTGGGCACCCTTATAAATAGCATTCATTTCAACACCTGTACGGATTTATAGCTGACAGGTTGCTGCACAAAATTGCTTTGATTAGCTCATTAGACCTTCAATTACAAAGACAGGTGGAACCAATCATGAAAAAGGCTATTTAACATAGGTAATAGCTGGCTGTGCCTGGCCTAGGTTCTTTCTTAGGGAGTGGCAAGATGGGGACCTCAAAACAACTCTCCACTGACCTGAAAGCTAAGATAATCCAACATTATAAATTAGGAGAAGGGTACAAAAAATTATCTGACAGGTTTAAACTGTCTGTCTCCACAGTCAGAAACGTAGTTGTGAAATGGAAGGCCACAGGAACAGTCCGTGTGAAGGAAAGATGTGGTAGGCCGACAAAAATAGGGGAAAGGCACAGGCGAAGGATGGTGAAAATGGTCACAGAGAAGCCACAGACCACCTCCAGAGAACTACAACAACATCTGGCTGCTGATGGTGTAGTTGTTCACCGTTCCACAATCCAGCGTACTTTGCACCAGGAAGAGCTCATTGGAAGGGTGATGTGCAAAAAGCCTTTCCTGAGTGTTAATCACAAGAAGAGTCGCATGAGGTATGCAAAAGCACATCTGGACAAGCCAGAAGCATTTTGGAACAAAATACTGTGGTCAGATGAGACCAAGATTGAGTTATTTGGTCATAACATGAACAGGTATGCATGGCGAAAAAAACACACTGCATTCAATGAAAAGAACTTGTTGCCCACTGTAAAATTTGGTGGAGGATCTATCATGTTATGGGGCTGTGTGGCTAGCACAGGTACTGGAAAACTTGTTAAAGTTGAGGGCCACATGAATTCCTTACAGTACCAGGAGATTCTTGACAAGAATGTTCTAGAGTCAGTCACAAAGTTGAAGCTACGCCGGGGTTGGATTTTTCAGCAGGACAATGATCCTAAGCACCGATCAAAATCCACCAAGGAATTCATGCAGAAGCACAGGTACAATGTTCTGGAATGGCCATCCCAGTCCCCAGACCTTAACATCATTGAAAATGTATGGATTTATTTGAAGAAGGCTGTCCATGCACGGAGGCCAAGAAACCTGACTGAACTGGAGACGTTTTGTGTGGAAGAATGGGCCAAAATACCACCTGCCAGGCTTAAGGGACTTGTCTGTGGCTACAGGAGGCGTCTACAGGCCGTTATTGCAGCAAAAGGAGGCAATACTAAATATTAATGGAATTATTTCTTAGGGGTGCCCAAATTTATGCACATGCCTATTTTTGTTTGAATGCACATAAACATGTTTCTGTTTGACCAATAAAAGTTATTTCACTACTGAGATGTTTCTGTTACCATAAGGTATAACATATGTTAAAATGAAGTTGCTGCTTCAAAGCTCAGCAAGTGACAAACTGATGCAGTGGTTTTCCTAAGGGGTGCCCAAACTTTTGCATACCACTGTATTTGTAGTTATGGAGGGTAATTTAAAAGAATAATATTTATTTATTTCCAAGGGCTAATTTAAATTCTTTCAAGTTATCGAAAGGCAAATAAGCATTTGTACATCTAAATGTAAAGTCATTTTTTATTAAGTCCTTCTTTGAATCAGCCTTACTTCATTTTCGTGGGTCAGAGAAATGTTGTTATTAACCCACTCTCCTTTTATACGTGATATGAATGTAAATAATAATTGTAGTATTTGCATTATTAGCAGTCAGTATTCAGTCATTTACAATTGAAGCAGCTTTTGCCCCTTTATGCTCTGGTAGTTCTGAAGCAATAAATACATAGTGCCACATTTGGTAATTATCTGAACCCCCACAACCATTTGTAGAACTTGTGTTTCTATTCGCTGTATGATAGTATCTCTATATTAAAAGCTGTAAAAACTAACACTTATCTGCAAAATGCCAACATTTTCAAGAAATTACATTATGCATGAATGAATTTAAGATATTTTTCTCCTGTAGTTTTATGCAGTCATGCTTCATTTGTGTCTGAATCAAATGAAAAATGGCACATCAGTATTGTACAGTACACCCTAATCCCATACAGGACTGCAGTGTTTTGCATTTCCTCCCTATGATGCATTAATTGTCATTCTTTCCACTTTTAGCCACATTGTAAACCACCTGGTGAGGGCAAAGTCCAAGGAGGTGACCCTGCACAAAGATGGCCCTCTGGGGGAAACGGTGCTGGAGTGCTACAACTGTGGCTGTCGCAATGTCTTCCTGTTGGGCTTCATCCCTGCCAAGGCCGACTCTGTGGTGGTGTTACTGTGCAGGTAAGGGTGCTTGAACAGGGTTCATACAGAGTCTTCCAAATTTATAAAAAGGCTTAATGCTTTTTGCTTTTACTCCTTAAAAAAAATGCATGATTTCCCACAAAATATTTGTAATATCTGTCACCCTTTGAACCAAAAGATTTCTAATAGTTGAAACGAAACAATCCCATAGACATATTTTTTGCGTCTCACATTAAGTTAAGCGAAGTGGATCTAGCTTAGAATTAAGAAATAATTATGATCAAAACATACTCTCACTTTTCTTGGGGAAATCCAAGAAAATTCCAAATGTAATTGTGTGACATTTGTGCTTTGTTTGTGACACAGGCAGCCATGTGCCAGTCAGAGCAGCCTGAAGGACATCAACTGGGACAGCTCACAGTGGCAGCCTCTCATTCAGGACCGCTGCTTCCTGTCCTGGCTGGTGAAAATCCCCTCGGAGCAGGAGCAGCTCAGGGCTCGTCAGATCACTGCCCAGCAGATCAACAAGTTGGAGGAGCTCTGGAAGGTAAGTCAATGCACCTGTGGTGGCGCACACCCGCCCTTACATTCACTGTGTAAATATTCTGAAGGCACATATCTTTAGGCCGGGCTTTGCCTTATCTTTACAGTAAACCAGATAAAGTAATATCGTTGGGTGTTATGCAAATAATTTTATTGCGGGTTTACTGAGCATTTTCTTTCGGTATCAATGCCGGTTGCCTGCTTATTTTATGTTTTATGCAAAGTCATAAATATCTTACTGTTTTGTTTGTGCATTTTCTATGTGCTCATTGGTCTTTTTCTACAGCATACATTTGAAGTTGTTATAAAAGCACAGGGGTAAGATAGCTGTGTTCTATCCCATTCGACTGGGACAGTGAGCCAGGACACTCAAACTGAAGCGGCTACATTTATTTATTTTCATTTTATGTATTTATTTGAACAAGGACCATGCATACAAATACATTCATCTCTCAGAAAAAAGAAGAGATGTTTTATAAAGGGAATTCAGCCTCCTTTCAATGTATCACTAACTGTGCCTGCCTCTGTGACATGTCATCTTTAAAAAGGTAATACTGTCTGAATCCCTCCGATTGGAATTTAGGCAATTTTAGTTTATTGAAAGAAAAAAACACATATTTTAAACTTTCTCTAATCCTCTGTAATTGTGTGTACGTGTGCGTTTCCTATGGCAGGAAAATCCCACTGCGACCTTGGAGGATCTGGAGAAGCCTGGTGTGGACGAGGAGCCCCAACATGTGCTGCTCCGCTACGAGGATGCCTACCAGTACCAGAACATCTTTGGTCCTCTTGTGAAGCTGGAAGCTGATTATGATAAGAAACTCAAAGAGTCTCAGGTCAAATTGATTATTCAGAACACATTTGTCGCATGTATGTTGTTAATAAACACCTATTTAAACAATTTGGAATCATACCTTTTTAACGATTAATCATTTCATTTACAAACTGATTCAGATGAGTTGAATTTATTGTTAATTGATGGTGAAGAAATGACTGTTTTTACTTTGTTTTAGTTCATAGATACATTATAATACTTGGTTTCAGTTAATATGCAGCTTGATACACTATGGTTATCTAACTGTTCACTTCTATTGTCATCATTCCAAGTGTTTTTCTGCTTCAATTTAAATGTAAAAACATCTTTAAATGCTGCTTCCTAACAGACTCAAGACAACATAACAGTGAGATGGGACTTGGGCCTGAATAAAAAGAGGATTGCTTATTTCACTATTCCCAAGACGGATTCGGGTACATGTTTGTAGTTTTGCTTCCATTTTTTCATTGTTTTCCTCATGGTTTGTTTGAAAGGGATATTCTTATGTTATTCTGACCAGACTATTAAATGAATCACAAAAAACAGAAATCCCAATGTTATTTAAATATTAGTTTGTATGCCATCTATTGTTTGTATATTTGTCTTTACTCCAAGCAGTAATGTGTATTTAATGGCGTTTTCTTTTTTGGTCCACCTCATCTGTTGTCCTGTAGATATGCGGCTGATGCAGGGAGATGAAATCTGCCTGAGGTACAAAGGGGATCTGGCCCCTCCGTGGAAAGGCATCGGACATGTCATCAAAGTCCCCGATAGTATCCTTATGACTGTTACAATGTACTGTATGTATTCATATTTAGCCATTTAATCTGAAATAACACATTTATCACTTCCGCAAAAGTGTCACATGCAAGTTAGTCTCTTAGGACATTTAAGTGAAGCTCAACTTATTATCAGGAAAAGAGTCGTGAGGAACATCTAGTGGCAGCAGCGGGAAACTACAACAATGCCCGCAGACGTGTCTTTCTCTTGTCATGAGTTGTTTTTTAAAACAAATTAGTTATTTAGATAGTGATTAAACAGCTTATCACTTGTAGATAATAGGTACAGTACTCCAATAGTAAGACAAGACTCTGAATTATACCAATTGTTGGTGCATATATGAAACATTTCTTGATTTTCCTTTTAAAACGTGTCTATAATTCCACTTGAAAATCCTGCTGATGGTGTTAATCTGGGTTTTGATTAAATAAAACCTGCTTAGTCCTGTTTAGAGAGCTTAGAATGTCATTAAGTTACTAATTAGTAACTGGTATTGTTCATTTACACTTTGTATAGTATTATTATGTGTACCTCCTCCTTGACCTTCTGTCCCAGACTATGGTGATGAGATTGCCATAGAGCTCCGGAGCAGTGCCGGCGCTCCAGTGGAGATCCCTCACAACTTTCAGGTGGACTTTGTGTGGAAGTCCACTTCCTTTGATAGGTATTCAGAAATAAACCCATACACACCTTGCTGGGATAAATGTTGATACAAGATAGAATCGGAGGATGAAACCCTCTTATTAGTCACATGCATGCACACAGCACAGCACAGCACAGCACACATTTAACCCATCCTAGTACTAGGAGCTATCGTGCAGCACCCGGGGAGCAATGGGGAGGGGGGATTGGAGGTCCGGTGCCTTGCTCAAGGGCACCACAGCAGGGCCTAGGAGGTGAACTGGGACCTCTCCTAGGTAGCAGTCCACTTTCCATATTTCAAGTCTGTTCGGGGACTTGAACCGGCGACCCTCCGATTCCCAGTCCAAGCCCCTACTGACTGAGCCACTGCTGGAGTCCCATTGCTCTGTATTTAATGGAATATTTGACACCATTGTTGATAAAATGTTTTATTTTTGGAAAAAGTAAGTTTTTGTACTTTTGCCAAAGCTTTTCAACGAATGACGACACTTCTTTTTAGATGCAGTTTACAACTTGATCTTTCTATTCCTTTCTTCATCATCCAGGATGCAGAGTGCTCTGAAGACGTTTGCTGTGGACGAGACTTCAGTGTCTGGTTACATCTACCACAAGCTGCTGGGACACGAGGTAGAGGACGTGGTCATCAAGTGCCAGCTGCCAAAACGCTTCACTGCTCAAGGCCTGCCCGACCTCAACCACTCACAGGTGAGCTTGAGAGACGGGGGAAAAAAGGCGATGTCAGAGAGAAACTGTTTAACTATATAACCAGGAAAGTTTCAGACCACACAAACAACATGACTCCTATTCCTCAAGTGGTTCCCTAAACTCAAGGAATACAACTATCCATTTAGCTACTGTGTGAATCATTTGTGGTCTTGTGTGTTGTGATGCAGGTGTATGCGGTGAAGACGGTGCTGCAGCGTCCTCTCAGTCTGATCCAGGGTCCTCCTGGCACAGGGAAGACGGTCACCTCTGCCACCATCGTCTACCACCTGGCCAGACAGGGCAACGGGTAAGACACATGGAGAAGTGTTTTACTGCTTTGTCTGTATTTATATTATCTCCTTTGGGATATAATTACTGTTTGGTTTGAATGATTTTATTTAAATGCTCTGTACTAAATGATTTTTTTTACATTTTAAGCTTTTATTGAGGTTGTCAAATGAACATTGTTGAGACTGTTGTCATATTTTATGACGTCATCACCCCTGCAAGCCTCTTATTTGTATGAGACAGGAGAGTCAAACTGTTTTTTTTTTTTTTTTTTTTAGAGTTTACCTAAATAGTTCTTTAAGAATATCTTGGCTTTTTGTTTCCCCCCCTAAGACAGCCGTGTGACTTTTGTTCCTGCAGGCCAGTGCTGGTGTGTGCTCCCAGTAACATTGCGGTCGACCAGCTGACAGAGAAGATCCACCAGACGGGCCTGAAGGTGGTGAGGCTGTGTGCCAAGAGCAGGGAGGCCATCGACTCACCTGTGTCCTTCCTGGCTCTGCACAACCAGACCCGCAACATGGACAGGTAACACACTACTGACTTTGCTCAATACAAAAACCTATGTGTGGTTAACTCTGAGTACAAGTCTCAGATTTCTACTTATATACACACCATCAGTCTTGAAAAATGTGTCTTTGAAAAACAGAACTATTATTGAAACTGAAAACATGATGTTGCTAAGCAGTATCATATCATACAAGTCATGTTAGAGAAAAATGTGTTAATGTTTTGTAGCAACAAATGTGAATCCAGGAAGTACAAATAGGATCATTATTGGATTAATGGACCTAAAATGTAAACGGCTGCTCTCAGGCATGGTTATGAACTCACAGTGTATTAAAATGACTGATGTCTGCAGTATGCCAGAACTTCAGAAGCTGCAGCAGCTGAAGGACGAGACTGGAGAGCTGTCGTCCTCAGACGAGAAGCGCTACAGAGCTCTGAGACGCACCGCTGAGAGGGAACTGCTCATGGTATGAAGAATGTTCTGATGAAAGAGCTACTCAACTGTTTGTGACACTACATGGCTATTTTAGCTCAGTAGTTTAATAGTTTGAAGCCTCATTTATAATGTTAAGATTCAATTTAAGATAGATTCCAGTTTGTAAATGTGTGCAAGTATGGATTCAGTACAGCCCGTTCACATTTGAATTTCAGTTCTAACCTACAGAAAAGAGTTTGTCATTAATATTTCTTCTTTTTTCTTTCCCTCTTTTCCCAGAATGCCGATGTGATCTGCTGCACCTGTGTTGGGGCGGGGGATCCTCGTCTGGCCAAAATGCAGTTCCGCTCGATCCTGATCGATGAGAGCACCCAGGCCACCGAACCAGAGTGCATGGTGCCCGTCGTCCTGGGGGCCAAACAGGTAGGACCTGCATGAGAGAAGGTACAGCTGCAGCTGTCTGCTTTAAGCTCTGTCTTTCCAAATTGTGGGGTTCACAATTATTTATTTTGTCTTGATGACTTTTGTTCCGTAGTTGATTCTGGTGGGGGATCACTGCCAGCTGGGCCCGGTGGTGATGTGTAAGAAGGCGGCTAAAGCCGGTCTGTCCCAGTCTCTGTTTGAGCGTCTGGTGGTTTTGGGGATCCGGCCAATCCGCCTGCAGGTCCAGTACCGTATGCACCCGGCCCTCAGCGCCTTTCCATCCAACATCTTCTATGAGGGCTCTCTGCAGAACGGAGTCACTGCCGGTAAGATGGAAAGAAACATTCACAAAGCTATTTTCTCTAGGTTCAATTACAGCCTCTGTGCTGTGTGTTCCTCTCTCTTCCTCTTCCTGTAAATCTTCATCTATAGTACTGAAGAAAAAAATCTAGTGCAATCTTAAATGTTTTTACTTGGGACCACCTTAATAGCCTTTTAAATGGCACTCAGAATTCTTTCTCAGGCTTCAGTGTGCAGCTAAATGCTCTAAAGTCACATGATGCTGCTCCCAGACATGTCCTTGAATTTTTTCCACAAACCCTATTACGTTAAAAATAATACCTCTATTGTCCCGTAATCCTTTGAGACCATGGAAATAGTTTTTGTGAAAGGTGGGGGCTGTCAGACTTATTGTTTTTTATTCAGTTTATTTCGTTGTGTATCCGCTGCACATGTCCTTATTCTCATCTGTTTGTTTCTTCTACAGCGGACCGAGTGAAGAAAGGCTTTGACTTCCAGTGGCCACAGCCCGACAAGCCCATGTTCTTCTATGTCACCCAAGGCCAGGAGGAAATAGCCAGCTCTGGAACATCCTATCTCAACAGGTTAAACTTTCTTGATCATCATGTTGACCAGATATCAGTCAATTTAGCCCTTCACCCGAGTGATACACATTCAGCCAGTTAAAATGACTTAGATGTTCCAAAAACGTTGTTGTAAAACATATTACATATCACACTTTCTATGCAGGACTGAGGCAGCCAATGTGGAGAAAATAACCACCAGGTTGCTGAAGGCTGGAGCAAAACCCAATCAGATCGGCATCATCACGCCCTACGAGGGACAGAGGTCCTACCTGGTTCAGTACATGCAGTTCAGCGGCTCCCTCCATACCAAGCTCTACCAGGTAAAGTTGCAAATATTTTTTCAGTTTAAATTGTGTGTTGTGGAATTCATCAGAATAAGTTACAGCATTTAGGCCTGTATGCAAGCGATAATAGAAAGTGTGTGTTTATGGGAAAATGTATGCATGAACAGCGGTGACAGCATGAATTCTAGCCAATGCTTGCTAAATACCTTCTGAGCTCCACTTCCTATTGCTAGAGAGGATGCCAGCGGCAGGTCATCAGTAATGTTGATTCTGTGAGTGACTTCATGACTTGCTTATTTCACTAGTCCTGTTTTTGGGTTTATGCACTCTCTACATGCTGGGGTTTATTTTCTTTGTCAGTGAAGAACCTCCACTGCACACCCATGAGTGTGTTTGTAGGTCCAGCTATTATCACAAAGTGGTATGTTTTATAATGAATAGCCTTTCTCTTAGCTATGCATTCTATAACCTTCAGTGTTTGTTTCAAGTAAAGTGTGCCATATTAAGTAGGATATAGCTGTTTTTGAAGTGTGCCAGATACATACTGTATGTCATTCTGTCCTTCTGAAAACAGATGTCAGATCGAACTCAGTATCCACAACTGCATAGCATTAAAAATAAAGTGTATTAAAATTCCTGGATCAGGATTTGTCCTAAAAAACTGTGATTTGATATTATGTTGTCTTCCATTATTCTAATGTTGTGTTGAATTTGTATTATCCTTGTTTCTTTTCTTTGTTGCTGTTACAAATGTAGCTGCTGTGATGCAAGAAAAGTTTCAGACTTGATCTGACTATAAAGTATCATCACCTTCATCCCCATCATCATCATCGTAGACTAAGAGATGTGGAAGTGGCTCCAAAAACCTCTAGTTTGTGGCCATTTTCATAAAAAATGTAATATTTGTGAAGAACGCACAACTAAATTCATTTTCTTAACATGTGTAAATGAATTGTCCTATATGATCATCAGTCTCCCACTCATTGTGCTTTATTCTCTCTCTAGGAAGTGGAGATAGCCAGTGTGGATGCCTTTCAAGGCAGAGAGAAGGACTTCATCATCCTCTCCTGTGTGAGGGCCAATGAGCACCAGGGCATCGGCTTCCTCAATGACCCCCGACGTCTCAATGTGGCACTCACTAGGGCCAGGTAAAACATATGTGTTTCTACACTAGACATTTTGCTATTACTTTTTATACTCTGTGGTTGATTCTTGATTTCAACTTCTATTTTAATATGTTGATGTCATTACAGTTATTCCTGCGCATTCGTCTCTTATCATTAAGTTTTCTTCTTCTAATGTCACCTAGGTATGGTGTGATTATTGTGGGAAACCCCAAGGCCCTGTCCAAGCAGCCTCTGTGGAACCACCTGTTGAATTACTACAAGGAGCAGAAGGTCCTGGTCGAAGGGCCCCTGAACAACCTGAGGGAGAGCCTCATGCAATTCAGCAAGCCCCGCAAGCTTGTCAACACCATCAACCCTGTGAGTTCAGTGTGTGTATAAAACACAGAGAATATATTTACTGTATATATATATATAACGCTGCCATCAGGGTTTCTTAACTGGGTCATGTGAAGGATTTAGGATGCATTCATTTACTCATGCAGTTATGACAGGTTTAAAGAAAATGGGGTAATAAATCAGTGTTCATGCAACGGTAATGAGACATGTCCTAAAAACATATGTAAAATAGCGTTTTTTATTTTTTGCAGGGGGGACGATTCATGAGCACAGCCATGTATGATGCCAGGGAGGCTCTCATTCCTGGATCTGCTTATGACCGCAGCAACGGTGAGACACTATTAACCAAATACTAATTATTATTTTTGAATGTTATAAAGTACTAATACACCAATTGCAAACATGTTGGATGCGCTTGCTTTAGCATTTCAAATACCAAAACAATAGCCATGTGTAATGTTGTGTTTTAGACTTAAAAGGAAGTCATATTAAGCCGCACTTCTTTCCTCTACAGGTCGTTCATCCAACATGTATTTCCAGACCCACGACCAAATTGGTATGATTGGCACCGGCCCCAATCCCATGAATTCCCTGAACATCCCTATCCCCTTCAACCTTGTGATGCCCCCCATACCTCCACCTGGGTACATGGGGCAGGTCAATGGACCCTCAGCAGGTGAGTTGGACATCAAACTGTTGCTAAGTGTGGCATGCTTGTTTAGTTCAGTTAACAGTGGTATTAAGCACTTATTCCTCAATTTCCCTCGGGATAAATAAAGCTTCTTGAATCTTCTTGAATCTTGAATCTTATAACACAAATATCCTGCCTCCAGGTCGTGGTGGAGGAATGAAAGGCAAAGCAGGCGGTGGAGGAGGAGGCGGGAATCGAGGTGGCCGTCAAAGAAACCGCGGCAACATGGGGAACCACAACGGAGGGAATGGAGGAGCAGACCGGCATGGAGGACACATGAGCGGCAGCCAGGCCAGCCAGGACCTGGGCTCCCAGTCGTTCTCCCAGGGGCCGCTGACGCAGGGCTACATCAACATGAGCCAGCCGTCTCAGATGAGCCAGCCTGGGCTCTCGCAGCCTGAACTCTCACAGGTTCGATCACTGAACTGCCATCTATTGTGAAAACTTCTCAATTATATACTCAGCATTTAGGAGATTTATGAAGGGCTAAGTACGTGCACGTTCTGAAGCCAGTTTTCTGTAGTAACGCCGGGTCTGTTAGCACATATATTCCAAGTGTGTGTCCAGGTTTCCCCTTCAAGCAAAGACGTCTTCATCTTGTCCAAACCACTTGCTGCTTTTCTGCCTGGAAAGTAATGAAGGCGTTGACTGGGCTTTTTTTACTTTTTGTTTTTTCCCATTATAGGACAGTTACCTTGGAGACGAGTTCAAATCCCAGATTGATGTGGCGTTGTCCCAGGACTCCACCTACCAGGGGGAGCGGGCCTACCAACACGGTGTGACTGGACTGTCCCAGTACTAGACTGTAAGTAATTCCACTGTGGACTAAAACTAAGATGACTCAATGAAATGATTTATATTTTGGAAAAAGAGCCAGTTCACTTCATTAGAGTTAAGGAGTCAATAGTCAAGTTTTAGCTTGACTTGTCAAAAAGAAGTAAATGTTGATTACACAATGTATTGTCTATGAAATAATGACACCATCATGGTCTAAATTGGTTCTATATAATCCTCGCTTTCACTATGCATTTCGGTCTGCCACAGGGTCCCGATAAAATGAAGTTTTGAAGCAGTGAGTCCTGTGTTGCTGCAAACATCACAATATGGTTGTCTTTGTGCCAGCAGCGCCAAACAAAATGTTTACTTGGAAACACTAGGTGGCAGGGGGAGTTATCCATTGCCACTTAAATCTGTACAAAAAGTGTAAAAACAACTGTTGCTGAATGATGGGGGGGATAAGTGCCAGACTATTTCTTGGCAGAGATCAGTAACTTGCTGGAGTTTCTTTGGTTGTTGGCAGCTTCACTGTGAAGACTCTTAAGAAGTTACTGCACCCGACAAAAAAATAGTATATATCTAATACACAGTATGAGACATAACATGTAGATAACTGGTATGCGTTACCGTATTTTTTAACTTTTACTAGCTAGCTTTCCCCAGATTTCAGTCTGTGTGCTAAGCTAACTGCCCGCTAACTCCAGCTTTTGGGATGCGATTGGTATTGACTTTCTTTTAAATAAAGGGTTTATCGGTTTATTTCTTAAATGACAACTGAATATTTCTTGAAACAACTATTAACTTGTTTATGTATTCTGTATTTGTCTGACAGGTTGCTGGTAAAGAGCTAGGCCTGTGTGAAGCTTAGTTCAATGGTATTTTAAATCTGGGTAGAAACAAAAAAGAACAAACATGGATACCCGTTTTCCACTGCTACAACCGAAGCACCACTGTGTGAAAGTAACAGGAGAGAGACCGTGAGAAACCAACCAATCACAAGTGTGAGAGCAAACATGGGAGTAGAGCTGGACAGGAAGCGAGCAAGAGACGAGGAGAGAAGGCACTGCTGCTCACACGCAAGGACATGGCGAAGGAGAGCGCTGTCGTTGTCGGAGCAACGCAGTCGGAGAAGCAAGACCTTCCACAGGTCAAGGAAGGAGAAGGTACGAACGATTCCGGAGGTGGGAATGGGGGGTGACTGTGTCATCTTGTCCCTCACGAGTCCCTGAACCCTCTGGGATCTTCAGGCAGTAGAAGTTGGGAATCTTGCTCCAAAAGCTGAGAAAGATGGAGAAAAAGTGTCTCGCACCAATGTCCTCCAAGCTAACTCAGCAGGACATCTTTTGTAGCTTGGAGAGAGAGAAGACAAAAGGGGCCAGAGCTCTTGAAGCAGTTGTTATGGCAACTTTTTTAAACTCAAAGCTTGAATTGAGGCTCTAAATGTATAACATCTAAGCATTCAAAGAGAAGAGAGTGAAAACTCTGTATGGCTTCTCAAGTGAAAGTGCTTGTCGTGCCTCAAAGAGTTCAAATGAAATTTGAGGATTACTTAACAACGGATCATTCACTTTTCTTTCTCAGCTTTGAGTTGGAAAGTTTTCTAAAATAAAAGCTGTTCTCATTAAGGTATTCAGTGATGTAAGCTAGTGTAGTGGCCGTCTTTCAAGGCAGGGCTTTCTCGAGGCGGTCTGCGAGGAACAAGTGGTGGATTTAGCTCTTACAGATATAAACGTAAAATCAAAAACATCTTTGTCTCCAGATCGGAGGCTCCTAACATCTGAATAGGGAGACAATTTTGTTTTTGCTCTTCTAAATGTATCTTTCAAGTAGTGTTAAAAGAGTGAGAGTGAACACCATAACTTGTGACTGAATGAAGCTGTCATCCTTTCCTGCTGACCCTGAAGCAACTTAAGCTTGCAGACAGGTGTCATATTGAGCTGTATAGCTAAAGGCATCAAAAAAGCCAAATCATTGAGATTATTTCTGAAAAGAAATCACATTTCATAAAAAAAAAAGAAAGTATGATCTTCTGTTTTCATACCTATTGAGTACCTGATATAACTACTCTGTACCAAGGTTGAGTGAAACTTTCAATTCCAGATCTTAAAACAAATGTGTTGAAAAGAAACGTGATCATAGTTTTCACCATGTCAGACTGGTAAGAGAAATTAAGCATTTTGAAATGCCAACAGATTAGCAAAGTTAAATGTTGAACGTGCACTGTAAAATATGGAATTTGGACCTCTTTAAATTATCAAGACACAATGACAAAACCTTAACTTTGTTGTCTTCCCCTATTGTTTTTGTCCTTTGTTTTCCTTAAGTGTTGAACTAATAGAAATCTGTAAAACTGTCACATATAGTAGTGCACCATGTTTAGCTAGTTTGTTGTATAACTTCAGAAAACATTAGTGAACTTTGTGTCTTAGATTCAGAGCTCTGCATGTGTTGTTAGGTCTTATTTCACATGCTTTAGATGTTTCCATAAAGCTTGTTATAGCGACTTTCTCATTTTTTTAGGTGTGTTAAGTTTAGTTTCATGTCGTCAGTACAGTATTATATATCTATAATAACAAACCAACTCTTTTGGCCAACTTCAGCTGTGATTTTTATTGCAATAATACTTATTTATTCACCCTTTGTATATATCATCTGTAGATTAGATAACTCTTAATTTATTTCACAGCCTATATGGATAAGATCAGCATTACAAGCTAGATGCACCCTATAAAGATTCTCATGCATTTCTTTTAATGAATTAAAACAACAATTCCCGCTCGAACACTTACCAATACATTTACGGTAGTTGAAGCATTTTTCCCTCTTATGTACTTGAAGGAAGTAATTTGTTTGGCTAATTGCTGTTAAGGACGGAACTAAAAATGAAGTTTTGTGTTTGGACCATTTTGTATTTCTGCCCACTCATGGTGTTTTTACAATAATGCTCACTAAGATTCTCCTGGTGGTATTCTTTGAAGATTAAAATGTCCTTCTTTCTTTGTTGCTTCAACTTGACTTCGCTGTTGTAGTTCTGTTTTAATGCCTCTATACCAGTAATAGGCATCTGTATATCTTCAACTGTGGCACAAAAGTTTACTTAGACTCGAGGATTAATTTATTTGAATATGGTGGTTAAAGAGAAAGGTGACCTCTCAAAATATATATAACTCAAGAATGCAGACACTGATTATGACAATTGTACACACGTCTAATAGGATAAAATGATGAGGTGATAACACTTCCGACAGAAATGGATGTACATTTTACTGGTGGCGGAGGTAGGCTATACATTTTCTTTATAGAAATTAGCAGACTAACTCATTACAATGTAGGCTCTCTTAAATCCGAATTTGCAGTTTCAAAAATACATTTTATTACAGCTTTAGGCCCTACTCCTAAATGGACGTATTTTTAGGTCATGACTTTCCTCCGGGACTATATTTCATTAAGCCTTAAAACTGGCAGCGCCAAGTAGACTATAAGATCCGGTTTGCAGAATGCACATGCAGGCTCATTGGCTGCAGGCAGGTTGACACAGTTTCCCTGCCTCCTGCAGCTGTAGCGGTGCTCGGAGCCTGTGGAGCCAGCAGGTGGTACTCTACCGTCGGCGGAGTCCCACTGTTGAATGCGTGCAGCCGGCTGGAAGAAAGCTTGTACAACTACAAAGAGGAGAGACCTGATCAACACTCAGGAGGGCAGACACAGAAAAAGCCTGTTTCCTCTACAACGGAAGATGGATAATCACCGGAACGCAGTAACTTCAGTCGCTGGGGTCAGCAGCTCTGCCTCCGCCGGGTTGTGACTCCTCGGGCTCGGCAGAGGTGAACAGTGAACGCCGGTGGTCTGGACCGGACGGCACGGACACTTTGCGGGCTGCAGCAGCCTGTGTGCGGCGCTTTGCGGTGAAGCCTCCCCCTGGAGAATAAAGCATCTGGCAGCTCAGACTGAAAGAAAGAGCAGACTGGGACAGCAGTGCGGAATTATTGTGAGATAAAACAAAGACTCACCAGGGGTCTACACCGAAATGGGGTAAGTTTGCGTATTTCATTTGATTTTAAATTACATTTTAAAAACAAAGAGTTTGCCTATTATGTATATATTTCAAACGTGGTTTAATTGAAAATGCAACTCTCCTGTGTAGAAAAGAAGCCACAGCCACCTTTTAAGATGTTTCCTCACCACAGAGAAAGGTAAGAACAAGCTTGTCCCACACTACATTTGATGTCTTTAGGTTGCCAGATTTTTTTTTCTTGATTTTAGAAAAAGGGGAAATTTGTCTAAACTCGAATAATAAAGATAATGCTCATTATTCAGAAATATTGTATTATTAGACCAAAGATTGAGGAAACTTGCATCACCTCAAAGCATTATTTATTGCAGTGCATGTAAAGCAAGGCTGGGGTTTCTTAACTAAACAGATTCAGCTGGGGCTTTTCATAAATCTGTTAAATGAAAACCATAATCTTCTGTGTTATTATATCGCCCAAGAGTCTTCATATTATTTGACCCATAATTCTCAGTAATGACCCTACTTAAGATGCTTTTATTGCAGTTATAAGTGAGGAATGACCAAGGAGTGTTTACACAGAGGATCGTCGCAGGGCAATAATGATTAAAACTGTTAATTTATTGACTCATAATGTGAAACTTCTGTTTGTTTCCGTTAAATATGAATGGCTTATAACAAAGGTATGTATTAATCTGTAGTGGGACATCTGTGATCTGCCACAAACTTTTTTTCTTTCACTTCCATTCTTTAGACTGGGGGGGTTGGGGCTAAATGCCTACATTTAGAAACCGTTCCTAATGTACAACATCTGTGTTGAAAAGATTTAGATAGAGCAGATCAGACGGTGACAGGAGAGACCCAGCAAAGCAGATTGCGGTAGGAATTAGAGTTGTTCATCATGAGAGGAAGCCACAACCCCCATTCAATCACTGCCAGGCTTTGTTATGCTTAGAGACCCCCTGTAAGCCTTGAAGGCCACATCCGTCTGCTGAGGATGAAGGTGGAATGACTGAACATCATCCAGATGTGTTGGGGCTGACCAGTGAGCAGAAAACATCTAGAGAAACATGAGCTCACACACAGTTTTTATTTTTACACCACCATAGTGTTGCAACACCAATTTCACACACAGGAAGGAGCAAGTGTTGACACACACACACACACACACACACACACACACACACACACACACACACACACACACACACACACACAGCAATCCTCTGTTCAGACTTGATAGTATAACATCCAATGTGGAGGTTGCAGGTTTGATTCCTGGTTGGTGTAAAGCTGAACATGTAGTTCTGGTGCATCCCATCAGACACCAGACCTGAAGCAAGCTCAAAGCCTGATGGGATAACTTGATGTTTAGAGTGTGAAGCCTTTCTCCACTGCCCTTTGGGAGCGCTTCATTTAGAGATTTTCATCTTAATGTGCGTCTTTTGTGTTGTTTAAGGACAAAGGGGTTGACCCAACTGGTAACTATTGTTTAAGGGATGGTCAAAGTTTTACTGATTAAGTGATGTACAGTTATGACATGACTATGACTTAGGATAAGCTGCTTGTCTTTGTCTTATATGATGATAAACTGAATATCTTTTGACAGCTCCTTGGTCAAAAACAGCATTTTGCAGAAAACTGTAATCAGCATTTAGTTATCATTTGGTGACGTTTAACGGACTTAACAAATATAATGAGAAAATACTCATCATTATAACTGATGATTACACTAAATGAAGGGTTGCTCGGTTTTTTAAGTGTCTGTTCTTTTACATGACATATCCCTCGTGGAATTTCATACACATGTTAACAATAAATCAACCATGTCAGTATGTAAAACCACTATAGTCAGGGTTTGCTGACTCTGTACAAAATGGTTAATGGTTAGTTGGAAAATGGTTGACACAGGGAGGATTACTGTGAGGTGAGAAGTACAGTTTTTATTATCAGACAGGACTGGGTCAGCTATCAAAATGACATGATTCATATGAAGAGCGTTACAGACACGTCTTGAAAAACGTGCAAGTAGGAGACTAAAAAACATTTCATTTTACCTTGATCTCCCTGCGTCGAGAAACACAAAGAGAACGTTATTGGATTTGTGTGTCACTAATGGGGTCAGATATAAATGTAAAATGACTGGCCAAAAAATAATTCTATTGGGAACAGCTTGCAACGTATAACGGTGCACCAAAAAGAAGTGTCCTGGTTTTAATTATTTTTTATTCTAACTTTGCACCTTTTTAGAAGAGATGGAGACAACAGTGAATATGAGACTGGTCAACCGAAGCATGATTTATTTTATTTCTAAAAATCACTGTCGATATTGTCTCTATCAAAAGTGTCATTTTAAATACATTAAGAGAAGACATCTCAGCCCTGTATGTAAAGAGCCCTCTGTGTGTCATATTTGTGATGGTCAGTCCGGTCTTTGTGCTAATGTCACATTGACATTTTTGTCAGTTTTTTTTAGCTATTGATGTTGTTAGCCACATAAGTGCTGTGCCTCTAGGCATAGCAATGTTGGTCGATTGGCTGATTCTCCACTTTAATTCAGATTGAAATTTCTCAGGAACTATCAGATCTGCCATGATTTTTGGCACAGACATTTCTAGTCCTGAGAATGTATCCAACTGACTTTGGGGATCCCCTAAATGTTCCCCTTTTTTCCACCAGGAGGTAACATTTTTCTTATAGTTTGGTTTATGACCTAATTCCTATCAAACGGATCAAATCAGCCTCATTTTTTTGTGTTTTAAGTGCTCATAAGCCAGTGTTGGCAGTGTTGGTGGACATGATAAACATCGCTCCTGGTACACATCAACCTGGGAGCATTGTGAACCCGAGAAGTTTAACATGCTGACGTTAGCATTTACCACAAAGTACTGCTGTGCCAAAGTGAAGCCTCCCAGAGTTATGTGGCTGTTGTTGGCGGTTAAATAGTTGTTTTGTCTTCATTTGTTTTTGCCTTTGCGTTGATCTAAATAGTAACTTGAGGAACAAAGGAGTTAGAAGAGAGAAAGACCTCTAGCAGTCATGCTCTTCACACCACATGACTGGCTGGACCGACTCCCAACACCAGGGACTTTGTTGCTTTGATATATTTACCTCGTATCCAGGATACATCTCTGGCAGGAGCAGAGCAGAGGGTGGAGGGTGACTGACTCGATAGAGGGTTCAGAGCGTTTTGAGTCAACATCATTTGCCAGCTAAGTCTCAGCCCTGTATGGCTAATGACGCAGTGAACTGTGTGGGAGAAAGCCAGCATCTGTCCCTGGATGGCAGATGGAGAAGTGGAGTTATGAATATAGTGAAGGATCTTGTTTTAAACATAAAAGAGACACACTTGAAACATTCGTATGATAATTGGATGTAATGGAGGGCTCTCTTTAAGTGATTTAATGGAGGACAATTTTAGTGTTTAAATGGAGAACAATTTAAGGGGTTTAATGGAGGACAATTCAAGGTTTTTTATTACAGAAAACATGAGTAAAAACACATCCTAGTCCATGCAAAGACATTTGACCTATTTTTATGATTTTAGAATGTCCAGCATTTTGCTCTGTGACATTTCCATATACAGAAACAATTTTCTCATCACCATCGCTGTGCTTCCCCCTCAAGGGAGCAGCCAATCTTCAGTTCCCGGGCACATGTATTCCAGATCGACCCCGCCACCAAGAGGAACTGGATCCCGGCCAGCAAACATGCCGTCACCGTGTCTTTCTTCTATGATGCCCACCGTAACGTCTACCGCATCATCAGCGTGGGCGGGACCAAGGTGAGGGAAATGCTCATAATGTGGCTTAAATGTGAATAAAACCAATTAAACTAATTATATT
This sequence comes from Eleginops maclovinus, assembly GCF_036324505.1. NCBI lineage: Eukaryota > Metazoa > Chordata > Actinopteri > Perciformes > Eleginopidae > Eleginops > Eleginops maclovinus. Next base: position 11,077,022 of record NC_086354.1, read on the forward strand.
TAACCCACAAATATACAGCCCCGGAAAAATTAAGAGACCACTTCAGCATTATCAGCTTCTCGTTTTATTTTTTATAGGTACTAATAGTTAAATGGTTTTATTTTATTTTTGTATTGTATTCTATAAACTACTGGCAATTCTTCTCTGTTTTGGAATCCAACAAACACTGGAATGACTGCCATACATGTAGAGATAAAGATTTAAGAAAAAATGGGAGTGGTCTCTTAATTTTTTCCGCGGCTGTATATCATTCCAGTAGATTTAATATCCAGGGCTAAGATGTGAATTTTTCATGTTATAAAAACAACCGATTGGTTTTCTCCTAGTAGTGTTATTTTGTTTGATTGCACTGAAGATGGTGTCCTTGGCAACACAAGAGGCTATTCAGTATTTGTACTAACGGTCACAGGTCAAACAAACCAGCTTCACATTCGTTTTCCTCGTCAAGAGCGGTGCTCCCACCATACAAATCTTTAAGGCTAAGAAATATAGAGTGACATAAGCCACAGTGGGCGTCAACAAATCAGCAGCTGGAGCGCCTTTCTGGCAACCCTGTGGATTTAGATTAGGAGGGAGGGGCCACATCAACGAGGGGTCGGGTCGGGTCTATCTGATTTCTTCTTAGCACCTCAGGTCTGACCCACATTTCTGACTCCCAGAAGGCTTTGCGGTGGGGGGGGGCTGTTTGTCGGTCACCAGCCCAATCCTGCCAGGACTTGTGTCTGGCTCCACAATAATCTCTCCGCTCCACCGTCCAACATGTTATGTCAAACATGTCAGCGCAGGAAATAGACCAGTTCATCTAATCATTTGTTGGAGAAGAGAGGAGAAAGAGAAAGCGTAACCCCTAATCTGTTATTGCCCTCCAATTGTGGGATTTAAAATCCATTATTGTAAGGTTTCAGATGACGTAAAAAGATTTATAAATAGATCCGGTCTAATGTTTTTTTTTATATGCCATGGGGGTGAATGAGGAGAACTTGTTGGATGTGCTCGTTTTAACCATTACTGCTTTGTCATAAATCTGATTCAAATGTGCTTGTGCTCTGAATCTGCTTGGAACAATAAGAGGTTGTGTCTTGTGTTTTTCACCAACTTCAATCTATGAAGCAAACTATAGAATTACACACTGTATAGTTGTGCTCATCTTTGAGTAAAGCATAGAGTATGGTAAAGTTAAATTAGTATTTTATATTTGCTTTGCACCTTACTTGTGTGATTCCATAGATCCTCAAGTGGTACAGGGACATATACGGTTTATATATAGTCCTAGGATGAGAGTAAGGTATATTCAAGGCCCGGAAAATGTAAATGTCGTGTAAAAAAAGGAAGGTAATAAAAGATATGCTCTCTTAGCTCAAAATGAGTCTGGATTTTTGGATCTGCTGCTGACCTACATAGCCTCACCTGCAGGGATGATCATCTTTGTTATCTCTGCTTCTACAGGCGATCATCAACTGCTCGGTCACACCCAGCATGTCGTTTACCAAGACGTCCCAGAAGTTCGGTCAGTGGGCGGACAGCAGGGCGAACACTGTGTACGGTCTGGGTTTCGCTACAGAGCAACAGCTGCACCAGGTAAAGCTCAACGTCAACAGAGGTCAAATCACTGATTAAAACTAATGAAATGCTTATCTTCTTTATTTTTTAAAAACCTCCTTGATCACTTTACTCAGGCTAATGAGTGCTGCATTATAAATGTTTCATTACCTGAACTGTTTAATCACTTTATCACTCTCTTTGGAAAAGTTCTCAGAGAAGTTTAAGGAGGTGAAAGATGCAGCTCGACTGGCGAGAGAAAAGTCGCAGGACAAAGAACTGGCCAACACTGCGCTTTCCATCGCTGCTCCTCAGGTGAGGGGAAAGAAAACTTGAACATTAAAAATGAAGCAAGCCTCTGCAGGTATCAGGCAGAGGTAAATAGGTTGTCATGTTCCATCGAAACTTCCTGTGATGTATCTGCTTTGCTAGTTTTAAGATTGAAGAGTCACTATGAGCACTGGCCAAGGTTAGGAGAATGCAGCATTTCAGGTATTAGACAGGGCCGCTGTTATTGAGTCATAGGAGGGATGCAAAGAGAGAAAGGAGCGAGAGGAGCTGGGTCAGTTGTCTCAGAGGAAAGAGAGGGAAACTAGGACGGTGGTAAAATTATCCCATGCTGCTCAGCCGTGCACCGCATTGCTATGAGAAGCCTCACACTCAAAAACGGTAATGATGAAACTTCAGTCAGCTCAGGGCTTTTTGATCAATAGAGAATAATTACCCATCAGTTACATCTGCTTGGTCATGAGAAACATGCCCATTTCCTTTTTAATTCTACGGCTGAACAGATCCCAAGTGATGTCGCTCGCTCCATGTCTTTATCAACTCATTCGCCGACTGCGATTATTTGTGCTACATTCTTGCTAAGTAGCCCTGAGCTGCATAACTGTTCATGTACAGAGAGCTTTGTGATGACATGTTTCTTTGTCTGTTTCTTTTCCTCCTTTGGATTTCCTCTGTAGTTCTCACAGGTGAGTCTGTTGTTGTTGTTGTTTTGTCTTCTGACTCTTGAAAAACATTTTTGTGACACAATACAAAACAGACAATGAAGCAAAAGGAAATATTTGTGCAAATCAACTTTGAAAATCTTTCATTTTGCTTTCCTGTCTTACTTGTATTTTGAATGTATTTATACTTGCTGTTATGGTAGAAAGATATGTAAGCACACAGAAAAACAAAAGCACTAAATATATACATATCACAGTAGAAAGAGATATATATTTATCATGTATGTTTATATGATTTTCAAAAATGAACATAAACCTACACATTTAACAATATTAAGCTAGTGCATCATTTTTTATATAAAAACTGTGCTAATAGACTCTACCCACCAACTGTCACACACCTTTTCACCTACCCATTACTTTAGCAGCTAAACAACACGTTTCACACTAGATCTATACAACTCTAAACAATCATCTATAGAATAAGCAATAACAATTATATACAAGTGAAAATACTCTATAATGGATCAAACTACCATTATACCATATACATAATAAAGTAGACAAAGCTCTTGCCATTTTGTAATCAGACTAAAATAGAAAACATAACTTTCTTAATAAACAGCTCAAATCAACAGCCATCAAGATAGGACAAAAAAGTAATTGTGCTGAAGATCTGGAATTAGTTCTGATGAAAGAAGTAGTCTTCTCTCTGGGTTTGTTGATGAGCTGCAGCCCTGTGCCGTGATGCTGTGTGTGTTATCAGTAGAGTGCATTTACTGATGTGTTTCTCAGGACCTCTCGGACGAACTCCAGTCTCCACCGGTGATGTGTGTGAACGGACCAGAGGACAAGCTGTTCCGCAGCCAGAGTGCAGACATCACCCTGTCCTCCGAGAAGGAGCGCATTAAGAAGATGCTCTCTGAAGGGTAACTGAGTAACACACACACACACACACACACACACAACACACACACACACACAGTGGAAACTGAGCAGATCACAAAAAACGTTATTACCCTGTTTCTGAGTCACACCAATCTCACCTTCAGTTCAAATCTAGTTTCAATTTGGTGTTTTTGTGATTAGAAAGAACACATTTGATCCAGTGTCCACAAACATGCATCGAACAAACCTTGAATTTTCTTTTCCTTTTTTCAACAGACATAGTTTTACAAAACAAACCTTAGCACACAGTTCCATCTACAGCTCCGGAAACAATTAAGATACCACTGCAGCATTATCAGTTTCATATGGTATTTTAGTCACATACATGAAGTTATACCACATTCCATGAGATGCTTTGGCACACATCAGCTTAAATACAGTTGCTACAGATGTAATTTAAAAGGCCCTATTATGCTTTTTGGGGGTTTCTCTTTACTGTACTGTCTTACCGGTATATAGTTTTTTTTTTGGCAGGGTACAGCGCCTGAAACGCCTCGATTTGACTCCTTTGTTTACTTCCCTAAAATAATCAAATCACTTTGTAACACTCAAGCTTCTATTAGCTAGCGCTCCAACACATTGTACGTGATAGGTTAAAGGGTAGTACACCTCTAAACGCTCGCCCAATCACATCAGAGCTGCGCAGCTAACCGATCAGAGGAAACATGGCTCTGGTTTCAGACAGACGGTGAAAAGAGGTGAATAGGGAATATGAGAAAAATAAAGAGCTTTTTGAGCATTAAAGCATGAGAACATGTCACAGTAGAGGCACGAATACAAATATAAAACCTGAAAATGAAACTGAGCGTTATAGGGCCCCTTTAATCAATACAATTCATTGCACTCGAGCATGTTATGCATTCCCTTTAAACTCCGGTCTCTTATTATCAACATGGTTTTTAATTTCAAGGGTTGATTAGAGTTTGACGTCTTTAGATCTGTGAAGCTTTTGAGGGAATGAAGGGGCCCCTGTTGACACGTATGTTACACAGAGTAAGGCTTGTTAACATCCCCCCCATAAGTCGGTTTGAGCCACCCACAGTGCTTTTATTTTCTACAGTCCAGTTACTACGATAGAAAAACAGCTCCTCAGTGGTTGCCATGGTAAACTGTTGCCATGGGACAAACTCAAGCTTCTAGATGTCAAGGGAACGAACAAAGGCGAAGGATAAAGGATGAAACGAGAACATGACTGATCTTTTCTGCAGTTTGTAAAGAAAAGGATTGATAAAATGTAATGAATAATTTAGGAATAGATTACAATAGGTGTGCCACATATTTGAACACAATACATTATTAAAAGCTGTGCCAAGTAAGACTTTGATTTTTAGCCACAGATTTTTATCTAAAACCATTTAACAGAATTGTACAGGAAAAAAATTTGAATAATTACACAAAAGAAGACTGTATTATACCATTTTCCTTTCACATCCATCTTCAATGACAAGTTTTTCTTCTTCTTTGTTCACTGCTAAAAATGTCAATTCAATTTGACAATATAATTTATAAGGACATGTCTCAACTCTTATTTCTGTAAAAAAAAGCCTCTAACTGTCACATTCAGTCTTATGATGAAGATGATTTATATTTAGAGGAATATCGTAGGGAAAGTGTCCTTTTTTTGTTTGCATTTTGGCTTTGTTAAGACCTGCAGTCTGTGCAATATGAGTGCTTGGTATAGATTTCTTAACTCTGCTTCTGTTAACCAGGCCAACCTTTTTTCTTCCTATCACATCAGTGTGTTTCAATATGGCGGTGTTCTACATCAAGACCTAGTTTTAAGCTATATTATCACAAGGCTTATTTACACAGTATTACATGAACCATGATTACCTGGTTCACAGTTTCGTGATGTTTGTTTTTTAGGTCGATCTGTGAGATGAACCTGGAAGCCGAGCTCTTCACTCTGCAGGACAGCAACACCAAACTGGTGGCCGCGCTGCATGAGGCTAATGCTAACGTGGAGCAGTGGAAGAAACAGCTGGCAGCGTATCAGGAGGAGACGGACAGACTCAGAGAGCAGGTGAGCCTCTAATCAGGTACACAGCCACTTTGGGTTGCTCTCTTTAAGTGTACTTACACTGAACATTGAAACAGCACCTATAATAAGTATATTAATTGAGGGAGATTAAACTTTACTTATATCATGAATTATAGAGGTGAGGGCTGAAACAGATCTGTTCAGAGATAAAACACCACTGCAGTTAAATCAGGTACAACAACACTTAATGCATTCTTGAGCCAAAGACTTAAAAGTAGGTCAGCAACTATCAATTACGTTCTATAAAATGGCAGAAAACAGTTATAAAAGGTCCATCATAGTCCTTCAAAGTCAGGGTTTATGTCATTAAATGTATATATTTTACATTTCAATATATTCAGTTTAATATGATATGAACCCGAGCAAATCAGCGAAGCTCCATATCTGAGAGGCTCAAAACAGCATTCCTGACAATTTTGCATTAAGAAATACAAGGAATAAATTGTTTTTTCTAAATATTTCTTTACTTCTCTATTAGTTGACCAATCATTACAGATTAACTAAGAAATAAGCATGCTCTCTTGTAGCTGCATGTGCCTTGTTCATTCTGTGGTAACCTACAGAGAATCTGATGGTCCAGGTCACATCCATGCTGTATCTGTGAGGCAGGAGTAAAGTAAAGCATCGATACAAACAAGAGGTGATGCTGACAGGACTCTGACATTCTGTAATGACAGAGTCTCTCCCAGAGAGGTCATGCTTTTGATTGGCTTGTCACTTCTTTTCATTGGTTGTGTAACCACTTTTTCTGCAAAATAAAAAAAAGGACAAGTTGGTCAGGCGGCTGGTAACACACTTCATCATTCTATGAAACAACTGCAGGCGTTCTCCCTCCTTTAATCAAGATGTTCCCTGCCGGTTGAATTGGTTCACCATGCACAAGGTCATGTTGCATTTCACCACCAGGGAGTTTGGTGTAAATTCCCCGCGCCTCGGGAGGCTTTAACACTTGGTTTACCTCTCAGGTTCCAATGAATGCAGATGCCTGCTCCCTCCTCACTCATCAATAAAAGGTACACATTTGCTGGTAGCTGATACCTCTGGGAATGTGACTTTGCCTCAGGCGGACAATTTCAAACCTCTCTGATTCAAGGCTTTAATACCATGATCCCTTTCCATTATAGCCCAGCTCTACAGTATCGATCACTACCTCTTTAATTCTCCCCCACTCATGTGGTATTTCACCAAGAAATAGTTTTCTCTTTTTTGATCCACATGATCAAATGATTTCAAACGAGTGAGATCCGTCTCTGTCTCTTTTGGACCGAGCTTGTTCTCTCTATCTGAGGAAGGGGACCAGGTGGCTGAAAATGGTTCACGTCTCTGGGGTGGTGAGGGAGGGAGAGGGGTTTGTAGGCCAGCAATATCCTACTTTCAATGCCCCAGTTAGGAAAAAATGAAAAATCACCAGAGGGAGCTGGCATCTACTCGGTTCTTCCTTTTTTTCTTCTTTCTACCGCTTCTTCTAGTCCCGACCATACATGGTTCAAAAATAATCCAGCCTGTCTCTGTCAGACACAGAGGCGGTTTAAGAGGTTGTCCCTGTGTTCTTTTTTTCTGATTCTCGAGGCCCTGGTGACAAAGCATTGAGGGTTTCAGTGCTGTTTACCCGATAAATTGTAGTTAATGTGCATGTTTACATCTGTACTGTAGATACCAATTGAAAAAAAAGAATCACGTGCTGATAAAACTGAAAGCACAAATCACTGAAACCTTCTTAAAAAAACTTTACAGAATAATAGAAATACAGTACACTAATATTTTTATCAAAAAATACATTTTATTTAGTACAGGATATCAAACAGCCAGTGTGGTTAAAAGAAACAGCAACAAAATGAATCATAACAATTTAAATAAGAATTTTAAAAATCAGTTAAATAATAGTAAAAGAAAATGTGTTTTTTAGGTTTTTTTTTCCCAAAATACGAAAGGTTAACTATTTCATAATTTGGAGCAAATACAGCAAAGCTTGGTATTACAACCATAACCCTACCTCTGATTTTAAAAGTTATAATTATTCATATTTATATATCAAATATATTTGTGTAAACCCTTTTCCCACAAGCTGAACATGGTTTAATATGTTTTTTTGTAAGTTGGCTGAGATGGAAGCCCATGGGGGCCATGGCCCCAGCGACCTGCTGAAGGACGAGCTGACCCAGTCCCTGGAGGAGCTGGAGGCCCTGCTGAAGGCCAAAGACCAGGTCTGTGCTTATGGCTCCATTATTATCATCAGCCGGGGTTAGAGGCGACCAGCTGTGATAACTGCGTTGATGGAAGAATAATCTACTCAAACTACCTTTGAAATCTTTTCCAGGAAATCCACATTTTGCAAAACAAGAAAGTAGAGTACCACGACCTGGAGCACGACAGGGACGAGGCCATTCACAGATTACGGGTAGGAGGGACATTATTATGACAGTGGTATGCTTTTTCAATAACATACATATTGTTGAGTAAAAGTGAAGTAATCAGCAGTTAAGGGGACAAAAGGGTGGATGAAACTCCCCTAGATGATTACTTATATTAAGACATGTTTTATCACTTGTATTTTAAAGGCATTATGGTATATGTGGTCATTTGAATACATCAAAATCAAAAATATTAACCTGAACATTGGATAAAGAATTGGTCAAAGTCTTTATCCAAAGTTTCATTCTGATGACATTTTTATTTTATTACTCTTTGTATAACTCCATGAATCAGAAAATGATGTACCAACTGTTCAGAAAACGATTTTTGAAGAACAAAATGTACAGTATATTAGGCTATGAAACATATACAAATAAACCCTCAGTTAAAATCTTACGAATAGGACTGAAACCGAAAGTATGGTCTATGAATGTTTTAAAGTGAAGTGAAGATTTCTGGCTCAGAGTATGAGAAAAGAAAACATAATTTTTAGAAAATTGCCTTTAAATATATGTTTTGGGAAAATCCATACACTTTGCAATACACTACAGGTGAGAAGTGTAAACAACTGTATCAATACAACCATGAGGCATTATATAATCCTTGTTTTTGGTCAATTAAGAAGGGATCTACTAATCAAATAGACAAAATAAAACAAAATATATGCCTCATCTTGTATTCTTTCAAGACCAAATAGCCCAAATCCCTGTTTTGTCTGGCCTCAAAATTACAAAAGCTTCCTGTTCTCTGCAGGAGACAGAGATGCGTAACGCAGAGATGGAGCGCCGCATCCAGAACACCGAGCAGACCCTGAGTAACTCTCTGGAGGAACGGGATCGCATGGAGTCGGAAATCCAGAGGGCCATCGAAATCCTGGACATCAAGATCTTTGACCTCAATGACCTTCGCCAGAGCCTGGTTAAACTCATCGACAAATAAGGGGGGAGAAAATCCAACCCAAGAAAGAGGAAAAAAGAAACAGTTAACAGGGTTAAATTTGTCGCGACCAATGCAGCGGGGAGGAAACAAAACAAGATGGAGCTGGTCCCTCAAACACGGGCGGCTCCTCGGCTGCAGGAGGGAGAAGCGCAGACACGGTTTGCTTGTCCAATGTAATGTAATGCTTCATGTTGCTTTCAAGGGTCACGTTCAATGCAATAAACCAACTTTAAGGTAAGTGCTTAACGCCGCTAGACATTTATTAAGAATTGGTGCTTGTAGTTTTTCATAAGTATGACTTTCGTACAACAAGTGGCGAAGCAGTGTTATTATAAATAAGAGGCCTTGGTTATTTTTTCAACTGACAGGTAATATTTAAACATCTTTCCAACCATTAAGGCCAATAAGTGAATTCAAACAAAAAAGGGAACAAGACAAAATGACTATTAAGAGGTTTGCCTGCATATATTATAATAATGAATTGTGCTGAGATAAATATGTGTATGGTCTCGCTTTAAAATAGCAGCTTTAACGTTGTTTTATGTGAAAGCTGAGTGATTCTAGATAAGAACTTTTCCTGCAAGAATAAGCAATGACATATTTTTTAAGGTCAGAAAAATAAGTGTGCTCATAGTGTTTCAAATTTTGGTAGGGCACAACTTAACGTCAAGCATGGAATCTGGATATGGACGCCAAAGATAAAATGTTTGCAGCAGATGAATCGATCTATCAGCAGCGGGTCCTTTATCACATCATCATTTCAACTCTTAGGAAACCTTTAAGTCTAAGATATGTTACCTGTAAGTAGATATGATGCAATACGTAATTACACTTAGGATAAATGAGACTTTTCCCCATGACTTAAATCAATTGTGATATTAAGTAAAGACAAGGAATAAGTCATTGTTTAGTAATAATAAGTTTAACTGGTCCTGTTTAAATAATCATCCTGTGCAACCAACTACTGACTTAGTAACAATAGACACACAGAGACATTTAAGAGACATTTTCTGCCTTCTCTCACTTCTCAGCACATTACCTTAAGCTGTGGACAGGATGCCTCACACCCTGGGTGTGGCAGTACTGTGTTTAAAGTGAATTTATTTAAAAATACAATGTCTACTCACAGAGTGTTTTATCACACAGACTGTATTGTTTAACATTGTCCAAAATGCTCTGTTTGTATTATTGTTTTCAAGCCTTATTGTTTGCAATACAAGAATAGATGTTGATATTAACGCCAGCTGTGTCTCAAAATTTGAGCTGATCATGATGTTTTGAAAATAAAAACAAAGAATGCAGTCATCCGGTCATATTATTCTACTATGTGTTGCGTTAACAGTTGTTTTCCTTTGTAGGCCATTTCATTTATTCATGATAGTGAAATTGTACCGATTCATTTGGACGGAATTTGATTTGACACAATCTCAAAAAACTGAAAAATCTTCTGTAACTGTAAGTAAGAAAACAATCTATTAATCATTGCTTGTCAAAATATTTTATTGACAATATACAGCCCAACTGTTTATTTCAGCTTCTTTTACGGTGTGACTTCATTGGTGTCTTGAGGTTTGATGGCATATGGATGTAAATGTACGGAGCATCTGAGAATGAGAGGAGAAAAACATCATCATCCTGTCACTCTCACCAACATGTTTTAATGTTATACCTTTTTGTTCTGTGTTATAAACACACAACATGAAAGAGTCACTTTTTTTAAGTCTACCTATAGCTACATTTTATATCTAAGTTCAAAATACCTTAATGGTTTACTGTGTACTTAAACTCTACCAACATATCAACACTGTGATTACATGGTTAGGCCAGAGTTTGTACATTTTTCTTCAGCCAATATCAGTGTAATGTAATGATGGTATGAACGTTATCAGTTATATTACGCAGTGACGTGGTTCCGGTCTCGGCTGTACAGTGGAACAAGTTATAGAGACACGCGTGAGTTAGCTCCGCAATGCAGTTTGTAACGTGTTAATCCAAAGCCCTAATAAACTACACGATAAGTGACACAGTGTGTGCGTATCGTGACATGGTGTCAGAAGTTACGGACTGAACGCCGAAAGAACTAAGATGGCCAAGTTTGGACCGCCAGAACAGTTTGACTTTACCCGGCCAGGGGAATGGCCAGTGTGGAGGCGCCGATTCGACAGGTTTCGAGCGGCTTCCAAGCTCAACAAAGAGAACTGTGAGGTACAAGTCAACGCTCTTCTGTATTCGATGGGGAAAGAAGCAGAGCCAATTTATGAATCGTTTGTGTATACGGAGGACGACGAAAGTGATAACCCAGAACTTGACTACGATATAGTTATAGCTAGGTTTAATGATCACTTCGTGCCTAAGCGCAACGTGATACATGAGCGAGCATCATAGGCGCCGATACCGTGGGTGCTTCGGGGCCCGAGCACCCACGGAGATTGCCGAGCACCCACGGAGATTTAACCGCACACACGGAGATTGTCGAGGGTCGGGCTTTAAACTTTTTAGAGCACCCACCGGCAGAAACATAAATCGGCGCCTATGGCGAGCATGCTTCCACAAGCGTGTGCAGAGGGCTGGAGAAATGGTGGAATCTTTCGTGAGGAGCCTTTATGAGCTAGCCCAATACTGTGAATTCGGCATAACAAAGGATGAACAAATTAGAGACCGACTCGTCATTGGCATCCTAGATAGCGAGGTCTCACAAAAGTTGCAACTTGAGGCGGATCTTACGCTGGAGAGGGCTATCCAGCTAGCCCGACAGAGCGAGCAGATCAAGAAGCAGAGCGAGGAGCGGGCAGAGTGCTCAGTGAATGCTGTGGGACAAAGGGGACAGGCAGGCTGGAAACGCGGCAAGGGCAGGTGGCAGCGAGATGGACGAAACGGTCCCAAACGAGAGGAGTACAGCAAACAAAATGGATGCTGCTCACGGTGTGGCAGGACACACGCACGTGAAGAACGTTGCCCCGCACACGACAAGGAATGCCGGGGATGCGGTAAGCTAGGACACTTTGAACTGGTGTGCAAAAGCAAAATGACAAAACAATTAATGGCTGTGACACACGAATTTGACGATGATGATGATGATGATCAAGCTTTCTTTATCGGTACAGTGACAAATCAGGCCCATACAGTAGTTGAGCAGCCAGATTTCAGTGATGATTGGCATGTCACACTTCCCATCAACAATAGTCTAGTTGACTTTAAAATTGACACGGGGGCAGACATTACTGTAATGACTGAGAAAACGTACAACAAAATGCCAAACAAGCCCCAATTAGCTAAGACTACAGTCAGTGCCACAAGCCCAGGCGGGGAAGTAAAGTGCATAGGCAGATTCCTGGCCACATGCCTGCACAAGGGCCAAAAGTATGCCTTCTGGATAACGGTAATCAAAGGACAGTTTGCACAGAACCTACTGGGGGGAGGAGTGGCAAAATCCATGGGCCTTGTGAAACGGCTGAATGCAGTGTGCACCGTGACGGACGACCTATTCGGAGAAATAGGACTCCTACAGTGCGACCCTGTCAAAATCGAGCTGAAACCAGGCGTGGAGCCCTATGTCGCCACAACGCCGCGCCGGGTGCCGTTTCCCCTCCTGCCAAAGGTCGAAAAGGAGCTGGGGCGCATGTTGGAGATGGGCATAATCGAGCATGTCACAGGGCCCACCGACTGGTGCGCACCCATGGTGCCTGCGGAAAAAAAGAATAAAGACCAGGTCAGAGTGTGCGTGGACCTCAAGAGGCTCAACAAGGCTGTCAAGCGAGAACGGTATGTTTTGCCCACACTGGAGGACATTGCTCCCAAGCTAGCGGGGGCAAAGGTGTTCTCCACGCTAGATGCCTCTAGTGGCTTCTGGCAAATTCCCCTGGACCCCGACAGCCAAAAACTGACCACCTTCATCACACCCATGGGCAGGTTCTGTTTCAGGCGGCTCCCATTCGGGATCTCTTCAGCCCCTGAGATTTTCCAGAGACTGATGACCGACCTGCTCAGGGGCCATGAGGGAGTCGTGGTCGTGATGGACGACATACTCGTCTACGGTGCGGACGAGGAGGAGCACAACAGGCGGCTGAACACAGTCCTCCAGACCATCAGGCGGTCTGGACTGAAACTGAACAAAGCAAAGTGCCGGTTCAACAAGTCGGAGACCGGCTACTTCGGACACATAATCAGCGCAGAGGGCATGAAAGTAGACAAAAGCAAAGTGAGTGCAATCACTGAGATGCCCAGCCCAAACAACGTGGGAGAGCTGCGCCAGGTCCTGGGCATGATCAACTACCTGGGGAGGTTCCTGCCAGGCCTCTCAACCGCGCTACACCCAGTCACTGACCTGCTCAAGAAGGACAGTGCGTGGGCATGGGGTGACCTCCAAGAGAGAGCGCTGCGGAAAGCCAAAGACATGCTCTCGTCAGCCCCAGCACTGGCCTACTACGACTCCAACCGCCGCACCATCGTCAGCGCGGACGCCAGCAGCTACGGCCTGGGCGCCACACTACTCCAGGAGCACAGCGGTGAGTTGAAACCTGTTGCATTCTGCTCACGCACTCTTACAGAAACCGAGAAACGCTACTCCCAAATAGAAAAGGAGTGCTTGGCAGCGGTGTGGTCATGCGAACGCTTTGTACGTTATGTACAGGGGCTAGACAGTTTTTGCCTCCAGACAGACCACAAGCCGCTAGTCCCATTGATAAATGCATGTGACCTGGACAAAGCACCCGTGCGGTGCCAGAGACTGTTGATGCGCCTGATGCGGTTCAATGCGACAGCTGTCCATGTTCCAGGAAAGCAGCTGATCGTGGCAGATGCGCTGTCCAGGAGCCCTCTGACTCAGGAGGCCGAGTCAGAGACGGAGCGCCACGTCGAGGCGTACGTCGATGCAGTGGTGACAAACAAGCCGATGTCACCAGAGAAGTTGGAGGAGATAAGAGGAGCAACGCGGATGGATCCAGACCTTCAGGCGGTCATCTCCAGTGTGCGAAACGGCTGGCGTAAGAGACACAACTTTTCCTCCTTCTCTGCACTCTATTCTGCCAGGCATCACCTCTCTGAAGCGGGGGGACTAGTTCTGTACGACGACAGAATTGTGATTCCAAAAGGACTGAGAGCAGACATTCTGAAAAGAATCCATACAGGTCACCAAGGACTGACGAAGTGCCGTGAGAGAGCCAGGCTCTCTGTCTGGTGGCCTGGCATCGGAGGCGACATCAAAACAACCGTGACGCAGTGCAAGTTCTGCATAGAGCACAAGCCCAAGCAGAGGCGTGAGCCTCTCATCACTACGGCCCTACCAGAGGGGCCTTGGCAGAGGATCGCTGCTGACTTATGCGAGCTGGAAGGGAAGCAGTATCTAGTAGTCGTGGACTACTATTCCAGGTATGTCGAAATGGTACACTTACCTTCTACATCAAGCCAGCAGGTCATCACGCGCCTCAAAGCCATCTTCAGCCGATGGGGTGTACCTCTCGAACTAGTCAGCGACAATGGTCTGCAGTTCACGTCAGCTGAATTCACTGACTTTTGCAAAGAGTACGGGTTCACGCGCACAACCTCGAGCCCCCACTACCCCCAGGCCAACGGGGCAGCCGAGAGAGCAGTCCAGACTGCTAAAAGACTGCTGAAACAACCAGACCCGTACCTTGCCCTGATGAGCTATCTGGCCACACCCATTGCTGCAACGGGGGCCAGTCCGGCTCAACTGATGCTGGGACGACAGATTCGCACCACAGTCCCCACATTGGAGCAAAACTTGCAAATGACTCCAATAAGCCCTGAACAAGTAAGAACAAATGACTCTAAAGCCAAGAGATCTTACGAGTACTTCTACAACCGCCGACACTCCACCCTCCATCTCCCAGAGCTGCCAACAGGTCGGGCAGTGCGTGTCAAGCTGGACACAGACAAGGGGTGGAAGACCCCTGCGCAGGTGTTGGGGAAAGCGGAACAACCCAGATCCTACATGGTCAAGATGGACAACGGCACAGTGTTGCGGCGTAACAGGAGACACCTCCAGGCTGTTCCTGAGACCACCGGGCCTGCTGAGACCACCGGGCCTGCAGAACCACAACTACAGCCCGAGACCAGCCCAGCACGTCCCGTCAGCAGTCCACTTCCTGTGATGGTCACCAGGGGCCACACAGCATCACCGGGGCCTACACCAGAGACTACACAGGGAACACCGGCACGGCCTACTCTGTCCAGTGGCACAGCCAGACTGACCTCCAGGGGCCGTGAAATCAGACCACCTCTCCGGTTCAGACTCAATGAGTGATTTATGACTGCTGACTGCTTTATTGCTAATGCCTAATCTTTTTTTTTCAGGTTTCCCTACTGAAACAGATTTGGTTCAATGGACAAAATGTAAAAAAAAAAAAAAAAAAAAAAGGAGGAGAAAGAAAGAAATGTTTTCTGCAGTTAATGTTGCTAATGCACTTAAGGGTAATGTTTATATTAATGTGTTACAAATACTACAGTACAGTAGTGTGAATGGGGAATGGGTTCTGAAAAAAAAATGAGAAGAAATTGCTCTTGGTAAAAATAGATTTAATTTTGATTAAGACTTAATTTACTTACCTGAATCTGCAATTGGAGTAAGTATTGTTTATTTATGTTTTAGGATACTCTGAATGGACTCAGTTCTGGTAAAGGTTACTTTTAGTTTATTGTCTCAAAAGGGGGAGATGTAATGTAATGATGGTATGAACGTTATCAGTTATATTACGCAGTGACGTGGTTCCGGTCTCGGCTGTACAGTGGAACAAGTTATAGAGACACGCGTGAGTTAGCCTAGCTCCGCAATGCAGTTTGTAACGTGTTAATCCAAAGCCCTAATAAACTACACGATAAGTGACAGTGTGTGCGTATCGTGACAATCAGTAAAATTGGGGGAAAAAGGGCAATGAGAAGAGCCAAACTGATTTTTATTTTGTTACATTATCGAGAACATTTGACTGCAATCAGTTTAAGAACCCCTGTATCCATCAGGTTCACACCTAAAGATAAACGAGGGCAGGGCTGGACTGGCTATCTGGCGTACCGGGCAAATCCCGCCAGGCCCTCCAACGTTTTGGGCCTTCCCAGGGCCGGAAACAAAACATACATTATATATATTATATTTTTTATTGATTGCGACGGTAAAAACATGACACATCGTGGCCCATTGGATGCTTCTCTTGAGGCACATTTGGCTAGTCCAATGAAATTCCTTGGTTCTCGAAGGCCCGCCCCTCCCTAGAGGCCCTCACTTGACCCAAGTCATCACCTCAAATTTTGTAAGCGAATGGTGGAGGATAGAGAGGTCGCGAGATGGAGAAACAAAAGAATGGCCATGAGAAGCGAATGGAAAAGAGAAAGCAAAAACTTAAAGACGACGCAGCAAAATGTGCAAAAATCACCGACTTATTCAAAAGCACAAGCTCAACCTCGGGTTCGGGCGGTGGGGCCGCCGGTACAACGACGACGAGCGCACAGGTGGTGGAGAATGTAGAGGAGGAGGAGGAGGCGGAGGAGATGGTGGTTCGAGCCGGGGAACCAGAGGAGGAGGAGACGGAGAGACGAGAGTCACGAGACGTGACCCAGCAGGGAGAGATTGAGGTTAGAATTCAGCTCAACACACCCGCTAGCTAGCCAATGCAGTGTAGCTATTCACCGCTTCGGCGTTTCGTTTCCCATTTATTGCCTGAAACCGAGACCAAGTTGTCATCCTGACTTTATCAAATCAGTCACAAACATGTACCCATTTGATATATTTTCATGCACTTCTCTTGTAATGTTGCGCCAGCATATATAAATCTTCCATTTGTCGAGCTGTTACAAGGTCATGTGATGTGTTTTAAGTTATGCTAGTGCCGTCCCGTCTAGAAATACCCTAGCTAGCTAGGCAGATTAGCTATTCACTGCTTCGGCGTTTTTCCCATTTATTGCCTGAAACTAAGACTAAATGTGTCGCCCCCACTCTCTCAAATCAGTCACAAATATGTACCGATTTATTTTCGTACACCTTTCTTGTATTGTTTTGACAGCTTATAGAAATCTTCCATTTGTCTTGAGCTGTCAGCTGTCACAAGGACGACATGTGCTGTGTCTTGTAATTGCTAGTGCGTGTTAGTTATGGCATCCCCCCTTTCACTTTCTCAAATCCAACAAATATCTTATTTCTACTCTACTGCTTGTCGTGTCTTGTGCAACTGTGATTTTATACAAAATGTATTTGTGTAATATTTTCCTTCTGTAATGGCATGCCACGTCATTATCAAGACATCTCGTATTATCTTAAGTTTTCTGCCTATTTGCACGGTAGATGGATAGGTAAGAAGCTGACTAGCCGTGCTACTGTTTAGGAATAGCTGATAGCTGATAGCTACGCGCTCACTCCAATTTGCATGACATGTAAAAACATGGTATATTAGCTTTATTGTTGGCAATGTGTATCTGATATTTTAATCGTGTCTTTATGAGTTGCATTTTCCTGTGGTGGTCATGGATAGGCTATCCTACCATTCACCACGTTGTGTTCTGGAAAGCATTAAAGCAATGGATGTTTCAATTTCTTCATGGTTGAGACAACGCAGTTGGATGTTTCAAGGCGTATTGTACACGGAACTTTAACAAGTGATGTTGGAAGCCTAAGCAATAAGAAGCGGTCACTTGGTTTTGCTGTGATGAAAAAAATGACGAGTGTCCGAAAAAAAAACACTGTTAGACATAATGACTAGCTTACGCTCTTTTGA
Organism: Eleginops maclovinus; assembly: GCF_036324505.1. NCBI lineage: Eukaryota > Metazoa > Chordata > Actinopteri > Perciformes > Eleginopidae > Eleginops > Eleginops maclovinus. The sequence goes on from NC_086354.1 coordinate 11,094,571, forward strand.
TCTGTCTCAAGTTGCATTACAGTTTATGCCTAGACAACTAGAAACGTTTTGGTGGGGGGGCGCTTGGCCCTTGGGTGATCAAAAGTGCCCGGGCCCTTTTCAGATGCCAGTCCAGCCCTGAATGAGGGTATTTTTTTACAGATTCCACTGGAAGAAACTTCACAAATACCAAATCATTTTGCATCCCTGCGGAAAGGTAACCACACTTGGAAATATTTATTTGGATGTCATTATAGAATATTCTCTTACAATACCTGCGCATATGTAACGGCTATTCATATAAATGTAATAATAGTATTGTGGAGGTTTAATCACACAGTCAAAGTTATAACAAAACAAGATGGCGCTGTCCTGTAAACCAACAAGCATGGGGCTCCACGTCATCGTAAACACAGATTAATTAAAGGGACCACGATCCCTTTTTACAGTTGTACTTTTAAGCATAAACCAACGGTCATACTTACAGGCATGAAACAACAGTGTGTAGAACCACACTTAAGAAGGAGGTGAATTATGTATATTAGAGTCACTACACAATCCTAAATAACTCTAATAGTCAAATGACTGTCGAGGAACCTTCCTACATGTAAGCATATGAATATTTATACATACAAAGTAAAAGTTTACAAAAAACTGAGAGGATTACCATTGATGTTTGGAATACAGATGTGGCACAGTGTATGCATTAAAAACAATAATTAGAATCAAAGTTAAGACAAAGGTTTATAAAGCAATCTGAAGCCAGTAGTCATTTTATAAAAGTGTGGTGACGGAACGCAGTAAAATATAACGTTTTTGTGTGAGAAACTTGTACTTCTTTTGTGTGAAAAACGTTATGTTGTTGACAGGCAAAAACAACACACAGCTTTATCCAATCTGATAGCACATTTTCCATAATCAAATAAATGCAATCGTTTAAAAAAGACCACTCTCTGTAAGCGGTAAGGAAAAACAGTAACTTAACAAACTATTCCTGTGATTAAAAAGGGAAACAAGTTCGTTCAGTGTCTTTTTTTCTGCTCTGCTGACACACTGGTACACATGGGGGAGGGTTACTGTGTGGCCGGCAGGGACTGGCATGTTTCAGACGTATTCGGTGACGATCTGCTGCTTTTATATGATACGCTTCATAAGATTGCTCACTAAGTTCATTAAAACTGAAATACATTTAAAAAAACGCAGAAGTAAATGTAAATGTAAATGTAAAAAAAAAAAAACATGTCGTCCCTGGGTGGGCTCGAACCACCAACCTTTCGGTTAACAGCCGAACGCGCTAACCGATTGCGCCACAGAGACAACTGTGTGTGCAGCTAACAAATATTTTATTTGAAATGACCGCCCAAATCACCCAGCTTTAACTTATATTATTGCGGCATAGACTGTATGGATTATCACCGTTGTCGTAGCGCCCCCTTGTGACAGCAAATGCGCTCAACCCACGAAGAAACAATTCTCGTTTGCACCGCTAGGTGGCTTATCATAGTTAACGTTGAAAATGTATAAACTTTCAAAGAAAAAGATAAACGCATACAAGAAAAACACAGAAACAAACAACAACAAAACATGTGTAGATGGTAAGTACTGATACATACGGCTAATTTTAAACTTTTTACATCTAACCTGAAAAACAGCTAACGTTAGCTTAGCTTTCCTCACAGCTGACATGACGCATAATTAAGCGGTGCGTTCTTATAATACATACATGGGTGCAAAAAGCTATTATAATACTCGCTAAATATATTATTTACACTAAACCGCAACCTTAAAAAACGATGGAGTTGACCAATATTTAACCTCCGGAGAACCAAAGAAAAAAAGTGTCTCACAATTTCTTTTTTTGTGTGATTTCCTATCAATTTGGGCCTAAAAAAAACACCTTACAATTTTAATTTTTTTGAATATATTTTTTAATTTCACAGCATGTACACTGTAGAGGAGAATAGGACGATTTATGCATGGAAATAGAACTACATTTGGGAAAATCTAAAAAATGAGCAGCTTATGTCTTTTTAAATGATATTTACCTAAGAACACATTTAATTTGATTAAAAAAATAACATTCTGTTAAAAAAAACATGTACAACAGTAAACATGTATGTACAACAGTAAACTATAACACATAGAACATTAGCAGTTCTGCATTTCTTCTTCCTCTGGATATTTTAACAGTGATAATCCTGGAAGCATGTTTTCTTTTTGGTTAAGCAGAGGAACATCTTGCATTTGGTGCACCTCATGTATGTCTTGCCATTGCAGCCCTTGTTCCTGCATCTTTCCGCATGTTTTATGTCCATCATCTCTGGCATGTGTCTGGCTCCTAGTCTGCATACAGATGGCACTGGTTGTGGGATCCTTGTTTTGGTTGGTGGCTGATAGACTTCCTCACTGTCTTCACTGCGGTCATCAAATGATGGACTATCCATCAGCTCTTCAGCCAGGTGCAGTTTGAAGTCCAGGTACTGTCAAGTTATCCAGATGTTAAGATTCAGATTCAGCTCTGCCCAAACTTGAAAATGGCTTGTTCAACACAAATGATGCAAGGGGACAACTCTGTTCCGTTCTGGTGATTTATTTTCTTTTAGATTGATGGCACAAAGTGAAATTCCAGAGGAAGAATAGGTTGATAACCTTTAAGAAACAAAAGGGCAAATTACATTCCACATCAGTATGCATCAATCATGATCATTAAACTAAACATCTCATTTAAATTCAAAACAGATCAAAATCAAACAGAAAACAGCAAACAAATGATTCTTTCAAACTAAATATTTGAAGTCCATACCAGTTGCGTCCGTGGTTGAACATGAGCTGTCAGTAGGCTGAGGAGACCGAGCAAAGAGGGCTCGCCGAGCTAACTCCAAACATTTTATACTCATGTCATGCTTGATTAGAGGTGAGCAGGTGAAAACGGTCCCTCCAGAAACATGGGTTGCATCCTGTCTGTTGGGTGTCTGGGTGAGCTCTCTCTTCCCCCTTCAGGCCTGGAGTTCTTCCATAGATGCTGGTCCTATGCTCACACTTGTTTGACGCCACAGGTACTGCTGTGTGTTCTTAGCTGGTCGATTCAGCGCTGTACTGTCAGACTTGTACTGGATCCAAGCGTTGGTGATGGCAACATCAAAGAAATGCGTCATCACACGTGACGTCCGCTTCTTCGTCCTGGTTGACATGCGGTAGAAGCTCAGCATTCGGTCACAGAGGTCTACGCCACCCATGTTGTCATTATATTCCCTGATGGCCGTCTCACCTGGCCATGAGCTTTGTCTTTCTTGGACCATCTGCTACAGATATCCTCTGGATCTCTCCCATAGACAGTGGAGGCCATCAGAACTGGTTTACTATCAAACCATTTCGTCACTGCCAGCTCAGGCCCCCTCCGGACCAACGTCACTGAAGCCCTGTTCTTCATAATAGTTCCAGTTGCTGAAGACCCTTTGAGAGCAAAGCATCCATGAGATCGATCGTTGTGAAATATCGATCAAAGAACACAAAAGTTCCTGTAGGTAAAGACTCGACCATTCGCAACACAGAGAACGACGACTTTGCTGCTCCATCTCTGGCTCTGACTCTGTCTCATCAGATTCTCCTGCATTGTCTCCCTCTCGTTCTTCATCACCCTCTTCCCCCATCACAGGCTGATACTCATCCTCATCCTCATCCTTTTCCTCATCTGACAGCTCCAAATCTGAGTCTCCCTCTATTATTCGGTACAGGATCCTCTCTGCTTCACTTCTTTCTCCTACTAATGTGCAGTCATTAAATACATTAAAATGGTCCTGGTGTCCACTACAGTTGACATTCATTAAATGACTGTTATTTCAAAACAGAAATAATGAAACTGTTTTCAGATGTAAAGATATTGTTATTGAATATAATAATTATCGTGGTAAAAATAGCAACAGATAAAGAATATTTGACTTACCTCTCCTCTTTCCATAAAATGTGGTTACTGGTATGGTGGCCATCTTGATAGAGAAAAAAAGTGAAGTTCCCAGCATGCAAACCCATCACATGACACATCACTGGAAAAAGCCCAGGATGTCCACTACAGAGTAAAATAGGCCTTGATAGGATAACTCCAAATACTCAAGAGAGATACAGGTGAACAAAATGTCCACTATAATGGACACAAATGAATGGGCCGGGTCTCAGGAGGCATGTAAGGGCCAACCAATTAGCTAACGGTTACATTAGCATTGACACAAGGACAGGGATTTGCAAATAAGTAACAGTATCTTAGTTAAACTGGACAACTTCTAGCGCGAACAAACAGTGCATTTGAATTAGTTCTGCAACACATAACTGAAAATAAAACTATGAGAAAACTCACCAAAGGTTAGGTAATTATGTCACCAAATCCCTCCATTTCTCATGACCAAAGACAAGATATCCAAATGGTTGTAGCCTTGAAGAAAGTTGATCACATGTTTTATTAGGAAAGGTGCGGGCCCACCCTTTATAAATCCATGCTCCATCAGCAATCACGGTTTTGAGCTATATTTGGTCAAGCAAATAGTACGTGTCAAACGACATTACTATATGTATATACCTACCTCTTAACGTTACCTCAATTACACACATTTTCAGTTGATACTATTATATTACACGTCTGTTACATGTCATGGTTCAGGCTAGTGTCACCCATAGACTGTATTGGTACAGGAGGATGTGTCTGTGATGGATTAAATAAATGTATCCTTTTTTATCCCCCAGAGAAAATGCTGTGTATCCGTGCAAAAATGGGAAGAAAAAAGATAACATGGGCAGATCCTAAATATATCAAATTAATGCATTTCCAAAAAGGAATTTGTTAGCAGTCTTGGTCAAAAACTATTAACAGGTGCAATGAGTTACTAAACTCTAAACAATTAACAAACATATAATTTATGAATGACAAAAGGTTGCATTTATAAAAGATTAACTCTTGTTATAACAGATCATCTTTTTTGCTGTAAAGACCTAAATAACCTGTCTAATGATGGACTGTGCAAGTAAGATTCAAAAGATTAGTCAATAAAACAATATAATTGGACTGAATCACATATGACAGTTTATCAATTAATAGGCATACAAATAGACATACTGGAAAGAATAAAATGATGAATTTTGTTTTCTACTTGTATGTTGTGTAACAAAAGTCGAAAACATAATTAATTCTGGGTCTTACATCAGCTATTGGAGTCACAATTTCATTTTTGTTTATGAACAAGTATTTTGTGAACTTAACTTATTACAAAAGTGTAGACAATGTGTAGGCTACGAAGAAGAAACCAGGCAGGGACTGAACTCTTTTTATGACTCCCTGATTTGTCACACTTAGTACCATCCCTGTCCATTGAAAGTGATTTATAAATGAGTAGACACTATAGCACCCACCCCAGTGGCTTTTAATAGATATGGCATTGTCCTCCTAAGCCAGTCATTGTTGGTCTTAGTCCCATCTAGGCTGTGTAGCAGAGTGGCGCAGCGGAAGCGTGCTGGGCCCATAACCCAGAGGTCGATAGATCGAAACTATCCTCTGCTAACAGTTTTACAATAAACAATCATGATTCCCCGCCACTGGCAATTTACCTAAAAGGAATCATGGGCTGACTTAAATAGTGCAAAGTATTATACACACACTGGACTTGATTAAAGCATAACTCATCAAGACTTTACTGAGCTTTACGCATCCTGTCGGCTACAGATGCCCTGTGGTTGGTCAAGTTATTAAGGACACAATTGTTGGTCAGCATAGACAGTTGTGAGTTTATGGTGTTTTTACTTTTATTCCAACAATAATCTTCTCCTTGATCCATATTTTCTTTTCCTCCTTTATCGTCATCTTCCTCTTCAACCTCGCTCTCTTCATCACTTCGTTCATCTTTTTCTAGCTGGAGGCAGAATCAGATATAGGGTGTAAAATGTGTGACAAAGCTGAGGACAGTTAGGAATTGACTTCACACACAGGATTTCAAAATATCAGTCAGAGATGCTTGATTTAACCACTGATTCTTACCTTGCCTTTCAGGAACTTATAAACCATGCGTAAGATTAAGCCCGCCCAGAAGATGTGAAGAACTTGCAGCACCATCAGCAGGACGTTGAAAAAGTAATAGCCGAAAAAAGGTTCAAACGCCTCCATTGACAGAACCAGGGTGGTATGGATGATTCTGTAAGTAATTAATTAATAAATGTTATATAAATATAAATTAGAAAATATTTGAACAATGGAAAAAACATCTAACTAGTAAACCTTACTTGCTGGGGAAAATCACCAGTCGAGTCACAAGGAAGGCCACAGCAAACACAACGAACAGCGTGTCACAAGTTTTCCTCCAGCCTGTGCCGTAGTTGAACATCTTGGCAGACTGCAGAAATAATAAATAATGGCATTGATCAAACAAATACAAACCACAATGAAAGCTACATGTAAAGCGTAGTTGCCACGCTGAAGTGAACATTAGTTGAGCGTCATTCAGAAAGTGTTAATGAGGCAGGCTGGGAACCAGGAAAGTAGGTAAACAAGTAAAAAACAGGAGGATGATAAAAATGTGTGCTTAATGTCCCCTCAGTCTATGATGTGCAAGTAAAGCAGATTTACAGGGTTGATAGACTTTGTATTTGAAACGTTATCAGCATCCTTTGATATCTGTCTCTATCATGTCTCAGTCACAGGATCTGCATGCTCAAACGAGATAGTTATTTAAAAAAAAAAAACACAACTGAGCATGAACTTTTTAAAGCGGCTTACAAAATAAAGACATCAAGTTTGTTGGGCTGAGAGGCAGACAAATGGCCAACATGGAGGTGAATCTACAGTGACATGCCCTGAAGACATTAATTCTATTTGTAAGGTCCCGGGTGCCTTTGGCTATGGCTCTAGAGCCCGATTAGATGACATGGGACTGTTTATGTACACGTTGTTCTTTTTGATCCCACCAACGTTATATGAAAGCAGTTTGACAATAGGAAAGTGTGTGAGAATACCTCGAGCAGGATGTCAGAGGAGTCATGAAGCAGCATGACCAAGGTGCCGATGCGAATGTAGTTGGCACAGTAGGAGAAGCTGAGCAGGAAAATGGTGGCCAAATGGTGGATGACCTGTTCTTTAAAATCCTAGCACACCAAACATATGTAGAACAACATCATATTGTCATAATTTAATTTAAATTGAAGCCACATTTTACTAAACAACTTTTTTCAGTCTTTTTTAATGGGCTTTGTTTAGGATTGTATTCTAAGGCATCTGGATCTTCAGTTCTCAGAGAAACTAGCTGAAATGCTCACGGCAGCGAAACATGATCAGGAAACACCATGACGCTGCTCTATTCAGTGTTTTTACCAGTTTAAATCATCATTGTTTTGGAATGGAGGGGATTATTAGGCTAATGGTTCAACTGTCCTGAACGTTTGGATCTGAATTTATTGCAAATTCTTAACTCAGCTGGCAGCCTCTCCATGACTTCTACTTTCTGCCAAGCTGAGTCGTGGATTTAAAGCTATCCAATATTAATAACATTTTTGCTTTTACTTATGTCCTTTTTTAAACAGCAAATGTGTTTTGAATCAAATGCTCAGATCTTTACCTTCCTCTTGATGTCCACAGAGATCCTAAGGAGCAAAGAGCCATAGAAACCCAGCTCTAGCATGTAGTACCAGTGATGAGCTCTCTCCATGGGCTGTAGACAAACACATTTTGTACACATCAATTAATCAGTAGCAGCTGACACTAGGTAGGATACAGAGAAATATAACTCACATTGAAGCTGCAAATAGCGATGAATGGGTTATAGTACATTATGGGACCCATTGCAGATTGGGCGAACGTGTTACTTCTTCTATTGAGTATGGTGTACTAGAACTTCCATTGTCCATTATGCTGCACTAGATAACATGTGCTTAACAAACATTATGTTTCTCTACAGTTTATCAAGAGTGGAGCAAACAATGTCATTTTCCTTTCAATCGTATAATGTTTGTCACACAAGGCTGTCTTCCCACTGCCTGTAGGTTGTTTCCGCCACGACTCAACTCAATGTTGACCTGTAAAGGACCTTAGGTCTGAACCCCAACATGCATGGGACATTTAGGCCAATTGGGCAATATACATGAGATTAACATCACCTTCCTGTTTCATGCTAAACCGTGCCATATGTGACAGAAATGTAATACTGAAATATGACACTAAACATAAAAGCAGTGAGATGTGCTTTTTTTTACCTGAAATGGATATTTCCTCCAACATTCCCTGAGGTCCCAGAACCACGGCCTCTGTATACAAAAATGTATACATCTATAAAATAGTAAAACTCAAATAGCTGCCGGTCATGTACGTTTTTTTCAAACTCATACTCACATCAATCAAACAGGCCAGTCCGGCCATAAATGCTGTGAGATAGAAAAAGAACCTCCAACTGCAAAACAGAAAGTTAAGATCAGAAATGGTGAACACTGAGTGAACGTATAAAACGTAAACAACTTAAGAAATGAACATCAAAAGACTTGTTATGCAGTAGTTATGCAAAGTTAGTCAAGTTTTTAAGGGTTTTTCCCAAGCTGTGTCTGGATTTTTTGGGATGAAAGTGTCTGCTGTGAACTGGGTTGTGAAAGGGTTGTAGAGAGACAGCACTTACGCAGCTTCTCCAAACTTCTTGGTTTGACAGGGCCTGTCTTGGTTCCTGCGAAGTCTGAACCACCTCTCAATCTGCCTCTGGGTTTTTCCACACAGCGACATCAAACTAACAACGTCACTCTGAAACAATGAATGGACGGGTGAAATGAATGAAAACAGGAGGGATGAAGAGGAAAACGCATTCATTGAAGGTACTCAGTATAATGTAAATAAAAAAAGAGGACATAAATGAGGAAATTGTACCTGATTGCAAACATTACATTGGTTGTGAGATGCAGTTAATCCTTTTTATATTCTTTGTTAGGTTTTTCTTTATACATAGAGATGATTAGATATGAATTATTTTTGAAAAACGATCCAAAAACTGGAGTGAACAATAACTGTTAATGTCTTCTCCCCTGGGATAGCTTTGCCAGTATTTGCTAGCATCTCAACGGTCTTACTCTTTGCTTATCACACAGAATAGTATGCCAATGACAGATATACAAGAGGAAGTTCATGCTTGTGGTTGCAAAATGTAAAACCCCTTAGTCTCCTATTCCAAAGTAAAACAGGCCTGTGTTTGAGCTGAAATGCTTGCATGCTGAGGCCTTCTCAGACTCGCCTGTGTCGGCTGTCTGCTCTGCTGGGTGTAAAACTTCTCGAGCTTTGGGGAAGGGACAGCAGTCACCTGCAGTCTTTTTTTCACCCTTAAACATCTGCCCATGGGTGGGGCAAAAAACCTGGAGAGAGCAAAAGTCAGGTTTAACTTAATAATGATCAACAGGTGATTGCCATTGTGGGACAGTCCTGACAAAGCCTGCAGTGTTTATTAAACACAACAAGGTATTTATTCTACAGCAAACACACAGAGAAGCTGTCTATAGTAGATTAGTGCAAATGCAAAACAAATATAAATATCATGATGTGAACAAATCAAAAATGACATGAACATTATATATAATAAACTACAGCATATAGTTTATATGGGATTACAGAATACAGCGAAATAAACAGCATTGTACACAAGTAAAAATGCTGTTTTAATTGGCTTTAACAAGCACACTTTTCACTGAATGTTACAACAGTTAATACTCTGAGGGTGTCATCAACCAATCAAAACCCCTGAAGACTATACCTGTCTGTCTGTGTGTGAGGCTGTGTAAAAATGCCTATGAGGCTCGTTAACCACTACTAACAAGCCCACTGCAACACAACCACCTATGGTTTGTAACTACGTATGGATTCTCTTTCATGTGTTTCATTAGATTTTGGAAATAAAAAAAAACTTGAGAACTTCAACTGATGAAAAGCACATCGAATTTAGTATACATCTTTAATTTTATATACTTTTCATTGATAATCTTCTATTTAAGAAAGACCATTTCTATTTCTCTTTCTCTTCATCTCTCGCTCTCTCTCCTTCAAGTCCCCAAAGGCCTTTTTTTCCAGATGATAACAATGCCTGCTTTGCTAAAACACCTGCTCACTCACTCACAGGAAATGCTGAATGAATTTTAGATCCAAGTTGAATAATAATGACTTTTTCAACTGTAAAAAAATAAGATGATTGTGTTTCTTAAACAAAGGCTGTAGTGGTTATTTCAGGTCTGACAGGATAAGTGTTGGATTTTCCTTCAATGTCCCAAACAAAGACATCAGCAAAAACAAGGAAATCAGGTGTGTGTTACCTCTCAAATACGTAGCGTAGGGCAACGAAGCCCAACGCGAGGGGCAGAGCTATGAGGAGGTCATGGGGTCGGGGCCGGTCAGACTCTTCCAGTTGTTCCATGTCTCTCCAGGTCACACCTGGAGGAAGCCAGTATTCCTGCCTCCATACGTCAGGCAGCAGCTCCATTCTGTTGCACAGGGCCAGACAGAGGCATAGAACATGTTTTAAACAGAGAGTTATTCAGTTGAGCCTGAGCCCAATCACATGTTGTCACAGGCAGGTCTCTGAGACTCTTGTTTGTTTGTGTGTGTGTGTGTGTGTGTGTGTGTGTGTGTGTGTGTGTGTGTGTGTGTGTGTGTGTGTGTGTGTGTGTGTGTGTGTGTGTGTGTGTGTGTGTGTCTCTCGCAATTTTGGCACATGAGAAAAAGAGAGATAAAACCAGTCTCTACCTGATAAAATAAGATTTAAACAAAAATATTAAGTTCAACATCCTGTAGGAGTATTACTCAGTCAAGTGTCAATCATTTCACAAAAATAACCAAACAGACACAGAGCTTTTTAACAAAAAACAAAACAAAAATAATATCACACTGTATTATAAATAACAGAGCAAAAACCATTACAGTATCACAAGCAAATTGAAAAAGCAAGCAAAGTCTTTATATGTCATACAGTTCGTCTGTGTTAAACCACCAAGACAGAAAATCAGCTAAAACTTAAGTAGGTTGTATTCATGTCCAGAGTAAAAAACACCCATTTGTATTTTAACTTACCTAGGGGCAGCTCTGTGGAAACGATAAAGTGGTAAAAAAAAATATGAAATCCACTGTAAAACTGTGAATCTGTTTCAGCTTTATTTGTCTGGAGAAGCGCGTCGGTACCGCTGTATCCCTAACGACCACAGAGGATAGAAGCCGTTCACTCCTCACAGGACAGGTGTCAAGTTAAGCACAACAAAGAGGGGATGCTGCTGGTTTCAAAGTAAGAGCACCTCGAAGAAACTTGCGGTTTTTCAAGACAGCAAAATGAAAACGCAGTTGCAAGACACCTCTGTTTTTGTTTTCCAAAGCACGTTCTCCCGAATAAGCAAATGTGCAAATTACTTTAATATGCCCAACTACGGTAATGTTACTCAGGTGTACCTTTATTCTGAAGGCTTCCGGTATTCTTTGTATATTGATGTAGCTTGATGGTTGAGGCGGCTCTTGCTCACAGCGGCAGGTCATAATTAAGTCAGCAACAAAGAAAACAATGGGCATTAGCAGGCGACTGTTTATAAAGTCGAACAAACACTTCAATGGTTTAGGCTTAAATGTGTGTTGATGTAAACTGAAAACAACTGAGTTGGGTTGTACATGCTTGCTACACGTTAAACAGGGTACTGTATTTTTAGAATAAATGTAATCTTAATGTAAAACGTGAAAGAAAATCTAATAAAACTGCTTCATTTGGTCTGGTAATGTTAGCTTATGCTAGCTGTCTCAATATATTGGTAGGCTACGTCTGATCCTTCTCATCTGGTGCTATTGTTATGCTATACATTTAAGCTTTAAGCATATACTTGTAATTGCTACTTAAGGCCATACTTGCTGCTAAAACCAGGCACTGAACTTGTTTTGCCCAAGAGCCACTTTTGCAAAATGGCAATAGGCCAGGCTTATCTAAACCTCTCTCTTGGGAATCCTTCCCTTTTTTACCTCTATCCATTTTAATGATTTTCCAATGCACCTTATTTACATTTAAAGTACTAAAGAGAATTCCCATTGGAAAACAATTTATTTTCATTGTGAATTATAAAATGGTCCACTGGCCTTAAATTGAGTACCACTGGTTTATAATATCCCATTACATTTCCCTATATTCCACCAGAAGTTGTACTAAGTTGTTGAAAAATACCAAGTATATCTCATTATGTTTCCTTATACTCCCTGATAGGTTATGCTCACGACAGACCTGTTCTGGGAGAAGGAAAGCAGCTGATGACACTGATAGCAGCAATCCAGGACTCTTCCAGGACTTCACCGTTTGAAGGTAAACATACAAGGGTGTGAATAGCAGGTTCACAAACTCTGCTCTTATGTCATGTAGGGCTTTTTGTTTGACTACTATAATACAAACTCTAATGCGACACACTCCCTTTACACAAACATACATTCACATGATAGTCCTACACACACACACACACACACACACACACACACACACACACACACACACACACACACACACACACACACACACACACACACACACACACACACACACTGAGTCCTCCTCCTCCACTTATACTAACACTCAGCAGATAGTATTGACATGGAGGGAGATAAGCAGGGTGTTTTCTGACAACATCACTACTGTTATGCAGCTTTCTGTCAGAACAACAGCTGTGTTTTGAGCAAAGCATTTGTTTGTTATACAGTCGTGTTTACGTCAGGTTTGTAAAATGGTGGACTTACTGGGAGAGACTGCAACACACAGAGAAGTCTGTGTACGTTTTCCACCATAATAACATGATTTGCATGTGTGTGGATGTGGGTTGTGCTTAACGTCTGGGTTGATCCTAACATCCCTAAAACGACCCTTTCCACATTTAGGAAGGTATTTGCATATTGTTTTGCACCTGCCTGTGTATCCATGAACTTTGACACAGGTGTCTAACATGTGCATGTAAACATATAAGAGAGTGAGAGGTAATCACTTCAACTGAGTCTGCAACATCCATCATCACAATAAGTGACATTTCACTAAACATTTTAAAAGCACAGAGGACGTTTTGGAATTTTACAAAATTATGTTTTTTTTCTGCTATTTAGTTTTGTGAGCTGCACATGCTCAAGGTTGTGTATATGAGGGTGGGTGATAGGAACTGAGTGCCTTTGTTGTTTTATCAATGATGTAAATTGTCAGGATCCACTGAAGCAAAATCTCTCCCGTTAATTCCCGCACTAATGAGGTGGGGGTGTTACAGTCAGTGCGCTTCCGACCATGTGTAGAAGCCTGTTGAACTGCAAACTGAAAAGGGTCCAGTTAGTCTGGCTGTTTCATCAGCTTCCTGTCTTTTTTCTGTTCACGTTGTAATATGCATTGTTTGAGCAAGCTTAATAACGTCAGATAATTGGCCCTGACTAATTGCTATCATGTAAACATTGAACATGCTAACATTTTGGTACACTTTATCTTGCACAGTGTTAAACATTGTACAGTGCTAACATTTGCTTATTTACACTAAACACAGATAAACCCTGAAGCTGTATACCTTTGCAAGTATTTAATAATAAAGCTGGACAAATGCACATACTGACCTAGAGGTGAATTCACAACAATTGACCATGAGGGGGGGCATTCATGTCTTTACTACATTTAATGACAATACCTTCAGTCGTTGTTTCTGTTTATAAGTAAACAATTCTCTGAGGGATTGTTATCTTCACATACAGTTCATTAGTATTCAGTCAGCATATTGAATTTTGAAATGCGTCAATGCAGTTTGCATTTATTTTGACACTGATCTTTTAGAAGAAAAATGTGTCTTACTTACATGACTATTACAAGGCGGACTTAACATTTATGAAACATACAGATATCTCTATTTTCCCTTTCTCGAAAATATAGATACAAAAGAAGATTAGGTGAGTTTGACTTAAAAACCTTTTTAATGTGTTTCCTCATTGAGAAGCAATTTTGAGCATTGTCCAATCAGTGGACTCACGCTTGTAGTTCTCAAAATATTCAGAAGAGGTCAGACGTCCTCAGTTGAGTGACTGCCCACAAAGTGAAGCATAGACCAGGCATATACACTACAAAGGATAAAGCCAAAAAAGGAAATACGGGGAGTTCCTGCTGGATCCCAAAGAAAGATGCATTCAAGGAATGCACGTTAAAACTTTGTAACTACAAGAAAGGCATCTGACTTTTTGCAAAAATGATTAGGAAGGAAAACCACTGTCTTTGATAGAGGAGCTCTATTAGATTCTTAACTTTACCCTTTTTGCTATATTTCTGTTGTGACACTTAAACGTGTTACTACTGATTTGCTCTTGTGTAACTTTCTCTTATCAAAACAGCAGAGTGCTGTGATGAGGGTGGGGGTTGTTGAGGGTGCATCATTGTAAATTAACCAACTGTGTCTCTTTACGAGCCTCGGATTGATTATTCAATTGATTTAATTAACTCTAAATCTTGCTTTTATTGATTGCAAGGCTGCAGCGTTGACAGCATGTGGTTAAGTTCAAATGTGTGTGTGTGTGTGTGTGTGTGTGTGTGTGTGTGTGTGTGTGTGTGTGTGTGTGTGTGTGTGTGTGTGTGTGTGTGTGTGTACATGGTATTGCAAACTTTCTAAAATTCAACATGAGACAAAAGCTTTTTATTTCCTTAAAAAACTTAATTCCACTATAAAGAAACATAAGGAAAGTATGTCCTCTTTACCAGAGTCTACATCCAGGAAGAGGGACCTTATACAAAAGTTTGCTATTGATTAACAGTCATCCGGTCATAAATAATCAAACAAATCTCTTTTTTGACAAACCAGTAAAATATCAATCCTAAACTTTATTTATACAGAGAAGACTTTACAGTATAACCAGGGAAGAAACAATATTACAAAAAAAGTGGCAAAAGGAGCAGTGACAATAATAAGAACTATATTAGCTTTCTCATATTCCTAGGCACTGTTGAACCGATTTGGCTGGTGGACGGAACTAAAGGCAAAAAAAGGATTAGGGGTTGGAAATCGGTGTACATGCATTTCATAATCCTAACTTTATATGACACATATTGAGTCAGCGCTGTGACCCTGAGCCTCATAAGCCTCTTAAAGGGAGAGCAACAGGTAACAGCAAAACCCCAAATAAAATATTTTGATATAACTGTTATGCATTATTACCTTCAGCTTTTATAATAGGATGTGTTTGGAATTTAGGACACTCAAAAAACATAGAGAATAATAACTATATAAACTTTAAGAAGCTATTCAAGCCTTTCCTTCATATTATAGAAGCATTTGTTAGTTAGAAATCTTTTTACCTGAGAATCATGTTAGAGGTGGTTCAAATGCCTCACAATTTCCAGCATGGTTCACATTTAAAAATAAATAAAAGTTCCAGAGAAACTATGACATCTTCTTAATTGTTGGTTCAGCTGCACCTCCAAAAAGGTTTAAAACGTTCATGTTTATATTTTGACAGTAAAACCACATCTTCTAAATTGTCTGTAACAGTGAGCATGTCCAAACAACTTCAATGTCTGCACTAAACTCATTTCATTTATTTTTATTCAATCAGGACCTCTTTCGCAGCAACTCCGTGCTCCATTTATAATGCGGCCCTGGGATTTGTAAAAACATTATACAATTAAAAATGACATGACAAATGGGGGTCATAATGTAATACGGCGATACTGATCGCTCTCTTCCTGCAGGGTGTGGTGCTATAAAAGCTTCAGTGTAACACAATACACAAAATGAATTAATGAAATTGAATGCAGGACCTTTGGTATGTTCGTTCTTTTTCTCTCTGAACATAATACTTCCAGAGATACTGGGGCTTCAAGGGTTGTTCTGCTCATCTTTTCAGCTCCCATCAAAAATCCCTTTAAATAACCTTTACATATCTCCAAATTAATCCCTCTCCCCCATCATCCGATCATCTTCACACCAGTGCGTAATCAAACTGTCCTCTGTCCAGTCCCTCCTTGTGGTCCGTCCATGAGGAGGAGGGCATGCTGCTGTAGGGGTCCAATAAGATACGGATGCATCGAATGATGAGAAAGAGCAGCAGCAGCACCAGGAGGCCAACGAAACAGAGGGCTGATCCCTGCTCGGGGTGCCCCGGCATGGGCTGCTCCACCGTCGGGCCCCTGGGGAACCCGGGCGGAGCAGGAGAGGTGATCTCATAGTCCACAACCCAGTAGTTTGAGTCGCTCATCTTGAAAGTCAGGTAATGCTTCAGAGGTTTAAATCGTTCACTGTGTTATTTTGCGGTCAGAAGCTATGAGGAGCAGCATGGCTTTGCAGGGTCATCTTTATTAGCAAGCGTGATTTCTAAACCCAGAGAGCGATCACATTGTGAAATCTGACAGAGGTCATTCACAGAGTTTCCCACAAACCGGACAGAGAAAATGCTCCAGTCGAGATAACACTTGGCAAATCAGTCTTGCAAACAAATAAGCCCCCTGATGAGCCGAGCAGCAAGCCGAGGCATGCTCACTGAGGTCTAATTAGATTTTACTGGTCCTCTCTTTTTCTCCCAAGAGACGCAGAAAATACGAGAACTGAGGTGACTGCTTCAACTCAAACCATCTTCGAGGTCCTCACTTTATTTGACAATATTTTAAGTGTCGTCCAATAGCAGCCTTAGAGATGCATTTATTGTGATTACAAACTTACGTATAAATCTCAATGGAGCGGCTGCAGATGTTCCATAGATCAATCAAAGTCCTCGCAGGCTGTAAATGATCTGCGTTGTGGTGCTTCACAGAGCGTTTTTTTGGTTAATCACTTCAAACGGTTTGGCTGTGTTGCAGTAAGTTGTTGATTTACTGGAAGAGCTTCTATCTTAATGTCTTGTGTCACCAAGCACTTCTTCTTTTGGGGATTCACTCATCAAGATACCTGAGGAGGAAAAAACAGAGATAAGACGCAGCATGAGTGAGGGAGTTTTCAGCGTGGAGAAGTGCTTAACAGAGGGAAAAGTCTGATTGATTCAAGCGGTTCAGAGCTTGACAGGGGCCTTGAAGCATGTCAAGGATTATAGATTGTTACTTTATTCAGGGCTCCGAATAAGGGGTTTTCATGGTGCCCAGACCTACCAGGAACAGTCTCACTTTTAAGCAGTTATTTCACTTCCTATCTGACCTTCTTATCTTTCTTGTTTAAAAAATGACCGAGACAAGGCTGCAGCAGCACCCCTCTCCTGAACTCAGGTACAGCTTAGTGCAAGATAAATAAATCAGACACTAATGAAATAATGTGCAGGAAACCCTCACAGAGTTTCTGCACTCCTGCACAGCAACACTCTCCGTAGGCTCTTTAATGGGCCGAGCAGTGGAGAGATGTTTCCTGCAGTAGGTGCACTCCCCAGTCAGCAGATTCTATTCCAGGAGGATTCTTCTACCCACAGAGAAGAATCCGCCCCACAGATCCTCACAAAGACACGTTGATAGCTCCCCTGCTCTCCGGATGATGGGACTTAAGGGCAAAGCAAAGCTTTAATAGGGGCCTTAAAGACGTAATGAAAGAAACTGCCTGCCTCAGTATCAATTATCAAATGGCCTGTGGGTACGTCAGGCTGGACAGTTCAGATCACTGCGTGTACAAAAGGATGCTAAGTGAACAAGACTCAGAAGTCAATAGAGAGTTATGAAGTAGGCATGAAGTTTACATGGAAAAACCCATTATTCAGAGTCAGTACGCAGAATGCACTCAGAAAACACTGCTAATGAAAACTGGGAAAACAGTAGTTCAGTAATGTACTTTAACTACTTCTAGAACTGCAGGACCATGCTCTCCTGCACGGAAAGAATTATAATGCGACTGCTTTTTATCATCTGCCAGAAACCATGAAGGAATATAAGACAAGACTGGATTATTAAGTTATTTTTCCTCTTAGATCCTTTAAAAATATATACTTATACACAACAGAAGACACATTTTTGCTACTCGCTGCAACTCTACTTGACAGTTTACTTTATGCTACATTGGCAGAATATATAGTAGGGAGGGTTACATTAATTCAGCTCCATCCTACAATTTTTATCCCATGACCCAGCTTTTTCACAAGTCAGGAAGTCAAACCAACAGTGCCACAAACTTGCAAAGTTGTTCTTATTCACGAGCAAGCTCAGCAGATATTTGGTTCCATTTAAAGATGGGGTTTTAAAAGGTCTCTTCAGGTTACCCAAGGTCATCGGTTACACAAACACCTTAGAGGATGGAAACCCCGTCGCATCGAGGAGAAAATCAAATACAGCTTCAAAGAACATAAAAGAATCGACAACATCAATTTCATGCCTCATCGATCCTCATTCAGAGACATGCTTTGGTTCCTAAGCATTGTATAAATAAATATGTGATGAATGACCACATTGGATTTACACACACAGAAAAAAAAAGTCTTTTAGCTAGTCTGGACCACTGATCGAAACAATATGTTAGTTTTACATGTTAAAACACTGATAAAATAGAGTAAAAGGTAGACATGAGAACAAAGCCATGCCAATGAATTCTGAGGACTGAGCACATGCAGCGACATATGGTCGTCCCGCGTTTCTCTAATACCGATAATTCCTCCCATTTATACCTGTGGATTATAACAGCAGCTTTGAAAATGTCAAGGACTTTTTCAAATAAAAAGGGTAAAATGATGTTGCCAACCCTGAATGAAGGACTGCCAGGCTGAAACAAGCTAAATATCTGTGAAGCGATGAGCTTTTTGTTCTCGTTTTTTGGATCAAATGATTTTCAAAAATGATGAATAGCCTTATGAAACAAACTGTCATTACCTTTTTTAATCCCTGCTGATAGCTTTCTCAGGCTATATCACCCCCAAAGACTTGACGTAGTTTGATTTTTATCAGACAGCTCCTGTTAAAAGCAATACCAATTCTTGATCACATAAATCTGTTCAAAGATTCAAATTCAGACATTTTAAACCATTGTCTAACAAAGTAGAAATTAGATGATTTTATTTATCTATTTTTTTTTAAACTGAAACTTAAAACTACTAAATTGTAAGATAAACACCATGCAGTGGGTAATGTTCCTTTATGTTGTGAGGACTTGCTTATTTACTTTATTTAACATTTTGGTCCTTTTTCAATCAAGGAAAGAAAGCTCAATGGCGTGGAGAGACGTTTGAAATGAACGTTCCTTGTTTTATCGCAATGTTTTAGATATCTCAATTTTTTTCACATTCAAGCAGGACACGTGTCCCTACGGGATATTATTAAAATGTTTTCCTTTCTTTTAAAAAGTCCAATAATTTGACACCGAAGGGCAAACCACCGATGATAACATTATTTCAATTAAATTTAACACAAAGTTACAAAACAGCACAAAGTTATAGCCTGTAAACCTGTAAACATGTGATTCATAAAGTAATCCTCGACACCGCATGACAATAACACCTCCACACTGCCTACTAACAGATGACAATTTAAAGGACGATTAGATTAGAGAACTTACTTCCTGTTGCCGCAAATGAGGACAGATAATGAAGATGTTGATCCAGCAGCAGATGTTCAGCACCCAGGACAGCTCCGAGCTCTCAGCCTGTACGCTGGAGCTTCAGGTCTGAACTCTGCTTTGTCAGGAGCTTTAAGTGCGCTCAGTGTGAGACCCGCCTCCCCACCCCCTCTCCCTGCCTGCTCCTCACTGGCCCTGCACTGACTGCACACATAATCTGTCTGGATGAGTGAAGTGCCGGGAGCCATGTGTGGTTCTGCATTATCTAACACAAGTGCGTAGGACATGGTCAGTGAGGGCCTGAGAGGCAATATAGCCAATATCAGTTGAATCACTTTTATTTGACAAAACAACATTTGTTGTCGAAAAATGAGGGCTTCCTAGTTGACTAATTTACTTGTTTAAATGTAACAACATTCCCGTGATTTCTTTAACACAACATTGGAGTTCTAACCAAACATTTATTCAAAACGTTTGATTTGACATCCTCTGTCAATTTCTGAGAATTTGAAAGTTTTGCATCCTTGTTTTTTTTTACAAACACACTTTAGGCTTCTTTTAGTAGGCCTATTGCTACAGGCAAAATGTATACAAGCAATAGGCCTACTCCCCCCCGTCAACAAGAAACAACAGACTTAACTTGTTCTCACTGTCATTAATACTTGAATTCAAACAGCAAACATTAAACAGAGCGATTGTTACCTATCATCACCCAGCTCACTTGTATTTCTTTATATTTGCTAATAAGTACACCGTAAAATGCAGGTAATACTGGAACTAAATAAGATCATGTTTAAGAACAAAATATTGAAAGTTGTCTCACTTTCGGTAATATTATATAACTATGTTAAAAATTAGATCACATTGCATTGCAGGTTTTTCTGAATTTCAAGAAAGTTCATGCTCAAGACGTGAAACAAAACTATTGGAGCAACCTGACTGCATCTGTGGGTCAGCTCCAGATTCTGACTGAGATGTAATTAATTGACACAATTAAAACTGAACAAACACTGGGCCAGATTGCAGTCCCTACACATCCACTTCTCCCCTTTCAGAGGCCGCATGATGTCTCTGTAGGTTTAATTAATGATCCATGCATTGTCACACTGTCCTGAAGGGCTTCGTAATCAAATCACACAGAGCAGTGCTCCAGCAGGCTGCCCACTGGGGTCATAATTGATACAAGTCGGGAGCCGGCACGGTTATGAAACTCAACATTTCCATTGCTGTCCTTGTTGTGACAGATGGTCAATTGGTAGGTCATGCTGTGTTTGAGGGGCATACACAGTTTACTGCTACAGTATATCCACACCAAATGATAGCAGGGGAGTCTGGGTAAACAAAACCTGATCGTGGGACACTGAAGCGTGTGTTGCCAAAGCTCTGAAATGTACCTTTTGTAGTCCAAACGTCAACATGTTTAGTACAACTCATTAGTGAAAGGACACAGCTAGGAAGTAAAGGATCTCTAATGCCTTTAGTAGTGTTTTATTTTTAGGAATAGTTAGAATCTACGTAGCCAGTTAACTTTGTTTGCATAGACACTGAAATATGGAGGAGATAGTTGGCCTGGTTGTGTCCAAAGACCAGAGGTGGGAAATAACTAAGAACATTTACTCAAGTACTGTTCTTATGTACAGTTTTGAGGTACTTGAGTATTTCCATTTTATGCTTGTTTCTACTTCTACTCCTCTACAATTCAGACGTAAATCGTATACTTTTATTCCACTATTCACAAGCTACCCTGCAGTATACACAGTCATTCAAACTAGCTGCACCTTTACCAGCTTTGATGACACTTTAATGCATCAATAGTTATAATCAAAACATATCATATATATTATTATTATACTTTTGCTAATACTTTTGTACTTTTACTTGAGTAACATTTTGAATGCAAGACTTTTACTTGTAACAGAGTATACATTATACTTCTTCTTTTACTCAAGTACAAGACCTAAATACTTTTCCCACCTCTGCCAAAAACACAAAAGATTAATAAACGGCCTAACATAACCGTAAAAGCTCAAAGACTTACATATAGTATCTTATACTTAAGCCTCTATTTATCACCTGGTGTTTCTAAAATGACAAACCATTAACTATTAATCTTATACATACAGACCTGACATACTACATACACGTAAAATAAATACAAACCATGTTCTTTAAGTTTGTGGTGTTCAAATTGTTTAAAACCCAAAACAAGCAGAATGATAAAATGTTGGTATCCAAATAAGAAATATGAGTTTTAACACAAACACTGTGTACTATCTACTACAGCTTGTGGTACACATTTACAGTAGTGAACATACTGTGCTGGAGGAGTAAATAAAGGAAAGCACAGCTGCATCAAGGCTATTGTGTTGGTGCATCCAGCCCCATTTATTCAGGAACAATAAAAGTGCTTATTGCTCAGGGGGCCGACCATGGACTTTTTACAGAACAATGCTCATATCATAAATTGAGATTTAAATTGATTTTGTGTTATCTTATGCTGAAAATGTAAAGAAACACAACTTAATGTGAAACGGTGCGGCCGAAATTAGATATATAACATCAACTGGAAAGGATTAATGTTCGTTTAGCAGAAGAATCAACACTCAGTAACAGTCAAGAGAAGCAAGTAGACTTTAAAGGGCCAAAGGACAGTGGTTAGTGTAAGGGAGTTCCTATTCATTTATCACAACAGACAGCTGTAGGAGGAGGTCCTCCTATATATTGGCTAAATGTGTGAATCTACAGGCATGTGATATTTAAAGCCTGATCCATCGTCCCTATAATACCGAAGCCATAGGTTTATCAAGCAGCGTCAATAGCCAGATCCATTGACATCCATCAAAGCATGTCAGTTTTGAAATGAGAAAACAAAGGACACATACACACACACAGCACACACACCAATTTTCTCTTGTGAGCACAGACACACACAAACCATACAAAACTGCTGACTCTAAGAAAGCTTGAACGAAGCAAACCTTAACACACTACTCTTTATTCTGCGGACAGACGTATAACGGGATAAAACAAGAAAAACTCATGAATACATTTTGTTTGTTTGATCAACTTAGAACCTGAAGTTGAAGGACGGATGTAATGTGTAAATGATAGTGGCATATACAATATACAATATATAGGATTTCTCGTGACATGGGAAAAAAAGCAACAACCGGTCGTTTTTCAAATAAACCCTTAAAGTTGCTCCAATAGAAGAACAATGTAAAAGTGTAGCATAGAACAAACATAGTGGCGATATGTTGAGACTTACTCAGGGTAGTTTTAGAGGAATGGTCATTAAAGCCACTTTATATTTCTCCAACAACCTGGCCATTTTTAATGTTGAGAAACTGTTCTTTGTGTGCATAGATGACAATTTGACTGATAGTGGCACTAGAGGAAAGCTCATGAAGTGAACGGAGTGACCTCTGGTTTGAAGGAATTCCGTAAATGTTGTGCAAGATTTGCTTCAGATCAAACCAAACTCAATATTAGATGAAATGTCAGGCCTCACACAAATCAAAACAAAATTGTCTGGAGAACATACATACTTTATTCAATGGCAATCTCTCCCATAACTGTTGAGATGTCTTGCAGTTGTCCAGCTGTAAGCAGGGAAAACGTTCTCATGCTGAATTACAGATTTTCACTAGACCTCTCTTAACAGCTGATCATGCATGCTGAGTAATGATTCCACCCGTCAGTTGTCCCAAAATACTGGTGGGTTTTATTGTTTTACCCGCAGGAGTCTCAAAAGACATCAGCACACACACAGGAGTGGTGTGTAGTGATGACTATAATGGTCATGTTTTTCAGTTAGTTACAGACCATCTCAAATCATATCTATGACAACTGTTAAACAAAATTAAAACATGCTGAATTTCTTTGTGGTAAAATCCAGGCACAAAAACTATTCATGAGGGGCTCGACTTCTTCTTCCCAGTTATGGACATTTCTTTAGATGAATGAAAAACTAAATAAAGGACAGAGAGTTCAGTACAATCATGTGTTCAATCTTCAGTGACATGAGAGTATCATACTGTATGAATGTCAGAACAGTCATCACACAGTACAGTAATGTGCTTATTCATTCAAGTTCATCTTCAGCACTAACCCCTTAAAAAGTTACATAATGGCAGATGATCCTGAAGCAATGAAGCTGCCATGATGACTTATTTGAATGTGGTCCCACCCAAGCTTACAGAGAAGAAATACTCCACATTTAATATATTTACAAGGAGTTGAGAGCTTATATTAATATGTAGATACAATACAGTTCTTCTTATTTAAGGGTGTACAGAATACACAGTCTTGGTGCCCAATGCTTCACAACTTGAAAAAACATATTCAGCCTCTCAAAAACATAGCGATCTATATTTTATCCAATTGTTTGTGGTTGCTGCGATGAGCCGCTCTGAGCTACAGCACCGATGGCATATGGTTCAACCATTTTCTTAGTTTTAGTTTTGATAAGTTTGTGTAAACCAGTAGGAACCATCACAGCTGAATTTACATTTTCCTAAGATGATTTTGGCAACAAAAAAAAAAAGAAAAGCCAAAGTTTTCTCTCTAAAAACATGTCTTATGTGTATTTGAATGGCGAATCAAACATATTGTTCCTTAGGGATCTTTTAAGGGCTGGACATACTCCGGAAAGCGGACGGTTATGTTACATTTAGGGTCTGCATAGGCATAGTGTTTACAATTTTTTTTGGCAGATCTTCACAGATGCAGGCAGATGAGGAAATTATTATAGTAAGTCTCGTGGACCTTTGAAACTCTGCGCAAAGAGTTGCAATGAGGCCACGTGGTACTCCAGCCTTTTAGTACTGCAGTCTCACAGTTTGGAGAAGAATGCTTCAAATAAAAGTAATGGAGGCTTACATATCTTCACTTTTATTTTAGTCAAGGTCGAAAAACCCTGGATCCTATATTTACCATAATGTAAGCTGAAGGCCTCTATAGATAATAGGTGTCAGATCTTTCCTGCCGAGTACATTTTTATTTCCTTCCAAATCCTAAGTTCACAAAACAGGGTTTCTGTTCAAATGTGTCGTTTCAAGTCTGAGGAAACTCTGATGACATCATCAGGGTTATTTACACAGAATTTTCAAACGCTCCCTCCAATTTCTACAGGTTGAATAGACTCCTTATCCCAAGTACATCAATCTGCTTATGTAAAATGATGCCCCCCCCCATCAACTTGTAGCATGTTCGCTTTGAATAACATGGTCTCTCATGCTGTCCCACTCAGCTATGTTTGTTACTGCACTAACTCCACGTTCGTGTCCTGTTATCATCATTCGACAAAGAGAGATGAGATTTAACTTAGTTTTAGACTTCAGATATCCCTCTCAAAACGCAGATGCCATGTCCATTTTAGACCTACTGTCTTCTTGGATTAATAGCCACCATTGAATGAAAGCCAGATTGTGAAAAAGATGGTTCTGTCCCTTCAAAATGAATAAAAAAACGTTCTGCTCCACTTGGAAACCCAATCACTGAGGTGACCAGGGCCAGAGACAACACACACACACACGGACCCACAGTTGTCTTTGGATATATCATATACCGCTAGTTTGTCCGTATATCTTCGCTCCATGGAGCTTATGAATATATACATGTGCACATAAATCCTCTGGAAAGCAATGGGAAATGTAAGTGTGTGCAGGTACAGTCTCTGGCATGACAGGAGCAGGAGCGCACTCTTTCCTCAGTATCAGTCAGTATGTGCAGGTGTTCTGAGCACATCCTTGTGCCTGCCCTTCTTCACAGTTTGCATGTCCCATGTCAGCCTTTTCACCTGCGCTTCTCCTCTTCCTCCTCCTAGAGGGCCTGCTCGGTGCTGGAGGCTGAGATGTCCAGGAGTCTCCAGGCTGCACTAGGATTCAGCTCCTCCTGATCCCGACACAACGCCCAAACATACATCATCCTCATCACCTTCTCCTGTTAAAGGAGGAGGAGAGCACATGGTCAGTCCTGTAGACAGTATGGAGGCTTGCTCTGGACTTAAAGGGAGGGTTTGTATGCTGTGAACTGGAGTGGTATAAGGTGCTGCTTATCTTTAGTGAATATATAACCTAGAGTAGATGGATACAGTTGATAGAAGTACCCCATACATCCCCAATTCAAAACATCAAACCAGTCCCATTCGCTACATCAAACCATTCAAATTCAAAGTAATAAATTCCATTGCAAATGAGACCTGAGCTTCGTTCAACCATTACAGTTGTTTGCTTCCTTGAAATAACTATTAACAATCAGATGTTCTATTAATGTGCAGTTGATGAGGAGCTGACTGACCGGATCTCCTTCCACAAGATCTCCTTTGGGGCCGCGTATCACCATGACGACCTGAGCCTGGAAGGTGATGATTAGCACTGGGCCCTGGTCCATCATCTTACCCATCGCTAACTACAACACAGGGAGAGACAACGAACAAAGTCAATAAATTAGATGGAAACATTTTACATCCGGGATGGCTCGATAACAATCAGATATCATCTTTACCCAATCTTAAAAAAGCTGTTGATAAATCATTCTAAAAATCTACAAAATGGCATGCTCACTGTGAAAAGAAAACCCTATTCCCCTTAAAGACCAAACACAAAGCCAGCAATGTGACAGTTATTGACACTGCTGCTTCTTTTTAATATAAACTCACACAAAACACTTAAATACTCAATATTTTAGCCTACTCAATCACAGCTGTTGACAGATAGTTCAGGCTAATAATTGAAACCAGAGCTATGATGGATGTGTGGTTTTGTTCATGTAAGTGACGAGAATGTAAAAATAACTGAATGGAGGAACACTAAAGAAAAGATACACGTATTACGTCATACATTTAAGTTGATACAGTTGATTGTGTGATGGCTAATGAAGAAGCACTTACATCTATGTTATCAATGTCAAGGATTTTGGACTGGAAGAGCAGGCCCAGCGCTCTTGCCTGCTGGATGGGGTGAGCCAGCTGACTGTACGTCTGAGCAAAGGTGAGAAAAACAAATCTAGCATAAAAATGGAGTTTCCATATCTCAGAAAGGTCATTGTGCCTATTTGAAAATACTATAAAAACATTGACAAAGATACGTGGCGGAAGAAATTATACGACAAGATATATAACAGCATGAAGAAGTCAGAATGAAGTACAAATAACTAATTTATGGTTTATTATTTAGAGTTTAATCAAATTCAAAATGTAGGAGGCAGCTGCTTGTTACTCACAGCTTCATAGCACCAGTCTTTTAATACATCCAGCTCTCCACGGATCATAGCCTGAGGAGAGGACAGAGACACTGAGTCAACAATGACTGTGTACAACATGAGAGGGCATTTCACAAAGCCAGCTGAGCCAGTAAACACATTTTATTTGCTTAATCCTATTTATGTTTTAACCCAAATTCATTGTGATTAGACAACGTTCACTCTGATTTGGCTGCCCGTTGATTAATAATCTAAATATCTAGCTAGAAATGTATTATGCTTTTAACTCATCAACCTTTGTTCTGTGACCATGAAGGACAAAAGCATTTGTTTAATGTTTTCTCCAATCAATAATAAAAATGACTTATTTTGCCGTTTAGTATGCGTGGACAAATTTTAAACTTCTGACTGCTCCAACCTGACTTTATGAATTCTAACACAAATTATTTACTTAATCTGATCCAAACTGGAGTGAAATCTCATGTTTAATGAAGTCAGACAGTTCATCAGTAAGTATTTTCTTGGTCGTAGTGAAGTCATTGTGCAAAGAGAGTGTCAGTGTGAATGAGGAAGTTAAAAAGGTCAAGGACAAACTGACTGAGTAGCAGAGTCTACTTACCTCCAGTATGTTTGGGATGATGTCTTTCTCACACTGTTTGAGGAAGATGTCTTTATCGAAGGTGGGGTCAGCCTTCACAATCTCTGTCAGCACCTCGGACATTTCTGTCTTAGAGAACAGGCCGCCTGGAAAACAAAAAATCAACATCAGCAACACAAACACATCAGTCTGTACTATAGATGGGACGTTAACAACTATACGTTTGTAAACCAAGTCTTTCCTTTTCAATACCTTCACTTTCCTATAAAACATGCTGTGACAACATGAAGCATGCATTTAATGGTTTAAGCACATGGTAATACGACTTATGCAGGTGTAGACAACATCCTGTTCACTGGACAAAAGGTATTCCCTGCAGATGTAATAAATAAAAAAAGGAATAGCTAATGTGGTTGATATTAGCAAACATGACTGCTTCTTTTGTTAAAACTGACTGTTGAAATGGCCAAAATATGTAAGATTTCAGGCTTTATTCTGTTTGGGTAGCAAATTCTCCACTACTATAGATCAGTTAAGCCTGAATAATCATTTAAACCTAAAATCAACACCAACTATTGATGGGCCTTACCTAGGAATCCAGTGACTCTGTCAGTCACGGCTCTGGATGCTCTGACGACAGCATTGTCACTCTCATCATATTTCATCTTCATATCAAAGAATCCTGTAGGAAGGGAACAATGGAGTGAGCTTTTTTCAGTGCTAAAGATAGACAAAAACTGTTACTTAGGAATCTATGGTCTGGTTAAACACCATTTCCAAACTGTTTCAATTTCTAATGCAGTGTAGTGAGGGGAATCTAGTGCCATCTGCTGCCTCTAATGGGAACTACACACGTGCACAACCTAAGGGATTTATTATATAACACAGTATCTAAGAAAATAAAACCCTGAGGATTTCCTTACTGTTAAAGACGACGTTATTGTCCTTAAAGTCCTTCCACTGCTCGTACCACTTTGAATCCTTGTGGAGAACGACACCCATATCCTCCCTGCATCACAGAACACAAGATCATCATTAGAGATGTTTACAGCAAAGGCATTAATAAGGATCATACATTCCAAATACAGATATGTTATTACAGAACAGCGGGTGAGAGGGGAAACAGGTGTGACTCACTCGTTGGCCTCGAACACTCTGGAGTCGCTGTCTGCTCCTTTGGAGGAGAAATCGCTCCTCTTCCTCAGCTGTGAGGGGGCTCTATATTGGCCGTCATCCCCAACATCTATCTCCTTCTTCATGGTCTCCACACCCTGCACAGATCAATCACCGGTGTGTTTGACTGGACTTTATTAGAAATGTTTTATACTGAACTGCTCATTACAGGACTTTCGGGTCTGTTCATCTAATAAGCTGAACAACTGCAGTCTTTCTGTTTAGAGTCTACCTTCAAAAGTACATTTCTCCCAATGCTTTGGTGGTTTGACATCATTCGGCTGTTTGCTTAACAAGCTACAGGCGCTAGCAGGCCAGAACTACTATACAAACTGACATTTATTATTTGGGATGGTTCCTTTTTATATTTCTCTTTAAATATCAACCTGTTAACTAATTTGCAACAGATCTATGCAAATATGTTTGAAATTTAAGAAACAGACAGACAAACAGTTACATACATGCACATATTGACTTATGCGAATGACGTAATTGGCACAGCAAGACATTTGTCCCATAAACCACTGCTTAGTATTACCTTTATGTATCTAAAAATAATACAGATTATAATGATAGTCATTTTGAAGTTGAAATTGTAAACTTATGCATATTAGGTTTTCTGTCCTCACCTGTGAGATGGCCCTGAATGCACCGGTTTTGCCCAGTTTTTCTCCTCCTTTGGAAACCGACTCTGCAGAGTGCTTGGCAGCCTCCTCCACACTTTCCTTGATCTTCTTCCCGATATCAGTACGAGTTACTTCCTCAAGACCCTAAAGATCAGAATGTCACACATCAGACAAACACGAAAACAAATTCAACACAAATGCAATTAGTCAGTGCATAAAGCTGCCTTTCCAGAAACTTAGTATAACCTGTTTTCTCATTACCGGTTTATTGGTAAACCAGAGGAAGAGCTGATACCTTACCTCCTTGACGGTCTCCGACAAAGAGCCAAAGGTTTTCTTAAACACCTCGGAAGTCTTCACTGTCTCAGACTCGATAGATTTCTATTAAAGAAAATGAAAGAAATATTTATTATTCAAAGACAATTGATATTGTCTATAATAAGAGACATTAAAGACCAAATATTGCTCACATATTTCCTGCGGGCTTGTTGGAGAGCATCAGAATCCTCAAGCCGCTTGGCCTCTTCTCTGAACTTCTTTATGTTGTCTTTCATCTCCTGATTCTTATTGAATTCCTGACGCAGGTTATCCACAAACTCTCCCAGAAAACCTTTACGGCCTCCTGAAGAATATCGAACCTGATGAGATAAACAGAAAGGAGGAAATGAGTTGAAAAGACATACAATAAGAGTGAACAGATAATTAACATACAGTATTTCCACTTGAAAGTCCTTTCTGATCAGGAATAAACCAGCGTCCACAGTGTAATATGGAAACGAGACACAACCTTATACCTAAATGTAATTCTTTAGAATAACAGAAACCACTGATCAGTTTCTTGGATGTAATCAACACTGTGTATGTGTGCTTTAAAAGGTAGGCGGGAACAGTCAGTGTGTACCTGCACAGTTGCAGCTGGACTCCTTTGTAACGTGTAGGCGTCTCCTCTCCACAGTGAAGGGACCAGAGGCCGGGAGCAGAGGGCCAAGGCCCGTCTGCCAACCAGCTGCAAGCGAAAAGAACAGTGAGTAACAAACAACTCTGTGGACACTGCAGTGGATGGAGAAGAATGCTGCAAATAAGGAATATAAGTTCACTATCAATTATTTGGGTAGTTATTTTTCTTGAGAAATGATTGTTTCTATAAAATGCCAGAAAATACTTTTAAAAAAAGTCCATCCCAGTCGATGTCCAAGATGTTAACTTTAAATGTTTTGTCGGACAAAGCGGACACATATTCTCTTTAATACTATGTAAAACTAAACATACATTATTGCATGAAAATCGATATTCATCGATTGACAAAAATAGCTTTCAAAAATGCTTCTGTCAGTATACTACTCAAATGGTCAACTAATCGTTGCAGCTCGAATAGATAATAAGTAACAGGTAATGGTATAAAATAACGAGTTAAGCCCTCACAGTAATGATGAGTAAACAAATAAAATATGAGACAGGCGGGCAAAGCAGGAGTTGTGATGCTACTTAGGATCCCATATACTATTGGCTAGTTATCTTGGCTAAAACAGGGGTTCACCAACCAGGTGACACATAAAACACATAACAGATGGTTGAAACCTCACATCAAGTGTGGTAAGATGTGGTCAACCACAGGCCTCTAGAACAGCTGTTACACTTTGTTGTTTCTCTGTTGCACCCTATACATGTCACAGCAGGGCACGACAGGATGCTGAGTTATTTCACGCAGCAGTACACCTGTTTGGCAAATTCTGTGATTATTTTGCTTGTCAATTAATATATATTCCGCTTTTACATTGATGTGTTTCCTGTCTGTATCTAATTGATTTTAAATAGGACAGGTAACATTTATGAATTTCCATAATGTGGTTACTGCTAATGTTTTAACATGTCATAATCTATCTAGAGCAGTATTGCATAAGATGGTGCAACAGCTGTTATTAAATAAGTCACATTTATGGCATTGACAGAAAAAAAGACCTGCCTGTAAAGCACCAACACCTAACCTGGTTGTATTTTGTTGACCATTTTGTCTTTTTATTATTATTGTTGTTGTTGTTGTTGTCGTCAGGATATTATATAAAGGTCACAGATTTAGGGTCATACAAAATGTTAGTCTTTTTTCTCAGTACTACAAATACACCATGTAGAGCAAGCGTAAGATCTGTTAAACATCCGTCAGTTTCTATGGGATTTAATATGATACAACCATGTGCACTGAGCAGATAGCTGTAATTCTTAGTCATGTTTCAGACTGTGATGAGTCACATCATTTGGTCAACACCAGAATTAACGTTAGTTACTTAAACCTCTACACAGATTTTACCACCATTATTCAGTTACTTCATCAGGAGATTTATACCATTACTAACGCCTGTGTATAACCGAACGATGGGTCAGTAGCTGGCTACATTTATGCGTTAAAAAGGCTTACATTTTATACCACATTTTGCCGGTTTTGAGCCCATATGCACGGACATCTTTCCACCAAGAAACACAAAACAATCATATCATTTTAGACGATGATAGGTAAACAAGAACATTGAGAACCCGCATTCCGTCTGATGCAACAAGGCCTTTTCTAATAGACATATAAATAATACACTACGAAATCTCCTTCACAAACCAGATATTAGAAAAAGTAGCTATTAGCCGTTGACTTCTACTCCCTTGCACAGTTTTTCTTTAAAGACATAATCAATGTAATAAAGGACATGAATGGGTTGTCTAACCTCGTAACACCGACACACGGAGGCTGCCATCTTGATCTTCAAATGCGCGGAGCTGGAGCTACACGTGCGTCCTTGCTGCAGCAGCTGACCTTTCTCTCAGCCAATAGGAGCACAGCTGAAGGGCTGGGGCGGGGCTAGCTGTCAGCACAACTGTAAAGGGAAAATCACCCTAAAAACACAATACTGTGTGCTTTTTGTAATAATGGGTTTATTGGGATCTTGAAATTTGAAATTGGTTAAATTTGCAAGCTCTGTTATGAATTAGAGAAAATATCAAAATTGTGGTTTAGGCTACATTTTATTAAGTAACTGTTTGTAAATTCAATTACAATGTTCAACAGGTCTGCTCCATCTATGAGTAAACATAATTTGTATGAGTTAATTTAGCTGGAGAATTTCCTCATGGATAGGTGCTCAGCAGACTGACAAAAAAGACAGAAAAAGCTAAACATGAAGACTGTCAACATAAAAATAAAAATAGCAAACTATGTTATAAAACTGACGAAAGACTGACACTTGTTAGGACATGCACGTGTTATCTGTCATATAGTTTAATTTCAGGAATACTTGTTTTTATAATAAGGCCGTTCACCTGCATTTTCTTTTATGTTTCCTCATTTTGTATTCCCTTATAACCTAAATCAGCTTGCTCAATGATTGTATTCATTTTCTTTCCAGTCTTGTATTCAGTCTCCTGTGTAGTACAAAACAACTAAACCGTGACATAACGATGAACCTCTAAAGTATGGTTCATTAAAAGAACTCATTGGTTTAAGACTCACTGTTGGCCTTGAATTTATTAAAGCCTTATAACACTGGGGTAACACACTGCTGCTTCTGAAAGATAGTTCTTATTATCCTTATAGGCTATTATGTTAAAGATAATAAGATATACTTTATTGATCCCAAATTGGGAAATATTTTCGTTGCAGCAGCATATAAAAACAGGGCATTGCCCAGAATGTTAAAATAAAAAGACTTGAAAATAAACAAATAGAAAATAGAAACATCGCAAAATAGAAAATAAAACAGGAGTAAAAAATATACAAGTTGACCATGAAGACAAACATGTGTAAATTATCTGCCAAATAAAATACTATTGGGTGTATGGCCAAATTACAATTGTTAAGATTTAGTGAACAAGAAATGGCATATTAATTTTTTTAAAATCTATTAGTGTCTCGCCTTAAATTAAATATACATGTAGAAGTATAGAAATGTAAAATGTTCTTTCAATAACTATTATACAAACTCCACACAATGTTTTTGGGAAACCAACCTTCTACATGTGAAGTTAACTTAAATGATCGCCTGACTTGTCATTATTTACATTCAGAGATAAATATCTGTGTCTTCAGATTGATATTATCTGCCGGCATGCCAGAGAGCGCCCCCCTGAGGAAGCTATGCGAGCTGCAGGGACTCCTCCCCTCCCTCTGCAGAGTTGGAGCTCTCTTTCTGCGGCCAGCTCGCCTTGACAGCCAACACTGGCGCAGAGTCTCAGCGCAAACCTTTACCATATTTTCCTGACACATAACAGCATTTCATACCCATACTTTTCACACATCCTCTTCCGGAGAAAAGCGTTGGAGCGGCCTCGTCTAGAATGGGGAACCGAGACGATGAATACGATTTCTTGTTCAAAGGTAAAGAAAAAAAAGATGACTGCATTCCCTCTTCACAGACTCACACCGACAAAGCTATTCTTTAATAATACCTAAACATCTCTTATGGTGTCTCTTTTGCTCACCAGTTATGCATTTTCTAAGGAAACAGACTCATGTTTTTCTCAGAAACTGCGCGGATGATAGTCTGTTGGGGTTATTACAACATAATGCTGTCATTGTAACATTACAACGCCTGCAGCTATATTTATAGGTAGGATGCAACACCCTATCCGTGCTCTACCTTTGTATTAAACTTTCATCAACTCGTAGTGCAGGATTGGTCGTTTGGACGGACAGCTTCCTTCCGTATTTAATGACATCTGATGTTTTATTCCTCCCCATGGGGTTTATTAAGGGCCTATTAGCCTGTACCTCTCCTGATCAATAATCGTAATCCTTACATCAGCCTGCTTTTAATGACTCTGAAAATGCCGCAACTCATAACTTTATGTGCCAGTGTTATTATGGTAGGCCTGATCAGTTAGTACCAGACTCAGGACCATGTTTATCTTCAGTGCTCGTCCAGAATGACTTCCTTTGATCGTGATATCAGCTCCTGTGGCATATTAACATCCTGGGCCTGCATAAGCCAAAGGGCCATTTAGATGTAACAAAGTATCCTCTGTGGGATGAATGGGGCATCTGCCGGAGGCGAGAGCTCTCTCTCTCTCTCCCCCTTCTGTCTCTCTCTGCCCGAGCCATCGTCTGTGTACCCGGCCGAAACAGGAAGGGCAAGGCGCCCTGAAACTGTCGATTCAGGTTTTGATGAAGCCTGTTATCAGCTTCCTGCAGCCCTGACCAGTGCGATGCCGACAGGGACAAAGTTCGGCTCAATTTCCTTTTGTCGAGGGAGAGAGAAAACAAAAAGACTCCACCTCTACTGCTGTGAACAGGAGCTCAGCCCAGGTCCTGACCACTCACTCCTCTGACAGCTCTGATTGAGACAATGCAAAACAAGAATGCCTGATAAACAAAATCCATATTTTAGTTTATTTTAGTTTACCTGTGGAACCTAGATTGTAGATATTTAGACCTGGTTCTTCTCAGAGAAGTTTTCAATAATAAAAGTACCATTATGTATCGGTACTCACAAGTTTCAGGTCTTGTTTACATATCTATTGAACCTGGAGAGATAGAAATTAAATGAGGGTTAGGAAAACAAACTGTTAAGGCTGTGATATAAGCTGTCCATAAACTGTATATCAGCACCCTAGCTGTTTGTGCAAGATTATACTCTTATTTTGAAAGGTCAGGAGTCTATATCAAAGTTGCAGGTTCCACAGTAAAACCCTGTTTGTTCCGCCAAGCATATGCTGCTCAGTGAAAAATGCTCTCCATCATTTACCTCTTCTGTGGCTCTGCAGAGAACCATCAGCAGCTAAAGCACCTCTTTATTTAGTGGATAGTCCTCCAGGTGCTTCTAGGCTGTAATTGTTGTTGGGGTTGTTTGACAGCAGAAAATAAATAACCGTTCCTCTCCATGGTCCTGGGTAATTGGCTCTTACATATATGGTTTTAGTTGCTCTACCCTATTGCTGTATCCCAGTGATTCTCTACAGTGACAGCAAAACTGGCTGGAAAATAGTTTAACTAAAAGAATGGTTGTTGATTATGTGGTTAATTATCAGACAGACGGTTCATTGTAGCATATTGTACAATACAAAACACAGAAATGATCAAACAATTAAAATGTTTTTTAATTACACAACAAAAATCCTGAAATGAATTTAAATTAGAAAGACACTATTGCATTGTAATACCAAGGTTCTGTATTGACTCAGCCTTTAGTGTTATTGTGTTTCTCCTCTAATTTACAATAGAAAGCTTTATTCTTCACACACTCATGCACCCCCCCCCCCCCACACACACACACACACACACAGCCCATGGGTTCTGGGCAGTGTTTAGAGGTGCTGTTTTATGCACTATTTTGGGAGAATCTATTAACTACATGGCCCCTACTGTTTCTAACACACACACACACACACACACACACACACACACACACACACACACACACACACACACACACACACACACACACACACACACACACACACACACACACAGTGAAACATCCTGTCTCATCATTTCACTCCCTCCCTCCCTTCTTCTCTTTTCCTCAACAGTTGTGTTAATTGGGGACTCGGGCGTAGGCAAAAGCAACCTGCTTTCTCGATTCACACGGAATGAGTTCAACCTAGAGAGTAAGAGCACCATCGGGGTGGAGTTTGCCACGCGCAGCATTCAGGTGGACGGCAAGACGATAAAGGCTCAGATCTGGGATACAGCCGGGCAGGAGCGCTACAGAGCCATCACCTCAGCGTGAGTCCATGTCTGTGAGCTGCTGGTAGTCCTGCCTCAGAGCGGGAAAAACGTAATTCTTCAGACTACATCACTTAAAATAAGGCAGACTTTGGATATGTTGTACAAGAACTAATTAAAGAGGAAGATGGCTCTTTCAATCAATTATTAGCCTCTACTGCTCAACAAAACTTGAGCTAACGGGTTAAATAAGACACAAAACTCCCAGCTGCCTTCTTAACGCATCTGAAAATCTAAGTGCCTCTGATAAATGTCAAACATGTGAAATGTAATTTCAGGCCATTGGAGAGCAAATGTTTACTTTAACCTTTATTTCTCACATAGAATTGAATTACAAACCTCAAAAGAAGTAGAATTTCAGTCCATTTTTATAACAGCTTTAAAAAATGAATATTGGCTGAAAATGAAACTAGATGTTAACATGCCACGATGAAATACATAATACATAGACCTATCTACTGTACAAGCAACATAAAGGAATGTGTCATATAATTTTAATAACTGTGATACTTTAAAAGATTTTCAAGACTAAACCATACTTTTTATGGCCACCTGCGGTTCCTGTCATCACTGTTTTAAGTTGAGTCCTCCTGTCACAGATACTACAGAGGAGCGGTGGGAGCGCTCTTAGTGTACGACATCGCCAAACACCTGACCTATGAGAATGTGGAGCGCTGGCTGAAGGAGCTGAGGGACCACGCTGACAACAACATCGTCATTATGCTGGTGGGCAACAAGAGCGACCTGCGCCACCTCAGGGCCGTGCCAACAGACGAGGCCCGGGCCTTCGCAGGTAACTAACAAACACACACACACACACAGTGAAGGCGCATTTAGAACAGTGGGGATTTTAGATTTTTGGAGAAATAAGTATATTATTTGTTTGTTTTTTTCTAAAGATATTAACATTTGCTACAATTAATGAGAAATGTGTCTTCTTTTCACTTAATTATGATAAGAGAACATAATTGAAACCTTATTTCTGTTTCTAAAACTACCTGGAGAAAAACCAAACAATACGAGATTTTCTGATATTGTTTTGTTTTACTACAAGCTATTATTTCTGTAAAACGTTTTTTGTTTCCTCCCCTATAGAGAAAAACAATCTGTCATTCATAGAAACATCAGCCTTGGACTCAACAAACGTTGAAGAAGCCTTCAAGAATATCCTCACAGGTATGCTTGTGAACATAGGTTCTTGAACGATAAGAAAGTACTTTTAACATGTCATCTTAACTTCTCAAACACCAATCATTCCATAGCATTGGTCTGATAACACACCAGTGCTATGTAATACTAAGCTGAAACTGTTGCTTAAGATTGTCCCTTAAAAGCTCTAGGACCTTTTTCACACACTAAAAAAGTTAGTTTTAAAGGGGCCCTATTATGCTTTTTTTGGTTTTCCCTTTAATAGTAGCTGCTGATAGGAAATGAGGGAAATCCTCTACAGCAGCAAAAAATGATTTCTGGTAACTCAACTTTTGAACTTTACCTTTGCAACTTCCTCTTAATGTTGGAAGTTCATTTGATCTGTTGTGTGCAAAATGGTAACTGAAGAACTGAAGAATCAACTTCTCAACTCAGATCTGACCCATTATCACCTCCAAATTTCTGATGTTGTCAGGGTTTGGGGAAACAGGACCCAAGTGCAGTAAAATGAACAGGAGGCAGGTATGGGTCCAAACAAAAGGCGAGCTTTATTTAAATTAAAGCTGTACGTTCAACCAAAAAATAACCACACCAACACTAACCAGGGGATACAGGGACAATGGGAACAGGAGCAGACAGACGGACGGGCAGGAACAGGCAGGTAACATGTACAACATCAGGGAAGAAATGACGACGACCGAACAAGAGACAAAAGGGAAACCAAGACTAAATACACAAGGCTAATCACCAAACAACACACAGCTGGAGAGGGGAGGAGAAACACAGGGGCAACAGGTGAACACAATGACACAATCAGGGGAAGGAGCGAAACTAAAGACAGGGAGTGAAACTTAACTTCAAAATAAAACACACAACACAAACACATGACAGACACGAAACCAGGATCATGACAGATGTACTGTTGGTCTACACCTCATACAATTATATATATTTTAGGGAAAATGGCTGATCTCTTTCCATTTCTCCTTTCTGAAAAACAGAAATCTACCGCATCGTCTCGCAGAAACAGATTGCTGAGCGGTCTGCCCATGACGAGTCCCCGGGAAACAACGTGGTGGACATCAGCGTGCCTCCCACCACGGACGGCCAGAGGGGGAGCAAACTGCAGTGTTGTCAGAACCTGTAACCCATGGCAACGTCCCTTCTCACCTGGGTCGATTATTAATTGAAATCCACAGTGTTGGTATGCTTCCACCCGCCTGCGGTGCAATATTGTCTCAATCTGCACTTTTTTTTTAGATAAGTGGAGTCAGTTCCTTTATGCCACAAATGATCAATTCCAGAAAGAAGTGTTTGAATTGATTTCAAATTGTAATCTGACCCAGGTACAATCTGCTACATCCCGTGCAAAAACAGGACTGATGGTACTGCATACTGTATGTACCTGCCACAGTAACCCATGATAGTGTAGCAGAATAGCTTTGCCTGAGATCTTGTTATTAGCCTAAACATCTCCCAGTAGACAGTTATTGCCACATGTTGGAGGCCTGGCTGTGAACCCTGCCTGTTTCAGTGGTACCAGCAGTCCTGTTTTTGGGCTTCCCTCCTCCTCCTCTCCCTTGTTCAGTCATCATCTCAAAAGTGGTTGTTATGCTGCTGATGCTTATTTCATTTTGTGTAAAATATATCCTTTTTTTTTTTGCTGTTTGATTTTGATAGCTTGTCTGCTCACATACATTATATTAATGCCATGACATTAAATTTTACAATATTACATTGCGGTGTCTACTTTTTGTATGCCTCTGCGCTGTCGGCAGCCCTGGCCAGAGGCAGGATATTCCTTAAAATTTAGCAAAAATGTCCTCTTCATGTCCAAAGCTCAAACGTCACTGTGTTTTGAATTAGTGAATTAATTTGACTAAAAATGACAAACATGGACAAACTTTCCTGGCTGGCAGAGGCATCCCCCCATGGGGGAAGTTTTCATAGTTTTCTCTTTCTTCTTTTAGCAACACACACACACACACACACCTATTATACCTGTAAACTGATCCTGAACCAGCTTGTAACATTGTGTTTTATACCTTTTCATAGTACATTATTACATTGTTATGGCATACATGCATAAGCAGCATTTAGCCATTGTTCAAGTCAAGGTTGAGCTTATTTAAATCTTCAGAAATCATACTCTTTATGTCCCATACTAAGGTCATGCCCCCTATACAGTATATTAAGATATACTTGTTTTAATAATATAATATATATTGAAACCATCCGAGAAGAAGCTCAAAAAGGAGAAAATTCTGTTGCGAGGAAATAACATACTGAATCTTCTTTCACATGAC
Organism: Eleginops maclovinus; assembly: GCF_036324505.1. NCBI lineage: Eukaryota > Metazoa > Chordata > Actinopteri > Perciformes > Eleginopidae > Eleginops > Eleginops maclovinus. Next base: position 11,133,772 of record NC_086354.1, read on the forward strand.
GTAGGCCCAAATCAAGACATTCATTTTTTGTTAGGTATAACAGGCAAAAAAAGGATCTGCAATGTGAGAATGTATTAGCAATAAATAGCTAAAAAGGACATGTTATATAGGTGTAGTGGACTTTCTGTCTAGAAAAATAGTGATGTACAATTATAAAATAGAGGTACTGCAAAAGTATTTGTGGTAGGTGACTGGAATTATACTTTAGTATCATTCTTTGGTACATGTAATATTCATAGTAAATACTGAGACTGTCCTACACATAATAAAAGTTAGATCTTCCAGCTCAAACAACTTAAATAATTAAACAATTGTTTAGAGGTTTATGAAATGTTGGGGCTCACAGTGATTGATTATTAGATATATTTCCAAAGATGACTGAAGACCATTAGAGGCCGACTAAAACAAACAGACAATTCACATTTCACTTTGATTTAGTCCAGGAGTCCCTCATGTTTTATTGCACAATAATCCAACTTTTCCAGGAGATGCAGCAGGAAGACTACAATGAAACAAAATACTTTGTATAGCATATGCTGCAAACATTGATTGACGCCTCAAAACACAAATTCTTTTACAGCCTGCTTGGATACATCTTTGTGTTTACATATCGAACAGAAGTCTGTAGTCCTACTATCCTGAACACTGTATTTCTCCTATTTAATCTGCATCTGCTGGTCATTGCTAGGCAGCTCAATTAATGAATAATGCATTTACAAGTGGAGCTGGGCTGGTTGCAAATGCACTTTTATGACAAGTAGTAGAGACATTATCCAATAAGAATGTAAACACATCTCCACACCTTCAATACTTTTTCCTTACACAGCACTGCACTGCCGTTTAACGGCTGCAGTTATCCCACGTACTGTTATCTTCACTGACACCGTGACAAGTGTGGTAAATATAATGCCTTACCTGTCGTCTAAACAGGAAAATAGTTAAGATTTGGACTGTTCCTACAGCAATGATAAAGCTTTACCAGGAAACTTCAGAGGGGTTCAGATCGTAGAAAACACCGTTGGTATGAACGCCTGTCGCCCTCTTCATGTCAGGGAGGAATATTCACAGATAGACTTTGTCAATCATGTTTTTAGGTTATTATCCTCTGCCGGGCTATTGGCTGCCCATTGTTTAAAAACAGCTAAATACATTGTGAAGGGGCATGGGGGAAATATAGGTAGTGAATATGTTTAATATTATACTGTAGTAGCATGCTGAATCAGTTATATCCTGCTACATTAGCTTGTGTCTTAGTATTTCATAAGTTTGTGTCCCGGACACACAGTTGGGCTGGTTAGTCCGCTATCCATGTCTTAAGTCGTTCCCAGCTATGGCCATCCGGTTGACAACTACGTGTTTCAACACCATCTCCGGAATGAGTTCTTCCCAAAACCACTTTTGTGGAAATACCGTAGTAGTTCAAGTGCCTCAAAAAGGAAAAAAATCAGGAGGAAAAAGTGTCTCTCCCCTCTCAGAATGGTCCTTACGAAGTGCAAAAGTTTATTAATAGGATTAATTTTTGTTGCTTCAGTGGGCGTTATTTTAAATATTCCTCTTGCCGCCGCTCTGCACTCATACGATGGTCTCATCAGTCATTTTCTTAGTCGACTTGGTCGGCACAGAACGTTGGGTGGTGTGTGCCCCTTTCATGTCGGGCATGAGCAGGCGCACTTTCTGATTGGTCCTCCTCCACTCCGAGTACAACTGACAGTGATACCGAAATGACACCTGAGATTCAATGGAAGAAAAGTGGGAGGGGGCAAGAGAGGCAGAGGAAAGACAGACATCAGTTAATCTGACACCAAGATATGTGAGACAGAGTAGTATGTCTGCAGGACAGGAACAATATGCTGACTGAAGAACTAAAAGTTACACCAGCTGTGAGCAAAACGGGCTAATATTTCACACATTTGATATTAGGATTCTTTTACAGCAGATAAGAGGTTTAGGTTCCAGAACAAACTTTGTGACTCACAATACATGCTATTTTTAGTGTATGGGGTCGAGTCAAATTAAAGTGCAGAGTATAAAACACTTTATTCTTACTCTTCCCAATTTGTTGTGTGTAGGTGCCTGCATGGACTATCTGGCCACCTTTCAAACCAAGGAGTGCTGTGTGCCAGAGATTATCAAGTTGCACATGCCCTGCCGTCTCTATGCTTTGACTTTGTGCAAGTGCTATTCAGGGTCCTATTGGAAGCAGAAAACAGTCCCACAAAATCAACAGCAGAACATAGATCTGTTAGCTCAGTTTGTCTTTGTATTGTGTCGTGTGCCAGTATACATTTGTTTTTCAAATCTATGTGGGACAAGAAGAAAGATAAATACGAAGACCAGCCTATGGGTAAGAAGATGCCAGAGAGGAAAAAAAAGTTTGTCCCATTGCCTCAACAGAAGCACATACTGTAAAAGTCAGAAATATATTTTGTTTACCAGTGTCCAGAGGATGTAGATGGTGAAGAGGGCGATGGTGAGGGCGATGAGGCCAACAGCCTCCAGTCTGCTCTTCAGCTGCAGATGGTCCTGTGCTCCCCTCAGACACAGCCAGCCAGAGATGGCTGCCAGCGGCGTGATGAGGAGGAAGCAGGCCATGTCACACAGCAGTGTGCGCTTCTCACTACGAGGGCCTGGGTCCTTCAGCCACTGAGAAGAGCAAAATCAAGAGTTAATTTGGTTTAATGAAAACAGGCTCTCAGTATTAGCTTAACGTTTGTATGATTGATTGGTGCATCTCAGTTTGCAATGACTGAGAATTTAAAAAATGTGTGAATGTTGTGAATTTAGTGCAAATCTGGTCTGAATGCATTACTGATATGAATAATAGTCATATTAAATGGTCTGGCAAACATCTTATTAATATTAGCAAATTATTTTATATCTTTCGGATGCTACTGAAACATTGCTGAAGAAGAAAACTCTTCTCCCTTGCTTTAGACAAATAAGCATTTTTCCACATCTTTTTGCACAAACAGAAAGAAAGATCCTGCATCCTTGAAGATAACCCTCTAACCTGTGTGAGTGGTTGTGGTCGACGTTCAATGGTGAATTCTGTGTGGCAGAGTTCACAGTAGCTGGTGTTGGAGGAGGACAGCCACTTCTCCAAGCAGCTCTTGTGCACTTTACCCAGCGTGCCAGTGCAGTCGCAGGGTGAGAGCAGTGTCTCCCCTCCAGCTCCCTCATGACAAATCCGACACATGCCCACATCACTGTGGAGCGAAGTAGAGAATGTGATGATTAACAAAGGTACTAATTACTCTATATTATTCAAGGGCCATACGTCAGTTCCTCCCTCTCTTACCTCTGCAAGCTCACCGCTTTGACAACAGTGGAGAGTGGGCGGCCATCTTTAGCCGTAACCTTGGCAATGTACTGGGCTTGTGTGGTCGAATCAGACTCCTCCGAATCCTTTGAGGAATCGGGTTCGGTGTTCCCGGAGTAATCACAAAGGGAGCCAGGTAGGTGGCAGCACCCTGACGAAGACATGGCTGAACGGACGGTTATCAGGACAAAGATGAGAAGAACGACGTCTTCAAAAAAAGGTCAGATCCAAAAACAAAGGTCCAACTCCTCTCTTCCTCTGCCCACCTGCAGAGCAAATGACTGGTTATAAACAAGAGAAATAGAATGAGTTATTTCAAATGTCAACATAAGTGAGAATGATGTCATCATTGCAAGCCTCTCATCAGACTCTATGAAACTCTAATTTATGCTATGTGAGAGAGAGCAAGGTCTAGGCTCTGGGTGTCAAAAAACTAGAAATAGTTGTTACCACAAAAACCTTAAGTAACGTCCCAAAGCAAGCCATGAAATCGTTAAAACATTATATTAACAAATTAAATCTATCAGTACGATGGCATGATATCCAGTTAATAATTTACTTCAGCCCCACGAAAAACTGTCAAAAGATCATGATGACAAGGTTTCTTACAGTGTCAAATTCGTCCTGGTGCAAGGAAAGGTGCACCAGGAAGAATTGTCAGCATGCAACTAAAGAAAAGGTCTGAAGGAACAAAAGTGGCACAATTACATTTGGAATGTCTTCCTTAAATATAATTGAATGTTTAAATAAAATGTAACTCAATTACAGAATGCAGCACATTGCTGTACCCGTTCATTTTCACTGGTGTTCGTGTGCATCAGGAAGAAACTGTGTGCCCATACCAGTCCTGCAGACTACTGTCAACAATACAATCGTGAAAAGATGAACATTTTAATAACATTAATACTCTAGTCTAGAAGTATATTCATGATCCCAAAGCTCCCGGGGATAAAGAAAAAAAAAAACACGGCATGTCATGGCGATTTAATGCACTGTTATTAAATCGAGTAGCTTAGATGTTATCATCATACTACACCGCAAGAAAATAAAACCCTAAACTGTAAGATGTCGTGAGCACTGTTAACATATACAAACTACTGTATTCGACGATTAACAGCTGAAATCCACATGTCATTTCTGCAGACATGTAGATGATTGATACTGTCATTACTGTACAGCCACAAACAAAAGCACAATTCATTTCAATCCAAGATAAACATCTAACGCTAAAACAGCCAAACAGTCGTCACCCAACACACTGATACGTTACGTTATTATATAGGAACGTTGATAAACAGGGTGAAAAACAGATGTTTGTGTAAATGTACTCACCCGACGGCCTTCCCTTTTTCTCGCTTGGCCTTGGCCTTGGCCCTGCGTTTACCAGACACAAGCTAGCTGAGCTAACTGGACAGCCCTAGCTACAAACTATGACATTGACATCTAACCAAAAGGTGGTAATTTGAGGGTGAACAAAAGACGACCACATGCGCTGCATCCTCTCCATGGCTTGTGGTATATCTCCCACGGTTGATATTGTTCGGAAAGGTGAAAAGAAACGACTGTTTCTGTCAGGATTACCAGAGACGGCTAACGTTGCTAACAGGCTAGCAACGGGCAAGCCCACTCCAGCAGCATCCCTCAGCTGTGCATTGGTCATGTGACTCAATGCTGTCTTCATAGTGATACTGTAATAACGAACACTTTGCACACATATCAGGTTATCAACGTATGAAATACGAATAGAAAAATAAACCACGCTTGTAAGAACTACTGGTAATGTTATAGTGAGATATATTATATCTACCATGTTCCGTGAGACCTTACTGCTAACGTTTTTTATGGTGTCCTGATTGTTGCAAGTGCTGTTTACTAGGGGCCCTGAATGCTGCACACGGTCAACATAAACGAACAACATGTTTGGATAACCTGAAGCTTTTGATATTTTAATCTATTATCCTGTGAGTATTGGTTTAATTTTAACAAGACATTGACCATTCATTTGGTATTTCGATGTCAAAATACCATTATCCTCCAAACATCTGTAGTAAGAGATGACATAAAGTAGGCTACCACTATGTGGCAGTGTTTAGTCGGATTACGGTTGACTGTTGTGCTACATGTGAGGTTCAAGGACCTTCAGTGGTTGGATGCAGGGCTTGAGGGGTTCCCAGAAAAAAGGCAATTAAGTAAAGTCACTACAAACTAGTAGCCTACAATGACAAAATACAACAATGCCACTACGAGGTCATTATAGTTTATCTGTCTAATGAGTTGCGTTTGTGGTATTTTTGGCAATACTAATAGACTTGATGAACAACTACAAATGCATCAATGGTAATAATCAAATATATAAGGTTGCTCAATTATGATTTTTTAAAAAAACGTATACTCAAAGTGTATTTTGCTCATAAAACGTCTGTACTATTGGTTAATTTTACTTTTTACTGCACTAGATTGACATTTTTTAGAAGGTTAAAATGCGTAGAACCTATGATAAAATATGCTGGGCTTTTTCATATAAATATACAATTATGAAAACAATATGATTTCTTGCTGCACTGTTAATTACCCAACAGTAGCCTCCAGGTGAACGTTGATAAAACAGTGATGAGGATTTAATAATATTAGACATAATATGACACTGTCTGAGGTCTGAGGCAAATCTGTTGCATTATGAATACTTTAACACTTTTGGTACATTTTATTTACAATGATTACATACTTAAACTTACAATTCAAGATTCAAAGGATTTAATGTTATATGTACACTAGCTACACTAGCTACTAGCTACAATGAAAATCTTAAGTCCCGAACTCCTCCAACAATGCAATATAGTTATGTAAGACATAACACAATTGAATAAAAAATAAAAATACAGCAAAAACCAACAGAGTAGAATAGAATAGTGCAGGTTATGTTGCAGACCAATGTGCAGAGTAATGCAGATGAAGATGAAGTAAACAATATACATGTCAGGAAAATAAATAGAAACAATAAGCCAAATAATACAGAGAATGTTGTAAATGACAATAATGTAGAACTTCTCAAGATGGAATTTATTTATAGTGAGCATTGTAGGATGCAGCTTCTTCTTCGGGATCTGAATACTTATTCCATGATCTAGGCATTAACATTTGCACATTCTAGTATTGGAACCATATCCAGCGACCTTGGGCTGAGTACAAACTGAACCAATGATCCGTAAATACAAAAATATCAAAGGTTTTGTTATTATTGGCTTACTGGGTGAGTTGAACTTTGTTGACTTGATGGAATTGTAAACATGTTTTTCCAGGCCAATGGCTTATTTTTTCTTTACAACTTTATTTTTAGCATCAGCTACCTCAAAGATAACTCAATGACATTAAATCATGCAAAAGCAAACATTTCAAAAAGTCTAACCTAATCAAAATATTGACCAAATAATGCAATACTCAGACATATCTAGCTCTAGATCATTCTGTGATCATAATGATTAATTTTTGTTACTTTTAGACCAAAAGTTAGTATTATGTGACAGATATTTATATACAGTATATCCATTTATATACAGCCGCGGAAAAAATTAAGAGACCACTTCAGCGTTATCATTTTCTCTTGTTTTATTATTTATCTACAAGTCTTTGAGTTAAATAATTATGTTTTTTTTTATTGTATTCTATAAACTACTCAAAATGTTTCTCTGTGTTGGAATTCAACAGACTCTGGAATGGCTGCCATACATGTAGAGATAAAGATTTAAGAAAGATTTAGAGCGGTCTCTTAATTTTTCCCGGAGCTGCATATATAAAAATGTCCCACTTTTGTGAACTAAAATAGAAACCTCCACGTGTAATTTTTAACCATTAGTTAAACAATATCTATTTTTGCCTTACCCTCTACCCTGGCCTTTTCATTCTACTTTGAACCCAAATACTGATAAAGGGGTCAGCGTATCTACTTAGAGCAGGGATCATCAAACACACACACACACACACACACACACACACACACACACACACACACACACTTCAGAGCGTGTTTCTCGTTAGTTGTTCCGCTCCTCTGTTTGGTCAAAGTCCAAAAGAAATCATGAGACACTACCTCACCGCATGAGACATGAATGTCAGTAACCTTCAACATTGACTGAAACACGAATGCAGTCACGGTCCATTTGCACATCACACATGTATTAAATGCAAAACAAAATACTTGCATATGTCTTTCTGACATATTTAGCAATACATTTCAGGTGATGTGTTTTTGATGGTTACTTGATTCATGATCCATTTGTGCCGTCACAATGGAGTTCTGAGGCTGGTAGACGAGGTTTTTAAGAGTTTACTTGACATAGAAGAGATACTACAAGTTGCAACAGTGCGTAGCTAAGTCAAATTAGAACGTTTCATCTTTTAACTTCATTGTGTCAGCATCATGTTTCCAGCGTGATACTGCAGGAATTTCTCCTGAAAAAGAATTGATCTCATCTTCGGCTTTATCGATATTTTGTAATTTTGCAGTTTATAAAAAAGCATATGACTCCTTCAGCTATCTTGTAATGCTTTCCTCTCTCTTCAGCTGTTAGGACAGTCACGGAAAACTGCATGTTCAGCTTCTTTGTCACACGTGTAGAGAACAGTAATAAATATTTAGACACTAATAATCTTTTGATTTATAATATTTAACTTATATGTATGGGTCGCGTTTAGAAATATTGACCTATGGATTGTGAAGATTGACACAAACATACATAATAATATACCAGTATACGTTTCATTTCGACATAATGAACCTACAGTATAGATTGCAGAGAGAGATGGAGGGATAGTGATCCGAACATAGATGCAGACAGATGGAAGTAGTCAGACAGATTGTCAAACTTATTCCCAGCGTTTGGCTTTCAATAACAGTATAATTAAATCCCTGCAGTTCCATCTCATGATCCTTTCAACGGTCAGCAGTAGTCCTCATGAGCACCAGCAGAAGGCAATAATTCAGTTTCTCTCATTTTCCAATGCACGCTTTTCCTTGTGAGAACTAATTTGACCCTGCTGCCTTTCTCATACTACAAATGTATATCCAATTCCCAATTGTCGAATAGGACATACTCTTGTGACCATTTACCTTCTCACACTCCAGCTATTAAATGTCGTTGAATATGAGATCGTTTTCTGGAGATACAAGGCCAACTTCAGCAGAGTCCATACAAAAACCCAGTATAATATGTTTAACCAAACCCATTTATTCCATCTTAATTTGGTATTGCGTAACAAGAGGCACACCGTACCGTTTCATCTGACACTAAATCACTCTTTCCACATCCAACCTAGTCATGAGACCTTCATAACCTCTCTAATGCAGGACATTACATTATTAGTTTTTACTCTACAAATGTGAACAGTGAAACCCTGCACATGACTCCAACTTGTCATTCTGTGCTCCGAATTAAAAAACTGTGCGTACTCGTTCAGCTTCATTATTGAATCACCAACTGACTATTCTGAGTGCAGTCAGCTGATTGGTTAGCATCTTTCAGATAAAGAAGAATATCGTAAAGGCAGACTTATTGGGGAAAGATAATTGCTATCATAGTGCACTTTAACAAGCAATAGGGCTTTACCCAAAAACAAAAAACATACAAGGTGCATTTTCTTATTTAAAGTACCCCTGATTATATTGAATAAGAAAATGCTCTTAGTTAAAGGCTTGCTTAAAATATAAAATATCCCCAAAACTGTGGCTTGATTTCATCCATACATTTTAGGGAGTATACTTTATCATATTAGAGGACATTTAAAGATTTGGGCCTCAAATCCTGGTGTCGGAGCTTAGTCAGTGTTTGTCAAAGCAGAATCCTTAGCACTATATTTGAAATAGTAACAGCGAGGTTAGAGATCTGACTTCTACTGTAGCTATTGGAGGGTTATGGGTGTGAATTTGAGTCCTTGACTTTCATATCCATACTGGGTGAAACTCATAGCATTTTTTATTTGTTAATCTTTGAATCAGTCTTTACCATCTAGAAGCCCTATAGGGTCCATTTTAATTTAGCCTCTATTGTGCATTTTGCACAAATGCAAACTAAAGACAAGTGTCAAAGTAAAAAGATCCCTATAGTACATTTTTCAATTTTATTTTAATATTGTTATATTTTAGCCTTTATTATTGTAAAATGTAAGTCATAAACGTTATAAAGGTTAAATAAGTAGACAATCCAGGAAATTGGCTGAATTAACTGGTTATAACAATGCCATCACACAATCTCGGGTATTACATCAGTATGCAAGATTACCCACAATTGCTTTATAAACCTTCACATATTTTAAAGAGGTTTATTCTGGCCTAATCTATATTGTTCAATTGTTATGTGGCTGACCTTTGTATCAATGAGACAACCACAGACATATAAACCTGTTCTTGTCCAATTACTTTCAGCCAAAAATGTGTCACACCTGGATGTATTTCTTGCGTAATCTAGATAAAGAACGGTTCGCAGCAAGTTGCAGCTCTGATTCATTCAATGCTGAGCATGTGAACAGTGCGTGATCAGGGTCATGACGTCAGGGGCCATACTGACCAATAGCAGCATGTGTATTCCAGCCTATGATTGTACAGTAAAAACTATGAGCTCTGCCTCTTTCCCTCTCGCTGCAGCGATGAAAGCAGAGGAGATAATCGAGACAAACCCGTGGATGTGCCATAAAACTGTTCTTTAGAGCTGAGATATTCCTTTTCCAGCTGTCAGCCTGGTCAGCTAGCAGCTCTCCTGTGGTTTAGTCGAAGATAAGCAGCTATCTGTGTAAGAGGCCAACCTGAGCAAGCCGAGAGCGAGAGAAGGGGGTTTGTCGGCCCACTGCAGTCGAATCAACACAGACTCGCCCCAGCGCTGGTTCATCATCGACGACATTTGCCCATCGACGGGCATATCGCCTTGAAGGAGGACAGCATCGGGAAGGGACGGGACCTTAGCCCTTGTTAGACCCTCTGCCGCAGCCCCGAGGTGCGCTGCCTGGCAGGGAGTGCTAAATAATGAGCCAAAGGGACACGCTGGTTCATTTGTTCGCTGGAGGGTAAGTCAGAGTACCACATTAATTTACATATGTTATTGCATACACTTAAAACAGAACTCGTCGTCTGGTTGATCTGGCTAATGTTAAATAATCATATCCAACATGGTCCGTTTTTATGTGCAGCGCGTGCATGTGCTTCAAACCTGTCAGCTGTGCACGTCAGTGCCAAATGGTCGCATTAAACTCAGCTTCCTGTTAACATTTCAAAATATGACAATTAGCAAAGTAAATTATTCACACTAATGTGCCATAGACAGCGAGTTTTGGCTGAAGGTTGACTTAAGCTATACACCATAGTAGTTAAACCTAATTTGCGTTTTTAAATTTGTAAAAAACATATGCTTTTTTATCCAAGTAGCAATAAATTACGCTTTTATTTTGAAAACAAACATTTTATTTCCGGCTTTGTTGCTGCTATTTCGATAACTTACTGAAGTATAGCATCGTAAACATCAGCACTGCCGCTCATTCACTCCAGAAATGAGGCATTTTAGGATCTTTATAGTTTGATAAGATGGATATAACGAAGTGTCACTAATCAACAGGTTTGAGCAAATAAAGTCAAATCGATAGTTTCTGTACATCAGATATTAACAACTCTTGAAATCACACATCTCCAGTTAACTTAATTTCGGGCCTTTGAAGGGCTCCACATTTGCATGTCAAGGAACCCCAGATACAGCAGATTAGCATCACCCTGCAAACATCCATTACATAGCCTAAGCTTTGTATTTAAAAAATATAATCTTAAGACATTTTTCTTTGTAATGCACAGACCAAACTGTAGGTTAAAAATGTGTTTTAGGATGTAAAATAATCTAGAGATGTAGGTATGCTGTAAACCACTAAGTGAGGCCACAAAGCTAGGTTGCAAAAGTACAACTCTTTTTAGGTTAAACAGCAGCCCATACAATAGTTAAAAAAAACCAGTTCCCATCTAAAACTATGCAGACAGGCTCAACAACTTGTTCATCAGAGAAAATGTCAATAAAGACTTAAAAGTTGGCAGTGTATTGACCCAGTCCCTTATCTTAATATATTGTCTTCAGTTTCTCTTCGTCTGTTTTCTCGGCTTTCATCTTTGCACCAAACCATTGACATTCAAATAGGTAATCCCATCACACCACAGCTTTTTGGTTATCTCTCTTTTCATGGGTTTCAAACATCACATTGCTACATTGAATAAGCAAAATAAGTTTTACTTCCACAAAATACCTGGGCTCAAGTCCTCAAGTGTTTCCTCTCACAGCCAATGTGAGGCACACACATGCAGCAGACAGCGTAGCTCTGAAAGTAGGCCAAGGGTCACGGCTGCCTGTGAGCAGCATGAATGTTGGTCGTCTTTTGAAAGGTAAATATAGCTGGTGTAACTCAAAAGAGACTGCAGCTGGATGATTTCACAACTAACAGCTAGGATGCATTTACCACCGTAGAAGTACAGCTATTTATTATTGATTTATTATATTATTTATTCACTTAACTTGACCCGTGCGTTTTTGTGGTTTTTCACTCTTGCGGTAAACAAGCACTTTCTAGCTTTGTGGACGTTTGATTGTGAAGCTTTGTCTAAAGACAAATCCTGAATGCAGAGATGATTGACGACAATGCAGGTGTTGAAGGGGGAAAGACTATTGTTTTAAGGTTACATCTGATAGCCACGGGCATATAAGAATAATGTACTGATATATTTAATACATATTGAGGGAGAACTTTATTGCAATTAAGTTGTCCTTTTTGTTTTGTCTTCAGTCAGTACAGAGGGTGTAAGTTTGCTTTTCAGTAAGCAGCAGTCATTTTTATATTTATGGTGTGACTATATGTGGAGGAGTTAAGGGAGTCAGACAAACAACAGTATATTTTTCATGACAACTCATTCTTGCCTTCTCAGATGGCAACAGTCAGCGAAGTGGTTAAAGCTACAATGTCAAGTTGTGTGAATGGCATCCTGATCGCTGTCATACTATCTTAGCTGGCAGCTTTTAGAATTAGGTATCTTGCATATCACAAAACCACTTCATGGTGTGTGGTTGTTTGCCTGCTCCTGGATCATTTTAGTACTAGAATGAATAACAGATTGTGTTACCGGTGGTTTGGAAGATCAGTATTAGAGGATGGCTTTAAAAAAAAAAAACTTGCAGAAAAAATGGTCAAAATGTAGATGTTACTTTGAATATAATAATGCCTCCTAACACTTTTTGAAGATGACACTTAATATTACATGTAAGAAGTCAAAATGAAAACACAACACAAGTAATATAGGATATATGATGATTTTGTAGTTGTTTAATCATCATTCATTTGATAAGTTCCTTCTCTCTAACCCTTTCTTCCTGCGCCTTTTCCCTACTTTCTTCTAGATGTGGTGGCACTGTGGGCGCAATTGTGACTTGTCCTTTGGAGGTTGTGAAGACCAGACTGCAGTCCTCCTCCGTCACTTTCTACATCTCTGAAGTCCAGCTCAGCACCGTCAATGGAGCCAGTGTGGCCCGTGTCGCTCCACCAGGGCCTCTGCACTGTCTCAAGTAAGAAGAATTACTCAAAATGTTATTTGTACTTACTTTACTCATACAGTCAAAAAGGAACCATACCTTTTTAATAAGCTATTAGCTACAGTGACAAATCTGTAGCACAAATTCAGGCAGAGCTACGTTTATTAGAAATCTGCCAGCCAACAAGAACATTTGCAGTTATTCTCTGAATTATTTATGCACTGAATGTGCAAAGAGATTAGCAGAAGGAAGAAGGTCTAGAAGACCAAAAGCGAAGGTCCTTGTTGGTTTTGTTATCAGCCTGTCAGAGCTGTGGCACACTCTCTTTGTTTGTTGTCACAGCAAATGTCCATGTCATGTGTTAAACTTGTCAGTCACTGACCAAGAGAGGTAGGTCTTTGGTACTGTAACGTGAATCCACAGTAATAGTGGCTGTTGTTTGTCCTTTGATCTTCCTGTGAGTTTAATAACAAATGTGCATGTTAAAGGATAAGTACTTCCCTCTTCATGACTCCTTGTGTGCTCCAGAAGAAAGGAAGTTAAATCAGTGTAACAAAATACTTAAAATTTGCTAAAATAACAACCCTCACTCAATGTGTTTAGCCAAGGTTTTTGAGATCACTATTTTGGAATTCCTTTTAACTATTTGCTTGATTAGAAAACAGGAGAATCCCAAACCAAGACACTTGGTAAAGAGTACAACTTCAAGTATAATTAATTTGTCTCACGCAGGAACCAATAGATCATTTTAAGAATCATTCTAACCTTAAATTACTGACTATTTCAGGTTATTTTTCCAAACAAATACTTGGAAACCAATATAAGATATACACAATAAATGGTCTACCTTTTTGCCACATGATATGCCCTTCCTCTTATCATTAAACAGTGTTAAGTGACACAAAGATGGGAAGTGGAAGTAGGGGAATCCAAACTTGGTTAGGTTTTTATTTGAACCGACTGAATGCCTCTGGGCTGTAATTGTTCTTGGTCACTGAAACATTAAGGGTGGTAAAGTAAATATTCAACTTAGCTCCAGTGCTCCACTATTGTTCTCTGGCAACATATTTCCATGACTGTCACACTGTGTTAAACATATTGCATAATGCACAAGCTAAAACTTTCCACCCAAAAGCTTGCATTAATAATTTTGCAATCTAGGAATCCTTGACAACATTATCATGTTTCACCTCACAATTATTTTTAGCTTATGCAATTAACATGGAAGTCAGATTTGCCAGCATAAACACGCATGTATTTCTTTGTCCGTTTGCCTGCTTTAACAAGGCTATGTTATCAATGCTTATAGTGTTGTCCTTTAGATGAAAAGCCACTGTCAGAAACTGTACACCACCTTTACTCGATACAGAGCAGGGCAGAAGAGCGATGGGTGGTATATCAGGGAAAGGAAAAATCCCACACGAGTCAGAAGTGGGTCAACTTGCAGTGAGGTGCAGGCACTGTTCCATTTTGGTGCAGAGTGTTAGTTTAGGATTTTCGTTTTGGGATTGTGGCGACGTCTGTCATTTGTGTTTATTTTAGAATATTATTTTTATTCAGTACATTTTGCTGGAGTATTTTGTAATGAGCAGAAATCTTATATCCACAATAAGAAAGCTCAACCCACAATCTAGGGTTTTTCATAAAAAATATTAGCCCGTTTGTTGATAAATAGTTATCAGTAGTGTGGATATAATGGGTGCTATGTGGATGAACGCAATATGAAACAGCTAGAACAGTCTGGAAAGATTGAAATGTTATCACTTTACTTTAATGCAGTCTTTAAAACTTGGAACCACACTTTTGCCATCACTATATTATTATAATATGGATATATTACCAAGCCTACCGCAAACTCACAAGCTGGACAAAATACAGCTAGGAAATATTGGGCTGTGTCTTGCTTTAATTGTGTGGGAAGGCTCAAGTATTAAGAACTTAATTCCCAAAGGACCAGTTTATTATTTAGCCCAGAGGACCACTTTTCCCGTCTTTTGAGTCTCTTATTACTTCCCAGAACAGCTCTTGTTAAAACATACTTTACATCGCAGTTTATGGGAAAACGTGCTGTGAATGAAAGTCAACCATAAACCGTCCTCAAGTTATCTAGGTTAGGGTTGAAGAATGCTCTTTGAACTCAGGTGACAACAGACAATGTGAGCTGTCATGATATAAACAGCACCGGAGATAGGACACCTGCCATTCCCTTTATTTTGGGTGACCCAGTATATTGATAGTGACCCAGCGTGCGATGTCAGGCTGTACTGAGTGTCAGGTCCTGGCAGATTGCCCAAAATGTTATAACTTCCTGTCCATCTAAGGGCACTTTCCCATGGTAACCTATAAACATCCTTATTGTAGCTCTGTTCATTTTCTGTGATCTAACAGCATGTACCACTGTAAGATAATTAACTGTTGTTTGTGTAACTCAGACAAAAAGGATTGTAATTTCCTTACAGTAATAGTTTGATATTTTTGGAAACATTGCTTCTGAGAGTTACATGAGAACCTTTGGCATAAATATGAAGCTAGCATTTTTGCAGAAACTGACTTGCTCTTTATTTCTTGTTCAAATCTTATTTTATATAAGATATATTTACAGTGGGGCAAAAAAGTATTTATTCAGCCACCAATTGTGCAAGTTCTCCCATTTAAAAAGATGACAGAGGCCTGTAATTTTTATCATAGGTATACCTCAACTATGAGAGACAAAATGAGGAAAAAAAATCCAGGAAATCACATTGTAGGATTTTTAATGAATTAATTGGTAAATTCCTCGGTAAAATAAGTATTTGGTCACCTACAAACAAGCAAGATTTCTGGCTCTCACAGACCTGTAACTTCTTTAAGAGGCTCCTCTGTCCTCCACTCGTTACCTGTATTAATGGCACCTTTTTGAACTCGTTATCAGTATAGAAGACACCTGTCCACAACCTCAAACAGTCATACTCCAAACTCCACTATGGCCAAGACCAAAGAGCTGTCAAAGGAGACCAGAGACAAAATTGTAGACCTGCACCAGGCTGGGAAAACTGAATCTGCAATAGGTAAGCAGCTTGGTGTGAAGAAATCAACTGTGGGAGCAATTATTAGAAAATGGAAGACATACAAGACCACTGCTAATCTCCCTCGATCTGGGGCTCCACGCAAGATCTCACCCCGTGGGGTCAAAATGATCACAAGAACGGTGAGCAAAAATCCCAGAACCACACGGGGGGACCTAGTGAATGACCTGCAGAGAGCTGGGACCAAAGTAACAGAGGCTACCATCAGTAACACACTACGCCGCCAGGGACTTAAATCCTGCAGTTCCAGACGTGTCCCCCTGCTTAAGCCAGTACATGTCCAGGCCCGTCTGAAGTTTGCTAGAGGGCATTTAGATGATCCAGAAGAGGATTGGGAGAATGTCATATGGTCAGATGAAACCAAAATAGAACTTTTTGGTAAAAACTCAACTCGTCGTGTTTGGAGGAGAAAGAATGCAGAGTTGCATCCAAAGAACACCATACCTACTGTGAAGCATGGGGGTGGAAACATCATGCTTTGGGGCTGTTTTTCTGCAAAGGGACCAGGACGACTGATCCGTGTAAAGGAAAGAATGAATGGGACCATGTATCGTGAGATTTTGAGTGAAAACCTCCTTCCATCAGCAAGGGCACTGAAGATGAAGCGTGGCTGGGTCTTTCAGCATGACAATGATCCCAAACACACCGCCAGTGCAACGAAGGAGTGGCTCCGTAAGAAGCATTTCAAGGTCCTGGAGTGGCCTAGCCAGTCTCCAAATCTCAACCCCATAGAAAATCTTTGGAGGGAGTTGATAGTCCGTGTTGCCCAGCGACAGCCCCAAAACATCACTGCTTTAGAGGAGATCTGCATGGAGGAATGGGCCAAAATACCAGCAACAGTGTGTGAAAACCTTGTGAAGACTTACAGAAAACGTTTGACCTCTGTCATTGCCAACAAAGGGTATATAACAAAGTATTGAGATGAACTTTTGTTATTGACCAAATACTTATTTTCCACAATAATTAGAAAATGAATTCATTAAAAATCCTACAATGTGATTTCCTGGATTTTTTTTCTCATTCTGTCTCTCATAGTTGAGGTATACCTATGATACAAATTACAGGCCTCTCTCATCTTTTTAAATTGGAGAACTTGCACAATTGGTGGCTGACTAAATACTTTTTTGCCCCACTGTATCTACTGTAGACTAGTTCTGTATTAAGCTGGAATAACTAATAGAACATGAATTATAATAATATAATAACCTCTAACTCTGTCTACAGGTTAATTCTAGAGAAAGAGGGACCTCGTTCACTGCTCAGAGGACTGGGCCCCAACATTGTGGGTGTGGCACCTTCCAGGTATGTACATTATTATCTACAGTATTCTGGTTATGTTGCATGTCTTCTCCTACTTATCTTAACCTGCTGGGTCAGAGGGTTGGTTTATGTGATCACATGAAAGAAGATGACTATAGGGTAAGGCTATAACTAAGATATATGTTGCTTATAGAAAGTTTCTGATATATGTATACAATTATCATACATTTTTATTTAGATATTTCCTTTAGTTTTTTGTTATGTTTTAGATAAACAAAATGTGCTTAAAAAATGTACTTAATAAAGCCAAAAAGAAATATAATAGGACAAATATTCAAACCTACTCTTAAACCTGATCTTGCATATCTGATAACCAGTACTGTAGTGACCACAATCTTTGATTTGTGCACAAAACCTTAACATAAACCACTGTTACAGCACTAGCAAGACTTGTATATTAGAGAATAAAAATAACCTTTCACTCATTTACTGACACGTCACATCAAACATGGGCTCAGAATTTTGTTGAGGATGTATTTACTCCTTCCTGATCTTCTTATTTTCTGCCGGCTCATTCAGAGCTTATGTTGGTAGAATAATAGGAGGCAAGCAATCTGGGCTTTAAATCCCACAGGGAAATGAGTTGTTTCCCTCTCAGTTAGCTTGGCTGGTCAGGGTGACATACAGCCTGAACTCAGTCGATCAGAGTCTGAATGAAGCATCAGCTAAAGCAGGCAGCTGTGACGCTCTGACCATGTGACTGTTGTTGATGTGTATCATCACAATGGAGTTCCTATTGGGAGAGTTGTGTTTGTGACTAATCCCCTCCCTGACCTGTCTAGTTCTCCCTGGCTACCGCTGCATCACATGGTCATTGTTGTTCTCTTCCCGTTGTTTCGTTATAGACTCTATCTCTTTCTGAGTCACCCTTTCCACATTCTTATTCTCTGCCTCACACCTTTGTTTCACCTTGTTGTCATTCTTGGCATAGATTAAATCAGAATTGTCCTCTGGGTCTTGCACTTTCTACGCTGTCTCAATCTGTCTGGCTCAGACTCTGAAGTATAAAAAAAAGGTCCTTGTGTGTGTGCGTGTGTGTCATTCCCGTGGGCTCGTTCTCCAGCTGTGGAAATGGCAGCTTTTTTCCTGGTCACGACAGCTATAGGAAGATATTGTTGCATAACAAGTCATCCCGATGAACTCAATTGTGGGTATTAGAACCACTTGAGGTCTAATGTACGAGGACATGTATGCCCTTCTAAAATATAATGCCACATTTACATAAATCTTAACATGCTATGTAAAATGAAAGATCCAGTATATCATCACATGTCTTATAGATGTATTACATGATGTCCCACCACCTAACTGAAGGAGTATCAGCTTCAAAAAAATATTTGTTAACATCTTTTAATGTAAGCCTTTTTTCATTACTTTATTGCCACATTTAATAGGACATTCAGGGTATATAGTTCAGCATTCTGGTATCATACTAAGAGACATTTTCTTGGATGAGAATAAAACATTGCCAAAGTGAAACTAGATCAATGCATGGTTTTGAAGATGTATGGCAAAATAAGATGTTATTTCATTTCTATTTAAATACCAGTCTGATATAGAGCTTCACACACAATAAAATACAATACATTAACTGACTAACTTATTGCAGTTTTATTTGTCCACAAAAGAAAGGCCTGGGTTGCTTGGCTACAGAGATATTCTCTCATGTTTTAATAAGCAAGCAGCACATCTCATGATGCTAATGAGAGCGCAGTCCACTGGGCCTGCTGCTGGCGTTTAAAATAAACACACACACACGCACACGCTTACTGCTTGCAACAACAGCATCACATATTAGATATGACAGATACATGTACACATAGAGTCAAACACACCCATATTTCATCTCTCATCTGCAGAGCAGCATGATTATGTTGTGCATGCGACACATGCTCTTCAGAAGGAGGTCAGGGAGTCAAGGTCATTGGGTTTAATTCCACTCAGCCGAAATGTGGAGTAAATCCTCTCATTTTATTTAGTGAGAGGTGGCTAAAGTCCTGGGACATTAATCTGCTACAAAAGCGTTCTATGCTATGAGATTGAGACGCGCGCACACACACACACAGACAAAATATTAGCTTGGCTTAGCTCTATCGCATGCCCTCAGGTTGGGCAGAAGTTTATTTGAGGCAATTAAAAGAACGTTTTCATATATAATGCACTTACTTAATGCCATTCTGTAAACACTTTTTCTGTGTTTGTGTCTCTTGTACTACTCGTGGTTAAATTCCTGAATGTCCATCATAAATAGTTTTGTTGCTAAGGTATTGTTTATACAGTGTAGGTGTTGATTATTGTTCTGGTTATTTGCAACAGAGCCATCTACTTTGGGGCCTATTCGACAGCCAAGGAGAAGCTGAATGGCGTGCTGGAGCCGGACTCTACCCAGGTGCACATGGTGTCTGCTGGGCTGGCAGGTAATGATGACTCCCCCCCTCCCCCTTCTGTCTGTTTGTCCCTGTCTGTCGCCGAGCGTTATCTCTGCCTGTCTGTTTGCCTGGGCAGTGTAAATCACTGATGGGTTTTATAAAATAAAACATGTTAAAGACTTATTCAGTTTGTCTTCATCAGAAAGTTTACTTTTCATCACTTTCACAATTTCAAATACCCCGGAGTTTCACATCACACCCCTCCCCTTTACCTCCCCCTTAATAGGATGGTGGGATTTTCACAAATTAAAAATTTGTGAATATCAAAAAGCATGCAAAATCTTACAATTGATATATTTTCCAAGTAGGCATTATTACGAAGCTGTTTTATGTATAGAAATATGAAATATAAACTATAGGTGGTTTATCAGAAAGCACAATTTAAGACTCTCAGGATCAAACTGACCTCGACCTTGATTGTGATGAAAACAGCCTCACTGTGAAACAAAACCTTCCATTGAAGATGCATTTATCCATGTTTGTAACAATTTACTGTAGTCCTGATCAGACTACGCACCCCCCTGCTTTTTCTGGTTCAAGACGACCAGGCAGAGTGTTTTCTGCTGATCAATGCTACGCAACCACTAAAACTGTATATTTGTAATTATACAGTTTAAATTACCAAAAAACTAACACAAAATCTCAAGTACCATATGAATACCTAACCTCCTGGCTGTTTTCTGTTCAGATCATGGTAACCACGGTTGGTAAAATCATATAGCTCTTGCTATCAATCAACAGCCAAGCCGCCTCTCAATTCATCCAATTGGACAATAGAAGAAAAAACGCCAATCATGTTGGCTGTTTTTTCAACCCTGTTGTTAAGCCATCTTCTATGTTCATGGCAGCCTTGCCAGGAAACATATAGTTGAGGAGACGCACGATATATCAGCATTCTTAGACTTTGATGCAAATAAAACCCGGCAGCGAGACAATTGAGGCTGCTGCAAGTATATATTTTTATTTGTTTGACAACCCTCACGGTCCTCAAAGTTTAGGTTGTGCTTTCCTCCTCTCGCAGCTCTTTTGTCACCCATGTCCTCCATTATTTTTTATTCCCTCCTTGCCCTCTCATCCTCTTTTGATTTTAATTTGAAGCCTCTCCAGAGGACTGTAAATGGTTTAACATCATAGTTGTTACTTGAACAGTGTGGTCTGGGCCCCCTTCTTTGCTCTGTGTGTGTATAGAGGAGAGAGCACGGCCCCCAAAGGTCAACTGGGGCCCCTGGCACTCGGGCGGACACGGCAGGTAGCATCCAATTTCTTTACACTGGTATGATGAAAACCATGGTCATTTTTATGAATATTAGACAGTTCATAATGGTTATTCATTTGTGATGATTTTATGGCATTGCTTATGGCACCGTGTTAGCTGCTGGTTTGTAGTTTTAGGTTCCTATTTTAAGGTTACTCTATTTATTAGTTTTATCACAAACACCTCCCCTTCCCCTTGTTTCATAAACAGAGTAAAGTTATGACACATAATCTGGATTTTATGTTGTCAGCACAAAAGAAATGCTAACCTTGTCACTGCTTCAGGTTATAGGTTGTTATTGTTGTGCTCCATTTGGTCTTTTTCATGCATCGAAACCATTTCTGTCTCATTTCAGTTTCAGCGTTTATCCAAGAGGCTGGCAATATGTTGACATTGCTTCCTCTTTTTGGATTAATTTTTGGAAAATAAAAGAGTGTTCCTTCTCAAACTAACCTCAACAGTACTGGCACCAGTTTAAAAAACACTCATTTGTACTTGTATGTGTTTAATATGCAGTAAAGGAACAAAGATGTTATGGAGTTGGGCAACCGACCATTTTAGAAAAGTCAGTCTAGTGTTTTTTTTTCCTCATGTTGCACCCATTTAGTCATCCGTGTAGCTGTTGCATTCATTTATCTGTAGATCTGAAAAAAATACCTCTGTACATGTACTGCAGGTCTAATTTCTTTCACTGTTGCTGCACAGATACACCTTTTGTGCTTGTGCTAATTTTTCATGCAGCGTTAACGTAAGCCTCACTAACTTTATGAAGTCTCTGCTTCTTCTGACGTTCTTGCTTGGAATCATGGGCTTTCTTGATCTTGGAAAAGAGAGGCTACACAAAATTCCCTTATTAATTGAGACATGTTGTCCTATTGAGACGAACCATGTTATAAAGGAGCAGCAAAATATGCTACTAAATAAGCCTCAACATGGAAGGAGAAAAAATGTTCATCAATAAACAAATTTAACTAAAAGTATTAATATCAAAGAATTCAATTCATATAATAAGAACAACAACAACAACAACTACAACTACATAGAATCAGCCTCTCGGTTAAACATTACACTTAAAATGTACATTAAAACCACAACTTGGGGACATTCAGTGGAAAACCGTATTTGAAGTTGTGATTTGCAGGGTCCTTTTGTGCGACATTGGGGAGGACTTGTCCTTCAGGAGTTATTTGATGTGGTTTCTAGAAGGCTGGCTCCCTGCAGACACATTTTAAGGATTCTTTAGTGTTATATTTTCATTGATCCAAGTTTTTCCAGAATGAGCTTTGGCTGATATTTGGTGCTGGCCGACTTCCATTCACTGTTCCACCTCATTTATTCACTTTCCGATGATCAACCATCCTCGTGTCATCACATATTCATAAAAGTGTGTCACTCCTTTCATCAACATTGTCCACCGCTTTCAGTCTCAAATACTCAACGACAAGGTTAGCATTTCCACCCTCCTCTTTTAATTTTATACCTTAGTTCAGTATGCAGCTGATTTAATTATTAATCAATATATATATATTGTTCATTAACTGATAACAGCAGAATTGTTCTGAAGAATTCAATTCAAATTAAATGTTCTTCCTTTGTACTTTGTGTTTTACCTCACTCTGGTGAAATGGAGCTGGAGTTTTGGATTGGGTTGGCTTGTGTTCAGTCAACATTCCCTTATTGTAGTTAAAAAAGAGTAAAGGGAATTATAAATTGTAAGTGAAAGAAATTGAAAACAATTTAGTTCTCTAAATAAGAGTCAGTTAAAGGGTGGGTGGCTAGTGGGGTTGGGGGTGGATGTGACTGCTGCTTGTGTGCGATTGTGGTACAGAAAAGCCTGTGTCTATTTTAGGGCTTTACTGTAATGCTTTCACCCCTGCGTGATTGGGTGGGAGACCCCCGCCATCTGTGCCCCCCATATCTGCAGGCTACTAGCTGCAGCGGGGAGGAGCTGGAGGAGCTTTGCCCCTCCTTCGTGAGTACACGCCATAGACGCTACTTCCTTCTACTTGATTCTTTTTTCTTCTTCCTCTTTTTGTTTCTTCTCTCCTTCTCTTCCTTCAACAGACCTGTGTCTTCCTCTCTTCTTCACGCAGTTGCCTTAACGTAGGGCAGTGTTGCATTGATGCACTAGATGTGACAGGTCTCTTTCTAGACTTGCCTTCGTCCTAGCTGTTTTCTGCAACGGCCGTGTTTTTATTTCATTTTTGTGACATCTTATGTATCAGAAACTTTTAGAGAGACTTTGTGTCATTTCATAATAATACTAAGTGGACATTAGTTAGCTTTACAAAACACACATCAAACTTTAATTACTGTGCATTTCCCAGTGTTTCTACTTAATAAAAACAAAATAACATCCTCTCCTGTAAATAACTCAAACATACACATGTACAAACTCACATCCGATTAGGATATACTTTCAGGGACCTCATTATTGAGTGACCCAAGTTTAAAACAAAACTAGCATTTATTTTGGCTGAAGGCTGATTGACATGTACACTAGTGTTGCTCACCAGCAGGATGAAAAGTCGGAACAAAATTTCCCGTCAGACTTTCCACTTTAGTCCTGCTGAATAATTGAAGAATCCCCTCCAGACACCATCTTGTTTCTCTGTCCTGTAGTGGTGCTAGTATCAGGCCTACAGCCTGTCTCTGGTGTCCAACCGGTCTTTTAGAAGTCACAGAATAAACATAAATATGTTAATTCATTGACTAATATAGAGGGAACATTTTTACTGATGAACCAACATTAAAAGAACATTTATAGCAATGACTAACTAATGATATCGAAGAATCCAACCTGTGTTGTGACTCCCAAGTTGTGGAATGATTTTCTTGTGTTAGGCCAATACTTTTGTGTGTATTTCAAAGCGCATTGAAAGTAATGATATTAAAAAAAAACAGACCGCCTCCGTAAAGTCATTAAGATGAGCTTGTGTCTCAATAGCAAATGAATTTAATTAAGAACAGAGCTCTCATTATCACTTCAAAGAAATGAATACTCTGCAGTATAAACAATCTGCCACACTCAAAGGCCTAAAATGACTTTTGCTTCTGGCCTCATTTCCCAGTGTTTCAGTCAGATAAGTTATTAACATAACAAATGGAAAAAAGAAAGCCTCCACTGCTGCTGCCTTTATGCACTGTTAGTTAGATACTTTACTTCAGTAAGAGAGCTTTTGTTTACATGCACTTGTGTAGCATTTCATATGAAGAGGATCAATGTGAAAATGGAAAAACATGCATTCCTGTGTGTAGCTAAATAATTCTGATCTTAAAAAATGATTTAACTAACACCAACATCTATACAATTATTCTCTGAGAGTATTAAAATATCTCATAGTAAAGTAAAATTCTGAAGTTGATCCTGTTTAGTGAAGTGCTTTTCATTGTCCTTGTGCAATATATAGAATATGTAATATAGTAGATTAGATTGTGTTCTTCAAAATGTCTGTGCGTCTGTCTGAACCTCTGTCCTCCTCTGAAATTCCCAGGGTTCACCGCCATCACAGCCACCAATCCCATCTGGCTGATCAAGACCCGCCTGCAGCTGGAAACCAGGTAAGGAAACTTACACTCTAACAATAAAAATAATAATGAAATCATGTTGTTGTTGCACATGGATTAAAAGTCTCTGTGTGATTCCAGAAACAAGGGTGAGCGGCGAATGAACGCCTTCGAGTGCGTGCGGCGGGTTTACCAGATGGACGGCCTGCGAGGTTTCTACAGGGGAATGTCAGCTTCATACGCTGGCATCTCTGAGACCGTTATCCACTTTGTCATCTATGAGAGCATCAAACGCAAACTACTGGAGTACAAGGCCCAGTCCAGCATGGACAAAGAGGAAGAGACTGTCAAGGAAGCCTCAGACTTTGTGGGCATGATGTTTGCAGCAGCTACCTCCAAGACCTGCGCCACCTCCATCGCCTACCCTCATGGTAACCTTGTTTCTCTTGTAGCATGAAATATAAAGCATTTCCTATTTTTCCTTAAACTCCATAAAAGAAAATACTTTCTGAGTTTCCCACGGCACAAACCGACTAGTTCCAACTGAAGAATTGAACGTTAAAAAACAGGTCCTGAAATATATGCACTTGTTTTAACAGGGTTCCTCTCTGTTTAAAAGTGTAAACTGCAGGAAAATGCTTCTTTTTGATCAATTTTTTCAAAGTTTGAATGTGCTTGAAACCAAATCTACTCAGTAGAAATGCATTCAACACAATCTGGTGTTTCTTCTATACACAACCGTAATGTAAACCAACATTTTTTGAACTATTTGAAATGAAAAGATCTCATCATCATATTTGTTTGTTGGCTGCTTGATCAAAAACCAGACGCAGAGTGAACCACGGTTAGCTTATCATTAATCCTGATCAAAAATGTTTGGCAACTGAATTAATAGTTAAAATTTTAATGTGATGATAAAGAGCCTAGCAATTATTGGTTTAAGTAGCTTATACATTTCTCTTGCAAAGCTGTACAACCTCTATTTAAAGAAAGGCAGTTTATTCCCTCAACACAGGGTAGTGTTTACAAGTAGTTTTTGTAAAAAAATCACTCCTCTCTAATGTTCTCCCTCTCTTAGGGACTCTAAAACAAAAGACTGTTCCCCTTGTTAATAGGATTGTAACAGAAGCTTTGCATTAAGACAGGAAACTAAGCTCATCAGTCAACACATTTTAATTGTAGAATTTTATACACGTCATTTATATTATACAACGGATAAAGCATATAAAACATGTTACATTTATAGTGAGAGAGTGACTCACACTTTCTTATCGGAAAATATGATGCTCCCCTTATGCTATAAATATCACTATCTGTCTCCGACTACGCACAGCCCACAGCTGAATGCAACACTTGAAACACCCGTTGCCTAAAGTCATTCTGGGACAAATCAATATCTCTAATACCTTATTTATAGTAAATCAGTAAGGGGGTATACAAAAAGATGGATCAATAAATAGAAGTACCTTTTCTTGAGACTTCTAAAACAATTTTCTTCTACTTCTCTCCAATCACAGAGGTGATCCGCACACGGCTACGAGAGGAAGGCAGCAAGTATCGCTCCTTCTTCCAGACTCTGCTGTTGGTGTCCAGGGAGGAGGGATACCGGGCGCTGTACCACGGCCTAACCACCCATCTCGTCAGACAGATCCCCAACACTGCCATCATGATGTTCACCTATGAAGTGGTGGTGTACCTGCTCGGCCGTTAGCCCACCAGGTATGTCTCCTTCCTGTTTAAAGAGGGAGACAGTAAGCAAATGACTTAGAAGGAAGCCCTTGGGTGAGGGAAAGCTAGGACGATATGTTAAAATGAAGACCAAAGGAAAACTGATAATACTCTAATGGACCAGAAGAAAAAAAAAAGACAAAAGAAGAAAATTGGAGGAAGGGAAATCCCTTTCTTAACCATAACAGCATTATCCTCACCAGTTCCCTATATCAGGTTCTTGATACTGATAGAGTTCCCAAAAAAGGTCATAGGAGGAGGAATTAGGCACTGACAGGAAAACAGATAAAGAGTTTGGCACCTAAGGCCACCCCTAAAAATGTATTTAAGCACAATTCAGTGGCCTTAACTGAAAATGGTTTAAGTTTGCACCCTTCCCTTGAAAAACTGCCTTTTCACTCTCGGAAAGAGACGATATTGTAAAAGGGGGATGCTTGGAGGCAATTAAAATTTGACAGGAGGTAGGACAACTAATGTAGGTCAATCTCTATTGGCACTCTTTGTCGGCACTGGTCTTGCTTCAGTGCTGTGAGGCTAGTTTACCATCAGATGTCTTGCATTTAGGTAACGTGCGTTGCAAGCAGAATGTCAGAAGGAAGCAGGAAACAAAGAGATAGGTCTGTTTTTAAAGTCACAATCTTTGCACTACAAAGAAGTGTGGCTTCAAGCATTCCCCTCCGAACACTGCAGCCCCCCTCCCCCTATTGATGGCCTGAAGTTTATACACAGCAGTGAGCTTTCTTGCC
Source organism: Eleginops maclovinus (assembly GCF_036324505.1). Classification (NCBI taxonomy): domain Eukaryota; kingdom Metazoa; phylum Chordata; class Actinopteri; order Perciformes; family Eleginopidae; genus Eleginops; species Eleginops maclovinus. Next base: position 11,160,683 of record NC_086354.1, read on the forward strand.
TTGAACAGGAAAACACAGATAAGCTTGTGAAGGCTATCACTCCCACACATGCCTCAGAAACTGGCTTGTGTTTCTAAAGATTTGGATGAAAGGCTGATATTCAGTGTTTCCCCCATTCCTCTATAACTCTACGCCTGACAGTGACCTGCTTCGGGTGAAGTTGGCCTTCTGTGTCCACAGTTTTTATTTGTTAATACCAAAATAAGATTGGCAGAGAGGGCCAGCTTCTGCCGGCACACATTCGCTGGACAGGACTTTAAAAATCTTGTGTGAAAAACACGAGACTGACGTGTCCTTTCGTATCCTCTATTTTTTGAGATGTGTGATCAAAAGGTACCAAGACTGAAGTATCTACTATTGGAGTGCCACTACTTGAATAAAATGTGACGGTGTGGGGAAATGTTGGAGCGGGAAAATGTTGTTGGAAGTCTCATCATCGCCCCATAACCTGTTTGTGTGTGTATGTTTAACACATGGATCACTTTCTCACCCGACTATGTTTTAAGAATGTGTGTGTTTGAGCCTCTGCGGTTCATGTGTGCCTGCATGTATATGAATTATTATCTACTCCAGATTTCCCTCCACTAACAAATAATCTTGCAAGACACTGCGGCTGAGTGTGGAGACTCTTACTCCAGTCCTTCCTTCCAGTGGCTTCCAACTGACCTGATAACATGCACTTTTGTGGCCTTTTAGGGCTTGTGCTTTGAGTTTTATTGTGTGGACGGTTTGAACTTGTACATTGTAAAAGAAAAACAAGTATTACTGTATATCAAATGGTATTTTGCGCAACTGTTCTTAAAGCAGATATATTGTACAGTTTAGATTCCTCAGTAGTTGTGAAGGATGTCCAAATGTGTGTATATAATATAGATACTGCATATCATCTATTGTTTTTCGTTCCTAGGCCGTGTACGATCATGCTGTAGTTTGCATTTGCAATTTATTGTTTGCATTTTTGTGCAATCTAACCTTGTTTGACATTGACTGTTGACAATTGATTTTGCTTGACTGATTTCTCTTTCAGTATAAACTGTGAGTTTATTTGTGTGTCGCTGTAACCCGTCATGCAAACATTTATTCTTATGCTTATGCTTACAAATTCTGCAGGACAAATACTTACATGAAAGCATTTGTGCAGGAGCGCTGGTTACTCAGTTTTACTTCTTTCATAAAACTGTTCCATATTGCAAAGATTGGATGTTTCCATCATTGTTATTGTTTACATTGTTCAATCTTTCTTTCACGGTTTTGGTTCACCTGGCAACATGTTCTGAATATGAAGATGCAGTAACTTTAATGCGGGAGTTCAACAACTGGAATTGTCTTTCTACAACACTGTACACAGTTGGAACTGTTAAAAACTGAATTTCAAAAAGAATTGCTAATCTGTTACAGAAAAGGCTTTTGTTAAATGTATCATCAAAATCTGGTAAAAAGTTCATATAATATACATAATCACGTAATCAAAGTACCTTTAAAACTTTATTATTGTTTGTAATCAAGCCCTCTCTTCACAGTATATAACTGTGGTAATATCAGTGAATACTCATTTCCCATTGGAAATGATAAAGTCTGCACAGCTTTCATGTTTAAAAAATAAGTATTATATTTAATTTGCCGACTATAGTAAAATCCGGTGCATTCAGGCATAATGTTCCCAAAGGTGTTTTTGTACAATTCAGGAGGCAACCCGATGCCTGTGTTGTAATAGTTCTGCCTTTGGCTACATTGCAGTAATATTTGAGGTCAAATAACAAAATGTGAAACGTACAGACAACTGGACAAACAGTGCAAACATTTCACTCTGCTGTGTAGCTCTCATTTCAGTATTTGTATGCAATTCACTTTCTTTTTTGTATGATTAACCAGGAGGCAGGATTCAATGAAACCTGCAAGATTGGTTTTTGCCAGCTCAATCATTGATATATTTTTTTCGTGTGTTTGTTTTTCATCAAAAATAAATAAAAATCCTCTTGCAACTAATTAGGTAATTTCAGTTGTTTTATTTTACATGTATTCAACTATATTATCCATGTATTTGCATTTTTTAGCCCCTACAGTTGAAAAGATTCCGCGTTAGTATTTTTGGATAATGAATGAATGAAATTCACAATACATGACTTAAGTATTCTAAATATTAGAATAAGATCCTTTCAGTTTGCACATTAAAAAGTATATATCCTAAAATACCTTCATTTTGAATGAAAAGGTTAAAAAACTCCAGTTTCAATGTTCGTAAGAGTGAGCTTAATCCCTACTTAAAGACAATTTTGTCTTGCAGGTGCTCAGAATACATAGTATAATAAATACGTTTTTATGTATATGTATATCAATACACAGTGTATATACAATATGTACTTACAACATTAAGGTAAATGCAAAGTATAATAATACATCATCTAGAAAGTAAAGTATAAAAGGTATAGATGGAAGAAAAGTCAACGAACTGTTTGTATTTACCTATAATCACCGACAGGGGGAGGCAAATAGCTTCTGAGGGAATTGACTGTTGTGTGTTCAAATTTTATTCAATTGTGTCTACTTCCACTCTGAAATTACAGTCCAAATTGTCATAAAGAAGTTTTCAATAAATCAAACAAGACACACACACACACACACACACACACACACACACACACACACACACACACACACACACACACACACACACACACACACACACACACACACACACACACACACACTTTGCCCATGCCATCATGATCATTTTATGCTCAAACATTAGAGGCCAATAAAGTGATCGATTGTGTAATACCTGGAAGAACATTGGATTAATCCATCATCAGATATTGTGGGTTGAACTCAATAATTTATTGGAAAAAATGGCCATTAGACATGATTTTATATTGATCTGGTAGTGCAGCTGTTAGGGTTGATTGGCACAAACAGCACACAGCGCTCACACTGCCCCTATTACAACTCGATGCAAATCAATCAGCTCTGTTTCGTTCTAATTTAACATATCAGCCTACATTTCCGATATAACAGCACATCAGTCTATTGGGTGTGGTTATTTATCTTAATTGAATACCACTTAAAATCTATGTTTTTTGTGAAAATATTCTGATGGAAACAACAATATGGAATTTTCACAAGAGCAGAAACAAAGCATGGGGATTGTGACACCTTCAGGTGCTGTCGGAATCCTAGGGTGTATTGACTGAAATACATTTTAAAAAAGAAAAGCGGGGGGAAACTAAGGTGTTTTGATGAACAAACAAACCTTAGGTCCTACTGTGAAATGAACGTACTCAGATGTCATTTACTAATGTCCAATTAAAAAATGTCTCCATAGAAATGTTTATTTTGTTGTTTACATATTCTTTACTAGGACTGTCCTGGAAAGATATCATCCGCACATATAGATAAAGAACAACAAAGCAATATAGGCTACTAACAGAAATATAAGCAATGCCATTATAAAACAATAAAAGGAAATAAAACTTTTTGTTTAGGGAAATAACTTGATATATAAAGGAGAACAAATAAGATACTAATTACAATACAGCTATGTAAAAGACCAAGGGTTTTGAAATAACGATTATTTGATAAATGTATGTAAAACTGTTTGTGCAGGTATTAGTATGAGGTCAACAGTTGTAATAGCGGCTGCATTAGTAGCCTACTGATGTTATTTTTGCACAGCTCCATTAATTGACCCAAAATACATTGAGTTTACGAGCAGACCCTGAACTCAACATAGGAGCCTGAGCCAATAGCGTGAGAGGAGAACGCTGTGTTGTGGTGGAAGCGACCAATCAGCGCTCGTTCTGCGGAGTAAATTGACACTCAGCATCGGGTCCCTGGTGCCTGGATGTATCGAGCTGCAGTTTGCTGCAACAAAGAAACCGTCGCTACATCGCCAAAACACAAGTAACATTGCCGGAATAACCTTGAGGACATTTGCGGATAACGGGAGAGACTCGATCCTTCTTCCTTTATGGAGACCTAATCCGAGAAAAGTGTCGTTCAGAGAGGAGCTGAGTTTGTGTTAGGTGAGTGTTCCTCTGTTTACACCGGATGAGCTCACCACAGGAACTGGAGCACGCGAGAGGCAGGCGAGAAAACGATGTGTTTTAATTAAAAAAGTATCTTAAAACTATATTTAGACCATTAATTGACTTTTTACATTTATATTTTAAACTGACATAACAACTGTTCCCCTTTTTACAGCGATGGTTACTACTAGTTTGTACCTTATCTTTAATGTCAAGCTGAAGCTCTTACAGGTTAACATAGGAAATACTTGGGCACAGCTTACCTCGATGTGCAAGGTGTCATGTAATGACATATTGTGTTTACCTCTCACACCAATAGCACCTCATCTGTCGTCCTACCTCACACAGTGATGTGATGGATATGTTGACTGAATCACGGTATTGCATGTAAGTGGTGTAAAGGGATGTATTATAAATGAGCAATGAGAGTTGTGCATTTATTAGAAATCCAAAGAAACCCTGGATTCAAAAGGTATACCAGTAGTTCAAGAACGTTGTGGCTCATCATGACCTGTGATCTTGACCTCTTGAATGGGATCCAACTCTTGTGAGGACCCCTTGTCAATCATTGCTTGTCTTTCAGAGTAGTTTGACCCAAAGTGATATTTCTGAGATTGTTTAATTTGAGCGTTTGACAGCCATAAACAGGTGAAACTCTCTGGTATTTCACAATAAATGAGAGAAGATTTATAATGTTAGTCAAAACTGTTAACCCCTCCCTCTGACTTTTCTTCTGATATCTGAGGGATCTTGGTTAGAAAACACTGGGTTATACAAAGTGCACTGTCAATGTAAAGTTACCTTCGTTTCAAAAAGATTAACCTTTAACAACCAACATTTGCTGTTTTGTATTTTAATCTTAATATTCAACAGAAGTGCCACGGGAAGTGTCTCTCTATAACCACAGTAGTTTTTAGATAGTTAAAATCCATTTGGTAACAATGCCTTTCCTCGCAGAACTCCCATTAGTGATGAATTCTCTCTGTGGGTCCACCTTGACATTTACTCGGCTCTGATGGGTAAGGTGACAAGGACATAAAAAATGGAGTGCAGATGGTAAGAGCAGGAAGGGGAGGAGTAGAGAGAGACTGTAAAAGAAGAGCTGCTGAGAGTGTAGGGAGAGGAACGGTAAAGGAGAGAGATCAGTGGAAACGGTGGTATAGTCACTCCCTCCTCACATGTGTGCAGCATCTTCATTAGGTTCAATACAAGGGAAAGGCTAAAAAGAGAGTGTGTGTGTGTGTGTGTGTGTGTGTGTGTGTGTGTGTGTGTGCGTGTGTGTGTGTATGTGTGCAGAGCCTGTGTGGGTGGAGTTTCCTGGTTGATTGATGACCTGTCGGGATAAGGGAGGGGTGGCTGGTGGGGAGAGAGATGCAGGGATGGAGAGATGAAGGAGGAGGAGGAGGAGATGGAGCATTGTAATGTTGACAGGGAGTCATTTATCTGTCTGCTGGATCTGACCAGCCGGTCACTGCGGGAGACCAGTCTGCTCACCAGCACCTCCCCTCGCCTTTTTCTTCTCCTTCTCTTTAATCTTTCATCCATACTTTTGTACTTTCCCCCTCTTCTCCTTCCTGTTTGGCACTTCCCCTGGTATTCCCCATCAAACATTATGTTGCATACATCTTCCTCGCCTGCCTCCTCACAGCGCTTTGTTTCCTGTCCTGTTCTTCTGCGTTCCTGCCTCTTCAGCTCTTGAACTCACTGACACTTTAACTGCTGACGCTTCAACTTCAGTGGAACTTTTCCGACTGTTTGTGAAATTCTGATAGTCTTCAGTACACTTCAGCTGCTTTCAGTACTTTAATCCTAATCCGCCACTGCTTTCACACATGATAGCAATAAAGCTGTTTTATACATTTCAATTACTCTTATCCAACATGCTTCAACTGATTTCACCTCAAGTAACACTCTGTGTGTTAGTTTTTCTTTTCCACACCTGCAGTTTTCAGTGTAAGAAAACACATTTGCATTTTTCCTCCTGCCGTTTCCAGTGTTGTACATTCTTTGAATTTTTTCTCTCCTCCTGCTCAGCTCTCTCCCTCCTAATCTGTTTCCTCTCTGTCTTTCTTTCCTGCTATTTCCCTCCTTAAAAAAATCTCCCCTTGTCCCCCTTATCCCTCCAGAAGGACTAATAAGCAGCATTATGAGTCAGTGTGAGGAAAGAGGCAGATGGGACTCAGCTTGTAGGCCAGATAAGGGTTTTTAACTCGGCTGTGTCTTATCACACCCTGTCACTGCTACTTAAACTGAGCAGATACTGACTGGCATTATCTGTAGAGCGGTAAAAAATCTTTAAACTGAGATAGTGGAACGTCTGCCTGAAGCTTGTTGGAGTAATCCCTGTACAGAAGGGTGGCAGTGATGTCAGATTACTTATTTAAATGCAGACATGGGCAACTTTTATTGGGTTCTTCTCAAAGGCAATAACCGCAGAGGACTTAACTCTGTTATTGAGCATCAAATAATTAACCTCTTGCTCACATAGTTAACATTTAAATAATTTGTCTTGCCGGTTGCTGGACAAATTGCTAATCTGCATTCTGCTCAGTGCCCATCGTGTCACGGTGCTCATCATTCAGTGACGCACTAGGTGATATGGTGACAAGACAGCCAACATTATCAGTAGGAGCTGTTTTCCATCAGCTGTCATTATTTTAAATTACTTTATTTCCTGCCTCCCCCACTGTGTTTTTAGTGTGCCACTGTAGAGTACCACAGTAGGCTCAAAGATCTGAACCTGTGAAGCCTCAAATTAGTCTCAATGAAGGTGCGGAAAAGATCATAGAGTGCTGTGTTTCTAAAGGTGAGAGTCCCATTTGGCAAGCATGAGCAAAGTGTTGAATTGGTGTTTTGAAGCTATCTGTGTGATGAACTACGGTTGCAACTAGCAAACATTTTTCATTAGTGATTCATCATCCGTTATTTTGTATGAAAAAAGAAAGTGTAAAAACACCATCTCAGTATTTCCCAGAGCAGAAAGTGACTTCCTAACGTTGCTATGTTTTGTCTGACAGATATTTCTAAACACAAAGATTTGAGACAACTTAAAGCAACACATCCTTATATTTATGAAGCTGGAACCAGTAAATGTGCGGGATTTTAAGCCAAGCCATCTTCACGCTTGAGGGATGTCAACGAGTCAGGCTGTGGTCCAGACTGAAATATTTTGATAACTACTGGACGGATTTCCATAAAAATGTCTACAAACATCCAACCCCTCTAAGGATAAATTGTAATAACTATGATTCCTTAACTTTCTATTCTCTGAAACTCTGGGTATTTTTTCCTAATAACTTTATTTTTAAAAAGTTAGTAAAACGTCATCTGTAAAGAACTATGTAGTTCAGTAATAATATATGGGGGAATAGAAACCTATTTGCAAAAAAATAAGAATAAACTAAAGTTAATATTAATTCATTACAAATGTATCTTTAGAAACGTTATGTCCCATACATTTTGGCTTGAATGCTCCCCTGCTGATACGTTTAACTGTTCAGCCGACCCTGATTAAAGTACGCTCAAGGTTATGCAGGCATCTCAATTAGGAATTGGAAAAGTGCCAAATTAGTACCAAATGACATGTGTCTCAGCTGTACAAGTAATGCCAATTAGCAAATGTTAGCAATTAGCATGCAAATATGCTAAACTAAGGTAATGAACATGGTTAACATTATACATGCTATACACCAGATTGTTTAGAATTGCCACTGTAAGCATGTTAGCATGCTAATGTTAGCATTTACTCAAAGCGCCAGTGTGCCTAAGTAAGAGCTTACTGAGCCACTAGCATGGCTTTAGGCTGATTAATCATCCGACAATCAACTTATTCAGCTATGTATGAAATGGATAATTGGATAGCTTTTTGTCAGTCTGTCTAGTCCACCATTTCATTTAAATATTTCCGCCCAAGGACAGACATGTAAATGTGCGTCTTAGACCGACAGATGGGAGTGGGAATTACTTTTTATGCAGCAGCCTTTTGTTAAGTCAGTGATAGACTGCTGAGCCTACAGCAAAATCACAGACGCACTCTTGAACACAGACACACATATTCAAATACACACATGTCACTCAACGAAAACAGAACTCTCATGCACCGCTGCGCTCTAAAGTCAAGACATCAGCAGAGGGAAAAGAAACAGGAAGACAATGTGTTCCTCCTGCCCTTGACAGGCACTGTGCAACCTGTGTGTGTGCACACTGTGTGTTTGTGTGTTGTACCTGCTTACTCACAAAGGTCATTACAATGACAGAATAACTCCAGTAATGGTGCACTTTAAAGTACGATGGGTTGATCCCTCCTGGAGCCCGGCAGGCCACTGAGTGGCAGAGAGGTTGTCTATTTCTTGAAAGTCTCTTGTGTGCAACTTTACTGTTGCTTTGCTCCTCTTTGTTTTAGCTTGCTCAGCAGTTTATCAGGGCGAGGTTGATGCTGCTTGTCATCTTGTTGTCATCCTGTGTGATACGCTCGGGTTTGTCAAGCAGTGGAGTCAGGGCCCTTCAAGAGGAAACATCAAATCATTAGTGTTGTGACAAACGGATTAGTTACAGATAATGTGCACTTTTGTTAAACTGGTGAATGGTCATATTAGTCAATCTTCCTTCATCTTGTCACGTATTGTTGGGTTTTACTGTGGGTCCCTCTCGTCGTGTCTTGACATCTTGTCAGATCTCATTGGAAATTTACTCTATCTTTTAGCTTCTGAATTGAAGTAGCAAGGTGCTCATTAACATATAGATGACAGGAGGGTGTAAGTTGCTGTGCTCATGCTCATTCGTCATTTTATGTTGATTTATTGTGTCTGTGTGTCAGTGAAGCGTCATTATGTGTCAATGTGGACAATCGGCTCTGAATCCGCCGCCTCATCCTGCAGTCTGGCTGTGGTTTCACAGCTTCCAGGAGACGATCTGATAGCTTTTCCAGTTGGATAACATCGATTGACTAATCCTGGAATTCAAGGCTGGCATGTGTGTGAAAACATAATGCGCACAGGGTTTGAGTGCTCTTGTATGCCCTACATGAACAACAATGTCTTCTTGGTTGATTTAAGGTGACTTTTGTTTTACGAAAAGCAAAATAATATCCTGTCAGAGACTCTCTCTCTCTCTCTCTCACTCTCTCTCTCTAAAAGCTTTAAAGTCTTCTCATGTATCATCTCAGAGCGCTTTGTTAACAGGAATCCTTGCTGGTCGCTCCAACTATTTACTTAAAACCCCCAAAATAGACTAGACAGCACGCTACAACACATCATATTCGCTCTAATATTGGATGTCAGATTAACGCAGGGAATTGTACTGAAATGTTGCCTTGCAGCTGGGCAAAACGTTAATAGCACAGTAATTCCAAAAATGTTATTGGCAACAATTAAAAACAAATATTTTATTTAGGATCTCCTGATTATTACTATCCTGTGGTATTAACATGAAGCTATCAGTTCATACACACCAAGTGTATATGTTTTTACTATTCGTTTTGTGTTTTTAAACTGAAATTTTAATATTTTTGTTAATAGCCACCCCCATTTACTTTAATTAATAAAGATTTGTTCAGTTTTTAATTTCTTCGTTAACCGCTCCAGCAATTGAGAAAGTCAAATTCAAGGTAACAAAGGGTAATTAGTCAATATATATAATATATCAATTTATAAGGGAAGGCCTCAGTATGCTGAACCTCCATTCATGTAAATAACTTTTTTGTAAACACAGCAGCAATGATCATCCCGTTATCAAATAGTATCCTTTGCTGATTCTATAATTGGGTGCGTACCTTAGTCCAACAATATATCCCACTCTCCAGCTGTGTGGGTAGGCAGGTTTTATTCTTTCATTATAGACATGTCTAAAACTAACCCCGCTTTATTTTCCAGTGTGGATATTCAGGAATAGCTGTAAACACTCTTGCCTTGTTAAAAGCAACAAAAACAACTACCACCATAACTGATTATTGATTTTGATTCTTGGGACTGATAGGTCGATTTCGGTCTGAGGCTGTTGAGTAGGATTGCTGTTGTGATACTAAAGCTCTAATACATCTATAACCAGAGGACCAGCATCATTTCATCACAGAGAGGAATCAGCTGGGCTTTAATATTCACATTTAAATGGAGCTCTCTATGTCCAGTGAGCAAAACCAAAGGGAAAGTACCTTAAATATTGCTTACACTATGGGACAGCCGGTGTTTTAGAAAAGTGTGAGGGCATTTCCTCCCCTGCCTCCCACTCTCTCCCTTTTTTCCATCTTTGTCTCTCTCCGTGTATTTTCTGGCCATAATTACAGAGCTCATGAAAGCGTTTAGAGTCTCATGAATATTTAGATCTTGGAGGGGAAGTGTCAGGGGAGACCCATGTGTGGCTGGTCTGCCCTAATTATGGAGATAGGCTTCGACACACTCGCTCTCTCACACACACACACACACACACACACACACACACACACACACACACACACACACACACACACACACACACACACTCTTAGAGCGAGAGAGGACGGCCAGAAAATGATCAAAAGCGGCCAATTTAGGAAAAGTTAATATTGGCTTGAACAAAGGTGTCAGCATTCTGAAAAAAATGAAGTATGCAACACACACACACACACACACACACACACACACACACACACACACACACACACACACACACACACACACACACACACACACACACACACATAAACAGCACAGAGATAATGATAGCGCAGCTGGTTTGGGATAGCAGCTGTTTCTTCTGCTCCCTATTGTTTAATAGGGAGCTAATGATGGACTGTGTGTGTGTGTGTGTGTGTGTGTGTGTGTGTGTGTGTGTGTGTGTGACTGTGTGTGTGTGTGTGTGTGTGTGTGTGTGTGTGTGTGTGTGTGTGTGTGTGTGTGTGTGTGTGTGTGTGTGTGTGTGTGTGTGTGTGTGTGTGCCTTCTGGGGGCTTTTAGGCCTTTTTGATGCTATGTCATGCTAACTCATGGCAAGGATGAAGAGAAGTGTGACTCATTGACTCTGTGATGGGCGCCTTTGAGTCAAGGGGCGACAGGAGGGGGAAGTCATGCTTTTTGGTTTGAGAGAGCTGGAGAGGAAGGAAGGGCTGCATGAAAAGACCAATGCAGACACCCGAAAACCTCATCCAAGCTAAAAGAGGGTTGGTAAAAGGAGGGTGGGGAAAGGGTGGCAGTGGAGAGAGGAAAGAGGAAGTAAAGGGGTATTGTGTGTGTGAGAGAAGAAAAAAGGTAAGAAGCGTGTGAGAAAGACGCAAACGAGAGAGGAAATGCAATTTGAAGGAGGCTTGTAGTGTAATGAGTCAGTCTGGGAGGCTGAAGGATGGAGGGGATGTGGGGAGAGAGGTGTAAGGAAATGTGGGAGAAAGATCAGACACCTAGATGAGGAGGAGAAGAGCAGAAGGAGTACAGCGGAGTGTGTCACTGCAGATGGAGATGTCTGTAAAGGTGAGAAGTGAGGGTGGGGATTTCGAACACAACATGTTTAGTCCCAGAATAGAGAAGAGCATGGTAGTATGAATGATTCACTGGAGTGAGGTGTGTTTTATAAATTCATAGCGCTCACGTATTACCGCTGAACTGAGATCAAGAGTTAGAAATGATCCCTTGGGCTACCATACGCATATGTCGCTGTAAGATCACAGCACATTAGAAGCTAGAAGAAGCCAGAGACTGGTGAGGCCTTAGCACAGGATTTTATCACTTTTAAACTCCTCAAACTATTCAGTGACCCCTTTTATGGAAACATCTGAACTTGTTGTGCTAAACACTTATTTAAACAGACTGTCAGCCTGTAATTTCTCCCCTACGCTATCTGTATATTTAAAGTCGGCTGTCTGACACTTGTAAACACAACTCGCAAAGTCACACCCTCCCCCCAAGTTGAACAAAGTCAGAAATACGTCTCGTTTGGTTTTGGGTTTACACTTGTCTGAGGCCCTATAAAACAGTTATGAGGACGAGTGTCCATATAGTGTTTCTTATTAGTGTTAAGGTCTTATTTCAGTTCTTTCCGATTCAGGCAATGCTTTTGTGGCTTTACGAAAAGGGCGCTAGCACTCTTTATTTATTGTGTGGACAATTTGAGCACTTCTAGTTGAAGGTTTCCAGCGATTTCCTGCCAGAAAAAAAACAATCCATGGACTTTCAGCCTTACTCTGAATAACAGACAAGCTTCCAAATAAACACAATGGCAGAGGCACTCTCTTAAAAGAGTTCCTGACTCAAACTAATTAAAATACGAAAGTACCTTAAATTTGACGTAACCGTAGTCATTACTAAATTGTCAATACATAGCATTTATAAGCCTCTCTCATTAATTGTACAAATGTCTAGACTTGTCCTGTGATGTCATCGCTTGCAAGTCTTAAACATGATAATGATAGCCCTATAGATTTGCAAAAACGTGCAAAGTTCACTCACCGGAGTTTCACAAATCTAGGGTTATCGTCCAACAGGACTCCACCCATAAGAGAAGAGCAAAGTTTTAGCAAAGACAATATCGAATTGCATCAAGGGATATTATTGCCTGTGTGTTTCGGGATCTGACCCATATTTAAAGTCAGGATATCTGCTGCTTCTGTTATGACCAGCCTTTTAACAAATCTGTCTCTTTTGAATCGACCAACTTTATGGAAGTGCAATATTTTTTCACTGGAGAAAAAAACCTTTAAGCTGAGGATGATACAAGAGTTTAATGATCACAATATTCAGAAACTACACAAATACCATGCCAAAGCCCTGATGTAGCTCATTACTATAACGTTCCCGCTTGAACGCTGAGAACTCAGTCATTAATTAAAGACAACTTATATCTATAACCGACCCAAGTCTTTGCTAAATGTCCTGTCACTGTTAATTATCCGCAACACAGACCGGGAAGCTCTGTCGTCCAGCCACTGGAGCGCTGCGGTTCCAACAGGAGATCCGACTTGTCTGGCTGCCTCCATGTGGGAGCTTTCATCAGGCCACTTCACAGCCGCCTGAGCGGAAACCAGACCACCACCACGTGCTGTGAAGGCCCACTGCTGCCACACAGATGCTGACACACACACGCTGCTATGATTATGGACACAGGCAGACGCTTAAAGACACACAAACACACGTGTCAGCACCACTTATAACAGACCAAAGTTTGATGAGGTGTGTCACCAGTCTGAGGGGAGTGGAGCCCACTCTCTTACTGTGTGTGTGTGTGTGTGTGTGTGTGTGTGTGTGTGTGTGTGTGTGTGTGTGTGTGTGTGTGTGTGTGTGTGTGTGTGTGTGTGTGTGTGTGTGTGTGTGTGTGTGTGTGTGTGTGTGTGTGTGTGTGTGTGTGTGTGTGTGTGTGTGTGTGTGTGTGTGTGTGTGTGTGTGTGTGTGAGGGTGAGACAGAGAGACAGAGAGAGAGTTTGTTAGCAGTTAGTAATCACTTAATCACATAATACAGTCGCTGTTCATCAACCAACTGTAAACAGTTGCTGCACTTGACAGGCTTATAATGTCATAAACAGCAGCCGTGTGTTTATGAATATTAATGCGCATGTTTATGTTCAGCTGCCAGTAAAAGGCAGAAACAATGTTTTTCTTTTAAAGGTCATTTTATATCTATTTATGCATACTTTATTTATTAGCTGAGCATTTAAATAAATAAACCATTCCAGTGTAGCCTGCATTCGGTCACAGGGCTGTGTAACACTTTCACATTTTGTTTTGTTTGATCAAATGTAATGGGATGGTTTGGCACATTTTTGTTTTTGTTTTGTTTAAGTTAGTGGATATTTTCGGACCTAGAGAGGATATGTCATTATAATAAAAATGTCAAATATCACTCTCCCTCACACAATTTTTGCTTGTCAGTGCAGCTGAAAGGCAATAAGCCCTGCAGTGGGCTTTGATTGGCACAGTGTGTTCAGGAGTCCAGTCAGAACTTCTAGTGATTGATGTGGACAGTGTGTGATTTCTTTATTTTTTCCACCAGTGGGGAACCTGCTGTTTATATATCAACATGAGTTTGACGAACAACTTGAGACCAGGATTCAGTTTGTTATGCTAGAACTGAGTACCCTGAAAGCACAGTTTTTGAGACTGTTTTTGTTTTATACAACACAAAGCTTTATTTTTCTTATCACTATCCAAAGAAAACTGTTAAAAACATGCTTAACTTATATGCTGATAATGTTGCTTGTACAAATGCACAATTTAGGTTAATCTGCAAGGATGATCCTGAGTTTGTGTTGGCCTGATTTTTATTTAATTTTATGGCCGCTGACTTAAACCTGGTCTTTTTGGCACAATAGAAGACGTTATTAATATATTATCACAAATAAATGCTTAGCTTTGAAGGCACAATGAGTGGCAATATTCAGTAACACTTTGTACCCACAAATACCTTTCTAATTCAATAGCACAAACGTAATTATTTTGTGATTTACTCAGTGTAATTGGCCTCTTTTTCAATAGCATAGAACATTTTCATTGTAGCGGTAATTCGTTTTACCAAGCAGCACTCGTTTACCTCCTCGTGCTTTGTCACTCTCCATGCCATCTCAGTGTTTTGTTTGGGGATTACACATGCAATTTGCTTTTTGTTGCAATAAAAGCGCACCCGAATCAGTTCAAAAGGCTCTTCTTCCTCCTGTATTATTAGCTGTGACTTGGTCTTTATTTTGGATTACACCACGAGCATTATCTCCAGAATCATCACATTTTCGACAAAATACCTCGGTGTGGCATTTGAAACCAGCTACACTTTCAACAGCTTTTGAGCACACAACCAACTCGATACAAAAAAGAGTGTACTGGAGCTCTCAGAGAACACTTAGAGCAGAACACTGTGTCATCTCAGTCAGCACTTTACCACCGCATACTAAATCACACCGGAGAGATAGAGAGAGGTAAAGAGAAAGTGAGAGGAGAAGCATACTCTAGCACTTGTGTGGGATTACAGGAGACGTTGAGTAGAATCCAATGTGTGTAAACGAGCAGTAGAAAATGTTTGTATTTGAGAGAGGAAGAGAGAGATGGGTGAAAAGCTAGTGCAATAGATGTTAAGGGCACGAGGTTCACATAACAGGGAGAGCATCCCCCACTTATGTTTTATTCATCCATTCAGTTTTGTTATTCATTAAGCCAAGATCTGGGTCAGATACTGGAGCATGTGTAAGTGGAAGAAGAAATCAAAAGGAGGATAGATGTTTCTTTACGATGGAGACTGAAGTCTGCCAGTTCAGATGGAGGGATCCGTGGGCAGGGGCAGGATATGAGACAGGTACAGTGACAAAGAGACAGGCGTATGTGAGCCAGATGTTTGTCCTCTTCCTCTCCACGGTCCCTTGGCCGGAAACCAACAGGTGCTTGTATTTAAATGGCAGATGGCGACTGTTAGTCTAAAGAAAGAAGAAAAAAGCATCAGCTTTCTTCAGGGCTCATGCCTCCAAGCTGGGTTATCTGCGTCTGTAACAGATCTCATCGCCTTGAATTAGTCAAAGAAACAGGAGGTGGCTGTGAAACCAGAGAATCTGAACACCCGGGAGCATGTGTCTGTGTGTAGGAAGGAGAGACAGATAGAGACAGCTAGAGTGTGGATAAGACATAAAGCAATTAGTGGATTAATCTAATAGTCAGTCGTTGCTTTAACTATTAAACAATTTTGATAAGCGCTTAATCGTTTTGGGCCCATTTTCAAGCAGAAATACCCAGAATCTGTTATTTCTACTTCCGAAATGATTAATCACATAGGACTTCTGCCCTTTTTATGGTTCGAGGATATATTTAGTTACCATTCTAATAATATGAAGTCAACAGTGCTGATTTAATTGTACGCTGGATTCATGAGCTGCCACAATCTGACTTGCTTGAGGTGTAGAACTCGTCAATATCAATATCCTGTCCTCACCTTTTTTAGAGATTTTATTGAGAAAAGCTTTCTGGCGACACATAATTGAAAACTCCCGGTATAATATATATCTTTTATACGGGAGAGTGGCCCTAGGGAAATATTTGGTTCCATTTAAGGGGGAGGGGTGGTTAGTGAAAATGACATGGAGATGGAGCGAGCAGGAAAGCGGAGGAGATATGGAAACGATGGAGAAGATGATAAGAAGCTCATTATTCTGTTCCTATATTTGGCTCTATACATCCTCCACTCCTCTTGTCACGCGTACAGCGGAGACATCATCTGTGTAGGCCTCCATCCTACAGAAACGTGTCGCCTGCACACCCGTCTGTCTCTACGTGCTAGCGCACCTCCTCTGTACTTCTGTAGTTGTCATGGCAACATTAGATCGTCCGACATACGAGGGTGTTTACCGCGAGGTTGATGTATAATGAGCCGAGGTCTTTTGTTTTCAGGGGAAGATATTCATCAGTTTGACCTTTAACCCTCAGCAGAGCAGATAGCTGCAGTCTGAATGTATAAGCTCTTTCTGATGCCACATTCAGCTTTACTCTTCTCTCTCTTTACCTCACAGGAAGGTGCTGTTTCCCGACTCCCCCATTCATCACTGCTAGTGGTTACTTTTTTGAACCTGTCGGAGAATAGAGAGAACAGTGAGTTACACTAATATACTTAATAATCCAGTTTGTGGTCCCTACTCAGATTCCATATAGAGCTCCTGCAGATGATGTCATATATGCTGGTCACGTGACGAGATACGACAGGGGCAGCCATTTTGGCAGTCATCGCGGCAGTAAATTGACAGGCACTGGCAGACTGTCAAGGATGGTGGATAACTGCTGTGCACCAGGTTGCACAAATAGGCGTGGGAAAAAGAAAGGTGTATCGTATTATCGCATTCCTAAAGACGCGGAGAGGAGGGAGAAGTGGATTGGAGCGATTAAAACAGCCAGGAGCCTTCAGAAAAAGACTGAAAGATGGGACCCCCCGGCCGTTGGCTTTCGCTTATGCAGTGATCACTTCATATCAGGTGGGTGAAGGAATACAGTACAATGCTACAAAAAGTTTCTGGTCAGTTTAATTAAATTTAATTAGTTTAATTTAAGAAGTAGCACCCAGTTATTATAGCTAACGGACACTGTGATGTCCCTTTTTAACTCAACAAGTGTGGCTCTGGCGCAGCCTAGCCAGTTAGCAAGTTAGCTTGTAGCAAGCTAGTGGTAAACAAACCCGTGTTGAAATATTCCTTCTTATTTTGTAGGGAGAAAGAGTGATAATCCGTTGAGTCCGGATTTTATCCCCTCAATTTTCGATTACCTTCCATCTCCAGAGAAGAGGAGACATAAAACGAGACTGGAGGTTTTTAACAGAAGGCAGAAGGCTAAACTGCACAAAGTAGAGCAGGCAAAGATATCTGCAAAAAGCTAAAGATAAAATCCAAGCTAAAAAACATGCTAACGTGACACTTCCGTAGCTAGCCAAGCTAATAAACAAACAATGCTAACGTGACACTGCCTATCAAACTGGAATAATTTAATACTTACCCTTGCAGTGATGATGCCGAAGTTTTTGGATGTAAGACTCCACAGTTGAATGTTGTTTACGAAGCCGGACTGACACCATTTGTAAGCCTCCAAGCTTTTGTACGCTCTGAGGGAGTCTCCTGAGTACACTGATGGAAAGCTTACAAGATAGCTGTGGATGTCTGCGTAGCGCAAGTCGGGTACATCGTCTTCAGAGCAGGAGGTTATGCTCTTGAAAAGCACACCGGGTGAATTATATGGGTCGCTTATATTTAATCTCTCTAATTTTGTACTATAAAGCCGAATTTCACTTGAATTAAAATGAGAAGTATACTCGCTCGGTAAGAAAACACTGGCACCGGTGGTCATGTTGACTGCCAAAATGGTGGCTCCCAACCAAAAGTCACGTGACCGCAGGAGCTCTATAGTCCGATTTAGCTGTGTTAAGAACAATTTCATTTCCATGTATATCCACTATATAAATTCGCTCCACATCAGAGTGTGTGATATGTCTGACCCTGTCTTGAAGGTCAGATAAAACTATGGGGATCATAGGGAGGTGGGGGTCTCTAAACATGCGGATCACTTCGCACATTTTAGAACAAACATACAAAGAAAGGCAGAGAAGTTCGAACCATCCACAAAACTTGACAATGGCAGTGTCAGTCGAGTGTGAATTAGTGTGATGAGTTTCAGAAAGTCACAGAAATATACTGACAAAGACCCCCCTAGTCTGACAGCAGAGAGTTGTGTGGGGAGGAGGGGGTGTCTGATGCTTTTGGAACATCCAACAAGCCGTCTATATAGACTACATCCGGACCCCTCATCCCTCCTCTTGATTACTGATGAAGAATGACAGATGATATTGGCATCATTAATAAAAAGCAGACAGATCAAAATAAGACTCAAATACCGGCTCTATGTTAGAACACTGATTTGAGGAGGTAAGAGCAGGGCGGACACACACGGGGACATGAGTCATGAGTGAGGGAGAGTGTTAGAGAGGTCCGGACGGAGACTGAGGGACAGTGAGTGGCACCTGCAGAGAGCTGCTAATCCCAAAGTAAAGTAGATTAGTGCAGCGGCCTCCGGCTTCCCCACAGTCTGTCTGGAGGAAACGGAGCTGCCATGAGCCGCTGAGTTGCTGCGGGCTGAGAAACTGCTGGTGGTGCGGCTGTGTTGACCAGAATGTTGCTCGATATCACTCACTCCACTCTCAAGTCCTCGACACTTCTTTAAGCTGCTTGACATCTCCTACGTGACACCCTTCACCTGACAAGGTGGGTGGGTGGGGGGGGGTGGTGTGTGTGTGTGTGTGTGTGTGTGTGTGTGTGTGTGTGTGTGTGTGTGTGTGTGTGTGTGTGTGTGTGTGTGTGTGTGTGTGTGTGTGTGTGTGTGTGTGTGTGTGTGTGTGTGTGTGTGTGTGTGTGTGTGTGTGTGTGTGTGTGTGTGTGTGTGTGTGTGTGTGTGGGCAGCTTTCACTCAGCTCTACACTGTGTGTGTGTCTGTTTGTCTACCAAGACAGACAATGCAGTTACAAAGAGCCTTTAAGTGGTGTTTGTGTAGTTACTAACTATCTAGAAGCACGTCTTTCATAAATGGAACTATTCATCTTTTTAAATGTTTTCTGCATAACTTTGCTTTCTCATACTTTTCATTTTGCACTTCTTTTTTCCCTCATGTCTAATATTACATCTCTGAACACAATATTCATTTTTGGACCAAAATAATCTGAAGAAGAAAGAATCAGTGTTTGCAAATATAGGATACATGCAATATGTTAAGATTTGGCTGCAGGGCACCCTTTGAACTTCTTAAAAATATGAATAGTTATTTGTTCAATAAAAATTCTTGCTATTCTAGCCCTCAGATTCCTCTGGTTTTGAAGTTTCAAACAGATCTTTAACTAGGATCGATATCCTTCAGGTGTTTCAGTCTTGACATATATACAAGTTATGTTTTGTTATGGAATTGTTTAATCTCTGTTTTGCTGAGTTAAATATAAACACGCAGAAATAAGGATGTGGGACAGATAAAAACAACACATATGTCAGAGTTGGTGGGGGGGCTCTCCGTGGACGTCTACAGTACAACAACAGAGTGCCTATTACATCGTGTGACAGGGCTAATATCAAATTTTGTAAATTAGTCTCTTGCAGTGTGGTGGTAGAAAATATGAAACTCGGGAGTTGATGGGAAATTGAAACGCTGCTGTAACAGACAGATTTTATCCCATGCTGCGACAGCACCGCAACGATGAAGATATAGGCAGTAAGGAAACTAAAAATGTGTAAGTACAGGAGTCTTTACGCAGTTATTATGTGTTATTTTGCTGTGTGCATTCAAGATAACTGGATATCTTTTTCTGCTTTTATTGATAACATGACATTGATGTATTAATGTAGACTGAACAACGGATAAGGTGCACTGTCTCAGTCCTGAACATCATATAATAGTTACAAGTTCAAGAGATGAACACATAAGCAATTGTGGCAATAGCTGTGTGTGTGTGTGTGTGTGTGTGTGTGTGTGTGTGTGTGTGTGTGTGTGTGTGTGTGTGTGTGTGTGTGTGTGTGTGTGTGTGTGTGTGTGTGTGTGTGTGTGTGTGTGTGTGTGTGTGTGTGTGTGTGTGTGTGTGTGTGTGTGTGTGTCTATTCTTTGGTTATTTATCTCATTTACTGTAGCACCTTTAGATTTTCAGGCACTAAACTTAGAATAATATAGATAAAGCTAAGACCTGTTCATACGTGTGAATCATGTTGATATAATAATAAAGTTTGGAAAGCCATGAGCCACAATAACTAGCAAAAGTGAGTTGGAGGGCGAATTGATGTTGTGGGCACATCCCTGTGGTTTTCTCTGTATTGCCCTATGGCAACAATGTTCATATTGTTGCAGCCTGAGCACAAGCTCAACTCTAAGGACATTATAAGTTTGCCAGTGAATAGATTTACCAATATTACTTTACTACCCCTGATAAAGACACTGATTCCATTTTTTTTAACTTTATGTCAAACATTTATTTAGCTGAACAGCAAAAAGGTTTCCATTAGCTTTGAGCCAGTGTGTCTTAAGACTACAAACCAATGTGAGTGTCGGCGCTGGTGTGTCAGTGTAATCTAATCAGCGCTTCAGAGTGAGGATCTTAAATCCGTTGAAATTCTCTGCACACGTTGTCCAGGAACTTTTTAATTGAAGGATTTGGCCTTTATAAGACATTTAATTGACAAATGAAACAGCAATGTAATGAGAGTCTGCAATCAGAGGTTACATTTGTGGGCTTTTGTCGCTCTCTGTGGGTGGGAGACAGCCACCTATCACAGGCCAATCTGTGTGTGTGTTAGTGATTTAGGGTCTCCGTGGGACACCACAAGGAGGACTTGGCATGTGGCAACGAAGGGTCAGCAGCGACAGACGCACACCAGCAGATGTTGGAGGGAGGAGGTGGGGACAAAAAGGGAGGGCACAGAGAGGGAGGGGAGTGTCAGAGGGTTGGCGATGGAAAAAGGTGGGAGGAGAGGCGTGGAGAGGCAGGTGCTGAATTGATGGATGGATGAGTAGAGATAGTGGAGATGTGAAGCACTGGGAGAGGGAGGATAGGGTATAAAGGGCTGAACGGAAGTGGATGAGGGGAGAAAGAAGCCATCAGGCAGCTGTAAAAGAGAAAAGGAGGGACACAAAAAGACAGAATTAAAAGGCAAATCATTTAATTTACAAATCGAAATCATTACACAAAGTTTTAGTTTTCACAATTTGAACGTGAATGCTGGTCTGAGAACACACCACGAGCATTCAGCACTCAGTGTATGTCAGTGTGAAAACATGTCATAATTGCTTGGATAGAGATATATAGATAGAAATACAAATCCAAATAATTCAAAAGGCTTTTAGTTGTTTCAGTTTTAGAGTGTCTGCACTATTTTCGATACTTTGACTTACTACCTTTTTCTAGCGTACAAAAACAAGACTTTGAACAGCAAACAATAATAAATATGTGCAGATGGAATATTTTGCAGCTTTTAACAACATTTTATGTGTCTAAAGTAATGATACTTGGCTTTTAATCAAAACAGAGAGTTTCTACTGTGCAGAGAGCCAGAAGCTTGAAAGAGAAGGAAAGCTGCATGTGTGCTGTACAAAGTGAGACTGGGACTCACTTAAAGAGCTTTCGTATAATGAAACAAGACATGGGAAGGTTTTGTTTTAATGGGTAGAGAGGATGAGAGGGGAAATGAAAGCAGCAGATCACTGTCTGTCCCTCCTGCTGCCTCAATTTACCTTCATTGATTGTGCAGCCAGGCTGAGTTAATGCCTACCTGCTGTACTCAGACGGCTGCATTTGTATCGATGCGCGTGTAATAGGGAAAGGAGTGCCTGTGTGTTTCAGTCCGCTTTTCTTTAGTGTTCATGCAATATGACAGCTGAATGTTGGTGTTCTTGTCTTCTTACCATGTTCTCAAAGTCAGAGTAAGATGTGGACAATTTTCAGATATAAAGACATTTCTCCTTTAAAGGACCAGTGCTTCCCAAAAATACAGATATTCCTATTACCTGCAGTGTGAATTATCAAGGTGCAGCGTTGAAGATATTTGCTGTAGGGATGTCGGCCTTCTCCTGAACATAATGGCACTCTAGAGGAATAACATTACCCCGTTATGAGAGAGAATCCACAGTTGAGAATAGGAACAATTTTCTCTCCCAAACTACACCTGCTGTTGAGTTTTTCAGATGTATTTTTTGCCGCTTTGACCAGCACAAGCCGAGTGCCACCTATGTATTATATTTTCAGAGAAAGCAGACATCTCCACGCATAACACAACAAAAACTGACAACAAAGCAATGTTTATTCATAAATATCTGAAATCGGAAATCCTTTATTCGTCCCGCAGTAGGAATTGTACAGCATTACAGCAGCATAGATAGAGTGCAGATTGAAGGCAAAAGGAAAAGTACACTTAATTATTAAATAAAAAGGCAATGTCAGTAAGAAAAACATATAAACAAAAAAGTACTCCATAGAAGCAGCAGTATTTTATAAACGTAAGGGAAGTTAAGAGGAAAAACATATTTTACGGGGTTATTTGACAGACTATTTCTTGGATTGTTGGAGTGATGTCTCCCAACACCCAAAAAATAGTCCAACACATAATAACCAGTAAAAACCCAAATGGTATTGATCAATTATCTACTTCAATCAAGTAATTTAGCATATTTTCCCTAAATATCTAATTGTCACTAATGATTCAGGTTCTCGCAAATACAGGAAAATAATAATGATGAATCAGGTTTACATTTGAAAACACCAGCTGATCGTCTGATTACCAAATCCGCCCATGTGTCCTTCATCATCTCTCCTCCTCTATTACTTCGTCCAAAATGGCATCACTCTCTCTCTCTGTCTCTCGGCCATCTGTACCCAGTAACCTTACCATCTACTGTTTCTCTTTTACTCCTCTTTTTTCTTTCCCTCTAACTGCCCTCACCCTTCACCCCGCAGCAGACCCCTGTTCCTCCCACTTCCTTTCATCTGTACTCCTCCTCTCCTTTTCCATCCATCCTCCCCCCCCCCCCCTTCTCCGTCGACCCCTCTCTCCCATGGGCCTTGTGGGCAGTTGGATGGCTTTGTGTTTGACACGTGTGTTGGCAGGAGGCAGCATGCGCACCCACATACACACATACACACACCCACAAATGCACATGCACAGACACTTGCAGTTTCTATTGTCAATAAGCTGCTCAGCTGTGAGCCCATAGCCCTAATTCTGTGTGTGGGGTGAGGACAGGGCACCCATTGTCCTACAGATTTACTCCTTCTCTCTCCAACACACACACACACACACACACACACACACACACACACACACACACACACACACACACACACACACACACACACACACACACACACACACACACACACACACACACACACACACACACACACACACGCACTCTTCCCAGACCCCATGGTGTTCCTTAAGTGTGAATGTGCCTTGAGGCAGAAAATCAGGGAGCAATTTATGGCAGGGTCCAGCAGGGAAGATGGGGGATGTAGCGCAGGTTCAATTCTTCGTTTGAAGCTTTAATGTCACACAGAATCTTTAGTATCTTCTTCAGGATTCAATAAGGTCTGAATCCCTTTATCAGGCAGTACAAAAACTTAACAATGTACAGAAATGTGTTTTAGTGGATTAATACAGAGTTGTACACTTTACACTTACTGGTGCTGACAATCAGATGCAGAAAATTGTGCAGAAAAAAACCAAACAAACAAAACATATTTTCTGCATATTTAAACATAATTCCTGTCTTCTAAATCCCTCTGTGTACCCACCCTGTCAGCTACAACAAAGTTATCCAAACTATTTTCAGATTTAGATCACCTAGACGAATGATTTGTTGTTTTAACAATTGATTCAGGAAAGTATCTGTAACACCCTGTGTTTCTTTTTAAGGGTATATGTCCCCCTTTTGGAACTCAGCATACAGTATGTTATTGCTGTGAGGATAACACAATCGATTCTGGCAATCACTGGTTTGAAGCAAACACTCCCAAAAACTAACACCTAGAAAAGCTTCTAATCCAGCAGAATTCGGGGGCTGAGTTTGTGGGTTTGTTTTTTACATGCAAATTAATTTAAATAAGCAGCATTAAAATAATGAGCTCTGCCCTCAGCAGTGCACCTGTCAATGGGCACACTGTATGTAAATCTTTGCTTTGTTTGGAAACACAAGGTGTTTTTTTTTGTTGTAATATTACAAATCCAGATTTTCACAATCCTCTTCTGAAAAGCAGCAACACTTAATTGGCCTTTATTCTGGAAGAATGAATGGTGTTTCACATAAAAACAGGATTACAAAATATAAATAATAGGCTTACACTAATTAGAGTGGGTGTATACATAAACAAACAAATAATTGTAACTTATTTATTGTGCACAATACTGCCTAAATTACACACAATGCATCACTTTAAGCCAATCCTTGTTTTACTGAGAATTTTGGGGTTTAAAGCCCCCTCCTCCCTACCTCAACGGTTCAAAGGTTTTATTTGTCATATGCATAGCAGATACAGCGTATATGTTGGCAATGAAAATCTTATATCCCAGGCTCCTCCAACAACTCAACATGCATAGTGCAAATAAGATAAATACAATAATGCAAAAACCTGTGCATGGCTTAAGCCTACAGTGACTGCTTGCATTCAGAGCCATTGACCTACATCGGCTGGTGCATAGAATAACAGCGAGTCAGTTTGGAAGCTGAGGTTTGTGTGTGTGTGCACATGTATGAACTCCATGTGTGTGCAGGACAAAGCTAATGTGTCTGACCGGTAGGTCTGCCTCATGTGATCCACGGCCGCTATGGGCTGTTTACACAGATCTGCACATTTCCTATTTTCTAAATCGTTCTGAATGAGGCCAATTGACTGGCTTCACACGTTGGGTGTGTATGTTGCTATGTGTGCTGTTGTGTGTGTGTGTGTGTATTGCTAACATCTTAAGAAGTCCCAGGTGTGGGAAAGGACCACAGACGAAAGTTTAACATGTTGGGAAGTTTGCCTAATCATTTGGGAGTGGTATCACTCTTTAACTCTAACCCAAAGAGAGAAAAAGCAACTTTCCCCCCAAAAGTCAAACTCTTCCTTTAACACGTCTGATGTGCATTTTACATGTGTGTGTTTTATTCTGCACCAGCTCCTAATTGAATGCTTCCTCTCAATGTTAATTGTAGATGTCTGAGAACAAAAGTCAGACAAAACCACAATTTACTGTCCCACATCTCTCTTACGACACGATTCGTTGTAAAGCCTCTGCAGATCTTATGCTGCTGCTAATGATATAGTGGGAGGTGTGGTGCTGTGGGGAGTTTGGTTCCCCGGTGGTCGTTGCAGCCCTGGGAAAAGGAAGTTCATACAGGAAGTGAGCTGGCTGGGCCTCAGTCCTGCATGACTGCAAACACTGTAGTCTGCCTCACTGCTATACATGCATGTATTGAACAATTAAGCATGTGCACACACACACACCAGAACTCCAACATATGTGTTACTGTACTGCACCGACTTGTTGACTTGTTGAACAGTACACAGTGTGTGAGAGCAGTGTGTGCTTGAGTTTTTTTGGGAACATAGGCATGTGCCATCCCAGACTATGTCGTCACTTCCTCAACTTTGTGAATGACTGATATGGCTGCGGGGAAAAGGCTCTGACAACTAAATGCTGACAAATTAACTTAGTCATCACATCACCTCAGAGCCAAGTTATGCAGTGATGTGCAGACGTGACGACAGGAAAGAACAGAGAGCAACACAGCAGAACAAAAGAGAGCAGCGGGTGATGTGTTCAAAATCAATGTGAAATCTAGTTTTGGGCGAGAAGTTTAAATAAATTGCGTTTTTTGAAGGAGATGTTTTCGCAACAATATAATATAGTCATTGGAGAAATAATTATGACCTGGTTTACTACCCTCATAAACAGTATGAAACTTTAATAAAGGAGTATATGATAAAGTAATTAGAAGTTATTGTTTAGTTTTTATTTTGGCGGAGTATTTAATCCGGAAACATGGAATTAAATCTGTATTTTTCTGGTATTGTGACATTGTAATGAAAAGTTATTTCTCTTATTAGATCTTTTGATCTTATTTTAGATATTTTAATTCAGGACTT
This sequence comes from Eleginops maclovinus, assembly GCF_036324505.1. Classification (NCBI taxonomy): domain Eukaryota; kingdom Metazoa; phylum Chordata; class Actinopteri; order Perciformes; family Eleginopidae; genus Eleginops; species Eleginops maclovinus. Next base: position 11,186,760 of record NC_086354.1, read on the forward strand.
ATAATAATGTTATATATTTGTTAACCTTAGATATACAGTGGTCAACATGACATGACCTTTTTTCACCTTGGTGCCCGGGTCATTCATGTGGCACGTGTGGATGTGTCTGTGTGTATGCAAACGTGTGTTGATGTGTGCGTTTGACAGAGGGGGTAGGGAGGGGAGGAGGGGGTTTAGTTGGCTGGCTCGGTGTGAGCTCTTTGTAAGAAGTGGGGACTCAGGAGGGGGAGGGAGGGAGGGAGGTGAGCTGGGTGTTTCTCTCAGCTGCCTGCTGGTCTGGTTGCTGTTGGTGACTTTGCTTGATGAGATCAGAGGGGATCGGCTTTCATCCCTTCCCATCTCTCTCACTGTCTTTCTGTCTTCCTTCCTCTCTCTCTGTCTCTCTCTCTCGGAAAAAGACTGAAGTGGAACTGAAACTGGAGTGAGGCTGTTAGTGGTCGGATCTGTAGTTGTCAGAGGAGAACGTCGTGACGCCGCTGCCTTGGAAACACTCTTCAGAGCACATGTGAGGGGAAGGTGGGGGGAAGAAGTGATAGCCTCGGGACAGATAAGCTCCAGGGAAGAGAAAGAGGGAGGGAACAAGGGAGTGAGCATGAGTGAGAGGTGGCCAGCTCTCTCTTTCTTTCCCAGTCAGACCTGCCGGCTGCTGCTCTTCTCTTCTTCCTGCTCGGGCTCCCTCTCTGCCGGTGGCAGGCTGCAGGAGTTTATGTTTTTCCAGATATGAACATGGACTGAGAAAGCTACACGCAGCGAGACATGAGAAGAGTCACAGGAGATTCACTGTAAGCCGCTTGTTATTTTGTCTACAAGATGTAGTGTGTCATTGCTGAAACATGTCTCACTGAAAGAGATTGTTGCTATTTCAGGAGTGTGTGTGAATGAAACAGAGTAGCTACTACAGCTGCTTGTGATGCTGTGTGATTATTTATATACGTCTTAGGGTTTACACTTAATCTAAATACCAGCTAAACCAGCTTTTTATTCTTTTACATTGGAATCGATCAGCTGTTTTTTCATAAACCTTTGTGATATATAGTCAACATTTTGTTTTCTCTGGATTTTACCAGGACTTCAGCCTCACCTCCTCCCTTTCTCTTTCTTTTCCGGCTCATCTGCTGTCACCTTTAATTGTCTTAATGGTCCAAAGGCCACAGCTGGCCAACTGGGCTACCCTGTGTGTGTGTGTGTGTGTGTGTGTGTGTGTGTGTGTGTGTGTGTGTGTGTGTGTGTGTGTGTGTGTGTGTGTGTGTGTGTGTGTGTGTGTGTGTGTGTGTGTGTGTGTGTGTGTGTGTGTGTGTGTGTGTGTGTGTGTGTGTGTGTGTGTGTGTGTGTGTGTGTGTGTGTGTGTGTGTGTGTGTGTGTGTGTGTGTGTGTGTGTGTGTGTGTGTGTGTGTGTGTGTGTGTGCTTTTGTTTGGGGGAGATAAAGAGTTGTGGGATAAGCTACCCAAGGATTTCCACCGCTCCCATACAATAATGGGATGGATCCTGCTTTCTATTTTTAACACTCTGTTTGTCTTTACGTTACAAACACCCCTAATCTGAAGCCTTGCTCCAAACTGCCTGCAGTAGCTTTTCTCAAAGTGTGTGTGTGTGTGTGTGTGTGTGTGTGTGTTGGGGTGGGAGGCTGTATTTGTGTGGTCCATCCTGGGATAGAGAGATAGCAGCCCTCCTTTCTGACTTTATCCTTTTGTTTTGTCAGCTGCTGACCTCAGTTTATCTCTCTCTCGCTCTCTCTTCATCTCTTCCATTGTTAGTCTTCTCTTTATTTCTGTCAAGTCCATACAGCCTTACTTCACCGCAGCCTCCGTCTGCTTTTTATAGTTAGTCTATTTAAATAACCGCCTTTTTTTAGGCACTGTTTTTAATTTCTTTCTCTTGTTGCAGTGTGATAGAACAGTGGAGAGGTTTCTCAGTGTCAGGCTGGCTGTGTCTGTGTGAATGTAATTTCCCCTGTCAAATGTCCTGGCACAGCACCCTATGTTCCACTTTGCACAGAGCAATTTTGGAGAACACTATGGTGAGACAGACAAGTGCCCCAATCATAAAACATGTGCAGTCGGTGTGGCACAGAGCTGTAATTATTTCCATTAACTGTCAATTGTTTGACTAATAGAGCAATGGCTTTGTACATAACATCTCAGAAAATAGTGAGACATGCTATGCTTGAGTTTCAAGAGCCAAAAGTGACAATTTTTTAATTGCTTGTTTTGTTCAACAACCGACTCAAAACTCAGTTGTATTCAATGTACAATAGTATAAAACGGGAATAGTCAGAAGCAGCAAAATCTCACGTTTTAAATCTGGAATTGGCTAATGTTTGGTATTTCTTTGCCATTCTAGACAGCATGCCACTAGAGGATCTGTCCGTCCAACCCTTTGGTCCAGGCTCATGTTTCACCCACCATTAAATAAAGACAAAACGTATTGAGCCAAAACATTTTTATTCATCTAATTCTTTGGATTCAAGCCAACTATCTATAAAACCCAATGTCATTTATTTGCTAATTAAAAATGATCACCATGCTAACACACTTAGCTAAGGTGGTCAATATGGTATCATTACCATGTAAGCATTACAGCTGCTGACGTAAGCGTTTCTCTGAGAGCATCACCGTGCCTAAGTTCAGCCTTATAGAGTTAGTTTCCTGGCTGTGGATTTGTTGTCTTGTTGCTTGATGTATAGATTGATTATTAGATTTTTTTTTTCTGCCAATTGACTAATTATTAAAGAAATTAATTGTTTCTACTCTATGAAGATTTCTGATGTTTGCTCTCCCTCTCTTTAAAACAATCTTGTATAACCAACATAAAATAAATCTAGCAAATGTTGTTCCTGACGTTATAAAAAAATCATGGGTTGCGCTTGACTTGTGTGGGCGTGACACATTTCACCACACTCTTGTGCAAGAGGGTTGTATGTTAAATGAAGGAGCCTGCAGCAGTGCGTCATATTCAGGCTCACTTTGATTCAGTTTCATTACTGCTGGGGTTGTGAATCTGCCACCTGAATCTGCTGCTACCCCAGAGAGAGCTTTATGGATGGCACCGCCAAGGCCTTCCGTTTGTGTGTGTCCATATATGTGTGTGTGTGTGTGTGAGAGACATGGAGAGAGATGAATAGGCTTTGCGTAGGTGTCCTTAAAGGAGTGCTCAATCACTGTAGCACTAATAGTCTTCCTTAGGGGCACCATGGATTCTAAAGTGTCACAGAAGCATTGAGAGGAATATATAAGAACTTAAAGGTGTGTGTGTGTGTGTGTGTGTGTGTGTGTGTGTGTGTGTGTGTGTGTGTGTGTGTGTGTGTGTGTGTGTGTGTGTGTGTGTGTGTGTGTGTGTGTGTGTGTGTGTGTGTGTGTGTGTGTGTGTGTGTGTGTGTGTGTGTGTGTGTGTGTGTGTGTGTGTGTGTGTGTGTGTGTGTGTGTGTGTGGCAACTATTTACTTTCAATTCCTAGATCTGGAACGCAATTTTGGTATTGTAGCGAAAGAGCTTGGGGAGTTTTCGGAGGGAATTTTTCAGAGAGTAGAGCAGATTAATGTGAGCAGAGGAGGAAGATGTGGGAGTGGGAACATGATTCATTAGGGAGCGGTGACTGGAGTTACTTCAGACTTTGATGGAATAAAGAAAGAAAAAGACTCTGCTTTTCTGACCGCAGTGGGAATACCTAAAAGTCATCCTGCAGGGAAATTTCATCGGAACCAACTATCAACTTGTGTTTGAACGTAATTTCTTCCACAATACATGCAGAATGAATTTCATCTTGTCTAGGTAACTTAGTGTGTCTCATTGAGCATGTTTACGTGTATGCAGCTGTGTGCGAATTTGCTTGTGTGGAGTGTTTTGCAGAAAGTGCTTGTCCTGCATGCTGAGCTCGCATTGATTGCCGCATGGTAGCCGCTGGGGCATTTTAGTGGCTGGCCTGAGATAATTTGTACGAATTGATGGGATGTCAGCTCTGCCGTGGCCTCCATGGATTTACCGCCACAGTAAGACGGAGAGAAAGGCAGTGAGACGGGGACAATGACAAATGAATAGGGGAAAATGGAAGGAAATGAAGAAAAAAAATGTGATAAAATAGAGATATGTGCAGAAACATAGTTATAAAGAAAATGCACGATTAGAAATGTGGATAATAAAGTAGGTATGTGTTATTCTACAACTTCCTTTTAAGACCATAGAGCTCTATTTGACATCTTTTTATAATCAGCTGAAGACGAGTTGAAAGTCCCAGTCTGGAGTCTGTCTATGTATTTTGACATCCTGTTAGGAGCCAGACGGTACAGTTTATGTCTAGCTCTGGCATCCTCCACTACCCAGGGATTCCCTCAGTAGGAATGAATGTGAGCAATGTGGAAGGATAGTAGTTTGTTGAATCTAGTTGGCACAGCTGAGATATTACATAAATATGTGCATCAGTTTTTCTCCGTCTTTATGACCTTCCATTATTGGATGCCCAAATGTCCCCCCCGAGTATGAAATGTGAAAGAAGTGACCACTGTGTGATTCACTTTCAGATGTACTTGTACTACACTGTACTTCAGTTTCAGAGAAAATCTGTTTTGTAAGGGTGGTAAAAAAGTGATTTGATCTGAGATTAGGCTGTAAATAAAAGTCTTTCAGTAAAATGAGCAAAACTACAAAAAGATGATTCACAGAAAATCAGTTTGGCCTTTGCCCGTTCTGACACTTGCCCTTCTGCTTGAATTTCAAGCTTGACCAACATATCATTTAGGAAGCAATGTTTAAATTAGGCCCTTATTCTGCATCAGAATCGGAATTCACTACGACCAGAATAATTCGAGCACTGACCCGTACAAGGGAAGTCAAAAAGTTAATTTTGCAAACTGCTGACAAATTTGAATAGTAAAAAGACACATGCCTCCATGTTTCAGGAAGAGGCCGCTGAATTTCTCATGTGACTACCAAAACCAACACATGAAATGTTTTAGTTGCAGTTCTTTAAATGTTTCATTGCAACAAGGTCTGCCTTTCCAAATGAATGCCCCCTCAGCTATCTTGGGGGTGATGAATTTCTTACAATGAATGCTTTGACATTTTGAGAGAAACGCTGATTTGCAATTGTATTGATTGATAACATCTTTGGACAGAACCAGGCTAGCTGGTCCCTCTGTTTCCATGCTTTATGCTAAGCTAAGTTACTGGCTTATAAGGGACAGGCAGATTGAGATTAATATCACTCTTTTCTCCTAACTCTCAGAAGGTAAGTAAATACCTTTCCTCAAATGTCAAACTACTCTTTTTACGAGGTCTTTAAAATATTCATAAACATTTGACTGCATGTGCCTTGCTAAACTGAGCACATTGTTTCCATGCAGTACACAACAGCTGTTTCTGCTGCTGTCAGTGTCTGCAGGTGGCTGGGAGGATTACTTGTGGACCAGCTGATATGAGGTTCGCTCTCATGCCAGACATTTGTTCATGAAAACAGAAACAGGAAAGCTGAATGACTGTCCAGCTATTCATTCTGATCCTGTGTTGCCTTGTTGGTCAGCAGCTCTCCTTGTCTGACCCTCTCAGAGACTCACGAATAATTACACACATACAGTTAACACTACTGTACTCAACATTAGTAAGACAACTCGGTTTCTGTTAGTCATGAGTGGAAAAGACACATCGGTGTGTGTGTGTGAGACACATTAAAGCCTGTCTGCCAGGTCAGAGCTTGTTGGACAGTAGATGAAACAGAGTCTGAGTCCTCCTCTGATGCAATGCTACACACACACACACACACACACACACACACACACACACACACACACACACACACACACACACACACACACACACACACACACACACACACACACTCACACACACACCGCCCTCACATGCTTTTTGTGACTGGAGCTTGTTAATAGTAAAGTAGGAGATGGAGCTGGCCCACACTACCTGCTGTCTGACCCTCTATTGCTATCTCATCCTTCTCCAATTTTTGACAAGGCTTTTAGAGTAGTTTGTAAGTGGTTGGCTCCTTTTTTTGTATGAAATTCATAAATGTTTTTGCTGAACTTCTCTCAATTCAAAGCTTTCTTTTCATTTTTTCCTAGGTTTACCCATTTTATTTTTTTCTACCAGTTTCTTTCCTTGTGCGTATTGTCCCTAATACTTTTAGATTGTTTTTAATATATGCCCTTACATCCCCTGCTAAGCCCATTTGTGTTGGGTGATCTTGACAAAGCACATGCTGAGCACAGAATTAAAGTAATGCTGTAAAAAGTAGTCAATTACTTGATTGGCAGAAGATTAATCAGATTTCTTTTTTTTATGCCAAAACGTTTCCTAGCTTCTAAACGTTTTGTATTTCCTCTTTCCTTCATTCATCTCCCATGAAAGTAACCTTAATATTCAATATTTGGATTTCAGACTGTTGGTTTACAAAGGAAGAGATTTGAAGGGGGGGTGAGTTGGTCCTAAGTGAGTTGGCTGCAGTAGCATAGAGAGATGGAGATAGATGGAGGGAAAGTAAACAACAGATGGCTGAAGCATGTTGCTGCTATTCGCAGCAACAGACGCTGCGCCGACCCACCACCAGCTTCTTGAGAGGTTACTACGCAACGGTGACCAAGGTCAGAGGTCAAGTGCCTCCTTGATGGCGGCCCAAAATCCCAGATTGTCTTCGACATGCTGTGCCAGCTGAGACACACACGTTGATAGTTTGTACAGTGTTAAATTGTGTTTTCTTTGGCTGAAGTTTGGCAGTGATTACTCTGGAATCTTCCATGCAGCGTCCGCCCTGAACCCACCTGCCAGCCGTGATGACACACACTGAGGCAGCTGTGAGTGTGTGTGTGTCCGAGGACTGAACTTCCTCATGGTGAGGAGAGAACTGAGTGGTAGCACACATCGGCTGCATGCTGCAATGACCTGATTCACTGAGAGAGACAGAAAAAGACAGACAGAGAATTGGAAAAAGCACGCTCTCAAAATGAGACTGTGTGTGTGTGTGTGTGTGTGACACACATTTACACATTTCACACAGAATAACACTTTGATCACACTTTTGTGGTGTGGTGGCGGACTGGTTTGCTCGGAATATCTGTGCTTGTGTGATCAGTCTTTGTTTAAAAATAAAGACAATGTTTTTTCCAGCTTTCAAATACTTTTGATTTGAATAAATAGAGACTGTGTCGTTTTTGTTAATTTTATGTAAGAGGTGTATTTTCAGTTCAATATTATTAGCTGTCCAGACAGTAAGGAATACTTGACCTCACAAAATAGTCATCTGTATATCAATCACCCCTTGTTATAGGGAAAGATAGGGACATTTTTCACATGCCTACAAGGTGACCAAAAAATCTACTTTTTTTTTGGGTGAAGTAACAAAGCGTTAACCATAATATTACATTATCAAAAACTGTATTGAAGGTTTGGATCTGATTGCAGGGAAGTGTTGACACACAAATATGTTTCGTAATTTTCCATTGAGGTATGAAACACTCTTACCAGAAGATGCGTCAGTTCAGCTCAGACGCAAAAATAAATAGTTACTTGTGGAGAATGAGGTAAAGTCAAGCAGCTGATAGAAGAGGCACATGAGAAAGCGAGAGAAAGAGAGAGAGACAGTTGTGTCATCGTCCACTTCCCTGTTGGCTCGAGGTGTGACTGACTCTTTTCCTGTGAACAGGAAGCACCAGCTGCTCTTCCTGGAAGAGATAACTACGTCAGTGTAACCACAAAGGGTGTGTGTGTGTGTGTGTGTGTGTGTGTGTGTGTGTGTGTGTGTGTGTGTGTGTGTGTGTGTGTGTGTGTGTGTGTGTGTGTGTGTGTGTGTGTGTGTGTGTGTGTGTGTGTGTGTGTGTGTGTGTGTGTGTGTGTGTGTGTGTGTGTGTGTGTGTGTGTGTGTGTGTGTGTGTGTGTGTGTGTGTTATAAATGTGGGTTATTATTTATTTAAATGTTTTGTTTTAACTTCTCATAAACCAACCACACCACCCCGATCAAATCTAGATTACGGTTGTATATTTTTACGTATGAAAATGATTGATGATACTATGAAAGTAATATCAAAAGAATCAATTTGTCTATTTTAATAACATTAATTAGAGTTTACATTTATGAGTTTATGATGTATTTTTTTCAAATAAGTGTCACCAACACCCCAAATAAACCAAAATTAGACAATGAATTAAACTGAATCTGTATAAAAACTATACTCAAACTGTCTCGCCCACAATGGAAACATATTACACTAAAAATGGAAATAAATATATTAACCCATAATATCCTGGTTATTGCTCACTAGGACTTGGCTTTGTCGTGTAAGCCAATATGTAGTTGACAGAAAATAAACTGCCTGCTACTTTTACATTTCACTGTGTGTATACTATACTATCTTTTAAAGTGTGAGGAAAAGCGTACGTCAAGTGGACCTTTCTTTGTTTCACTTCAGGAATGAAGATAAATTATCACCTGGTGTTTTTGTTTTCCCCCCGTTGTGTATATATTTTTTGCAGACTAAGGCAATACCCATTAAAATTACATTACCTAAATGAGAGCGTGCCTGGTTCAAATCTGGGTAATGTTTGTGAACGTATATTGGTATCGCTGTTTGTCTTTGTGAGGAGGATGCTGGATAAGTAAGTAATAAGTAAGAGGAGTTTTGCCAACACTTGCCACTGGCGTAATTTCCTTTCTCTTTTAGTTACTCTTATTGACTTTCTCTCTCAATCACTGTGTTTTTGTTATACTCCTTGTTCTTTTTTTTTCTGGCTCATTGCTAAGATTATAGCTCAGTTAATTCAACGTGGTAAATCATTAGAGCTGTAACTAATCGAATAGTTTATTCACAGAAACACATTGCCAGTATTTTGTGTACTCTGTCCTAAAAAAAATGGCATTTAAAAAAAAATGCTTATTGTCTCTGTTTCTATCTTTGGACTGACACAATTCTAACTTAAGTACATCACGGTGGACATGGATGAACTGTTTTCACTATTTTGTGACATCTAATTGACCTATCAATAATGAAAAGAAGTTAGTTGCAGGCTTATTAAGGAGTTGAAACCTATTTATTAAAGTTCTTCCTCTTGTTTTTCTCTCAACAGGAGTGGCAGCATGTCTTTCTGAAGAAAATTGTGGCATGAAACCAGATCGTAAACGTCTTTCATTCATCACCGCCTCCTCCTCCTTCATCTCCCTCCACCACTCTCCCGTTAGGAACTCTCACCTCAGCTCCACCGCATTGATGAGGTAACGCCAAGCTCAACACAGCGCAGCACCAACACCACCCTTCCCCGCTTCTTTCTGTCAACCTCTCCACCGCAGTCATGGGGCAGAAAATCTCTGGCGGCATCAAAACGGTAGATGGTCGTGGGGAAAGCGTTGGCTCCCCGTCCTACCGGCCTTCAGCGCATCGCCGGCAGCACCCGGAACTGAGGGGCCCCGATTTCTCCAAACCTACCAGGCTGGATCTCCTTCTGGACATGCCAAGTGCCGGACTTGAGACCCAGCTCCGTCACGCGTGGAACCCTGACGACCGATCGCTCAACATCTTCATAAAAGACGAGGATAAACTGACATTTCACCGCCACCCGGTCGCTCAGAGCACAGACTGTATCCGGGGGCGGGTAGGGTACACAAGGGGTCTCCATGTGTGGAGGATCCACTGGCCCTCCCGGCAACGTGGTACCCATGCTGTGGTTGGGGTGGCAACCTCAGAAGCTCCTTTGCACTCTGTTGGCTACACTGCGCTGGTGGGGTCGGACTGTGAATCCTGGGGCTGGGATCTGGGGCGCAACAGGCTCTACCACGACAGTAAGAACAGGGCCCACAGCACGCTGCCCTCTTACCCCTGTTTCCTGGAGCCTGAGGAGTCATTCACCCTGCCGGACTCTCTGCTAGTAATTCTGGACATGGATGAAGGGACGCTGAGCTTCATGGTGGATGGACAGTATCTAGGTATCGCATTTCGAGGACTGAAAGGCAAGAAGCTGTATCCTGTCGTCAGCGCTGTGTGGGGACATTGTGAGATAGCCATGAAGTACGTCAACGGATTGGATCGTAAGTAACATATTCCACACTAAGAACACCATGCAGTACTCATACTGATAGTTACAGTGGCACTCTTTGTGACACAATGTCACCCTATTTATTAGTTGTGGTAAGACTTTCAGTTTGTGATGCAAGTCTGTAAAGTCAGAGATTGAAAATTTTACCCACTTTCTTTGGCAGCAAACAGGGTAAGAGTTGAACAGAAAACATACATGTTCTGAGAAGTGATGACACCGGTAAAATAAGCATCAGAGGCAGGTTTATTGCTAAGTGGGTTTACAAATACAATGAATTTGCTTTGATGTATATATTCAATTGCGCATTCAGGTTTTGGTGATGGACATTTTGCCATTCACTTAATTTTTTCTGGTCCCTTCTGGAGCTTCTATCAAACTAATTTCTCCAGGCATTACTGAGCATCTCTTGTGCTAGTTAGCTGAGGAAGCTTTAACCGATATTGTCTCCTATGTATTCTTAAAAATAGTACCCGCAGGCATCAACAACACATTATCTCGCTTGTTTTGACTGTTTTACTGATAGTCTTTTGGGTCGGTATCATGGCTAGAAGGGTTTGTTCTGTTATTAATAGTTCCTGATTGAAGCTAAACTACATCTTCTTTATAAAGATATCAAGAGGTTAATGTGCTAAACAGTTGGGTTATTCAGGAAGGAGTTAAGTACATAAAGGGAAGTTGGCATGTTGGCTTAAGGTATTTGAATATATTTTGTTCCCAGGCAACGCTTCTGTTTGACTCACTGTGTCTGTTTACATGTGTGTGTTATGAGAGAAGAGACAGGCTTTTCCTCCCATCGCAGTCTAAACAGTGACTCTTTGAACAGCTTGTTAGAAAAACTCTTAGACACACATCATGGACACCTACACACACCTGCCAAGAAGGGAAAGTGTGTGTGTTATGAAAACACGTTTATGATCTGACTCCGGCCTTCTCCCTCCCCCAGTGTTTGTAGAGCCCCATGGGTCCTATTGGATACACAACAGAGTGTGTTTTTGTCTATTACCCAGCACAAACCTCATAGGAAACCAATCTCTCTTTTTAGTTTGTTACATCAGAATTTTCTTAGCAAAGTTAGCTAAAATTTATCTTGAAATATTTCTTAGAAGTTCTCTGCTCTTAATGGTCCTCACCACATCAAAAGCTTGTTATCTGCACCCATGAAAATAGAAGTCACAAGCCTCATCCCAGCTTCAAATGTTATGTTTTTGGTCTTTAAACTGCAGTTGGCCAAATAAAATATGAATCAGAAGTAAACAATAAACAGTTGGTTGAATTTTAACACTTGAAAGTCTCAACCTCTGGTTTAGGTCCTGCCTGACTGTATGTGTGATGTCTGGTAATCTCCTACACTCAGGCTTAGTTCAAAGTATATACTTGGGTGGTTGAAAGCTCTTCACCTCAGCCACTTCCCATTTATGGAGCCATCTGCTGAATTTCACGGCAAGTCCCTGTGATGGGCCACCTCAGAGAATATGGAGAATATTAAGTGTGTTCAAAGCCCTCACTTCCACAAGTGAATATGCGTTATACTGTGAAATGAGGCCTGACTGTTGAAAAATGTAGCAGCTTAATGCTGATAGGGGAATCTTTAGGAATAGGAACGGAGGGAGTAAGTGGAGAAAAGGAGGAAATCAGGGAGGTCTGTTACAGAAACAGACAGATAGTTGGCAAGAAAAAGAAAAATACACGTTGTTATCATAGCACAACAAAAAATACATCAAGCTTCCTGTTGTCCTTGGGTCAAATTTATGCTGTTCCCAAATGTTTTATGTTGAGATAAAGGATTACTTTGTGTTTTTGTGGGGTCAATTTTGTAAAATCATTCAACATTTTTCCTTTTTTATCTCAGAAATTAGGTTTGAACTTGTGTAAATGAGGTCTGTTGAACCTCATTTTTGAAGAGAAGAGTACAACTTGTATGAAAAAAGTATGAATGCATTTGCCTGGTGATTATTTATATTATATGCTTTCAATTCAAACCGGGAGGACAAAAGTTGATAGGAAGACAATACAAGGATTAAAAGTCAGCTCACTTGATTAACCAACCGAGAGGGGCAGAGAAGTAGAAAAGCCTTAGACTAGAAAAACCCTCAGAAAGATAATTTGTTATCTTTCTGTCAGGGAGCATTTATTAGCAATTTTATACTTAATAAGTAAGAACGGATAGCAACATTATAGCTCTGGTTTGTTTTTACCAGCTCCTTTTCCCCCTAGAAGTTTTAAATAAACCAAACATAAAATATGTGCATGAATTGACTTCTCCCTCACAAGGGAATCCCCTGGTCGCACAATGAATTGATTTCTTTGCAGTATTTTGAAGTTGGACCAGACCTTAAAACTATACTTTCCTAAAAAGATACTTTATTAAATGCAACTATGCATTGTAAAACTCATAAATGAAATCATATGTGTGCGTGTGAGTGCAGACAGACAAAACAAAACAAAGGCTTACTTGAGAGATGAGCCTCAGGTAGGGGAAATCCACTCGGACCACCAAACACGAAACAATGCTTTTGGTTTCTCATTCGTTTCAGACATAACCACAATAAAAGCTGAGGGGTCTGTTTGGATTATTAGTGCTTCAGTCGCTTCTCTGAAACTGAAACAGAGACTGTGAAGAGAGTTATATCTCCAGATGCAGAGGTGAGGCAAATAGCCCCTGGGTGCTCTCTTTGTTGTGGAGTGGGCAAACGGGATGATTACTGTCTGTGCAGCGGCTTCTTTCAATATCAGTTTTGAATTTAATCATCTTGTCTGCCCTGAAGATGACTCGGATAGAAAGAATGAAGTCATAATTGTCTGCTGCCTGTGAGTGTAGGAGTGTGTGTGAAAGACAATGCCACAAGCTAACATACCTTTTATTTTAAAGCTGTGTTTTGCTGCTTTAATCGCTGACTGTAGCATTTGTGAAATGTGAGCGTCCAAAACGGATTGAGTGTAACATGCTATAAATCTATTCTGCATGCTTATGAGAGTAAGGTCATGAAACATCCTCTGGGTAGTTTGGTAATGACTTAATCTAACAGGCCTCCCCATGAGAAGCGACTATTGGATTGTTTGTGAATTATTGTTGTGAGGGGAAACAACATGACTGCAGGGTATTAAAAAGAGATTTATCGATGCAGCGTCTGCTCGCCACACTGTTTGTTCTTCTCATCACTCTGGTTCAGACCCCGCTGCACCATGAGCCGTTGATCATCACTTTGTTCCACCTCACATCATTGCTCCCATTCCTGCAGTAACACAACACACACCGCTGAGACCCATAACCGGCTGCAGCACAGGTTTATGGCAGTTTTGGGAAGAGGCAAATGGTCTCAGGGAAGTATGTGCACTAATGCAAATAAATGCTGAGTGAAGTTCAAACTGCATTAGCCTGTTAATGGGATGTCAATTATTCATCCTTCCAGCCTCTGACTAAATAATTGCTTTGCAGCTATTGAGAGGTGAACAGATACTGTACCTGTTTGCCAAATTGTGTATATTTTAAATAATTGGTGCTGAGTTATACGAAAGGCATATGAAACTCATTTATTTAGCTGGCTTTAAGCACTTTCATCTGCGTCTCGCACACACACACACACACACATACACACACACACACACACACACACACACACACACACACACACACACACACACACACACACACACACACACACACACACACACACACACACACAGTCTCTCTCATCCTGTCCCTAAAATTGTGCCAATTAGGGCTCTTTGATTCTCTACAATAAGAGCTGTCTGAGCTTCCTCTCTTCTCTTTGTACTTAGGCACACATCTCACCAAACTCCAAATCTGGCAGTTAAATGTTGCTTTCCTCATCATACACAAACCACCCTGAATAGACCTTTTCTAAACAACTAGGCTAATGTTAGGTTAAGATGACTGTTATCAGGTGAAGACTTTGCAAATCCAATTTGAGACATTGGTTTTACCTTCAATTGAAGGATTACATTTCTTTGCTGCCAGAAATGCTAATCTTGGTGGTTTTGTTTGTCCCCAGTTGCCGATAAGATGCCATTACAGGTTAATTAACTAACAGATGTGATATGATTCACTAACCACTCATTACTGTGTCAGGGACTGTAAGGGAAGCAAAGAGAGGAGAATATTGTGGAGAAGTAAAATAGATGGGAGAAGGGAGACGGTGCCAAAATGGTAAAAACAACAACACAGCAGACAGAATAGAAAAGCTAGGATAGGATCCTAAAAGTAGATAGTACCACATTGACGTTTTTTTCAGTAGAAGGATGGAGCCAGAATACTAAGGCAGTGAGAGGGAAGGTGTGAACAATAAGGACAGAAAGAAGAGAGCTAGCAGAGTCGTGCAGTTATGTAGGATTATGTCAACGAGGAAGTGACACTGAAACTCTAAGGAAAATTGTCATATTTTGTAAGAAGTTTCAAAACTGCATTGCGACACACCCACATCTATGCACCATCATGTTAACCATCACTGATGTACCGTAATTTCCGGACTATAAGCCACTACTTTTTTCCCACGCTTTGAACCTCGCGGCTTATACAATGACGCGGCTAATTTATGGATTTTTCCCGCTTTCACAAGCTTCATGCCGCCAAAATGGGATTTTGAAAAAAAATAGACAAAAAACTGAGCACCGTCACATAATGTGACGTAAATCAAGCGTGCTCAAATTTCCCATCATTCTGATTACGGTAGTCATTTTGTCACCCTCATCATGGCAAAGACACGGAGAAATGCATATGATGCAGCTTTCAAGTTGAAGGCGATCGATCTGGCAGTTGGAAAATGAAATAGAGCTGCTGCACGGGAGCTTGGCCTTAATGAGTCGATGATAAGACGTTGGAAACAGCAGCGTGAGGAACTAACTCAGTGCAAAAAGACAACAAAAGCTTTCAGAGGGAAGAAAAGCAGATGGCCCGAACTAGAAAATGAGCTCGAAGACTGGATCAACACACAGAGAGCAGACGGCCGAGGTGTTTCAACTGTGCAGATCCGACTGAAAGCCAAAACAATTGCCACCGCAATGAAGTTTGAGGATTTTAGAGATGGACCATCGTGCTGTCTAAGATTTATGAGACGTAAAGGCCTGTCCATCAGGGTACAAACGAGTCTGTGTCAGCAGCTCCCTCCCGACTACGAGGAAAAAGTTTCAAACTTCCGCAAATTCACTGATGCAAAGATAGCGGAGCATTCCATCAATTTTTGTTCCAAGCCGTGTTTCGTTAAAGCCTGTGTAAAGTTCATTTGTTTCAATGTACCGGTAGGCACCTGCGGCTTATAGACATGTGCGGCTTATATATGTACAAAATACATATTTTTTAAAAATTCAGTGGGTGTGGCTTATATTCAGGTGCGCTTAATAGTCCAGAAATTATGGTAACAGCACTGTGAGAAAAATGCCACACACACACCATAAAGCTGCTGGACATCAAACCCTGCTTAAAGAAATGTGGCATTTGCAGCATGCAGACACAAATACTAACACTGGGTTTCTGTTGGCAGGGATTAATTCATACTTCAGAGTTAAAATCACAATTGCTAGTTTAATCAGGCTTCACATTCCAGCAGATCCGTCAACGAGAAGTGCCCACATTTTTTCCCACTGTAGGCTGATCTGACCTTCCTCCCTCTTTCTACTACTGAGTCTGCATCAAATGAGCTCACACACATCATGTCAGTCCCAAACCAGCTGCTGCTGCTGCTGCATGCAGATGCCAAAAATACACAACACAACACAACACCCACTACCAGCTAGTTAACATAGCAACCTGCTGTACATTCATTATGGAGAGCTGACCTGCACTGTACAGGTCACTTTGTCTTTCACCTGTAGAGTACACAGTATACAATTGTATCAGAACAACGTGTGTAGCATTAAAGCTATAAGGCTATTTTAATTACCTTAGCATATGTTTTTCTTCCAATAGACTTGCATGAGAATAAAAGCTTGGTTTAGTAGATGTCCTCTTATCTGGTAATAAATTAACTGGGATGGGATCTTTTTGGATTGGTTGTTCTCTCCAACGCAATATATCAGCATCTTGGAACATGACACACATTCATAAAACAATAATTCATAAGTCATGATTCCCGCCATGATCATTTAAGTGTTTGTTCTTGATAGGAAAATGGGTTACGGTTTTGCTTCCACCAAATCAATGGAAAACACATTTTCAGTTGCCCCTTGTGATATTAAGGGCATAGATGGTTGGTTTATCGGCTGAGGATTTGAGATATTAATCCTTCAGTCTTCTTCTTTCACAGGAGCACAATAAAGGAAAACTGAAAGAAATAGTCCCAAATATAAATGTCCACAGGGATTACAGTTGATAATTATCTTGTAACTTTTTCAGGTTGTGAAATTCCAGTCACCTTGAGTGAATTTTGTTATCAAAACTATCTATGTGCAGGAAGAAAATAATTTAATTTGTGTGAGCTTATCCTTTAAAGGCAGTTATCTCTAGAAGGGTAGGATTACCGCAGCTCTGCATCGTTCGAGTCACTTACGTTTCACTTTGTTCCATTACAGGTGTGTTCATGTGTATAAATTATACATCTTCCTGTTGGAATGAGTGACTCGGCTTACTGGTGGCAGCCTGGTTTCTTAGCATGCTAGCGCTCAGAGTTTCTCACTAACTGCTGGATGTGTGATATGTGGGTCAGTGGGTTAGTTCTTTAGTTTATCTTAGCTGCTAGCTGCAGGCATAACGCTGTGCTTTTCAAGCCTCCCTTTAATGTTTCCCTTTGCGCTCTACTATCACTTGTGAATGTCGTTCTCTCGGCTGCTTTCTTGAGTTAGCTCCTTGAGCAGACACAGAAGAAGTACATGTTTTTTCTTGTAGTTTAACTGACCCACCCTGATTTTATATGATTCCAACACAAGCTTTTTTTGAGTTGATAATTGATTATTTAAAATGCTAATTAAAGAAATGTTCTCCTAAAATTGAGACAGCTGTTTGTGTCTGCACCTGTACCATTAAATAAAGAAACAGGCTGATTGTTTCAATCTTTCAAAATGGCTAGTAACAAAATAACTTCTGCAAAACGTAAACATCAATCAATGTTCCTTCCATGTCATTGTTGGATTTATGCCCCTTTACATAATTTCTGTGGCCCTATTCTTCTTCACTTAATCTGCCAAATGCTATGGCTGATGTAATACGGAACTAAGAAAGTATCTGACACAGAAAAGGCTGAGATGTATGTTTGAAAGTGCCTCGTGTCTCTTTCTTTATCCTCTGCTTTGAGATCCGAACACCCAGTGGGGATCAGCGGTTTCATGTCAGCACACTCGTAATCAAATATTTATCAACAGAGATGAATAGAGAAAAAGGAATAAAAGAGGCAAAGAATAACATAACATGTAAAAAAGAGAAATAGCAGTGGGGAAACTGGCAATCACACAAGAAAAGAACATGTAGCAAACAGGAAGCCCAAAAAGGGAAGTTACTGATTTTATTATGCTCTCTAGTGAAAGATACCTACAGACAAAACGAGGGAATGAATAAAGCAAGAGTGAGTAAAGGCAGAAAGAGGCCATAATGGAGAGCAGCTGAAAAGATAAATAAATCACAACATACAAACAATGAAACGGAGGCAGCAGCGAGATGTGCGAGTGATCACAGATCAAAGTTTGGCAGCTAGAAGAGTGACAAACAGGATGATCAAAGAAAAAGAAAGACAGGAGAGGTATTGGAGATGAAGAAGATGAGGTGTAATGACTGAACATGGGGCTAATTGAAAGTTGTGTCTGGTGATTGGTGTCAGTTCTGTGGAAATCACATGTGATGAGCAATAGAGGAATGAAAAAAGAGGGTTAGTGGAGAAACAGTCTGCGTATGAGGGCCTGCAGGGAGGATCCTTCAATAATCAGTGAAGGTTAGAGTGCTAGAAAAAGTGTAATGCCTACTTTAATGTGTAGTAATGTAGGACTCATAGCAAACATTACATTGAAGGAAAGAGGCGTCATTAATATATTTTTAAGAATATAATGTGAGGAATGATTTATATCTAATTCTCACCATAGGCAGAAAAGCAGCTTGTAAGCATGCTAACATTACTATTAACATTGTACACAAAGTATAGATGAGGCCTACGAGAAAGACTAGAAATGCAATTAGCCATGCTTTTGTGCATGCGTACGTTCGTGCGTGTGTGCATATGTAAGTATTTGTGCATGCATGTTTATAAGTATATAGGATTAAGTTTTGTTTACGTATGTGCAGATGTACGTCAGTATATGCTTGTGCATGTAATACCAATCTAAATTAATGTATATATGTATATTATTTGCAAATTACCGGGTGAATGTACATGCACAATTTAGCATGAATTTATTTAAGTTTAATTTAAAACCATATCTGTATGTGTATACATGCTCTTTTCTGTTAACATGAATTAATCAAAAATAACAATAAAAAGTTGTTAACAAAAAAAAACAAATGCAAATAGCCACCATCTCCAGTAACCTCACCTACACAGCAACAAGCTCATTTTGTTTTGGACCTGCTGTGAAATGGAGCCTTTGCTTCAGTTGATCATGCAGCTTTAATTGAAGCCCTTCGTTGGTATTACCCTTACAACACTGACCTGGTTTATTTCCCGAACCGCAGGCAAACTCCAAGACTGAAATAAAGCAATCTTTGATGCTAGCAGTCCAGCCTTGTTGAGACTGACTACAACACAGACCATTTACATCATTAGAAATAAAACCACCTAATTCGTTTTTTGAAATAGTTATTTAATAATCCTTGATTCGGTTTAGCCATGGAATGACTCAACCTATTTCAAAAAGTCACTCTAACTCTCCATAGAGTGCGGTTTATCCTCAATGCTAGACACTGCTGTTTTATTTATCTTTTTGTTTGCCTTTTATTGTCATTATCTGCTTCTTCTCATTGATTCCACCACATTAATTGGCCTTTATTGATTCTTTCCAGCTTGCATGCGTAGCCAGCGGCCAGAGCCAGTAGCACCTGCTCTGTAATGAGCACCAACACACATGCTTAACATTACTCTTATTTATCAGAAGTAAAGGATAGCATTTAGATAAACTCTTTCTGAAAGGCTCTTTTGAAACATGGATGAACTACTCTACACTAACACCCTGTACCTTTACTGGAAACCATTTGCATTACTATGATAGTGATTCACAGATGTAGCTGTCTCTATAGCAACCCGGCTGCCAACACCTTCACCTGAGTGCCTTGAAGATATTAAAAGCTGAGTGCTGCAAGCTTTTGTACAAAGCAGAGACAATACCAATAGAATAAAACAATAGGAAATGTTTCCTAGCCGTGCTTTACTTCGGAACAAAATAACCTTTATTTCAATACAAATGATGGTATGATAGCAGCCTTAGTTTGATGAGCAGATAACTAGTATTTTATTGACTAGTCACACTTGCATAACATCAATATGTCACACAGTCCATATAGATCATTTGACTTCCAATGAAGAAAATGTAATTAGAATTCTTCGTAACAGCAGAGCTCATTCGATGGACTTTGTGTGTTTTATATCTAGCGCTTGTGTTTGTTTTTCCATACAAACTTGGTACAACTCTCCAAGGAGTCCATGTGCAACACCAAATTTACTGTTTGCTTTCTGCCAGCCTGCTGCCAGAAAAAGGAATAGATATCAGCAGGCCTGCTAGCTTAGTTACCAACTGTCAAGTGAATATTTTTACCCCACATTTTGCATTGTTAAATAGAAAATGAATAATTCACAAGTACACCTAGAAGTACTTCTACATTGCATCATTTTTAGTTGACTTTACCATTTATTGCATAATTTTCTTTTTGCCTCTTTATCTTAACAGAGGATTATTCACATTAGCGTACTTATGAGACCTGAGGCAAACAGAGAAAAACAAGGATGGAGGAGTAGAGAGGGAGAAGTGGACATAAGGATGTTTAGGCAATGACTGATCGACAACAGCAGGGAATGAAAAAGAGTTCATGGGGAAAGGATGAAAGAAAAGACTAAAAGGCCACTGTGGGAGAAGAAGAAAAGTGTGAAATCCTTGCTTCCCTGGGAATCACATTACCTATGGGAGTTATCATTTCCCCGCTTTACCAACACAGTAAGTGTGTTTAAAAGCCCTGCGATTAGTGCTATTGGTTTACTGTAAAACAGAAGTGGCTCTGTGCGTCGAGAGAAGATGAGAAACTGAAAGATGATATCACACCTGATTATGTCGCCATTTATAGCATTTCTCTGTGAGAAACGATGTTTTTCCTCTTGTCTCAATACACTGTTCGTATGTATTTGTCGTTCAGAGATTGAGAAATGTTGTCCTTATATTTGTGTTAGAGGAAAGATATTTGATTTACTGTATAAGGACTTATAATCTGTGTCATTTTTTTGGAGCAGGTCAGGCTGTGGGAGCCCTATTTAAAGGCAATTTTATTTTCTCAATTACACAGCGATAAAACCTTTTCATGCACGACAACACCAGAGTTTCAAAGAAATCCATGCAAGCGAGGAAAGCCGAAAAGCTAAAATCAGTTTTGAAAGCCAAGCTGTCGCTTTTTACAAACCCATAAATACCACATTAAACGCTGCCACAGACTAGACTATGAATTGGTGGCCACTGTTTCCCAGACACAAGTGGCTTCTTTGGATGAGGGTTTTCACAAAGGTAGATGAAGAAAAGGAGTATTACCTGTTTGACATGCATTGGAAAAAACATTGGGGCGTGTTATGTTAGTCATTGCGGAATAAATGCAAAACCATCCAATCCAAGGTGAAAATGATTAGGATGCAAGAGGTGGTGACCAGTGATTCAGAACATCATTGTTTCTATTTATTAAATCCGCTGACAACAGACAAACACGGGTCCAGTATTATTAAAGGGGCGATCCAACCACTGTCCCTATAATGACTGAGAGCCGTAATGAATGAGCGCAGGATAATCATACCAATCTTTGTCTCCTTCTGCCTTTTGTTCAGGAAACTGTAGATCTGCCTCTAATCAACACTTCAATTTGGCCTCCTGACATTACCAATTTACAGACAAGCTGAATTCCTTTTGTCTGCTCTTTTGGATTCAGTTCAATTCAAAGATCTGGGCTCTCTCGCTCTTTCTCTCCCTGGCATTTTTCTGCCCAGTGACAGGAATCTGTCAAACATCACTTGTGTGTCTTCAGTTGTATCAACACTCTTAATTATTGCACTACAAGAAAAGAGACAAGAGACAAGTTGAACCTACATGCAGGCGCTCATATTCAGAAACAGCTTTTGGTTTGACTTAGTTCCGAATTTTGTTTCTCTTGCGACCAATAAGGGGAACTAGTGTCTGTCTATGAACCTGCTCTGAGCTGTATCCATGTGTTGTTGACATGCTGTACTGATTCCCCGGGGAACAGTTCTGTAATTTGCACATCTTGAGAGAATGATTTGCAGACTTTGCCAGGTGGACAGGTTTTGTCACGATCTAATAGGTTTTGTAAATCTCTTTGAAAATCTTTCTTGTGACCTGTTTTTAAGTTGTCAGCATGTTTGCTGTTTTCCAGCAATTTACTAGATCACACCCAGCTTCACACATTGGTACTTTTTTGCCACTGAGCAGCATCACTGGAGCCGTTTGATGTAGAGGGCTTCGCTCAAAGTCATTTCCTAACTCTCTTTTTACTCTCCTCTAATCGTCATTGCTCTTTCCCTTTTCCTTTTTTCTTTTAGTGCATCCAAACGGAACCAGTTTGGTCAGAAAAACCATGTTTTTCAGGTAAATAGAGAATGTAATTACATGGATCAGTAATGATCAGTAATCAGAATTGTCCCCCTTCCCTCGACCTTAATTTATGAACATTACCTTTAATTTCCCCACTAAAGTTAGCTCTTATCTGACAGTTTTAAACATTAGAAAACCCACTAAGAATGATCAATAGACTCCTTTGCAATGGTCAGGGGACTGGTGACTCTCAGGAGTGCTTATTAATTGTATGTTTTACACATGAATACATCTTAATAATGGTCCCAATCTTTATTGATACAATTAAATGTTTGCTTTAAGCCATACGTCATGTTTCCTTCACTAGCAATCTGAGCTGAATTTGGTAAACCCATGACTTCTTCTGAGTCATTTCTATTTAATCTTCATTACAGTGCAGTTCAGACATGGTTACTCAGTCTTCAGATGTAACAACTATAGACTTCTTCCTTTGTCATGATTAGTTGCTCTAAAACTCATTCTGATACCAGGGTATCTGGTGTTTGTGAGGTGGACAGCTGGTATGTAGTAGGGAAATTAATCGTTGAGTCTTAATAAAACGGAGGACTTCGCCTTGCAGTGAGTCATGTAGAGTATGTAGCTGCATTTTAGTTTGTTTTGCCTCAGTGGTTTTAATCGGAATAGTGTACGAGCTGTTTAGGGGGCTAACAGTAGGGAAGGTGATTTACATTTTCTAGCCTCACATAAAGAAAATGACAACATTAGCTGCACACTACAGGAGTCTTGGTGCTTTTTCTCTCCTATTATTACCTCAACACCTCTGTCAAAAAGAGCAGGCTCATAAAATTAATTCACACATTATGAGGCGATAGCAATAGAGCAACGTGTGTGTGTGTGTGTGTGTGTGTGTGTGTGTGTGTGTGTGTGTGTGTGTGTGTGTGTGTGTGTGTGTGTGTGTGTGTGTGTGTGTGTGTGTGTGTGTGTGTGTGTGTGTGTGTGTGTGTGTGTGTGTGTGTGTGTGTGTGTGTGTGTGTGTGTGTGTGTGTGTGTGTGTGTGTGTGTGTGTGTGTGTGTCACAAAAGCAGACAAAGCAGGGAGAATGATGCATGATAAACCCTCCGTCCAGGCCAATCAATGAGAATACAATTTAACGTAGAAGTATTGTTTCGAGGTGTGTTTTTCAGATTTTTTATAATCTAGACTCGGTGTTTACCCCATGTTGCGTGTCTTTGCGCTGAGCTAGGCTAATCATGTCCTTTAGCTGAATCTGTTCTGCACGCTCTCTGAAGAAATAGAAATTGATCCCATCGTCTGACACAAACAGTTTCTTCTGTTCTGCTGTTGATGCTCCTACAGCGATCCATAATTGTTTAAGCTGTGGCTGTTTACAAAAACTCGAGAGAACAATTCAACCTTTGTATCTATGGTGTTGCTTAACTTTTGTTGGTTGCCCCACAGACTAGGTCAACGAGTCATGTTAGCATGCAAAACTGCATGTATCAATAACCGTACTGAGTGGTTATGCCAAATTCTCTGAAAATATCCTACTACATAGAAGAAATTACAGATGAACTCCACGTTTTAAGGTTATGTTAACAACATACTCCATTACATATAACATTTAGTTTGGTTATTTTACTTAAGTAAATCAATCGCATCACTACAAACTGCTGTTATGCAGTTTCATACACTACTGTGTGTACTCACGATGGTAGTACAATTAAGAATAATTCCACCCAGGATTTATACAGTAGTAGTATGAATATTTATTCCTTGCTAGCTGAAAAGTAACAACTAAATTCTCCTGGAGCTGCTCATAGGTAACTGACTGTTGTTAATGTACAGACATGCAGAGACTCAGGGATGAATGCACGTTGCTAGGTTACCTAAAGTCAGAAAAAAGTGACGAGAAAATGGGTAAATCTTCATTGGATTGTTTTCAGACCACTGACTCCTTCATCTTGTGCTTTCAAAGGGAAAGACATGCTGATGTGCATCCTGCTGCGGCTCCGATCAGAGAACACTTCTTGCACTCTGCGCTTTAAGTTAAAATATCTCAGCTTTTGGCTAAAGAACATCAAATGGGTTGTCAGTTGTCTCATAGCAACAGCAGTAGCCATGACGAGTGCTTGCTTCAAACAGCTGTTGCATTGCCTGATAGATAAAAGGTGCTGCAGGATCCAAGAGCCAAAGTTGTTTTTAGCTTGTGTCGTGATTTTTGTTTCCGCAGCACTCTTTACTATAAGATTTATGTTTGAAGGGGTAAGATGGGTGTTTCCTCTTTTATTAAAATAAGTTTACTCCTACTTTCTGTACTTTACTTTAGACCTGATTAGCAGGGACATTTTGTTTTTACATAAGAGAGATGTTGTGGCAAATTCGTAATATTGGGCCTTATTTAAACCTCAATGACTGCTTTAAATATTGTTTAACCACAGTAAGCTAGTTGGCAGATATTAAGTTGAAAATCAGCAGCTATCATTTAATATGATCTCATTCTACAAAAGTCTAATTAAAATAATACTATTTGATCAAAGTCCTATTGATGTACAGTTATATCAGATATACAAAGACCTTGAGGGAGAAGATGAACTGTTCGTTTGTGCTGGATCGATACAGGCCCACATTAAGAGTCTTCAGTTTTACTTGAAACATGGTCTGTATTGTCAAAACTGTAGGCAAAAGGTGAACGTATCCTAACTTGTTGAAGTTTTAGCTGTTTAACTCTGACTTTTTAAATTTAAACTTAATTATTATTTATAAAGAGTGTAAAAACTACTCTACTGGTTTAGTATTGTACTCCTACGACATTGTCAGACTCACAATGGGCTTTCTTTTTCCTCAAAAAATATTAAAACATATTTTTTATTCAATGCAATAATCTTTTGTCATAGCCTGGCACCTAAATTACCCACAATGCTCCCTTTAGAAACACATCATTTCTTGCACAACTTCTTATACACATATCCAAAACAAGGGGGTAGCAGGGTCCAGCTCTACAACAACCTCTAAAAAAATGAATTACATTTTGGCATCAAGCTCATACTTGCACCATGCAGAGACATGCATGTATGCTTTAATCCTTACCCGATACACTTGCAAATGATTTCTCTGTTGCAGTGAAGCCAGGAGGAGCTGAGAGCCTCTGGTGTAGTATTGCAGTGAAACCCTGTAAACATACTGCATCTCTCAGTGGCTCTTAAGTGGTGACGCACAGAAGACGCCTCAAATCAAATTAGTGTCACAGTGGCTTTCCATGTCTAATTAAAGGAAGCTGTTAAGAAAAAAAGTATTTTCTGTAGCTTTCTTAACTCTGATGCTCTATTGCAGGGTTTCCCACAGCACTTTACAGCTTAGGCAGCAACGCATGCAGATGCACTGAACAACAAGCCAACAGCATTTGGGCATTTTTCTGGTATTCTTTAATTACTGCACAACTTTAAAACAGTTCCCAAATCCAGTGTGAGGGATAGAGATGTTTTTTTTTCTTCTGATTTTGTGTATTTTGGGATTTTTCTGTCCCAGGCTGACACTGACCTCGTTGGTTACGACACGACTGACCTTGTGTGGATCATGACTGTGAGCCAGAGCTGAGGATTAACTGTCTGTGTCATCCGAGGAGAGACAGCAATTCCCTGAAGCCAACTGACAATTTGGTCAGATCTAATCAAATGGATGTTCTGCCATAAAAAAAATAAAATGATTGCCTCATTGTGCCAACATGAAAATAATAATGACCACCTCAATATCCCGCAACCTTCCTCCTTTTTCAGCTTGCGTAACTTTTTATGGTTCTTTTTTTATACGCCTGACTTTTATAAGCAAGAAAACTTGATCTTAATTACTGTAGACTAGACCACATTCTTACATATTCTCACGTTTCAGAAGCATTCCCAGTGTTTGGGAATGTACTGGCTGACGTTTGAGATCACACAATGTCTCACATTCGTGATCCTTTTAGAAGCAAAACAAATACAATGTATGCAATCATGCCATGAGAAGCTTCACAGTTACAAACCTGCATGGGAACCGAAAATGTGAGAAACAAATAATTCACTACAGAGCAAAGGGCTCACCATTCAAACCACAAGGCTTTAAGCAGTAATGATTTCATGCATGTATAAATAATTTAAGCTGTTGCTTGATTGACGTTTCGAACACTTATAAGCAGTGTTGCCACAGTTACATTGAAAAAGTAATGTGATTACTGATTACTCCTTTAAAAAGTAACTTAGTTACTTTACTGATTACTTGATTTTAAAAGTAACTAAGTTAGATTACAAGTTACTTTATTAGTTCATTTCAGCAGCTGCCGACAACACCCCCCGCCGCTTCAACATAAAAATGAGTCCAACTTCTTCAACTCTCCCCACTTACTGCTTTTGCACTGAAGTCCAGCTTTGTTGTTTGGGTGGTGGAGGACCTCCACCTGGTGGGACTTGCTCTGTAAATTTGACTGTGCCGTGCTGCGACTCCAAATGTTTCTTAATATTTGACGTAATGGTTTTGAAGCTAGATAGCACTTTGTCTCCAGCACAGTGTACAACGAACCTTAATATTGTCATCTTTAGCTGACTCAAAAAACTCAAAATAGTGACTGTATTTCCAGCTAGAAAACGTGCATCTCTCTCCTCCCTCCATGGTTGTTTACGTTTGTGTCGCTGCGTGGTAAGTAACGCGTTACCGACATCACTGTTTATAAGTCTGCAACATATGTCATAAATTCCTGAAAAAAATATTTCTACATTAAAGGAATGGTTTGACATTTTGGAAAGTACCTTTATTCACCTCCAAGGCAAAGAGTTAGATGAAAACATTTGTACTAAAAACTGTGATTATGACAATAGTTCATTCAACATAAATGGACCTACTGCTGACCTTTGACCTCCATTAGGTGGCCATGGAGCCATCACTTCTCTTCAGTGCTCTCCTCCGCTGTCAGAGCTTGTATCCTATCCATCCTCCTCCCTGCTCAGTCTCTCAAACTCTACTTTTGCTCTCTCCTCTTCATCTTCCCCTCTATTTATCTTTTTTCCCGCACATTCTTCCTTGTTCTCTTGCTCTCACCCCGGGCTATCGTCCTGTTCTTCTTCTTCCGTCTCTAACCTGTGCTCCTTCTGTGGCTCCATGTTTATCTTCGTCTTGGCTGCCTTTTGTTGTCTCCTCACACTTCCCACATCCGTCTCTG
The DNA here is from genome assembly GCF_036324505.1 of Eleginops maclovinus. NCBI lineage: Eukaryota > Metazoa > Chordata > Actinopteri > Perciformes > Eleginopidae > Eleginops > Eleginops maclovinus. The sequence goes on from NC_086354.1 coordinate 11,213,643, forward strand.
CCTCCAGTGGAGCTCTCAGCTTCTGCTCCCTCCGGCTCCATTACTCTGCCAGCATTCAGTACATGTGAAGACAAAAGAGCCACCCTCCACTCTCCTGCAAAACATCCTCTACTTAACACCTGCTCCTGCAATCTTACTTCATACTTTCTCCCTCATCTTCTCTGCTCTTACTTTCATCCTCCTTGCCATTTCTCTTTCACAAAGTCCCTTACTGTTTCCTCCTATCTTGGTTCACCTCCTGCTTCTTCTCTCCTGCTTGCTAGTGTCAGCCGTGTAGTTGTCAAACACTTGGGATCGATAGCAACCCTTTTCCATCAGCCGCAGCATGGTGGGACCTCCTGATGGGATGTGCTCCTCCGCGCTGCACCCTGTCTTCCTCACCCATTCTTTACATATCAACAACACCATTGTATGCCTCCATACTCCAGAGGTCAAGATCTCCATCCTCCTCTCATTTGCTCTCCTCCCTGGTTCAGTGAAGTCTTGCAGAGAGAGCAGTAGCAAAACAACATGAGCTCCTAGAAATCTGCAGAGGAGAAGCTCTCTCTGTAGTTCTGTTTTCTCTTCTAGGGGTACAAACTCCTCTGATAAACCCTAACCTTGTGTCCACTGCCCTCACTGTGCTAGTCCTGCCTCCTCTGGTTTTTAAAACCTGCCCCCGGCTAACAGAGTGTTACCTGTATGCCTCCTTCCTGTTCATCTTTGACCAAGAAATGTAAAGTTTACATGAGGATGGTGGAAAGAGAGGCAAGGCTTTTAATCTGTTGCTGATGGCTTGAACTAGGAGGAAGAAGAGAATCTATTTAATTATCTTGCAGAGCTTTACTGCAACCTTACTGCAAGAAGGTTTTGAACAGGATGTTCAGGATGTGATTCACTTCAGGTTTTATTAGCTAACTGATGTGAGAAAACATTGGTTTCTAACATATGCCTGTCAGTGACGTAGAACTAGTCTATGATTTGGAGCTGATTGCCTAGCTCTTTACAACTTAAAACCCCCGATAGTTAACTAAGACCAAATGCTAAATTGGGAAGATATTATACTTTTTCTGCTGTATTGCATACAACTGTATCCAGCATTTGAGTAAACGTTAAAAATAAATGTACCAAAATCTCCATGTCTAGGTTTAGCTTCACATTGTCTTTGTTTGTAGATCATGTCTTGAGGTGCAGCTGTAATATCGCTCCGCAGTAATGGTGGAGAATCCAGGTTTATACGATGAGCAAAGACATGAACTCGTCCCTGTCGCTTCACTTTCTTTTTCACCTACTCCAGATGACTGATACAGATTTCATTTTTCAATGCATACATTAAAGCGTCTTCAAGTTTTAATGACTTAGTATTCTTGAACGATGTATGATTGTTATGATGAAACGGTTTTTTTCTATCACCTTCAGTAATGCTGAACTGGACGCTTTATCAAGTGTGTGTGTGTGTGTGTGTGTGTGTGTGTGTGTGTGTGTGTGTGTGTGTGTGTGTGTGTGTGTGTGTGTGTGTGTGTGTGTGTGTGTGTGTGTGTGTGTGTGTGTGTGTGTGTGTGTGTGTGTGTGTGTGTGTGTGTGTGTGTGTGTGTGTGTGTGTGTGTGTGTGTGTGTGTGTGTGTGTGTGTTGTAAGTCTATGGCAGATTACAGCTTCGTTGAGCGTATTCAATATTCTGACATTCGTTTGGACAAATGATTAACAATAACAAAGAAACATCAACCAATCCGTGTAATTGTCAGCTTTCTGGTGATAAAGCAGCATATGATAAACACACTCATGATGTTACTCTAATTGTTATACCCTCAACGCCTTGGATTCCTGGTTGTGCACAGAAGCCTCGTACATGTTTACTATCATTTATAATTTTTTGTTGTGTCATAACAGCTTTAGTTCCAAGCGTTTGGCCTTTCATATTACACAGCTCTACGATCACAATCTGTGTGAACTTGCGGGTGTCCCTCTCTGTCATTATCAGTGCCCTCATGCTTGTTATCCTGCCACCTAAAGTCCAAACCTCTCACAGATTATAGTTTACTATTAATGGGTGCATGTGTACAGTATGTGTGTGAACTATTTGTTCTTTTTGAGCTGTTTCCATTCTTAATTGTAGGATCCGGTGTTTCTGGAGCTCTACATACAAGGTCTGGGTTCATCTGAGAAGTCCTTATATCCAGAGGGAAGAACATTTAACATCAAAGAGTGTTTTCTCTCTTGGAGGACTTCATTAGACAAAGTTAGACATGTCAGGATATATTAGCTTCTGAAACACCAATTTGGACTGCTCTTTAAGAAAGAAACAATGCAAGTGCATTCCTAAGTTGCTGCAGTATGACTTGAGCAAAGCACATTCATATGTGATGAAATGCTGTAATTTACATCTTTGGATTCCCCTGCCCCTTTCCGACATTACTCACAATGACTTTGGGCAATTTCCAGACAGCAGGTTTGAACGTGTTGCGTTTCGCTGCAGGTTGTACTTCTACAGAAAGGAGGTGAGCATTAGTAGTAATGACATATAGTGTAGGGTTGTATTTTAGTCTAGAAGGAAGTGCTTTTACCTCTTCCTATAAATCAGTCTTATATAAAACCAAAGAGTGTTACAAACTGTCTTTTACCTATAATCTACCTTCAGTGTGGATGTGTGAATAAACGGATAAACACACTCTCTAACCTGAGTAAAGCCAGGGAGGGATCAGCCAGGATTTTTTTTTTTTTAACAGTCTCGGTGTCGAGAGGCCGCAAGTGTGAGAGCTCAGGCTCTTATAAGTGTTTGTGTGGTTTTCCCTCCTCCATTTAAACTTAATCCACTGAAGACAGAGCAGCGGGAGCAACGTTTCCTCTCAATTTCACCTTTAACTTTTGTCTCGTCCCTCTGATCTTTACCCTTTGATCTGTTCTACCTCGGTCCGTCTCAATTTCACCTGCTTTGTCTTCAGTCTATTTTTGTTCTTTTACCTGACACACAAGTACAGTAAATATTGTCGTTAAACTTTCGTAATCGTCCATATAATTGTTACCTTGTCTAGTGATGCTGCCATTTATGTCCACATGTTGATCCAACAGAATGTATTATAAATAGACATTTGTTTTCACATTCAAAGAGTTTGCTTGTCCCTGAAGCATTTTCTTGTTGCTATAAAATATAGCTATTCTTCCTTGTAAAGGTAATTCATGTTCTTTACTGACTTTAAAAAATATATGGCTGATAGGCTGCCAAATGCCACTGCTTGTGTGAACCAACGCTGTAAAGATGGGGGCTGTAGAACCGAAACATTTAGCTAAAAGACACCAAAATGATGCATTATTAGAGGGGAACTGCAGAGTTTGGAGATTTGTATCTTCAAGTAAACACTTCCGCACACAGAAAATATTGAAATTGAGTAAAACTTTAAGTAATTATACATCCATCCATGTCTTTTTGATTTTACTTTATGAACATTTCCCTTTTTTTTTGTTGTGGAAATGCCTCAGTGGATTAACATCAGCTGTTCCCCTCAGATTACACTCAGGGACTTTTGATGGATTATCATGTTTGAAAAACAGCATGTAAGCAAGAATAATTATTGAAAGTGTGCTTAGTCAATTACGCCAACATATTTCCTCTAATGGTGACATTTTAATGACTAAAGTCTGCCTACCTGCAGTTGGTTACTGTCAAGGATATCTGAGTGTCAGACAGGCCGGCTGTGCTCTCCTATTTATCACCCTCTGTCCTCTTTGTGTCCATCCTCCTCTCTAATGTTCGTCTGCTTCATCTCTCTCTCCCTTCATTTTTCCACATCTACTCTCCTCCTGTTTCTCTTATCACTCTAGCCTCCTCTCCCAGAGGAGACGGTGAACAGTAGATTTACAGTAATGCAGGAAGGTAGGGCTTTAAAAAGAAACTCTGTCACGGCTTGTATTACCGTCAACTCCTCTCTGCTCTGCCCACAGTGTCCATCGCTCTGTGTGACACTTATGTGGCGGTAAGATATGAATCATACTGCGGGATCTGCACAAACCATTCAAGCACCAAAGTAAGCTTTAATCAAATATGTCAAGATGGAGTTTGTTCAGGGAGGAAATCTAGGAAAAAGTATTTTCAAACCTTCCTCTCTTAAAGCTGTGTGGGACTGACTTGGTATGACTATGTTTGTAGCCATTATTCTTCCACCCTGCGGCTGCTTCCTTTTTTTAGTACAAAAGGGTTTTCTAACAAATCCTCCATGAATGTAGAAACGTTACTGCATTCGTTCTGCACAACATGCTGCTTCAGTCTGTTGTTAAATGTGATTATTCTGAAAATTGTTTCACAAAGCGCTTGGGAAGAGGCTACAGGACTCCACCTGAGACACATTAGTTACAGGTAACACCAACTTCCCTCAGTGGCTCTGAAGGGCGGTGGAGTTTTTGTAGTTGAGTTTGAAAAGGAAGACGCTGTGCTCAAACAGTAAAGCTGAACCTCCTGCTAATCCTTACCTTTGTTTTGTTTTACCAAGTGTTTTTCATGTTCAATTTCTCTCTTTGTTTGGGAAGTTTCTCAAGAGAGTTTATGTTTAGAAGTAACTGGAACATTATTGAGGTGTTTTCACTGCACCGCTGTCCTCTCTCAGTAGAGCTGATATTCAGTCTTCATATGTATTGCTCTGCATTGCGTTGTTTTTATAAACTGTATATATAAAGATTGTTTTACGTACAGTATTAGAAAGGGACATTGACTTAGTTGGTCACTGGTCTTCCTGCAGTCTAGTAGAGCTGTAAAAGTAGAATAAATAAGGTTTAAATTAAGTATTTCTGGTTGACCAATATCTTCATTTTAATTTAGCATTTGGGATTTTTCGAAGCTTATTCTTTGTGTTGCTTTTCACATTTGGAGTTGGTGTAATGAGGAAGCAAGATTTGGTCCTCACTTTTTAAGTCAAGATGACAATTAAAGCCGAATTCTTATCAGAGAATTGTGGAAGTGGCTTCCTAATGAGCTAACTTTTGTGTCTTTGTAATTGTGTCTTAGTTGTTGTAATCATGTAAAGCAAAGGCCTTCAGGGCCGAATGAGGATGATAAAAGTCAAAGCTGCTCAAATGTCTACTTCAGCTGTTCTGCTGATTTACTGACTATAAGTAGAAACACACTTTGCTCCCTAGAAAATCACTAAAAACAGCCATACAGCGCTAGCATGGAAACTGTCAGCGGTAGAAAATGCTGTCACAATGGTTTCTACTTTCGTTTTTTGGATTAGCTTCTATGACTTATTGGAAGCTAACAAACTATTGTATGTAAAATACTGGTAATGTTTTCTTAACAGTATTTTGGAGTCTTTGTCAGTTGAAAAGTAAAGCAAACAAACGAAACAAATTTTGAAATAAATCATAAAGGCTGCCCTGATTGTCAAACACAGGAAAACATGAACACCCTGAGATTCTACTCTAAATATCTTATTTTAAACATCTGCCTTGCAGCTGGAAACATTTGTGTTAATTTGCCTGCCATGATGTAATGCATAGGAACATTTCTCTTCTGTCAGACGGAGAGATCCTTGAAGTCCACTACGGCCGGATCTCATTTTACATGTTTAAGGTAGTTTGAGAGACACAGACACATTTCACTTTGTACGACAGAGGATTGAGGTTCAATAGCACACATGATACTGTCTGGATTTGCCCTTGACATAGCTTGAAGCCTCTGTTTATGCTCAACTGGGATTTGGTGTTTGTTTACTTAACACCATTTGAGTTTTTCTCCAATCTTTATTGATTTTTGAGACATTTGAGTTTTTCCCTTTGATTCACTATATTTGTGACCTTGCATATTCATGTGCTTTGTTTTTCTACGTGTCAACATGTTGGCAAGACAGTTTTGTGGATTTCCTTTGTGTAAATCTAAGTGTAAAGCAAAACATATTACAAAAGGTCGATTGGATTTGGAAAGAAAAAGCTCAATGTCACATTATTGATCTGTTGGTAGTTTTAGCCTGTAACTGATTACTCTGTGTATATACACAGCGCTGGGCTTGTACATTAGTTCAGATTGTACCACCTTTGTTGTGTTAAAGCCCAGTAATTACAGTTTTGTACATTTTCGTATTATATTGACTTTAATTAAAGGATTAAAGGATTACATGCTCCTCTAAATTCTTCAACCTCTCGGGCTTGGAAGCTTTCAACAGCAACCGGATTACAATCAAAACTGCATTGTCATCAGGCTAAACACACCTGTTTTCTATCTCCTGTTGATATTTCTAGCATAAAGGAGCTTTCACCCGACAGTGATGATCAAACACTCTGACCTTGGAGAGTAAAAAGAGAGGGAAAAAACATAAAAGAATAGTGTGAAAGAAGGGCTGGAAAGAAATAAGCCATGAGGAGGCAGAGAAGGAAGCAGACGGAGGAGGCTCCTCTTTGCAGGAGGAAGAGGAGAGAGGTGTTTTGTTACCAATGAGATGGAGCTGTAGCAAAAAGAGGGAGGAAAACTAGAGAGAGAAATAGGAGAGGATCAGGTTTTCCTGAGCTTTTTGTTCAATATGCAACGTGTGTTTGTCGTTCCACAACTCTGGATTTTCTTTAAGTTGTTGGTGGAAAATAACTAAATATATTAACTCAAATATATTGTACAATTTAGAGGTCCTTGTGCCATTAGTATTCCTGTTTTTCTGCTCCTTTATCTGTCTACTACCCCGGAGGGTATAAGTGATAACAATGAACTCATTTAAAATATTCCATTCTGCCTAATGATTACTTTTACTTCAATTAGATTTAGATCTTTATACTTTTGTACTTCAGTATAATTTTGAGAGTATTTCTGGACTGTGATAAAAGTAATTTTACTGAATTAAAATATCCTTCCTATCCTAAAAGAGTCCTTCTTCCATCACTGCTTTAAAGTGAATTTAAACTTAATAAGCATATGAATCCAGTTTTTTTCCATTTTGATTTCAGTTTGCCTTTGAAGGCTTCTTCTTCCTCTCATTTGTCTCTGGTATTTCCTTCAAACTCACTCATCCTTAGTCAGGCTTTATTTAGCTCCCGTCCCTCCCCCCAGGTCACTCTTACATCCATCATAAAAGTGATACTGCGGTTGCCATTTCACCCTCTCTCCCATTATCATTGTCTACAGACAGTAAATCCTGCCCTGTACTGCGGTGCACTGCATCTCATTGAAGGCGTCATGTCACACTGCGTGCCCCTATTACTTCTTGTTCCCGTCGCAACAGACCCGGGGTCACGATTCATATCCATATAAAATGTCTCATCAAAGAAGACGTTTGTCACTATAGCTGGGACGCCTTTACACATCTTGTAGGTCTCATCAATAAAACCTAATTACAAAATTCATAGAGGTCTGCTACCTTCATATAAATCCATCTCAGCAGTTTGTCAGGAAAACAACAAGATGCTCACAGGGCGCAGGGCTGTAATGTGGAGCGCAGAGGAACTTCACATTGCTCTTCATTGACTTCTTCTGATTTCAATTTTCTTTTCTGCAGTAATGAGCCAGCTTTCCTACAGGGGTCGTTCAGGATTCATCTCACGGTTTAACTAACACATTTTAATTCAGCCCTGGAGACATGAATGAAGGGTAGCGCTCATAAAAAACAATATAATCTGTCCTACGAAAACTGTTAATTCAATGAGAGTCACTAACAAAATCATCCTCTGTATCTCCTATAAGTAAACAGATAAACATATCCATCCACAGTGGTGATATAACAAAGTCCTGCAGCAGTTTGAAGCGGGCACTTCCTAATGCACTGGATGTGTAATGATGCAGCCGGGTAAATGACCTGCTGCTGATCATCCTCAGGTTCTCTCCTCATAAGCGTTCCTCATCTCTTTTAGGAGATGCTGATAGGATAAAACGTGATGGAAAATGTGTCATTAAGAACAGATCTCCTCGTAATGCACTGACTATCGCAATAGTTATTAAGCCCAGTTAATTAGTTGTATAACACAAAGCAAGGTTGTTACGTACATCTGGAAGGCAGCAGATGATTAATTTTGAGCTTGACCATTTGTAGTAGAGGTTTAGAAATAAGCAGCTTCTGGATTGCCTACAGTTACACAATTAAAAGCATTGTAACACATTTAAATACACTATAATAAGCTTTTCTATTTTCAAATGTCTTTTTCCACACTTAGACATCTTAGTATGTGATATAAAAAGGCAGATAGAAGCTATTATAATACATTGAGTAATCACAATAATTAATGATATACTGTAGGTGTTTTAGTAGACTTTGGATAAAGTGATACATACAGTATTCCTGATATCATTTGGCACAAAAAGCAGTGTGTTTTGGGTAAATTCACATTGAGGAATGATTCCTTCTTTAGGTTTGAGGGTGTTAATGGTTAATTCCTGATATTTAGAGGGGTATTCTTTAGTCTTCACGTATTTCAAGTGTTTTTTCTCTGAGGGAAAGAGACAGAATAACACAGAGGCTTGACAGTGTCTCCTTCCTCTCAGTAACCACAGTGTTGTCTGCTGAAATTACCTCCGCATAACTGAGCACTAAAGAGTAAATTAATTGGGTGTAGTGCAGAATTGCTCCCCTTGTTAGCTACATGCACACACCCGGCACACAGTGCTTACTCACTAAGACTCAAAATGAGATTCATCCACAATAATCTCAGATTGACTTTTTCATTTTCTTACTATGTGGTTTAGGTTGACCCTTCCACTCAAAAAGCTGCATTTCTCTGGAAATCAGGAGAACAAATTAGCATTTTTCTTAGTTTTGTTTGCCTGTATAAGAATATATGTGCATTTTATGTAACAGCGTTGTATCACATAATGTTGTTGTAGGTCTTTCAACTCCATGTTGTTGATTTTGCTGTCCAATTATAGATTTTGTGCTGATTTAGTTATTGATTTATTTTTCAAGATTTCAAGTAAATAACTTGTTTTGTTTGGAGCACATTTTGCTTTAACAAAAAGCAGATATCAGCCAACAGTAGGCAGGTGTCGGTGAACACTTTCTCTCTCTGGTCAGGAGCCAGGGTGGCAGAAAAGCCAGTTTAGCATCACCCTTTATTCCTGTTGGCTCTATATATAGAGCTGTTAATGAGTCTGCATACACGCTGTCACTACATACACATTAACAAACTATGTTTATACATTACAGCCACAACGATTAGTCTATTAATTGTTTAGTCCAGCTCTGGAAAATTGAAGTTGAATCACTTATCTGTACCTCACTGTATCCTCATTTGATGCCACAATACAAAGGCATTTATTCGCTGTATATCCTGTTAATGTGACGAGAGCGGCTCCCACTATGGCAGCGAAATTGAGAGTCAAACAGAGGCCAGAGGGAAAAATCAACACTGTCATCCCGTACGCAGGTGAAGAACTGGTTTGTAGGAGCGTGGGTGAGCATTAATGTGACATTGCAAGGACACTTCTGTAAAAGTGTGTGTGTGTGTGTGTGTGTGTGTGTGTGTGTGTGTGTGTGTGTGTGTGTGTGTGTGTGTGTGTGTGTGTGTGTGTGTGTGTGTGTGTGTGTGTGTGTGTGTGTGTGTGTGTGTGTGTGTGTGTGTGTGTGTGTGTGTGTGTGTGTGTGGGCATGGTTGTCCTTTTTATCCTGTTGGTTTAACCTTGAACACACACACACACACACACACACACACACACACACACACAGTGGAGCCGCTACAGAAGCAGGTGGCAGAGGATGTTCAGATTCGCAACGGGTGATGGAAGTGTGTGTGTTTTCCTAAACAAGCAGCAGGGAGAGACACACTAGCTGTGTTCATGTCATTCAGGTTCCTCGCAAAGTACTTCACACCTCCAAAACAAGATACGTTCCACTAATTACAGCCTGTTCCAAGATAACTCGAAGGGGATCTCAACTGAGGGGAGTCCATTTTCAGCAACGTCACACATTGCGTTATTGGAGGTGTTCTTCACATCTTTCTTTTTAATGACTTCTTTTCTTTACTCGGCCTATATCTTTCCATCTGAATGACTTCAGTTGTTCTAAAGGTGCTCTTAAACTGCTGACTCCATGTTCATTTTATTGAGATTTTCTGCCCTCTGGCTTGACTCGAGCCTGAGGGAAACATAAAAATAAACGTAATTAAAGAAATGCTCATGGACCTACTTCTAAATCTACTTCCAGTAATCGGCACCACATCACAGCCCTTTGTGTGTTACTTTTCAAGTTGATTTTTTAAAGGTGCTGCCTGTATGGTGCAGCAAGTAAGTCCTGTGTGCGTACAGCATGCGTCAGACTGTGAGTGAGGAATGGTTTGAGGAGGGGTGAGCGGGGATGTGTTTTGGATTATAGAGATCATTTCTGTAACGTGTCCCTGTCCTGCATCCCATTCTGCTGTGTGATAAGGCCAGACGTGGTCATTACTATTAATTGAAAAAGATGATGCTGTAAAATCCATTTGGAGGAAGCTATAAGCCAAGCTGATAAAACATGATGACGGGAGAAGGACAAAGAGAAGATACATTGCATTTTATAAACAAGATTATGTTTGTATTTGATGGAGAAGTAAGAGATCCAGTTTACCTTATATCAAAGCCAGTAATGAAACAATAAACAGATACAAAACAACATCACCTTGACCAAATGACCGAACCCTTGGAGCATTTTCTACTACATTACAGCCATATGTTCTTTATATTTGCATGTTAGCGAGAGGCAGCCAAACAAGGCCTATCATGTTATTTTGTTGCCAGATAAAACTATACAAATATTGGAAATAATCAGAGGAAAAGCTCACAAGAACTAATTATATTTATAATAAGAAGCTACCTACATTTATAAACTCTTTCCTTGTAAAAAAAAAACAGCAGTCCAGAAAAGCGTTATTAAGGGACTTCTGTGGTATTACCTGAATCCAGATCTAAGCAATGCACACCAAACCTCATTATCTGTGCCAATATAACATTTTGTAAACAAACATTACGATGCAGACCGGTTTCTCCTCATGCAACACCATCCCTCCTCCTCCTCTCCTCTGTGTGTCCTGCAGCTCAGACTCCTGTATCTGTTTCCTCCTTCACCTCAGTGTGAGGAGGAAGGTCACAGACGAGACTGGCCAGCAGCTCACAGTAAAGAGAGCAGAGTGAACATCCAACAGATATTTATACATGCCACTCTAATTACAAGTAGTATCTAAATTGTGACTACATAATCTCCTTTTTTTAACCGTCCAACTGTTTACCCATACATCTTTTCAGCTGGAGAGAAAGTCAGTCTGACAGATGGTGTTTAAAGCGGACTTAATGTAATGTTTAATATACGCTAGCAAAACAGGTGTGATTGTATGTGTATGAGGAGGAGGTTTAAATATTTACAGGCATCACTCTATCTATTTCTGTCATTCAATCATGCATAGCAAATATTAAGGGGTTTTATGCATGTACAAAAGGTCAAGGTGTAAGCACAAACATCAACAAATCAACACACGCCATAACAGTTGTAAATCACACAAGTCCTTTCCAAAAGTGTTTTTCTTCATATCTCCTTTGTATTGTTTTGTCTAATCTCTCTGTCTCTCCCCTCTCTTCAGCCGAGCCTCTTCCTCTGATGGACCTGTGTCGGCGCGCGGCCCGCATGGCTTTGGGTCGGGAGCGGCTTCAGGAGATCGAGGGCCTCCCTCTGCCCCAGTCCCTGAAAAATTACCTCCAATACCAGTGACTGACACCAGCAGAGCCAACTGGGAGTACAAGGACACAAACCAGACCTCCGGAAAGTCTAAAGATGGATGCATTAAAGAAACTAATGAATGGATGCAAAGAGGGGATGATAGATGGGAGCATGTCCACACTGAGAGCGCCACAGCTCCACAGCAGATGGGTGAACGAGAGATGGTGGGTGAGCTGAAAGAGGAGGTCCAGGCTTTTTAACAAAGACAGTACCAGCTTCTCTTGGATTTCAAGCTGCTTTTTTCATTTGTTTTTTGACTTGAAATAAATTATTGATGATGGTATCCCATCAGCGTTTCACTCATCCAGAAAGAAAACCCATCGGGTGAGGGGAAAGAGGCGAATGTGTCCAGTTGACCACCGCCACCTAGTGATGAAAAGAGCACTGCGCAGAGAAAGCACACTAATCCTATCCTGGAGGCCTTTCTGACATACAGTCAGTGACCATATCATTGCTGTTGGGTACCAGAGTCTGTGTTCTCATCTGGCAAAGATGAACGGCTGCCAAGAGGGTTTTAGCACTAAGGTTGTTTTTATCTGATTGACTCAGGGCCCGACTAACAGCTCACTTTGCATACAGAATAGACATGGCTGCAAAATGAAATAGGGACACTGAATTTTCTCCTGGCTTTATGCAGACATTTTTTATGTGAGTGAAGCCCTTTTCAGACACGGTCATGGTGGTTACGTAAAAGTGTGTTCATTTATGGAAATATTCACCATACTCAGTGTTTAGCACCAGGAGAGCGAAAAGTAGTCATGATGATATTGAGGAAATTGATTTTAAATGTACATTTTAAACATGGGTTCAAATCTTGATTCATGTGCTTTGTCAGTGTGAGAATTTCCCATCCGTTCCAACTTATTAATTTCATCGTTTATTTTATTCTGCTGCTTTTTTTATACTATAATGGACTAATACAGAATGACATAGGGACTATGGTGCCTGTATGCTGTATGTAAACACTTTTATATACAGGATATTTATAATTTCGTCCATGCAGTTAGCCTGAATGTTACTTGAAAAAGGATTGGCGGTGTGTTGGTGTTCATGTTTATTTTTTTAATTCTACCTCTTTTGTTGCATGGGGAAATAAAAATCCTTTTAATCATCAGACTACAATGTCCTCAACAACTTAATGTTGCTCCTTTACAGTGTTTCAGTGTCTCATAAAGATTTCTTCTGCATAATATTTATTTATTTACGTGGGACTTTTCAGTGTCAGTGCTCTTAAAGCTGAATATTCATAAAGGAAAAGAAAACACCAATCCTAAAAGAACAAACACTCATCGTATTCACAAATCTCTAATGTTTAATAACCAAACTTTTAAAATTTCTAATAGGAAACTGAGGAAACTGAAAGAGCAAATACTCTTTTGGGCCTCTATTGAGGAACCGAGACATTTAATGGTTTTTATTTGTATAATTTTTGCTGTCGTGGCCTTTAATGATATTGTGATGATCTCCAAAAACCTGCACATCTGGGAAGTGTTATGGAACATTCATTGGGTCCGAATGATTCAGATTGCTGTCATAACTTTAACGGAACGGGCTGCGTGTCTGAAAGGGGCTTATTCACATAGAAAAACTGCTTGATGTTTAAAGTTTGAAGGGGCACTGAGAACCATTCCTCCTCACAGGACATACAATCATGAATTATGATGTCATTCAGGACCAAAGGGATTCATATTAAGCCACGGAGTGTGTCAATGTGTCTGAAGGTCGCAGCCTGTCGCAGTATAACCGGTGCTGAAATGCTGATGGTGGAGAGAGGAGCCTCACCTGCTGTTGTAGCACCCTGCTGTAGCTCACTGGTACTAGACAGTATCTGTCTGCTGTCCGCACAACTGTCTTAATGACCACAAACAAACAGACAGGACCAGAGCAGATCTACTCTCACTGGATCTATAATAGTAAAGGCTGGAGCAGAGAGTAGGAACATTACTGCAACTGCAGAGGCATATTCTGGAATGCAGATTATACACACACACACACACACACACACACACACACACACACACACACACACACACACACACACACACACACACACACTGTAGACCAATTGTGTTTTTCTTTCCTTAAAAAAGGCTTGAGTCACTTTTTTTTTAATGTCTGAGTTTGTATTCTTCATTATAATTATTCATTTTTTTGAGTTTTGAGCCCGATGATGGCGACATGATGATAATGATGATTATTTATCCCAAGCTAGTTTTACGTTTGATCTTGTTACGGAGGATGATGGTTACATTCAGGTAATTTAATACAAAGATGCTGTTGATGAAGGGAGGCAGAACTCAAAAGTTGTTTCTTCAATGCTGCTTTTCATTATTATTATTAATAATATTAACATTATTATTTGTGATGGTGGTTGTCTCGCCTTCTATTTTCATCAGCTACGATGGGGAGACGGGACCGTTGAGGAAAATTAGTAGAATGTATGGACAGATGGTGCAGTGAGATGTCAGCAGATATGAAATGTGAATAAAAGCCAAGAGAATTTGAAAAATGTCCTTTCTTGTTTTTTCTTTTCTTCGTTATTTCTTAGCCCAAAGCTCATCGATGATACATTTTTGAAATGCTTGCCTAAATATACATGTCGAAGTCATCAAAGTACATCTGACACTTTCTGAAACAGTCAGAGCTGCAGTCAGATGCAAATGTTGCTTCACTGGCGCTGACGCATCTCCCGCTCCGTTGATTGTGTCTGAGGGAGCGTTTAATCTTCGAAGGGAGGCCTCCTCAGGGAAATAGGGCCATAAAATATTTGACTGTAAGTTCTCCCAATTGTCAAATGTGCTGTTTCAACATCAGAAAGTACACCACTAATGCACTGCTCATCAGCTCAGGCAGCTGTAAATACTCCTCACACTCTCACACTCAGCCAAAGAGGTATTGACGTGCTCACAGTGTAAAATAAAAACTGCAGGGCAGTGGCAAAGCAGACCGTAGTGAGGCGTGATTTGGATTACTTTTTTACTGTGCAATGTGGGAACGAAGTAATTCGAGGGGTTTAGCCTCCTACAAAGTCATATTTGGGGGTTAGTAAGATATGTTGACCCTAAAGCCTAAAGAGTTTTCTGTATTACAACGGACATCATAGTATAATCTTGTGTTTTGTCGGAGGGTAGCATTGTATACATCAGTATACTATGCAAAGACTTTTTGACAACACACTATACTAAGAGATTTGGTTTATTGCATTAAAATGTTATGATTTTGATAACATTACATGTGAGACACTTTTATCCAAAATGACTTGCATACATTTCATACTGTGGGCAATCCCCTCAAGAGCAATTTGGGGTGAAGTGTCTTGCCCAGGGACACAAAGACATGCTGACTGCAGTGGGGATGGAACCAGCGCCCCCCTTATACAGAGATCAATGCACTATCCCACTGCGCCACAGCCTCATCCAGTTGTGATGACATTTCCTTTTTTTTTTTGTAATACTATACTATGGCTTTTAATTTAAAAAATGGAATATACTTTAAAAATAAAAATTGAAACTCAAAGACTTAATAACTTCCTACACTATGATCTTTTAAGGTCATGGTGTAGGAAGGTATGAATCCAAGAGTCATAAACAATTATAAGACACTGAAAATAATACACTTTGCCATAAAGAACCCATCATTATCAAGTCATTAAATATAATGTTATAAAAAGCAATACAAACAAAAGCTGTATGTCATGACAAATTATACAAATGTTAACTTACAGAAAGGAACAGAAAAGGCCATAGTATGGAGTGTCATAAATTGTCAATTAGGTCAAAGTATAGTCTGTTTCAAAAACAAGTCATAAAAAAGTCATAATGAGGTCATAGTTTTAAAAGAAGTAATCGAGTATTAATGGTGTTTATTGTCTATTGTTCTTCTTTTAAACCTGCATGACCACTTTGCATGTATTGTCTTACACACTTATTTTCAAACTGAAGCCAAACAAACTCAGCTCACCGTATATTCTTGCCATTCTCTTGAGTTCTCTCCATCACAGTGTTGCTGAACATGTGCTGCTCATCAGTTTAAATGCACATTAAGCTACTAATTAGTGGATGTGTAGCTTCACCATCAGGGAGCTGCTGGGTTAGAAATGAATCGTCAGCACTTTTGTGAAGCAGAGCTGCAACACTCCAGCTACCAACCTCTGGACGTTTAATAGATAAACTGAAGTGAAAGCAAGTTAATTAAAAGCTT
Organism: Eleginops maclovinus; assembly: GCF_036324505.1. NCBI lineage: Eukaryota > Metazoa > Chordata > Actinopteri > Perciformes > Eleginopidae > Eleginops > Eleginops maclovinus. The sequence continues at coordinate 11,229,463 of NC_086354.1, forward strand.
AGTGGGATTAATTGCAAATCCACACACTAAGGATTACACAAGAAGAGTGTTTTGACATTTTTCCAAAATACTATACGACTATATTTTATTAATAATAATCATAATAATAGTAATAATAATGATGATGATGATAATAATAATAATAATAATAATAATAATAATAATAATAATAATAATAATAATAATAATAATACATGTTATTTATACAGCGCTTTTCCTGGTGCTTAGTGCTGTATGTTATTTTTTTTATGTACAATACCATCATTTTATTTGTATTTTCTTTCAACATACTTCTATGACTTTTATATACATACTATACTATGACATTATTTCATATTTTTCCACATACTATAAATATTCTCGTCAAACAGAACATCTTTCCTTAAATATTAAATGTTGTTTTTTGTAGCATTCAAAACTAAAACAGTAATGTAAAATTAAAAGTATCTGACAAAAATTTAAATTGTATTCAAAGGTGCAGAAATGCCATTAGTTTCTTTATTTCAACACCTTGCAGGCCATCCTATATAGACTAGAGTAAACCAGATTTGATTGACGATGTGGATCCGTTCAATCATCATCACTTTTATTTTAAATGTTGTATGCAAGGATTATTTCCCCAAATGTATTAACGTTTCGTATTGTTTCACTTGTAGTTCAACCTTCCACCAGCAGGGGTCAGCAAGACTCCACGATTGAGTTGGACCTTGTTATATTTACATCTGTAATAAACACACAGGATGAGTTGATATTGATAAAGCTCAATAAAGACTTTGAAAGCAACATACTTAATAATTTAAGTTCCAAGATTTGAATTGATTAATTCAATTGTGCTAATTTTTTTTACCAATATATAAAAATAAGGCTTGTTATCCAACACTGTTAAAGCTTGCACCACCAAACAGTGATTATAATATATAGATATATATGATATTGTTCGTCAGACCACTGTATTGTTTGCTGTTCAGAAGTCACATCACCCAAATAATAATCGAAATACCAACAGTGGATTATACATTGTTTCCCAATGGCTGTGTTCTCACATTGTTGCAAAATGTTACATCATTAAATGTGTCAGTGTGTTTCGTTCCCAACACATGTTATGCTTTCCAAGCCCATATTGCATTGTCCATCTTTATTAACATACTCTTCAGTTGGTCCTGAGTGTCCTCCACTCTCTGCCATCATTCTTACCCCGATACTAAAATCATATAACAATCTCAGACATTTTGGCTGGAATAAACAGTTTCACATGAATGCTTTTTTTCTTTTCCCATTTATTTATTTTTACCATTGTGTTGGGGTTCTTGTTCAGTTGGTTCTGTGATGACCAAGTTCCTCTCAAATGTTTCCTTTCCACAAATGTCATTAACATGAACATTTAAAAAGGGAGGCCATTTTTTTTCTTTATTTCAAACGGAAGGGAACTTTTATTGATTGAACTTCAATCCACTTAGTTGCAAGAGTAGTTTTTGTCTTACCTCACATATATGATGCACTAAATTGTTTAATCCTCATCAATATCATATTTACGTTGTTCTTTTAGTATCAATAATACTGCACCATTTTGATCATTTGGAGATGTGTTTGGATTCAATCTTTCAGTTTCAGCTGGACTTATTGAAACTATTCATTCATTTACAAGTTTAACCTTTAATCTCTTTTCCAAATGTACAAATGTGATGAACTCAGGCAAAATTCCAAAATATAAAACAGCTTATTACTTATCACTCACACTCTCTCACTCACACACACACACACACACACACACACACACACACACACACACACACACACACACACACACACACACACACACACACACACACACACACACAGCTCAGATGCCTCCTGCACAAACGAGAGGGAGATTCTGAGTAGAGTCTAAAACAAGTCTTTATTGGTCAATATACAGAAATCAGTAGGATCACCGCTAAAGAGAGAGAAATCCCGACCATTTTGTTTACAAAAAGAAAAAGAAACGGATATATAAAATAACTGTCTTGAACATTTTTACAGGGTTTATTTTTTTATATGTAAAAGAATCTTTTCCTCTTAATCTTTCAGAAGCACAATATCACAGAGGGGAACAAGGCAGTTTTCTCACAATGATGACATCACAATCACAGGTGCTTAAAAGAGGACAGAGGGAGGGACATGTGGACAGGAGACGTATCAGTCACAGAGCTCAGAGGGATGAACAGTCACTGATTCAGAGTAGAAATGGGAATGTGAGAGGAGTTACATTTAGTTCATTTAAATGTAGACAAACCCATTGGATTAAATTGATGTTTAAAAGAAGGAACTAATATCAATGAAGTTTCCACTGCTAGTTCTGGTGAAGTGAGATGGATAAACAAGCGGATTTTCTCCAGCATTCAGCTATGTGGGCCGTCACCTGACTGTAAAGGGGCAATCCACCAATTTAACTCATTAAGTTCAGTTCACTTGTCAAAATGGGCAGTTTTCTGTCAATAAAAAAATAATAAGAAATCCTGCATCACAAACTGAAAGTTCAAATAGACCCTGGGATATATTTGAGAGAGTTTGTGAGATAGTGTTAGACAAGTTTTACAACATTTAAGAACACAATTATTTTATCCTCAAAAGTTTGCCACCTTATCTCCATGCATACTTGGGATCCAAAGCCATGTTTCCAAGGTAACAAGCAGTGGCACCTGCTTATCAGGTGATGAGAAAAAGGACAAGGCCAAAAACATGCGGTTTGCTAACTAATGTATGGGGTGAGTAATGAGGAGATAAGAGTTGTTCTGCAGTAAGGACTAGCCTGTCATTTTCATTTCCCCGAAGAAATGGTCCCGATTGACTGAAGAGCTGTTAGAAACAACTGAAGTTAAAAACCTTAACACTTCAGCTCTATACTGGGAGGAGATGCCATGCTATTGTTTTGTATTGCAACACATGTCACTAACATCTGTCAGTATTGTTCCTAAACAGTTAAGTTTACCTCTTCTTGAACCTGTTAATAACTCATCATTTTGCAAACCATCTGTTATTAAAAAATAAACAAAATGAAAGTATTCTGTGGAAGTGGAATATGAAACATTAAAAGCACACATCATCTTGGGTCATGCTGGAAAAGGGTGCCATTTTTCTAGTTGGAAAAAGTCAGTGACTGGAGTGCCCCTGTTTCTGTGTACTGGTCCTTTGTACTGGGCCCATAATTGCATAGAGGGCTCACTATGAATTAGACAGAATGGGAAGACGGGATAATGGTACACACGGTAACATCTCTGTATTATTTCTTCTCCTGAAAAACAATTGTTCAACATTTTTCTATTTTTGTTTAACAATGAAAGCTACAATAGGCCACAGTATGGAGAGATTTGGTACACAGACAGATGCAAACAAACAGAGCTTTTGTTTCTAAGAGTATTTTTAAAAAATTGAACCATCGTAGCTTTCAAATACTTTTGAGAAACTAAAGGGGGACGATATTAGACGGTTAATATTTCTGCTTTGTATATAAATCATGTACAGTGTTTATTGTAAGAGGTCACATATCCAGGATGCTGTGAGATAAATATGAGAACAGAGGATACACACTGACAGACGGTTCATCTATGTCATACCTACTATAAAGGCCAAAGGAATTATGTTTTAAAACGTTTATGGATACATTAACACATGTACTGTATATGGATACATCACTCTGCTTACCAGTTTGCAGACAATCTGATTAAAATATAAAATAAACAATATAAAAGTAATCTGAGGAAAATTGCACATATTAAATATCGGGATCAATGCCCACATTACCTTTGTGTTAATGTAAGAAACGGAGAGTTTGTGTCACTAAATTCAAGAGTTTAGATTCATTTTATCAGCTAATTCTCCACATAATGAGGAAACTGTGCTTAAGCAGAGGGAGACGTGTCATTCGAAATGACATCGTGGGAAGATTCAGTGTGTGTTCCAGCAACAGATTGTAAATTATTATCAGAGATTTTCTTTCTGTGTACCTGTAGCGTGCGCGAAGTAATGTCAGCATGAACATGTGTTTGTGTGTGTGTGTGTGTGTGTGTGTGTGTGTGTGTGTGTGTGTGTGTGTGTGTGTGTGTGTGTGTGTGTGTGAGAGAGACAGAGCATGTCAAGTGTGTTTTAGTGTGCAGATATGTGTTTATGTGTGTGTGGTCAGTACGTTATGGAGGAACTGTCCCACTCTAGTTTTCCCTTCTGCTTCCTCTCTTCCACCTTTTCTCTCTCTTCTTCCTCTCCCCCCTCTTCATCTTCATCACTTTCGTCTGACTCGGCACTCGTCATGCCTCCCACCTGTTCCTCCTCCTCCTCTTCTTCCTCCTCCTCCTCCTCCTCCTCACGCTCCTCTTCTTTCACCTCTTCATCATGTGCCTTGGCTCCTCCGATGTTCTAGAAAAACAAAGTGTGCTTTAGTAAAGTCACCACAGATATCAAACACTGAATTACAAAGTATTTTTATTAGCATAGTACAGGAATAAAACACAACAATTAAAATGTTATCTATCCTAACCTCCATGGGGTTGACGGTTATGGTGAGTGCAGAGTTGTCCCAGTCTTCTTCAGTCTCTTTGACCTCTTCTTCATCCTCTCTGGACCCCTCCTGATGTGTGGCATGGATCCTGTACACGCCGATCACCACGATCACCACCAGGGCGGCGATACACACCACGATAACGGCTGTGGCTGCTGGAGGCGCTGATCCTGGAGGAGAAATGGAGAGGCAAAATAACTCTGTATATTATATTACACATATTTATGGAGGTACAACAGAGTCTACCCTCTCTGACATTTTGGCTATATCTTAATGTCATTCAAAAGTTATAGTATTCTCCATGCTATACACAGCTTTTTGTGAACTATGAATTCCTTAAATAAAACATCCTCTTTTACACGTCTTGTTCTATTTCTGTTGGTTTGACCTTGATTCTGTTCCCCTATAACATTTTACTCTTAGATTTGATTGCCCTGGGCAAGCAGCACCTCAAGTAGACAGAGCTTTACAGCAGAGCGATCTCCAGTTTAATCATCTTGTCTCGCTTGATAATTTAGAACAGAGAACAAAGGCCCACCAATCTAAATGTTCATTGTAATGATTCATTGTAGCGTATCAGTGGATCTGAGGCTACTACTGTACAGGTTAAACAGAACAACATCTCTAAGTTGAACTTTTAGAGGTTTACATGTTTTCAATGTTTTAATAAATCAGTCTTTGTTTTTAATAACAGACAGGGCACATTAAAACCACCGACTTACCTGACATGTGTGAGTTGAAAGTGTGTATCATGAGAGGGTGATGGACCGGTCTCATGAACTGGGGTTGGGCAGCCATGTGATTGACATGCTCCACAGGTGCTGAGTGGTGAAGGACACTGACCTGCAGAGGGGGGACACAAACCATTATCCCTTTGCAAAGAAAGGTAATACAAACAAAAAGAATAAGACAGTAGGACAGTGTAATATGGAAGGAGCCAATTGAGCATGGTAAAAATAAAACACAACTTAAATCTAATGGAGATAAACAGCGCAGGACTTATTGAGAGAGCGACAGTGAAAAAAGTGTCAATATGGCGATGGCAGAACATCACACTGACCTCCAGGTTGAACTCATTGCTGGTGTAACGTCCGTTGAGTTCAGAGCAGGTGAGTCTGAACCTCCTCTCACTCAGGGTGACAGGTCTCTGGTTCCTGTAGCGCACCTGTCTCAGCGCCTGCTCGTAGTGGGCCATGGAGTCCACACCTCAGAACAGGAAGGAAAACATTAGTTCTACATTCTAATCCAAATACTAATAATATGTCATGTATATTGTCAGCTTATCCTTCTAAAATATGGGATTTAGGAGTTATAGAGTATAGTGTTTTTCATCAATGATGGTACTTATTATCTCTTTCAGTCGATAATTAGATCAATTTTGTGAACACAAAGTTCTTTACAAAGGTTAATTTAATAATAATGAAATTATACCTTTTCTTTTTAACTCTTTCACATTCTCTGAATATAGGAAACAAATAAAAAATTCGCTCAAATTGTGAAAGAGTGGTTCAGGGAGCATGAGACATCATTTTCACACATGGATTGGCCCCCACAGAGTCCAGACCTGAACCCCATTGAGAATCTTTGGGATGTGTTGGAGAAGACTTTGCGCAGTGGTCTGAATCTCCCGTCATCAATACAGATCTTGGCGAAAAATGTATGCAAGACTGAAATAAATGTGGTGACATTGCAGAAGCTTGTGGAAACCATGCCACAGCGAATGTGTGCTGTAATCAAAGGTAAAGGCGGCCCAACGAATATTAGAATGTGTGACCTTTTTTTTGGCCGGGCAGTGTATTTTTGCTGCAATTCCTACTAAAAGATGACCTATTGGAAAGCCCAGACTGTGATTTTGAGAGTAGATTCAGACTTAAATAAAGTATGTTTTAAATAAAGGCCTCAGAGTCATGCCCCCCACAGAGGTCATAAATGAACCGCTGGGTCTCACGAGGATAAAACTAATTTGTTATGACAGGAGATTTCAGGGACCTTTCCAGCTGTCCTGCTCTATAGAGACTGAATGCTCATCGTATTGCTGTATGAAGGGCAAGCCATTTTTATGTGATGTTCTTCAAGATTTAGATTGGAAAAGTGGTGCACGTCCAGTGAATTAGTGCCACAGATCATCCCCCATCTACCATATATTGACATTCCAGAGGTTGAGTTGGTGGCATCCAGGTGTTTTCCCAACAAAGCGCTGTGATGAATCTCCAGACTCTCTCTCTCAGGATTCAGCTCTTCCCCAATCACCAGGATGTCGCAGTAGTCCAGGTTGTGCATCACCTCCATCACACCTGGTCTGCGAGCTACATGCAGGGACGCAGAATAACAGACAAGTGTCACAATGATAAAAAACCAAATCTCCAGTGCACTTAATAATAATTCTAAACTGAATAAACAGGTATTTGGGTTATGACTGTAAAAACAACACATTCAACACTTGACTTCAGACTCGGATTTCATTATATTTGATTATAAATCGTTTGTGAAAATGGAGTCCTACAGACATGACATGAGAGAGTCCTAACCACGCAGCTTCTCCACTCACATCCTCCGAAGCTGTCTCCCTTCATCACTGTGCTGGTGATGTGAAGCTCTTTGAAGGGGGCCACACCCAGCGGACCCCGCAGGTCAGCGGCAGGCCTGACGAGACGATTAGATCCTGAGATGGTGATTCTCGGTTCACTAGGCGGCAGGACCATAACCACTGACTTGATGTCTGGGATGGAGAGACAAGTGTCCTCACCGAAACACCTGACACACACACATCAAACACACACACACAGAAGAAGAGAGAGGTTACAAATCTAGACAGCACTGGTGTTAATGCTCACTGCTTATTTGATTAAACTCTATTGCTGTCAATTGTAATGAGTAAAAAACATATTTTTAGCCAGAAATACAGAGTTGCAGTATAATAGCTCAAAAATACTGCTGTACCCACAGATTACAGGCTGCACAAACATAATGGACATAAAGATTTCTTTTTTTAAGTCCCTTAGAATTTTAAAACTACAAAACATGCAATAACTGCTTCATAAGCCCTGTGGGCGGCCTGGACCAGATTTGTTTGACAGTAGCCTAGTTTTTGTTGTTAATAATTTTGGGCAATGGTTATATCACTTTTGTAGTTACCAAAAACCAAAAAAAAAAAACCTCCACTGATTTAAAATGTTTGTATTAAATTAAACTGAATCACCCTACCACAGGGAATTAAGAATCTACCAAAACAAGAGAAATAGTTCCACGGTCACAAAAATGTAAATTTTGCAATAAAGGGAAACATCTATACAATGCTTAAAGTGCAATTTGCACTTAGCAATTAGCCCTGACCTCTGCTCCTGCCCATACAGGAATAAATGTCAGAAATGAAAATGTTTTAAAAGAAGCATTATACACAAAGGTGGATGTTAGCTTTTAAGGTCCTGGATTTAGCGGGGGTTGTTTGAACAGCTAAATACATTGACCCTGTGAATAGTGAAGTGACAATTATCATTGAACTTATGATGCTGCTTGTCAGGACCTCAAACCCAGAGACTTAAAACAGCTTCCAACAACAAAACACCTACAGGAGGAATATCAACAATGTGTAATTGGACTACATATTATTGTTTTTCGGTTACAGATGGCAGATTCAACACATCTGCTGCTGAGTTTAGAGGCGGATCTATCTGTCTTTATCTCGAGGGGGAGAGCGGAAGAGCTGCTCGGAGTGAGACAGCCCGTCCTACTGCTCCCTCACTCGCCTCACTTTATCGACCAGCACATGTCTGAGCTGATTTGACCTGTCTGTATTTGCTGCTCAACAAATGAACAGGCGCTGGATGGGCGTGGAGGATGGATCAGACACATGAACAGGCTCTCCCCTACACACACACGCAGCAAAAACACACACACACTGGCACACATAGGCACACAAGTTGGGTGAGAATGAACAAATACTTAAGAGCGAGGAGAAGCAAAGAAACAAACAGATGCAATCAAATGTGTCACATTCATTGGTATGCTTGTTAAATGTACACTAGGTATTGTGTTGCTTCATGATTTACAGTGAAGATGATTTACAGTACACATAAATGGGGAAATCACGTGTTTCTGATCATATAATGACGAAAATAAATCAAGTTATGCTAGCAGGAGCAAGAAGGGGTCAGTCAGTTATTACCTGTCCATCACATTTTCATAATTCATGCGAGTTTTTTCCTGGTGATGGCATTAAAGCAAATGTCAGGGTCACCAAAGAGATAAGTATTAATCCTTTTAATATCCTTTGCAAATATCAAGGAGCCGGCCACTTTGATGATACATTGTCGTGGACGAGCAGAGTGCTTTTTGATTTCATTACAACGCGGCTACCAGTACGTCAAGATAATGCGCTTTGGACAAACACGCTGACTGACATCAGCATCCTGGGGAAAAGACAAAGTCTAATCAAATCAAATTAAATCCAGAGATAGAATCACAGAAAGACACACAGCGGAAAAAACAGAACATGGAGGAATGAAAAAAGATAGAAACAAAAAGCAAGGACAAGTAGACGCTAGCATAATGCTCTTTGTGTTCACCCGAAGGCTTAATGTCCTTAACGGCCAGCTGGTCTGTTTCATGCTTTAATAGTTTTTGCACTAATGATCCATCCTTGCCATCTCACTGGGAGTTTTGAGGCTTAAAGACAGAGACAGACAGACCCTACATCTGAAAGAGCCTTCAGTTAATACTTTAAAACTCCTCTGGCTGTTTGTAGCTTGACAAACTTGTCCTATATATTATATATGGATCATCCCACATTTTATTCAATAACTGGATACCTGCAAAGTGTGACTAAACAGTGGACACAACAAAGGGATGAAAAGTTAAAACACCCACACACAAACATCACAATTGCATTTATAAGGATGAATGGGTTGTCTGCTGTTTTTTTATGAAAGCAAGGGCAGAGCCTCACATGCTCCAATTATATTTGCACTTACTGTACTGTGGTGGTGATGTGTAGCCGTCGCAGGCCCGATGTAGGGAACTGGCGAGAGTTAATGTAGGAGACCTTCGTCATGGCTGTGTTGATGCTGTCCAGATCCTCTCCCTCAACCACCAGCACGGACTGAGCAGGGTTAAAATGGAACTGGAGACACAAAGAGGCGTTAAGATATCAATATTCAGAAAATTGTGTTAAGCTCACTTACATTTTGTGAGTCTTAGGAGGGAATACATGTGCAACAATAGCTTTTAGTAGACTCTGCTTAATATTAAAGACTGTGTTACATCAGGTTACACCCTGTACTGCTTAAAAGTGAGAGGCTTGGGTTAGGTCCATATTTCATTTTATTGTGATTGTGATAAATAAACATTAAGAATAAACTAAAATGGTTAGTTTCGAAAAAATAAAGGAATTATGAAAAAAAAAGTAAGAAAAGACTCAATGTTCAATTAAAAAAAGATGTGTGTAGTAACTGCAATGAAATGAATGAAAATATTGGATCGCTAACAAAATGTACTTTTTAGTTTGATTTGAAGCATTTTCTGAGGATATTTGGAATAACACCTTGAATCCTAAATTCTTAGGATAGTGACAGAACTGTTTTAAATGCAAGTGAAATACTGATGATTTCAGCAGATTCGTGCCACATGGATATGACATTTTTGACATGTTTCCATATCTGGTGGTAGCAGTTACTATACTACAAACCAACAGCTGAAAGTGTTGAGTGTGTGTGTGTGTCGGTGTGTGTGTGTGTGTGTGTGTGTGTGTGTGTGTGTGTGTGTGTTTCCCTGCACCTTGATGTCCTTGGCGAGGCTTTCGAGGGAGTTAATATCAAGGCCTTCTTTGCAGGCCTGCAGACAGGAAATAACCTTCTGGGTTTCGATGCGGCCCGGTCGGATTGTTAGACCTGACAGGCTGCCACGGAAATACTGGGTGAACCTCGGGGTCCCTACCTCACCCCCTAAAGGGAGAGATAGAGGAGAGAGTAGAGAACCACAATCAGGGGAATGGGAGAAGTGACATATGAGAGGGTAAAGGACAGAAGTGGAAAAAAGGAGAGGAGAGGTGCGGCAAAAAGGTCAGTTGGATAGATAAAGATTGGGAATGTCACAATGTCAGCCAATTCCTAGTCTCACACTTTCCTTGTTTTCTTTTCCCCCTGCCATGTACTAATCACTCTCCTGTCATCTCAGTAACCCCCATCACAAAACCACACCAGTTCCTACTTCTCCGTTAGCCCACTAGCACACATATACATACAGTATAGTACTGCCAGATCTTCGGCTGTTTTCCTGCCTGTGTTTTTGTTTTGTACTCACCAGCCTGACCTTAAACAAACTACAACTTTATATTTAACAGGCCTGGCTTCAGAGTAAAGCTTTCGGGTTCAAACCTGTTTTTACTGAGCCTTTGCAGAGACAACAACATGCATTATGAATGTATCAAAGGAAAAAGCAAGCATACTTCTCCCAAAATAACATCTGTGAATCTTTCAGAAACAGCTTACATGACCCAAATGGATAGCAGGTTATGAAGTATTTAGAAGTTATTTTTCACAAAGGATGTAGGAAAGGAAGCATGCAAAACAAGTCTGACACCGGTTAAGACAGGAATGTTATTTAATATAATTCTAAGACGTTGTTTTTTCATGGTTTTCTAATTTCAAGAGGAATTCAAATCAACATATTAAAGGGTGTGATAGTCAGTGCATTCAGACAGTTTATTTTTTTACGGACGTCATTAAACAATTTTATATCTGTAACTTCTAACTGAAAATAAAAAAATTAATGTTCATCTTTACATCTCTGGATTTAGTTTTCGGTATGCCTGCTACACCCACACTTATCCTTTAGTGAGAGCGCTTGATAAAAGTTGTCGAATTAAGAGAAGAAGCTACTTAATTTAAGTAAGTAATTAAGTAATCGTGTAATACAAAAACTGATATCTGTTGATACATTCAACACCTGACAACATTCTGTCAGGTCGACGAATTGACTCCCAAGTACCAGTTTGACAGATGTAACGCGTGCCTGACCTTTTCTGAACAGCAGCAAGGAGCGAGAGAAATATATCCCTTCATGCCAAATATATGGAACAGTAGCGGAAGTCACAAATTGGCTCTGAGTGTGTGTGTGTGTGTGTGTGTGTGTGTGTGTGTGTGTGTGTGTGTGTGTGTGTGTGTGTGTGTGTGTGTGTGTGTGTGTGTGTGTGTGTGTGTGTGTGTGTGTGCTGCAGTCTCTGGGGTCAGCACCATCACAAATTCAGTCGAACCATGACATCTTCTTAAGAGCGCCCTTTTTTATATTCAGTAAAATGGCCATCTCTGCTCTTCGGTGCAATTCCTAAATCTTAAAGGTTTAGCGTGTTTTTTATGTCAGCTATTGCTTAAACATTTTAACTAAGTCTAGGAAATGACATTCCAGTCAGGTCAGGTCTCCAAAATGTGAATTTCACCGGAATAAAATGCATCTCAGCGGACATTTTTTATTACTATTCTGTAATAAATCTAACCCGTCTAATGCCCTTTTTCTAAACTACACATTAATATGTTCCTTAACTGTATTGCTGCACACCTTTTGAAATTACATGCAATGCTTTTTAAAACAAAGAAATAGTTGTCTTATTACAATATAAATAGGGATATATTTTTAGCTCGATACATAGACATTATAAAAGTGTGTAAAATGTTATTCAAATATAACATGTAAAACTATTTGTTGGAAAATTGACATTTTGCATTGACATTTCATACACAACTCTTTTAAAGACAATTAACTATGCTCAATGCTGAACATGTAAATGTCAGTCTTTATAAGGATCTAAGGTAACCCTGTTGCTTTTTAAAACATGTAATAGTAAACTATATGTTCTCCTTTTATTGTGCCACACAGAACACATTTGCAGAAGGTTGAAATAAAACTAAACATTTATTTTTTAGACATTTGAGGTTTGTTTTTGAGTTAATGAAATACCTGCAGCGATCCCCATGCAGTAAAAACGATAAGTGTGTGTCCCCATTAACAGAGATGCTGTGTGCGTTTACGCTCAAGGCATAGCAGCAAAACTTCCTCGGGTATTTCAATCTTTTTTCCCACATGTATTTTCATGAATCCATTTATTTCCCAGGACACAAGTCTCATTGCATCCTGTTTCAATGTAACTGTCGCAATGCAGTGACTCCATCCTATAATACATGAGTTTTTAGCAGACGGCCCCTAAAATGTGCATCAGATAAGGTTTGTTTTTGCAATGAGGTTGATAAAAGGCCCAATTTTGTGTCTGTATGTTTACTATTTTAAATATGTGTAAGTTAGTAACTAGAAGCTTTTTTCGTTGGCAAAGCAGGTGGGGGTTGCATCCTCCCCCCTCCCCCTGCAATTCCTTTGAGATTAACACAGTTTATTTTGTCAAATTTGCACAGGTTTAGCAGATCCCAAAAAGCCACAGAATCCTTTTGTGAATTGACTTCTGTCTAAACCCCCTACTGTCAAAGTGATGTTCTTCAGGGCCTGAAAGTTGACTAAATAATTTATTTTGTTGTCTGATGTTACTAACCCACTTAATTTAACACAGCCTGGATGTTCTCCTCCTCTCCTGCACTGAACTGCTCTGTGCAGCGAGGCTCAGGGGAACGAAAGGCAGTAACAGCAAATATTATTGTGAACAGCAGCTACAGTACCAGCCAGCATGGGGCTGGAGGCATCTACTCTCCTCGCTATGTCAATGTGAATCATACAGGGGTGTTTTAACATGTCGGCTGAGAGAGAAGATCCTGTCACTGAAATATCAAAGCCTTCAGCATGCTAGGCAGCAGGAGACTTCTGCTGCAAAGTCTACAAACAGTGGGATAATGCAGTTCTTCTCTCACAATCTGCATCAAACAGCATCACATGCAATACAATGAGTTGTCACTATTTTGTAGAGGGGAAGCTAGACTTTCTAATACTATTGGAATTTTTGTTTCCTTAAGATCTTTTGTCACCTTTTAATCAGAGCAACAGCCCACTTAATTATATGTTTATCTACTGGAGCTCTGAGGGTGGTCACTGGTGATCTATTTTAAGATGCAGCTCATTCTCCAAGAACGGTTAGGATGCAACATGATTTGCAATAACCATGTAAACAACATTACAGCATCTGGTATGCTTTAAAACAGCAGGCATTAGGATATATTCACTCCCACTCAGAATCACCAACAAGCTGGTTGGGATTGGAAAGTTAGACAGAACTTTTTTCCCCAACGTCAGTATTCAATCAGCCCTGAAACTTTTTGACATTTGATTTGTTTGTATTAGTTCTGTATATGTATGCAAACAGGTATAAGACAGCTGCTAGAGGTCACTCTGGTATTTGCCACTTTCTTTACAGTAAACATCACATGTGAAATATGTTCCCCCTTCAAGCTTTCTTTGTAGTTTACCCTTATGGAGAATATTTTCAATCTAGATCACAACCAAATCAAATTAACGAGATCCTCAATAACAGTGTTTTGCTGGGATTTGTAAGTAACTTATTGCTAAAATGGTAGTGTTTTCTTATATTACTTTAATATTGTACACATACTACACATCTGCGGCAACACTAGTCATAATGTTTCCTCGATAAATTCTACACTTCCTTTGTCACAAGACAATGACTATGTTTACATGCACAGTGATATTTCACTAATATTCTGAATGTAAATTTAGCTCACAAAATTATTATATGAAGAACAATATATAACTATCTGATTAAGGCATGTAGGATATGAGGATATTATTCAGATTTAAGGAACATTGTTTAAAAATGTCTGGCCTCTTGTCTCCTTAATGCTGTCTTTTAGCCTTGTATATTTTGTGCATGTATACAGTTAATGCTATGATGCTTCTTCCCAACTGAAACACGAGATGCTGTTGGTCGTACTGTTGTGTGAATGCTGAAGCTATATTAAGGTCTCTACATGTTATAATCTATGACTCAGACCATGATTTGGAAATAACAGAAGCCTAGCCGTGCTGCGTATGGATAAATCCATGGCGCTGTCGGTGGTGCTGAAGTATCAGATGGATTTGTAATTGCATTTTTTACTCTCGGGTCCTGCCCCTCTGTGGGTTAAGATCTATACAATTCACTCAACTATTTACTATAAAAAACTATAATTAGCCTATAGACTCTGTAGAGTAGTGCCACCTACACGAACAAAATGACACCTACACAGGCAACGAAGAGAAAAGCCTTTTGAGATTTTTTTATATTTACACGATCATTCACCAGCGTCTGTGCTGTTGAAAGTTTATGTCCCTCAATGACACAAATATTTTAGGGGGTGTCCTAGAGCAATGTGGCTCTCCGATTGGGCTTTACCCCCGGTTAAAAATGAACAAATCAAAGACTGCTGATGTCAAACTTGCAAAACTAAAATGACCAAAAGATGATTCAAAAGGTATTTGGTTTTACTTTATATAACAATACTTGAAAGAGTTAACTACTCCATCATCCACCGTGAGAGTGCCACAAACTGCATGAACTATGCATCCACACAAGAACAGGCTTTGTTATTCAACGCCAATGCCCTTTTTGTTATTTCACTATTTCATATTTGCAAAGCTGCTCTTATTGTTGATACATTTAGTTTATATTTAGTTATACTTAGTTTATACTTAGTTTATACTTAGTTTATACTTAGTTATTGTAGTTTATATTTAGTAATATGTGATGTATATATAGTGTATATTTAGTAGTTTAGTTATATTGAGTGTATATTTCTCCTTCCTTCTTTGTATTGAACTGTTGCACCTCAATTTCCCTCGGGATAAATAAAGCTTCTTGAATCTTGAACAGACATGGTAAGTACTGTGTTTTACTGACGACAGTAGATGTAAGTAGGGAACATTTCGCATCACCTCATTTCCTTTCCACATGAAGAAATATTCGTCATTGTTCTGCCCTTAAGTCTCTTCCTTCATCTCCCTGACAAATGAATGTAGAAAGGTTTTCATCAAGAAAAGGTCTTTCTGATTCACAAGTGTGAACAAAACTGAAACTTCGGATTGCCTGTGTCTTGATTTGCAGACAGTACGAGATTTCATAAAAGAAAGAACAGGATAGAAGAAGAGGAAAAGGACACAACAATTTGAATTGTAGATCTTTCATATGCATTAACAAATATGACCTATTGTAAATAAGCAATCAGGGCTACTTTAAATTAAACAACTCGATAAAGACAAATTAAAGTCTACAGTGCTTCAGAATTTTGCACATTTTAACTTGTTTTTCTTCTTCTTTTCTGTTTAGATCTTTGACCAATGGCTGTTCAGACCTTTTCATACATCTTATATCAAGTGTGAGGTCCAAAGTGTTATATATATACTGTATATTTTTTTTGTATTAGTTTTTTGTGAGACAAAATGCAATGGATCCATCATGTAAGGGTTTGATATTTCAAGACTATAAAAAAAGCTATAACTTGTTGTAGACTGCTGCTCTAAATAACAATAATAATGGCTGCACTTCTTTAAGGTTCTTCAAGCTCATTGACTACTCTATTCTACATGAAAGCTGAATGCAACAGAGCCTTTATAAAAATAATATTATCCACGTGCTTCTCCTGCTTGAGCGATTCAAAACCGAAAAGGTCAACAGGATTATTATAATTGTAAAAATAAATGAATATAGCGCTCGTAGAAGTGCATTAGAATATTTATCCTGACTTTTCTTACTTCACTGTGTGCTAAAAGCTTGCTCAAATAGTAGCACAATGTCCTTATACTTTAATGGCAACTAGTATTAAACGTACTGATAATACGCTGTTGAGATTTTATTATCAACATAAAACTGCCCCCTCCTGTAAATGCCTGCTTGGCACTTCCTTAGTAGCATATTTCAATACTGTAGTGTGATGTTGCTGTGAAATTGCAAATCCACTTTCCACGACAAATGACATAAGATGGCAAACAGCTTTTTTTCCCTAAAAAATAAACCCCCAAACAAAACCATTTGCTTGTTAACCTTGTATGTTGACACATGTCTTCTATTTTGCTTTCAGGCCAGTGAAAATACGGTCTTTTATGCCACACGTCTCATCGTTATGTTGTTGATTGTAGGGAAAAGAGGATGGAGAAATGAGAGACTCTGAAAGGCAATCTTGCTCGCTAATGGCCTGCAAAGTTATCAGTTGCGGCTTAGTGAAGCTTAAAGCGGCTTCATTGGGATGTAATAGCTGGCAAAGTTGTCCTCCATTCACTCTAGCTAATCCTTCCTTCAGGGCTTTCTCTAACAATCAGAGATTCATGGAAAGAGGCAGAAAGAGAGGCCTGTATGAAGCAAGGAAGAAAATGATGATGACAAAAAGGAAATTGCAATCGGGCACAGGATGAAAAGAAATTTAAACGGCAAAAAGTGCCATCAGGATCGAAGCTTTGGGTGATACTGTTGAGTGTTATGAGCGCGATTTAGGCAAGCTGCAGAACGGATCACTACCGTCTCATTCTGCCCTCCTGTAAAGACCTTTTATATAATTATTCAAGTCATAAACATGGCAGCAGGGTAGCTCTTATTCATTCAAATGTGAGCACTATTCGCTTTCGTTCCCTGTCGCTGGAACTGACACACAGAATTTCCCGTTTAATACCCACTCGGATTGTGCCTCTCCATTTCAAAGAAAAAAATACTTGCAGCCCTGAGGCATAAATCTTAATCTCTTTATTTATCTTAACAGAAAGGCTTCTTCTCTCTGTCTGTTTGTACTTCAAATGAAATGTTCAATGTCTTTGGCTTCTGCGTCATTTTCCATGCTTATATTTGATTACACTGTATGCATTTATTGCATGATCTCCTCTCAGTGCTGTACTGCCAAGTTGGAAAAGATATCTTCAAATTACTAGCTCTAAGTAGAGTCCTTTTTTGATGTGGTACAAGCTATATCGTTAAATTAAGTTTAAAAAAATGCTTAAAAACACTCAAAACTGAAAAAAGGGAGGGCCCCGACGTCACTGCTGTTTAGCATCTACTCTCCAATCTCTTTAACATTCGTCCAAAGAAGCCACTTATTTAATGTTTTGTATCTCTAACTCCTTGTTTGGGGGGATTTTACAACAAGCATTTACAGTCCTAATGCAGTTATACCTTAATATGCAGTCAACCAATTACTGAATCAAACAAGCATATCCCCATTTAGCAGAAAGTGGGCATAATCTATTAATTCATGTAATGTGAAGGAAACAAATATCAAATCCACCGGCTGAAAAGGCTGTGACATAAATACCTTTAAACCATCCAAACAACATCATTTAATATCAGTTGAGTCCATTCCTGCCTCATTTTCAGTTCATAAATGCCACACACACACATACACACACACACACACACACACACACACACACACACACACACACACACACACACACACACACACTGACCTTGCCAGCAGGCGCCCACAGTCAGCTGCGTATCAATCTTTGCTGTGTGGATCGGCCAGTCATCCGTCACCAGATAGGGTTCATAGGTAACACCATCCACAAATAGTGTCACTGCAGGGAACTCCACGTTGATCACATAATAGTGCCATTCCTTGTCACAAATCTGTAAACGAGAGAGAGGTTAGGATGTTATTAAGCTACAGTATATGTCCACTCATAAAGGATACATTTGTGGGTGTGGATACAGAAATATTTCCTTTATGAACGCATTGATTGGACATGTATGGCAGTTGCACCACCCTCAACCGTAAGACTCTACAGAGGGTGGTGAAAACTGCTCAGCACATCACCAGGACGGAGCTGCCATCCATGGAGGACCTCTACACCCAGCGGTGTAGGAAGAAGGCCGGTAGGATATTAAAGGACCCCCATCACCCCAGCAACGATCTGTTCTGTCTGCTTCCGTCTGGCAGACAGTACCGCAGCATCCGGACCAAGACCACCAGACTCAGAGACAGTTTTATACCACAGGCTATAAGACTGCTGAACTCCTGAGCTCTGTGAATGTCTACTCACATCTGTTTATAGTACACACATACATATATATATATATAATATATATATATTATACACATCTGCCATACATATCTGTTTATAGTACACATATCTATATATTATACATATCTGCCATATACATCTGTTATACGTAATATATGCATCTGTCCATACCTCCTCATTCAACAGTGTAAAGTGTTTAAATACTCTCAATGTATTCCACATATGTATATATTTCACATCCTCAAATCTTTATTGTTGTTATTGTAAATATTCTTCTCTCTTTTTGCACTATTTTATTTATCTTATCTGCACCATGTATGTTGAGCTGTCGGAGGAGCAGGGGACATACGATTTTCATTGCCAACATATACGTTGTATATGCTGTGCATATGACCAATAAAGCCTTGAAACCTGAAACCTGTACACAAAATTAGGGCATCTTTAAAAATACATTACTCTGGCAACTACATCTCTTTTTGGGGTCTTATTTGGGTTAGGAGCATTTCTCCGTGGAGGATTACGTTTATAGAGATGCTGTTATGAAGATGAGGATGTTTACTCCGAGCATCCAGATGAAACCGGAGGCGCATCCTTGAACGCTCCCCGGCTTTGCTTTCTAGCTTCAATGAGAGAGAGGCAACAAATTCCCCTTCGCTGAATCATTTGCTCCCTGTCGTTAGATTGCTAATGAGGTTTCCCTCTAATGAGCTGTTCATTAAACGCATGCAATGAGCGACAAACATGGCTGTGGAGCCCCTGGCATCTTTTTATAAGCCATCACAGACATACTCTGACTATCTGTAAGTACACACACATACCTTATAAAAACTTTGCCACAACAATATGTTGAAACATGTTACTTTACCATTATGGATTTAAAGCTAAAACTAACAATTAAAGCCAGAGATGACTGAAATTAATAAATAGTTAACAGATAAACATGAGGATTCATATTTTGTTAATTGACAAATTGATTTGGGTTATTGATTCCTGTTAATGAGAAATTAGCAATACTTTTTCACCGTCACAAATGATGAATGACTACAACATTGCATGCTTTAAAGCAACAGCACATCGGTGGCACAGTGCCTGTGTTCTGAATCTGATGCTGTCGACTTAAAACCACTAAACTGCAGGTGTACTTCCTTAAAGTGATAAAACAGTACGAAATACATTAGCAACTGAGTTCAGTCTTAAAGGATTATTGTTGCTCCTCTAATGGCCATTGCATTTGTGTTCCTGTAATCAGTCAGGTGTAAAGGACTCAGATGACTAAACATCAAACATCCATCCATTTGCATTGGAGAGGAGAATATCTGCTCATTGAAGCTGCACAGAGAGAAACATCAGGAAAGCATACAACAACCAGATTGTTTTTTTCTTTGTTAGATCTCTTTCTAAGGCTCAGTGGCACTTCACGCACACGCACGCATGCACACAGCTAGCACGGCAAAAAACAAAAACAACTACTTTAAATCTTAACTTCCAGCAAGAACAGCAAAAGACATTTCCACTTGCTGTGGTATGGAGTTACTTCTTTCACACAGTGGGACTGATTGATTAACCCTTAATCTCTTATCTTGTTCCTCCCAATCCTCCTCTCGCTGTGCTTCTTTGATTGTGGAGTAGGTTCAGAACTGAATGAAATAAAAGGCAGGGCACGAACAAACAACACCATCAATGTCAATATTTTTGTTGTCTAGAAAAGCATGCGCAATGATGAGGGAAAACCCTTCCCGGCAAGTCAAACTACTGCATGAATATCAATGCATAGACAATGAAAGGAAATGCTCTTTTGGTTTTGCTTTACTATGCAGCAACATGACTTAATAATAAAATAAAAACACAATATTTTTTTTGACACGTTATCTCTACCGAGTGGCTTCTATCACTTATGTGCACTTACTGTATGTGGCTACAGTAATTACAGAAAGCCCTGAATCCAATCCAGCTGCAGCACTCGATTTGTTTATGTTGTTGACTGTCTAAACTTGAGAAATCATACTCTCAACCTTACAAATGCATGCACACACACATCATTAGTGACTACCATCAGCAGGACCCTCTCTGCCGCTGAGGAATGTTTGTATTCACACTGCTCGTCTGAAGGCACATTAGTCAGCGGGAGCTTGAAAGTATTTCTCCTCTGCAACAGTGTAACAACACAGTGAATACTGAAATAAGTAAGGAGCCTGTCCCCGAGCAGGTTGCAGGTATGCTTATGATGAACAGAATCACCAAAGAAGTCCCAAAAACCAGAAAGAGAGGGACTGCAGGAGAGGCAGGCAGACAGGCACTGAGTCTATGCCCCTGCTAATTATTTTTAAAATACATATGTTCTCCATTTTAAGCTCCCATTTAACTCAAATTGATGTTTTCCAACACTCAAACCAGAATATTCTTCCATGGGAGGCTTACTTGGTGCACTTACAGAGGATAGTGATCTCGCTCCCATTTCCAAAGATGACTATTTTCTTCACCTGTTGTTGGATTAAAACATTTCTTGGGTTGAAATGTCAACATTTTTCTAAAACGTTTTATCTTTCTTCCTTTCATCACTCAGAATGCCACAGTACAGTTAAGAGGTACGGCCTAATGGAGCATTTCAGTAGACTACAGCACACCTGAGGGGGCAGGATGTTTGTTCATCAGTGAACAAAGATTACAAATGTTAACTGAACAGGCTGAGGACTGCAATGAGATGCTAGGAAACAGCAGGCCTTTTGACATGTCATATTAGAAAAACAACAGATGTAATTGATGCCACCCATGCAGTGCCACGGTCTTGTGAATAAGCACACAGAGGAAACTGAGCCTTCATTAATGTAATCTGTCTTTAGAAAGTGATGCTGCAGGGAATTGTAGGACAGCAATATTTCCTTTCCCTCACTCAAGGATGGGCCAGGGTACTCTGGGTACTCTTATCATCGCTGCCACTTAGATACTTCCAGGTCAGTTCACTCAGTTAGGTACCTTCCTTAGAAAAAAAGACTATCTTAGCCTGTGAGAACAAGGTCAAAGTGATGGCAAGGAGAGGTATTTTACTCATCCTCCAAATGAGGGTACATGATGTTTTGTATTTGGAGATTCCTATATACTATATCCTTGACATCTCTAGGATAGATAACTTCCTTGCTTTTTAGAGCTGTGATGGTTCGGATCAAGAATGGCACAATTGGTATCGAGACATTTTCTGATCATTCCTCTCTCATTTTAGCCATCTCCTGTCTTTATAAAGATTCAGATTTCAAATGCTGCCAACCAAACCCTAACTTAAGGAGTCACATCCCTCTGCCGAGTATATTACAATGCAATAGAAGTGTTTTATTGCTGAGAATAAAACACAGGAGATAAGCCCGTCTATCTTTGGGAAATCTGCCACGGCGTATTTACGAGAGGCTATTACATCTTATACATCAGCATTAAAGAAAGAAGACCTTTAGAGCCAATTGGACCTAGACAGTATAGAGACTGAATTTAGGTTGTCACCCAAAGGATCTCTGGCAAAACAATTAGGTGCTGTCGGCTGTGAGCTAGACTAACTACTAACAAGGAACAAAGAGTCCCGAATCTTTTTCTGTGTGGAACATTGGTTATAGGATTCAGGTAATGAATTAGAGAGGCCTATTTTGCCTATTGCTAGTAGGAAAATCAAACTCAACCTCTTATTCACAAATAGCAATGGGACATTTCGTATTTGCTGACATAAACAGAATAATGAGGACATTCTGCGGGCTGCTGAGAAGCCCTTTAATGGGGTCAAGTTTATTTTGATGCATTGGGGAGCTATGGGATGGGAGGAGACTTAACATAAAGCAGTGTTCAGATCGGTTGGATTTGATAAACAGTGCCTGACAGGCATGCTTTTTTTGGTCTGCTTTAGCAGTAAAACCACAGGTCAAAGCAATTACACATTTTTATGATGTGAAGGGTATAATGATTTTAATGATATATAATATAATGATTGGTGCATGAATTTCTGTGCTGATGTTTTAGTTTTTGCTGTTGTCTGATCCAAACATAATGATGGCTTACCTTCTGTGAATTTAACTTCCAAGAATAATGTAAGGGAAGCTTTACCTTTAGGCAACACTTCCCTCCCTTTCCTCATCTATTCTGTTTCATACCCCTTTGTGTGAACTACTTTCTCCTGTTCTCCCTACTCCTGCTATCCTCACCTCCACCTCATCGTGTCTTCCTGACTTGCACCTCTCTTCTCTTTCCCTTTTCATCTCCTTTCTACCTATTCACATTCGTCTGCTCTCCTCTCTTCTGCCACTGCTGTGGCACTGCATTATTGATGCAAGCCTATTATGTGTCAGTGTGGTGGTATGGAATGACAACGATAGTGAAAAAAAAGAAAAAGAAAACGTAGAAGAAGGAAAGAAAAGAGCTTTGCTAAAACCCTCAACAGCGTGCACATTAAACATGTCATACAAAAGCAGCTTATTTCTGTTAGGCCCAATCTTAATGTTTGAGGGAGAACAAGTCATGTAAGACTCAACTGTATTATAAAAAATTGCATCAATGAGTTAAGAGTATGTTAATTGGGAGACGCTATATGATTCATGTCGGACGGGAAAATGCTTAACAAAGAGTCATAAATAACATGCCTGCTACTTTATGTCAAAGGTGCTTTGAAATGACCTTTGAATGCAGGAAATCTATTTGTTTGCTATTCCATAAAAAAGTAATTCTCTCCAGTTAATGCAGTAATATAATATCAGTGAATTATTGAAGCTTTACCTTTCAGGTCAGCAGCAGGGAAGGCATTTTTCACCCAAAGTAAACAAGCTGTCAATACATTAGTATGTTGATGGGATGCCTGTCACTCTGCATGTCTGCTGAGTGGTCAATAAGTAGCACATAGTGGCAATAAGCCCCTTGCCGTTCCCCTCTCTCTCTCACACACATACCCCCACACACACACATACCCACACACACACACACACACACACACACACACACACACACACACACACACACACACACACACACACACACACACACACACACACACACACACTGTAAAGACATACCTTTAGACAGATGCATCAGCTGTACATATGGGTAATCGCCTGAAGCAGTCCAAGTACAACTGAGCTTTCAAATGAGGTCATTGGAAAAATAGAAGCCAGAAAATAAATAAACACAGACTGAAGATGTATCCGCTGAAGGCGACACTCAATTCCTTATCTGTTGCTCTATCTTTGTCTGTTTTGCTTTCACAGAAAGTAAAAAATCTGCTTTTCATCATTGCCAGTTGGTGCTTTTTTATACAAAGGACGCTTTATACTGAGTCCTTGTAAGGTTGACTTGCAAAATAACAGTGATTTATAGCCAACAGCATCAATCCAGAAGGTAAATAAACACTGCTATGTCGGAGAACATATGATGGCAACTGAAAGAAAAGCATTTCATACAACAAAAAACATGTCCTTCTGAGATGTTCTCAAAAAGTCTCTGTGTATTACACGATACAGCTTTATTTTTTACATGTGTGGTAGACACACACGGCCTCTTGTTCTAATGAGAACTGCTGTACTGATATTCAAACATTTTTCCGTGAAACTATACGACTCCCTGAATAGGCACTTCAATCTTTCCTGGTAACAAACAGGCAGAGAAGCAACGCAACACCAACGCCATCCAATTAATCTCTTCAGAAAGAAAAGAGGCGCTTCTCATCAACACAGGACAGAAAACCAGCTGCGGCACAACATGCATGGTAATAGCAGGCAGATAAGGCAGATAATTGTATATGCTGTAGGGACAGGCAATGAGGGGAATTTGTGCCACTCCAACCTCTCCACAATGACACTTTGACACAATGATAAATAACGGGGGTCTGCAGCTGTTCTGTGTAATTGACGAAAAGTTTATCTGTAATTCACAGCTCATGACCGGCCCCGTCAACAGCACGGTTATCTTGGATTGCTGTGGATCAGCTGCCATCATGAATAAACCTTTGGCCCTTGGCTAAAGCTTTTCAAATCTCAGACCTGCGAAAACTGAGAAAAATATTGTTTTTTTTGTCTCAACTCCCACACTTCTGTATACATAGATTTGTTTTATCTATAACAACCCTGCCGTGAGTACATAACACATAATTCGAAAGGGGTTTAAATCAATGCCACATACCACACACACTCGCTCTTTATCAGACTGTGCAGGGCAAACTTAGAAAGCTGTTCAAACTGGAAGAAGGTTCAGCATAAGAAGGCCCTGATAGGGAAAATATCCGCTTCTTTACCTGCCTTTAACTCATTCCCCTCTGCTTTGTGTGACTTTGGTTGCATGTTTGACCCACTCTTACCACCTTTGAATTACAGGACATTAAAGAAGAATGATTCTGGATTTGTATAGGACTTTGTGGCTGTGAGTGAATATACAGTATTTTCAACAGCTGGACTAAACTGATAGGCTTACCAGATTCAAGGACAGTGAATAATGTACAAACAGCAGAGAAATCCATCCCCTTCTCTATTATCATGGCTGAAAGGATAAAGGAAAATAGGTATTCCTGTGTGTGTGTGTGTGTGTGTGTGTGTGTGTGTGTGTGTGTGTGTGTGTGTGTGTGTGTGTGTGTGTGTGTGTGTGTGTGTGTGTGTGTGTGTGTGTGTGTGTGTGTGTGTGTGTGTGCAGTTGTGTTCCAAAATACACTGAAAAACCGCAGTGTGGATGTGTTTGTAAAGGTTTCTGTCAGATGTGACATTCCTTCAGTGTGTTTCGATCGACATGGAAAATGGAAACCTTTCTCTCACCCTCTCTCTGCCAGCTTCCTTTCATCCTTCTCTTCCCCTCCCCTCCCCTCTCAGGGTGAGAATTGCAAAATCAATAGAGCTAAATGGAGTTGCTGCGGAAGCCATTGAGTGTCCTTCCTAAGTGCTGGAGGAACAAGGGCACTTAGAAGCAGCTGTGATACCCAGCAGTCACTTCTTCTTCTTCTTCTTCTTTCCTCCCTCCTTTTTCAACAGTCTTAAACTCTGTAAACTCCAGCCCTGTAGTAGCACAAACCCTTATATTATCTTGTGTTTGTCCTAGTTATAACTAAGGACACAGAGCGAAAAAGCATTAATATGTCATTTAAATAATTAAAGTAATATAACTCATTAAGTAACGTTAAAATAAATCCACAAAAGCAACAAGGAAGTAAGAAATATTGAAAAAAAAGTACAGTATATAAAACAAAATCTATATCATAGAGATACAGGAAGTATCAGGGTTTGTTTTAAAGAAGAGATCTAAAAACAAATTATGTATAAAACATGACATTGTGTTATGATCTGGCACAACATGTTTTAAAATGTAAGATATATGAATGTATACTGCATGGATCTATACTACTACTATAGTACTTCATATAACAATGAAATAATGAAAGTCAAAGTTTCATAACTCCTTGTGCTAGGACTGGTACAGTAAATGCCTGAAGAGAGAAATATTTCCTGTAAAATATTGAATCAATATTTCAAACTACCTGCTTCTAGCATTAATATTCAATAAATAGTTTCTGAAGGACTGAAACATTTATTATAAATCTTATATTCAGATAAAACACCTGCCTACAGTGCATTATGTTTGGTAGAATTCAGAGGTTATATAGCAGTGTGTACTGGTATCTGCAGGACAATTGAAGTAGGAAAAGTGCAAAACTGTGCAACAGAAAATACATATTAATATATCATCTTTGAAACTGTAGCAACTTATACGTTGCAATTTCATTCTTTAAAAATCTCTCTACAGGACTGAAAACCTTACTGTAAATTAGTTCAACAACTCTCCAGAAGCGAGACAGATAATAGAGATGCGCTGCTGGGTGAGCTTTTACCCATAACTAAACAGAGTTTCCACTTTGGGCCATTGTGTGAGTGTGTGTGTGTGTGTGTGTGTGTGTGTGTGTGTGTGTGTGTGTGTGTGTGTGTGTGTGTGTGTGTGTGTGTGTGTGTGTGTGTGTGTGTGTGTGTGTGTGTGTGTGTGTGTGTGTGTATGTGAGTGTGTGTGTGTGTGTGTGTGTATGTGAGTGTGTGTTATAATAATAGTGTCTTCTACCCCCTTATCTCATGCAGCACAAGAAAGTGATGGAGGGCCTCCGGTAATTAGAATGGAGAGGCTCTCCTTTCACTACACAAATAATGATAGCCCTTCACCTGATGCAGAATATCACCCTGAATCTATGCTCTCTCACACACACACACACACACACACACACACACACACACATAGCTCACCTGCTCCAGTTTCCAGTGGAACTCGGCGGGTCTGAAAGTGTCCACCTGGGTGAAATCTCTTCTGAGCAGGAACACCAGGCGGCAGTTGTGGACATACAGAGAGTAATGATGGCGGTTCATCTCTGCGGTGGCAAGATCACAAACACACATGGTCACACAAAGACGCATTCACACAGGTAAACATTATCCAGCATATGAATCAATACATACATAGCATTCTACTGAGACGACTATAAACTGATGTACCCGCTGCTTTAGATTTTTCATCTAGACTATCATTGATTTTGGGGGCATCCAAAAAAAGTCATACAGCCCAACTGGTGTCTGTATTTGACGGCAAACAAAAAGGTAGGTCCCCTTTATCTGCTTTTACAATACACTGAATCAGCTTAGCTGTGGGTGTTAAACTGATTCTCTTTTGAACACCATTCTTTCTCTCTGAAATGGAAATGAATGTTGGTTATTTTATAATTGTATAACTGCAGATTGAAACGATCACTTCTGCCTTGTGGTTGTATGCCTACACCAGGTCAAGAGGCAGTTTATATCTTTGTGAAATCATCTCATTTAATCATATTAGACATACTGTATACATGTACCAAAAAGCCTTACGGTATGTGTTTTGTGAGGTCACAGTGACCTTGACTTTTGATGCCCAAATTCTAATCAGTTCAACTTCTAGTCCAAGTAGACCTTTATGGCATGCTGAACTATCACGCTCACAAGACTGGGACAGACGGAAAACCCGAAAACATAATGTAAAAAGCAATACTGTGAAAATGTAAGATCTTTTTGTTAAAGTAAAAAATGTCGAAAGCATGTGGAAAATAAGAGGACAATTTTCAATGTCTGGGGATAGTAACTGCTCTGTAGTCCTGGGGCTCAGTGTTTACATTGTTTTACCATTTCCTTCAGGTTGGGTTATAATTCAGTGAAATCATTTATTGTCTCTATAGCACATATCACTTTTCTAAAATATGTCAGTGTTACAAATATAATCTTTTTTAGATAAAGGCTTTTTGGTGAAAAAATAAACAACGCATTTTATCTAGAGCGGAGAATGTCAAATAACTTTTCAACAGTCGAATGGCATGTTTTGCACAAACACTGACTGCATAGCACAAGAAAACTAAGCCTTTGTACAGTCATTTTTTTCCACGCGTGATAAAATAGTAAATTGGGTAAATCCAGCATTATAGTTTTCATCAGAGTAGACAAACATTCTGATGCAGGGTCACACAGCCATGGGCACAAATAGACAGAAAGACCCAAATACAATTCAAATCTCTTATAATCTGCTTAGTGCAGCATAAACTCCTAATAGCTGGCTGTAATCATGAAGCATTTTCCAACAATTTCAGTGTGAGTTTCATATGTTGATCCCAAGGGTGAACAATTACATCAGATTTACATCTATGACCCATTATTAGTTAACCAGGGAGAGTTTGTGTAATGGAGAGATTGTGGTGCAAGAGGTAATTGGATTATCATGATTTTATTTTTCTATCTTTTTTTACATAAGGATTTTCTCCACAAAGCGTCCGCCTGAACTACAATGACTAGACGACCTTCAGCCGGATTCTCATTGAAGCATCCACCTGACCAAGGTATTATTGAACAAGACTTTCTGACTTTCTTTCAAGACAGTTTCTGAAGGACTGAAACATTTATTATAAATCTTATATTCAGATAAAACACCTGCCTACAGTGCATTATGTTTGGTAGAATTCAGAGGTTATATAGCAGTGTGTACTGGTATCTGCAGGACAATTGAAGTAGGAAAAGTGCAAAACTGTGCAACAGAAAATACATATTAATATATCATCTTTGAAACTGTAGCAACTTATACGTTGCAATTTCATTCTTTAAAAATCTCTCTACAGGACTGAAAACCGTAAACTGTAAATTAGTTCAACAACTCTCCAGAAGCGAGACAGATAATAGAGATGCGCTGCTGGGTGAGCTTTTACCCATAACTAAACAGAGTTTCCACTTTGGGCCATTGTGTGTGTGTGTGAGTGTGTGTGTGTGTGTGTGTGTGTGTGTGTGTGTGTGTGTGTGTGTGTGTGTGTGTGTGTGCGGGTGTGTGTGTGTGTGTGTGTGTGTGTGTGTGTGTGTGTGTGTGTGTGTGTGTGTGTATGTGAGTGTGTGTTATAATAATAGTGTCTTCTACCCCCTTATCTCATGCAGCACAAGAAAGTGATGGAGGGCCTCCGGTAATTAGAATGGAGAGGCTCTCCTTTCACTACACAAATAATGATAGCCCTTCGCCTGATGCAGAATATCACCCTGAATCTATGCTCTCTCACACACACACACACACACACACACACACACACACACACACACACACACACACACACACACACACACACACACACACACACACACACACACACACACACACACACACACACACACACACACACACACACACACACACACACACACACACACACACACACACACACACACATAGCTCACCTGCTCCAGTTTCCAGTGGAACTCGGCGGGTCTGAAAGTGTCCACCTGGGTGAAATCTCTTCTGAGCAGGAACACCAGGCGGCAGTTGTGGACATACAGAGAGTAATGATGGCGGTTCATCTCTGCGGTGGCAAGATCACAAACACACATGGTCACACAAAGACGCATTCACACAGGTAAACATTATCCAGCATATGAATCAATACATACATAGCATTCTACTGAGACGACTATAAACTGATGTACCCGCTGCTTTAGATTTTTCATCTAGACTATCATTGATTTTGGGGGCATCCAAAAAAAGTCATACAGCCCAACTGGTGTCTGTATTTGACGGCAAACAAAAAGGTAGGTCCCCTTTATCTGCTTTTACAATACACTGAATCAGCTTAGCTGTGGGTGTTAAACTGATTCTCTTTTGAACACCATTCTTTCTCTCTGAAATGGAAATGAATGTTGGTTATTT
The DNA here is from genome assembly GCF_036324505.1 of Eleginops maclovinus. Lineage (NCBI taxonomy): Eukaryota > Metazoa > Chordata > Actinopteri > Perciformes > Eleginopidae > Eleginops > Eleginops maclovinus. The sequence continues at coordinate 11,259,107 of NC_086354.1, forward strand.
TATAATTGTATAACTGCAGATTGAAACTATCACTTCTGCCTTGTGGTTGTATGCCTACACCAGGTCAAGAGGCAGTTTATATCTTTGTGAAATCATCACATTTAATCATATTAGACATACTGTATACATGTACCAAAAAGCCTTACGGTATGTGTTTTGTGAGGTCACAGTGACCTTGACTTTTGATGCCCAAATTCTAATCAGTTCAACTTCTAGTCCAAGTAGACCTTTATGGCATGCTGAACTATCACGCTCACAAGACTGGGACAGACGGAAAACCCGAAAACATAATGTAAAAAGCAATACTGTGAAAATGTAAGATCTTTTTGTTAAAGTAAAAAATGTCGAAAGCATGTGGAAAATAAGAGGACAATTTTCAATGTCTGGGGATAGTAACTGCTCTGTAGTCTGGGGGCTCAGTGTTTACATTATTTTACCATTTCCTTCAGGTTGGGTTATAATTCAGTGAAATCATTTATTGTCTCTATAGCACATATCACTTTTCTAAAATATGTCAGTGTTACAAATATAATCTTTTTTAGATAAAGGCTTTTTGGGTGAAAAAATAAACAAGCATTTTATCTAGAGCGGAGAATGTCAAATAACTTTTGCAACAGTCAGTAATGGCATGTTGCTATCATGTAATGCTTTACTAATCACAGTAAGAGTTATTTTGTCCTTTTTCTCCCACCTTAAATTCTCTAAGCCCAGGCCAGACAAATGACGGGATAAAATAGATGGGTGTTTTTTCACAGTATTGGTGATCTGGCGTTCACACTGAACCTTCTGGTAACATTCACATCCTTAAGCCAAAAAGTTTCAAATGAAAAAAGGGTTTATAAGTTTGTAGTGGCTCAACACGAACAGCTCTGCAGTTTTGCATTACAAGATCAGACTGCACATTTCGTAAGCTAATAAGCCATCTGTGAGACCATTGTGAGAGCGTGCAATGTGCAGATGGCTTGCTTAATTACACAGTTCAGGCAGCTCAGTACAGTTTTGCAGCCGGGAAAAAGTTTGAAGTTTGAAAGAGCACTTGCAATTGTTGACTGAAGCCTGGGTTTAATTCTATTGTTATTTTTTTTTAAAACAATGTTTTTATTCTTGTTTTGTTTAAAGTGTTATTATAATACGGAGTCAATTTTGAAAAACGTGTAAATTATTCCAGTATGTCAGACTTTATTAGTCTAATGTACTACCAATTTAAACAGAAGTGCGTCTCAAATATTGGAAAATTGAACTATGGAGATGGATTTTTTTAACAATGAAGAAATTGTTTCCTTACCAGTCTTGTCGGAGTTACACAGTAAGGTTTCCTTCTCAGCTCTGAGGCCCGGACTGGGACCGTGTTTCATCCATGTTGCTATGGTGAACTGGTCTGTCAGGTTTTGGGGCACCACGTGGTCCGGGACATTAGCAGCCTGACGTCCCTCGAACCTGTAGATGAGATCGCTGTCACGGCTGCTGTCAGTCAGCAGAGACACTGTCCAGTTTGTGGCAGGGCTGGAGGCAGGAAGTAGGTCTGTGCTGCCCGATGCTGCTCCTGGAAAAGCCAATCACAAGATACAACACTGTAAAGGCAGCTACTAGAGAAACAAGCTGGAGACAAACTGCCTCTCTACCATAAACTCAATTTGTGTGCCCTTTACTGTTGCATGATCATTGATTTCCAACACGGTATGATCAACAATTTAAATTCCGGTTTGTGAGCTGCCTAACAGATGCTTATAATTGTTTTGTTTTGAGAAGTTTAAATAATGATGAGGTGTAGGAAAGTGTTTTTACAAACCCAAATAAGTTTGAATTTCTCGAAAAGGAATATTATAAATGAGTCTCCAGAAGTTGATATGGCAATTGAAATATTCAAATGAATACAGTGCAGAGGATAAGTTGTCAAGAGTTAATATCTTCTTAGAATATATTTGTTTCATTATTATCACCTCTTGCTCCCTCACAACACTCAACTCTCAAATTGCATCACACTATTCAAACAAGGAATTTAATTAAACGTGTTTTCTCTTTACTTACCGCACAGCTTTTGCAGAGACTTCTCAGTGTATGTTTCCCGATCACAGCCCTTCCCGATGTGATTGGTCTGGAGCTCTACCATTGCTTTCACTCCAGACAGGAGACCCCCGCATGTTTCCAAGTGCATCTTGGGAAACAGCTGTCTGCTTCCAGTCCCTGGCTCATAGTCCACCCGCTTGTTCCAACCTTTAAGGGCCAACGTTAGTTTAGTAGTTATTAGTTGAGTCATGTCGGTGGTGTCAAATGTTGCAATTATAGATAACTTGGTAACACATTTTTTTTTTGGCTTTTAATCAAAAGAAATTAGGCTTGTTTTATGCTTTTAATTCTTAATATTTGCCTTAATTATTTGTATTTGTCTTTATTTCTTGGCTGAATTGAAGATATTCTATTATTATTGCATATATTGTTTTTATACATAAGAACGTGAAAGAATGTGAAATTGTTTTTTCTTTATGTGCTAAAAAATATATACAGGTATATGTAGAATAAATATGTGACCTAGAGGTCTGTGGCTAATGTACACATTTTATTTCCTCGATCAGTAGCTATTTTATAATATGACATGCTACAAACATCTTATATATACAGTCTATATAACATATTCATTTATTTATTGGGTCTTGAAAGACGGTCTGGCTACCACACAGGCTTGGGATTTTCTCAGCACATTTTTGCCCTGTGTCGAATCAAGAGAAGACTGAAAGGGCCGGTAACATGACAGGCTGATAGAAAGGGGTGCAGACCTGCTTGTAACTGTCAGACCTGTTGCTCCTGTGTTGTATAATTCATTACCCAAGTGTAGATCTATCCTCAATGAATGAAAATCCTTGACTCACAGTGGTGAAAGGGATTCTCTAGCATAATGCGCAGAAAAGTGCATGTCTGTGTGTTTAGTTAGACACCTGGACATTTTTTTCCATGGTTATAGAGTATGATATCAAGTCTTGTGAGACAACAAGTGAAATGATCAGGTAAGCGTGGAGGAGGGAGAGCTGAGGAGGAGAAAAACATAATTAGCCTGTATTTATGCCGGGGAGCAGCTGACCTTTTCCACACGCACAATAAATAAGGTTATGTCCAAAAAGACTTGATATTTGAATGCATAATTGCATTATGTTTTATTCATTGCTTTACACTACTATAGGTTAATGGTTTTATGGCAGTATTATGCAGAAAGGCCAATTTTAAGAGCCAACATCCCAAAGAATCATGCAACATTGATGAGTGTGTTAGAGGATGATAGCAAGTGCTCCGTTGTGATTCAAATGCTAAAAGTAGATTGCCCACGTTGTGCCAGATGGATTTTGGAAAACAAGTATATGTTCCCAATAAGCAAGATCTTGAAAAAACATCTGTTACTTCGTTGTTAATATTTAAATGTTCTGTAAATAAAAGCAGCAAGTCTCTTCTAAAATATTTTAAGCTTCCCAAAATCAGTAGCCCCTCAGAGCTTTGCAGTGCATGCGGATTGCAGGCATGGATCATTTACATGAATTTGAATGCCATTTTAGACAACTTTCTCAACACTATACTGACTCACTCTGCACCTCTACCCCTCGGATGTGCACTGACATTTCCCTCAATGTGTGTCCCTAAAGCCTAAACAACTGGCATTCACGTCATTTTCAGTAATAGCTCTCTTTGCACTCAAGGATCTTGTCTGTGACAATAGGTTTGCTATAACGACATGATTCCATTAGGAAACAGAGATTTATGTGAGTAGCCAAGTTTTAAATTGAAGTCTATTAAAATAGAAGTATATCATGGTAATGGGCAACACAGTATTTGGACCACATACAGTATGTCATCCCAGGAAACACTATTTTATCTAAAATGGATGCAACAACTTGGATGAATATCATGTGAGAGGGATCTTCTAAGTATTTATATTAATTTAGTCGATAAATAAGGTCCAATCAATCAATTTAATGTATTTGTATTTTAACATGAACAAATGTATCTCACTCCAATTCAACACCTTATTGCTGTTTTTTGTAGCGATACAGTATTTTGTACACTAAAGTACCACAATGTATTAAGTGGTCACAAGCACAGTCACATCACAACCAATGTAGTTTAGGGGTCAAGGGGCCAACCATAAACTAAGTGGTCTGTTGAAGCCTTGCCGGGGAAATTTCAGTGTATGTAGAATTCAGTAAAGAACAATTTATGTAAAGAATAAATAAGAGTTGCTTGTATCATGCTTGGCCAGGGAACGTTATAATAATGTGATTGGAATTAATTTGATGGTAAAGATGATAAACCAGACTGGAGTTTTAATTACTTCACTTTGTAGACAAAAAATAAACATCAACTCTTTCTTTCTATGTAAGTATATTTCTCTCTTTCCTCCCCTGAGTTGTCTCTTCCTTTCTCCCTTTTTCTACTCTTATCTTATTCTGTCTTCCTTCTTTCTTTTCTGTGTGAGTTTGACTCCTGAGATGCTATCAGTGCTGACAGGTGAAGCAGCAGGCGAGACAGGGAGACTTGAATGCCGAGCTGCTTGCATGTTAAAGGATGGGGAAAAAACACTCCAGTCAACTTTCCCTCTGGAGGTTTTTGTCAGGTCTTCTGATTTTCCTCGAGAGACGTTCAATCTAAGATGAGACAGAATTCCCTACAAAGAAAGATCCTCTAAAAAGATATGCACCTTCTGCTTCAATTGTATTGTTATTGCTATCATTTAAGAGTGTTTAAACAAAGTATAGGTCTGCTTTCTACCAGCAAACTGATAAGCACATTTCTATCAATTATTACAGGGTTATTTAATGCAAGTATTTCAGGGTCTGTTTCTTTATCTCTGACCTTGCCATCCAGGTTTGCAGACAGGTTTGACATCAATATGCACAGCCACATCCTCCTTTGCTCTCTTCTGACCACAGTCAAAGGCCGTCACCATAATGGTGTAGCTCTTCTGCTTGTCATAGCTCAGCCGCTCTGTGTTTCTGATGTTACCTGTAGGACACCAAACAAAGAATTATTATGATTATGTACTGACAGAGAAACAGAAAGGCTCATTTGACAATATTAAGGCGAGAAACACTTCCAACTGAGCATTAAGAAAATTTACTTTGCATTTGAAGGCAGAAAGACAGCACTTTACACTTATGGAAGCCTTTCACCGACAACTCAAGGTCTACTAACCTTGTATTGCATTAGGACATATACGCCTTTTGTAACAGTCAATGTAAATTCCCAATGATGGATTCATCATCCCCTGTCACCACAGTAACAGTGAGAGATGATGGAGATGCAACAGACCAAGTGCCTTGAGTACAGCTGCTGGTCGAGGTAATAACTGAAGTTAGTTTAGTCAGGCAAAGCTACCCACAGCTGGCTCACTTTAACAAGTGTTTAACCCTACAGTTACTTACTTTAATGTATTAATTAATAAATGATAAAGTGCCTTTTTTTTATTACTTGAAACTAGATGTTGTATATATTTTTTTTTCCGGCATGGATTATAGACCTAAAACGTATTTTCCAGAACAGAAATATGTTAATGACCGATTCATTTAAAGCTCTTATGGGTGGGTAATATTACCTCTAATTGAAATTCACCTATATAAAAGGAAATTGGAGGCTGTTTTGCATGTTGTGTTTATATGACTAAGGTCTGGCAAGAGATGCGAGAGTTTTAACGTTTTTACTGTTTTGGAAAATTGCAGCTTTGAAAACAACACACCCTAATATTTCCCGTAAATAATGGAGCATATTTTACTCTTATGAGCAATCAAAAGGGATTTTTCTTGGAAAAATATTTTAAAATTGATCATGAATTGAGGAATAACAAAAATATTGAATAATTGATAAAGTATTGATATTGTTAAAGCTGTAACAATCACTATCCATTTGATCCCAGAACAGCAAAGAATAAATATAACCTGCCCCAAAATAATGTTCAATTGATTATTAAACACTTTTTTATACGTGTGAAATATACATATGTTCCTCAAGATAAACAGCAGGCTTCAAAATAATGGCATATTCTTATTTTTTAAATAATTTTCATATTATTTATTGCAATCAACGTCCATCTCTATGAGGAAAACTGAAGCTATTTTTGTTGTTTGCATCTGGAGGCTTTGCTGTATGAAAAGCTGTCACTCTGATTGCTGTCGTGGAGAAGAGAAGAGGAGAAGAGCTGGAAAGAGAGACATAGATGGAGAGGCCAGAGGAGAGGAGGTGCAGAGAACACAGCAGAAATCAGTTCAGGGCACAGCAGTACAGAAAGGAGAAGACATTTGAAGTGAAGAAAGGTGAGGAGGCCACAGTTCCTACCAACACCTCCCACAGTGATCGTTTGATCCACAGCTGGGCTGAACAACAGTAACAGTTAAGGTGGTGGATATCAACCACAGTAAAAAAATTAAACAACAAACAAGGTGATATTTACTTTTCTAAAGACAGTTTTCTATCCTTAGGTAATTAACATGCTAAATAACCCACTTTGGGGAGCTATAGTGCACATATGGATTTAGATGTGCAGTGTGTCCGATTGAAATCCTGAATTGCACATGTGTTTACAGGGAATGCCAACTCGGTTGCATTAACATAATTCTTTACATTAATTAAGTCCTGGGAAATTATCGACCAATACAATCAACCTTGCACATATTTTATATAGATGACTTTTAAAGTAATTGAAATTACTCAGGCAAAGTTAATACTATATTTTTTCAGATCATAGCACACTTGAGCCCTAGTTCTCTTCAGTTTTTATAGTTTTTGTAAACACTTTACAGCAATTCTTTATAATTAATCCATATATATATATATATAGTTCAATTGACTTTAATCAGTGACTCATACTGCAGTAAAGCCTATTATTTACTTTTATATTTTACCATTAATTCCATCAAAGCACAAAATTCCCTTGTTCTTTAAAGGCCCTCTGCCTTCCCATTTCTCCCAAACAGTCCTGTTGTGCCTTGGAACAGTTCAAATCAAATGGCTCAGAGAGTAAAATTAAGTGAGAAAAAGAAAGAAACACTGTGCTGCTGTCCACTAGTCAACAGGAATTGCTGTTAAGCAACAAACAATACAAATACAAATAATCTGTAGAATTACAGAGTAACCTTTGTGATATGAACTGATAACATCACGGACTACACTATCGTTTGTACAGTCAAAAATAATGTTTTTGAATAAATGTAATATTTTGCTTCCTGCATTAACAAACCTCAACTCACAATGCTCTTAATTTCAACAAGTTGCTGTTTTTATCCACAGTTTGCTACAATACGTATCTCCACATTCACTAGTTTCGGCATTGGTCAAACAAATCTATCTTTAGAAGAGACTTGTTCACATTCATGAGAGGTTCAGACGACTGAGATCATAGAGAGAAAACCAGGAAATTGATTTTTGCTTTTATCAAGACATAACCCATGCTGTGTGTGTTTGTGTGAGGCAGGAGAAGCAACGCTATTAGTTTTATTTGAAATGTACCGCATGTCCAAGTAAGGTTCAAATGTGTTTTAAGCCAAATGTAAAGTAAATGATGCCTAAAATAACAGCCTTCACCCTATTTTGTTTCAGTTGAGAAAGCAGCCTCACCCCAGGGCCCATTTTGAAGCTGCTGGTGTTTAAATTGATATATTTTACTTTGAGTACTTTGAGGATTTCTCACTCATGTTGGCTTAAAAGCAGTGGTTCAAAAGTTCATTCTTACAGATGACCTGCTGTACAGCTCTGTGTGCGTGATACACAAATAATGGCTCTCCAATTTAATAAAAACTCCTGAACAGTAAGACCTCCAGGCACACAAAGTGAATCTCTGTGCTTTTTCCCTCTCTCTCAGACACATACTTCACACCTAATCACATCAGCATTATGACGCCAGCCCAGTTTCTCATTCTACCACTCCAGATTTAGACACACACACACACACACACACACACACACACACACACACACACACACACACACACACACACACACACACACACACACACACACACACACACACACACACACACTTACCATTGCGGTCGATAGCAAATGGCGTCCCTGCAGTGACAATCTCATAGATGCAGATCTGGCTGTACTGTGGTGAACAGTCTTGGTCCCAAGCTTCTACCTGCAAAATTACAAATATACGTTTCTTCCCAGTCCTTGATCAATACGAAGAAGACTACAACATTGTACGTTTTGGAACAAATCATTTTTTGTGGTGTTGAGAGAGGCCACCAAGAGGCTCTATTATGCTTTTATGGGTTTCCCCTTTAACTGTAGTGTGTTCTTTAGGTTTTTGTGCATGTAAATGTTCCGCTAAAATCCCAAAGTTCAATTCAGAGGGAGTTTCTTCCCTACACACTCCACCCCCGCCTCAAACGCCTTGATTGTTACTTCTGTGGAATAGTGAGATCACTATGTAACACTGGCAGTTTTATTGTAAACATTGTAAGGGATAGGCTAAGGGGTGGGACATCTCTAAGCGGTTGACCAATCACAAAAGAGCCGGCCAGCTAACCAATCAGAGCAGCCTGGGCTCTGGTTGGGTGAAAAGAGGTAGCACAGAAGCACAAAATACAAATATGAACCTGAAAATGAGCAGAATATGTCCTCTTTAAACCTTCTGAAGCTAAACAGTTACTTACCAGGTTGATTCTCATAATAAAACAATGATTAAAAAAATAAGAACAAAGTGATAATACCTTTAAAATGTAATACCTAAATACCTGCAAAATGCTGTCATAGATTTTGCCCTCTGTAACAGATGCCTTGTACAGTGGCTCCCGAAACACGGGGCTGAATTCATTGACGTCATCCACCTGGATGTGAACCACCGCCCTGCGAGGAGAGAAAGGAGATGGAGCAGGAGGGGCGGGTGTGAAGAAAGTGGAGTGGAAATGATTGATGGATTAAAGGGAAAAAGAAGGAAGCCGGGAAAGAAGAGATGGATGGAGGGAGGGAGAGAGGAGACAGGGAACAATCTCTTTAAATCATTAGAGAGGAAGACAATTAATTAAGGATCTAAAGGACTGAGTGTTTGTCTTGAGAACAGTGGTTAGCTGAAGGTGGAGCAACGGCGAGAGGAAAACAGTTCCTATGCTTGTACGGAAAATAGATTGTTTCCCGAAAAACAGGATTTGCAAGAGTTACAGCTTGATTTTCTCTATTTCTTTTTGAAATGGGTTCCAATTATCATCATGTCAATCACATCTTTATTTACCAGGCATGTTTACTGACAGAAAGTCGGGTTATTATTGAAGGTTCCTTCTAACTTTTTCCTTCACTTTCCCTCTTAGAAGAAGCACATAAAAACACACACTCTCATTTGTTGGTTGTTAAGTTTAAACTCTAATAACATTTGTGCATTAAAGAATATAAAATGAAGCAATAATTTAGATCATATCATGAAATTTTCGTCTATGGTGACCTTCTCTGACAACATCTCGCGGTGTGTATCTGGAGAATCACATCTGGCTAATTAATGACATTAGCTTAATGAGGCCTATTTAGAATGTCATGCCGTGAAAATGTCACACACACACACACACACACACACACACACACACACACACACACACACACACACACACACACACACACACACACACACACACACACACACACACACACACACACACACACACGTTCACTTTGTGTCATCCATCATCCACTGGTGAAATTTATCACAGATTCCTGAACTGATAACTCTTCCCTCTCTCCCCTTCCTCCTAGTCCTAAGTATAGAGAAGCTTATTTTCCAGCTTTTTGTGTCGGACCGTAGGGTTGGATTTGCTGCTGTCTATGCCATTCTACCAGTCTGTCAATCTCACAAAGAACTGCCACACACACATACTGTATGGAAACACATAATATTTATGGGCCATTCGGGGGACATTTCAGCTGTCACTGCTGTTGTGTAGAAAGGAGGAATCAGTAAAGAAAGAAGAGAATGTAGAAAAAGACATATCTATTGACATTTTTTGGGATCATGAAGTAAATGTTATCTTATTGAAAGGTTTTTTTCTTCATTACTCTTAGCTGTGAATGTAAAATACAGTATAAACTGTTATGGGAGTGCTTATGATATTATATATAATATATTTCTAGAGATATATAGATGGGCATGTTACAGCAGGATCAGGTTACAACTAAAAAACAAACAAACAAACAAACAAACAGAAAAAGATTCTGGACAGAAAGAATGCACACTCCAACTCAGTCCTTTAGGAATCCTGCACGAGACTTTAAAACCACAGGTGGGGAGTTCACTTCTGGCCTCTGAGGTGGTGTCAAAAAGTTCAGATCCATTTGAGTCTAGCTTGAGTATAATACAAAAACATGAGAGAGCATCACATCACATATTTGTACGGTTGATTTCAGTCATTAAAGTACTCATTTGTATAAATTGGGTAGGAAATACGATAAGTAGTTAAGTGCATGAGTGTCCTGTTTTGACATTATTATGTTAGTTTTCAATAAACAACATCAAAAAGAGGTGGTTTTTGCATCATTCATTTTAAGGGTTGATTTGCTTGTGATATGTTCAGCTGTCTTTCTGTTTCTGATGCTGAGGCTTAACAAATTAAAGTTCTCTGTTTTTCATGTTTGAGACTTTTCGGAGGCCCTAAATATGACTCATCTGTGATGCTGCCTTTGTTTCTTTGAAGTTAATATTTGTTTGTCAGTCATGTGTCTTTGTCCTTGCCGGCCCACTTTGAATCAATTTAAATTGACAGCCAAACAAGTGAATCATGTGAAGATAAATCATAATAATAAGCAGTATGACAGATTTTATACAACGTCTGACAATTACCAGTTTTAATGTTGAGTTTTAAAGCAGCATCAAAAAAGCTTAGGAGATGTCAACATGTCCGTTCTTCGGGGGAATAAGTGTTGCTGAAGTCACAAAATATGTAAAGTGAGTAGTTTAAATGTAATATGAAAATACGAAATATGACCCAATTGTAAAACCACTAATAAATTGACAGATTTTTGGGGGGGATTTTCTGTCAGTGTAATCTTTCCACAGGAAGATCCCACGTCTTGGCAGAAAAGCACACAAGACATATGTTAGACCAATTGTGCCTTCATTTTTGCTGAACCATACACACCAACATCACATGGACAAACATTCGTTGACTCACTTGTGGGATTTCTTCCAGTCAGCTCCGCTGGGTCCGGCCCCGCAGTCGTAGGCCTG